>NC_045629.1:61390521-62015521 GCF_009829155.1 Mustela erminea
TAAATTATTTAAATTGTTAAAAAAAATTATCCAAACTTGTAAATAAACCAAAAAGAGGTGTGCATGTCCCTTCAAAGTCATCCTGGAATATTGTCTCATAGGCCCATGCAAAGATTATATAATTATTTAGGCCTTTATTTGACTTGTTGTTTATCATTAATTAGGTTTCAGAGTCTATGGAATCACATGTTAACTTGTGGATTTGTGTCTAGTAGAGGTAAGAATTATTTGTCTGATAGAAAAGATAGCCCCCAAAGATTATAGTTTTGTTGCCTTATTGAACTTTAACCAGTTTTATATCCTTCTTGTTCTCAGTTGGCAGAAGGAGTAGGAATATCCCTGGAGCCTCTTTTACAAAGTATTAATCCCATTCATGAGGTTCTACTCTCATGATCTAATCACTTCCCAAAAGTCACACCTCCTAATAACATCACCTTTGGGAGTTAGGATTCAATTTATGAATTTTGGGGGAATATACTCAAATTATAACACAGAGTCTATAAATATTCATATACGGCTTTTAGTGCGTAGACTTGGCTAGGATAAACTGCTTTCTCCAGAACTGCCTTTCTAGTCTATTTCTAGATAAGGTGGACTACAAGAGATATTGTTCATGATAGCTGGAGGACAGAAAGAAAGCCCTAGCCATTTTGTAACATGAACCTGTTCTCTCACTGTTGTCCTGTCAAACACCAACCTAGGTGCTTCAGATTTTACAGATATATAAAAAGGATTATACAGATATAAATTATGGATCTAATCAGTTCTCTTAATTTAGAGAGATTCGAGAGGGCCTGACTTCTTCCTAGGAAAGCTTTTCCTGAGGATACACCTTGGTTCCCGTTGAATTCTGGCTTGCTCCTAATCATCCTTTCCTGACTGCCTTGCACGAAAAGCTTTGGCCCATGCCTATAGGTGCCAACCTGCTTGTGATCTTCCCTTCTTGACCTTCTGACCTATTTCAGATTTGCTTCACCAGTCCCCACAATTTATAAGCCAATTCTTTAAGTAAATAAATAGGTGTTTGGGAAGAAGAAGGGTATAATTATATATCTTACTCATTCTGCTGAGTTGGTTCAACCCTGACAGATAAACCACATTAATGAGTTAAATATACTTTTGCCATGCTTACTCTCTATTTGTAGGAGAGGCATCTTTTTCAACTTCTAAAGACTTTTACTTTGACAAGGTGAAAAGTGAATAGCAACAATAGTTCTTTTGGGTACTGCTAAACTTAAGATAATAGGAAACCAAATTTGGGGGCACGTGGGTGGCTCAGTCAGTTAAGTGTCTCAGCTCAGGGTCTGAGTTCAAGCCTGGAACTGGGCTCCATGCTGGGTGCGGAGCCTATGGAAAGGGAAGGGAAAGGAAGGGGAAAAGAGAAGAGAAAAGAAAGAAAAAAAGAAAAGAAAGAAAAGAGGAAAGGGAAGGGAAGGGAAAGGGAAAGGAGAGAAGACAAGACAAGACAGAAAAGAAAAGAAACCAAATTTTGTGTCTATTTGTAACAAGTTTCTCTCCATGGTTCCAAAGTAACTGTGAGTTGTCATAGTGACACCATTAAACAATGACCTTATATGACAATAAGAATTATTATTACCATTATTTTTGTTAATATTATTTAGAAATAATATTATTTAGAAAGGAGTTTACTTAATTTCTCATTTAGCTTATGCAACCCAGTTCAATGTTGGCATGTAACCGTGCAAGGATTTTTCAAACAAGATACTCTAGAGCTAGAATGTTGACTGACAGTCACTAATTTTGCTTATCACCCACTTGATCTGATTGCTTTAGCCGCATGTAACAGGGACAGGAAAAATACAAGGACGTAATGACCTGGAAAGCTGCTGTGGTCAAATGCTGCATCCTATCAGTCAGTCGAAATCAACAAGATGGAATGGCAACTTAAGACGGAACTCTGGGAAAGGCCAACTATTTATATTAAGTGTTTCTGTCAATTGAGTCAAAACATGACTCATGATGACTTTTGGCAGTGATGGGACAGAAAAGATTATTATTTTTTCCAAATGTGCCCTTGGAGAGTTGCATCTGGTGAATAAGCATCCTTTTAAAATAGCCCTTGAGATTAGAAAAGGATGGGTTAAGAGAGGGATGATAATTAAAAATTGGAAGAAAGGCAAGTGAGTAAGAAAATGGGGGGGCGGTGGAAATAACACAGATGAAAAGACCAGGAAAAAATAAAAAACTGGGAAAAGATTCTCTTTCAAATCACTGCCCTACACCACAAAGAGGAAAGCAACCCGTCTGTGGGATTTTCTGTTGGTGACTCAACAGAGGCTTGATTAGCTGTAGGCTCAGATACGGACAAGGTCTGTGAGCCAAGTAGGGCCCTTCCTAGACAGGGAGGAGAGCAGGCAGACCTCCACTCCTTGTGACTGAAAGAGGAAGGGCGTAGTCTGTTTGCACTTCTCCTGCATTTCATCACTTCAACTGGTGATGTTTTCATTCACTTAAAAAAATGATGAAGTGATCCCCAATGGGTGTGTTTCACTTTCGAAACAATAAAGACGTCTGTTTTTTTGGTGATGCTGGAAGAACAAATTTTCACCAACTGCTTTTTCCACATTACACAGGGAGGGTATTCAATATCCAAGTGGGTGGCTCCCTCAAAGGGACCAATTTTGGAAACCCCCACCTAGAAAAACACTGTGGATTTTTATGGTTCTTTTCATCCAAAGGTCTCAAGGGATTACCAAGCAAAATATGAGATCCCTGACAATATTTTGAGGTGGTAGCAGACAAGAATTGCTGACATCCCTTGGCAGATTAAAAAAAAGAAGAAGAAGAAGAAGAAGAAAAAAAAAACAGCCGTAATGAGGGTACCATGAGCCAAAAAGTTACAGTAGAACCAAGAATAGGACAAACAAAACCGACAGATCCTATGCCTCAAATTTCTTCTGCCTTCGAAACTTTTGTACGCCTCTGTCATAACAATCATCTCATTGTGATTACACACAAAATAATACCCCTTTAATAAAATATTACTACTACCTATGTGTTGGTGTATAGAGTAACTTCCTGAAAGAGGCTCACATTTTCAAGGTCTGAGGAAATTTCCAAGATATGTGTTCCATAATCCTGACTATTTTAGAATATTTTCTTACCTTTAATAATAGTAACATTTTTGTGGTTGATATTAATTTACTTGTGTGATTAACAGTCAATCTGGAGGACTAACTATGCATATAAGAATTATAGGGTTTTATTTCACTCGAAATTGAACTTTCAATAGAATATGCCATTTGGCTTTATTTTGCAAGTGGGTTATTTAAAGCTGACAAATGGGAGGGGGAAAAGATTAGCAAATACATCTTATATATTCTTGAAATAGCTATGCTTTATTTTTAAAATGAATTTTTTTTTCTACATTTCCAAATAACCCTTTCTGCATTTCACTATACTGCTGACTATAATTCAAGATGACTATAAGGTTGAGAGTTTTCCCAGGAATAGGGTAAATCAATTAGCATGCATATCATTCAGTCACTAAAAATGAAAAACAAATATCCAGAATATTAAGGATACTTCCTTCAAGTTTCAGAGCTCATGTTCAAAATATACCTCTAATGACCTAAAGGACATTATCATCAAATGGGCTACAGAGAAAGCTCTTTTTTTTAATGTTAGTAAACATCTTGGACAAATTAGTCTCTGTTCCAAATTTCAGAAAATCCTTCATATACATATTTCAATATATTTAAAACACTGAATCTAGAATTAGAGACCGTTAAATGGTTCATATTTATTTTCTTGAATTTCAAAATGTAGCCAGTGCCAAAAGGCTCTGGGTGTGTGTACAAAATTTGTAAAAATACATAAAAACCCACTGAACCAAAACCACAGTGGAATTCACAATAACTTTCCAGACAGCATAATTCACCACTTAGTCACCAGGGACTGCCAATCTCAAAAGATAGATTTTTATACCAGGAAAAGAAGATCCACAAAAAGAAGCCCTCCTTAGATTAGGAACAAAAGAAAAGTCCAACTCTAATAGACTTAAAACAATACTGTTGTTAGTGATAATAAAACAAATTAGCTGTCTAGTCTCCAGTACTAACATTTAATGAGAAGATTCTTTTTAGGCATTGTATTTTTTGAAATGATACTGAATAACTAAGAATATTAGAGTATACGGTATTAACCGCTTTCTATTTCTTGTGCACTGAACTCTATATTTCTTCCTGGTTTCTTACTAGATTAACAGAGAAACTAAATTAAATGTGTTTAGGCACATGAGAGAATTACAGTGAGTTATTGACTCTGGTCCCTCTCTGTTGAGCCCAGGTAAAGAGCACAAGATGTCTCATCGGCTCTTGTCTCCTAACTTGGAGACATATCCCTAAAAAATATCCTAACTTGGTCTCTTCCCTTTTCTCCTTCCCATTTGCCCTAATGAAGCCAGGAGGGATCTCCTGGGGGAGCCAAACCTGATCTCCTCCACTGCTTCCTCTCTTCTGTTTCTGTTCTTTTTCACTGTCCCTCTGCCACACTACAGTTTCTCGGCTTGGTCTCTCCTCAGCAGTTCAACTAATCTTTTTAAAAATGGTAATCAGATCACTTCATTCTCTAGTTTATAATTTCTCGTAGCTTCTCATTGCACTTAGAATGAAATCCAATTCCCCCAAGAATCTACACATTGTGTATGTAGTATCTGTCAACTTCTCTCTTGTGCCTATCTGCAGGACCCACGGGGACTAGCGCATAACAGTGAAATGCTGAACTTAATACAATTCGTTAGTTAAGGTTCTGTTTCTTTAAATAACTACACACATATAAATCTAAAAACTTCTATTGTGAATGTGGATTTTAGGTGGCTCAGTAAAGGAACTATCTCACAGTAAAAAAGATAAAACATAGAAAGTTACATTAGGTATGTTATGCATAAATATGAAACCCTGAATATTTCCATTTCACCCACTGTGTCGTTTTGTGCCTTTCCTCTGCAGCAACACATACATAAATTTCATGCAAATAATTTATAAAAGTCTGTTCTTGGGGGCTTGGGGCAGCTAAAGTCAAAATGAAATAGACAACAGAGTAGAGAATAGCAGAGGAATACTGTGACATATTACAAGAAATCAAAGGGCCTGGGTTCTAGTCTGTTTTTGTCAGCTTTGTGATCTTAGGGAGAAAACGTCTTAGACTTCACTCCCTTGTTTGTCAGACAAATATCAAAACTAGATGACTTCTGTATCCTTCACAAATGTACTTCTGTGTGACTACAAATAAATGAGATGCGGGGTGCCTGGGTGGCTTTGTCAGTTAAGTATCTGCCTTTAGCTTAGGTCCTGATCCCTGGGTCCTGGGATCCAGTCCTGGGTCTGGCTCCCAAGCAGGGAGCCTGCTTCTCTCTCTTCTCCCTGCTCATGCTCTCTCTCTCACTGTCTCTGTTGCTGTCCCTCTCTCTCTCTCTCTCTCTAATAAATAAATAAAATATTAAAAAAATAAAAATATATCAATGAGATGCATGAAAGTGTATAGGGTAACAGGCTGATATTAAACTCTTTCTCCCTCCATTCCTATTATCCTTACCCTCCTCTGCAGTATTAAAGTGGTAGAAATATCTATCAGCTTTGGGGTCCAAAGTAGGGGCATTCAAGTACACCTGAGAACAAAGACCTCAGTTGAGAAGCTAAATAGATCTTGAAACTCATAACAGACACAATTGTTTAAAAGCCAGAGAGTTATTCATAGGTAAGACCCTAGGTATTTATTATGGGGACAGTTTTCAGTTTGTGGTTCTGAATTAAAAAAAAAAAAAAAAAAAAAAAAAAAAAAGGCTTGTCTTGGAAGAATAGGAAGCAGAGCCTAAGGGACTAAATAAAGTCTATGAAACTAGCACAGAGTAAAGGCAGATTGAGGATGATAACTACAGAGCAACTACCCTGCTGTACAGGGAAGAACTATTAAACACACACAAATCCACACACTTCTGGATAAGGAAGAGTTTGGAGAATATTTGAAGGCAAACTTGAAAGTTTAGATGCTCTCTGGGTCCGTGAGAAGACAGCCAGAATCCCACACATTTGAGTTCTAGACCTGTTCACTTGGGGGAAAGAAGAAAATGGGATATAAATACCCAGAAGGGATTGACAAAATTCAGTGGAGAGAATTTATATCTTTCTTCACAGGAAACACCAAGGAGAACTTCTAGCTCCTCAAAATTCAGAGAGGTACCTGTGTGTCAGGACACAACGGGAGATTAGAAATGAGAAGTGTTTCCATGGGTGAGTCTAGGTCATGCCTTACAAAGTTCATCAGGACTAAAGTGGCAGGTAGAGCAGTAGAGAAGACGTAGAGGTCCTCTTCCCAAGAGGTAGGGGAAGGTGCAAGTACAATCAGAGGGTCTTCGTCAGACTGAATGGACTTTGGCCAGGAGCTGAGGCAGGAGGACAGACCACATGACCAGAGACCACGAGGGACCAGGGAAGGGAGCTATGGATGTCAATCTACAAACCCCCAAATCAGACAGAGCAAGGGGTACCACAGTCAAAGAATGACCAAACAAGGACATTTATGTCAGACTCCCTCAGGAGGAAAATTATGTTTGCAGATCAGAAGTGACTTAACTATCTAGAAGTCCTTACATTAATCATGTTGATGTAGGAAACAGAGGCAGAAGAATAATTACTAAATTTCCTTACCTACTGACAAGCCCTTAAAACTGGCAGAGTGACTCTCCTCTAGGGACTCAACTACCCCCATCTTAAGGCTTTGCTAAGAGTAAAGGGCAATCCTAGCCTGACTGACCTCCTTCTCTCAACCAGGATCCTGTAAGTCTACTTAACAATTCCTTTGGAAACTTTATCTCTAAACCTCCAAGATAGTGTTGACAATCATTCCCAAGCATATGGCCCACTGATAGACATCTAAAGGGTCTCACTGAAAAGTTTTTATTACTGGTAATGAATAACCTTTTCCCCAGACAATAGCTAGCCCCTCAAGGTCCTAGAAACTTGCTTCCAAAATTCCTTAGAGACTTACATCATCCCCAACCCCCTCCCAACTTACAAGTATATAATAGACCACTCCTCACATACCCGGGGCAGCAGCTCTTCCTGCCCACAGGTCCTGCCCCCATGCTTTAATAAACAACCATTTTGCACCAAAGATGTCTCAAGAATTCTTTCTTGGTCATCGGCTCTGGACCTCACCCCACCGAACCTCACCTATGTTATAGAACTTCATCAATGTTACACCAACAATGAAAAGAGGAGTTCCACAATCAAGTTAAATTCACTTATAAAAAATGAAGACAAAATTAATTAACATAAAGTACACAACTGAATTGTGACTGCAAAACACAGATCTCTTATAAATGTGAATCAGAGCATCTAAAAGACGGCATTTTAATCTATTATTATATTATTATTATTACTGAGAGAATGGATCATTTAAAACTTCTTAGCTGCTGCCACTTTTAGTGGCAGAGACCACAGATCACTAGCAGTGTGCCTGTCATTGAGACAGTTGATCAGATGGCAGCAGAATATGTGGGACCATCACTATATGTAGCTGAAACAGAAAATCATTTCTCTTTCCCTGTCCCCCCCCACCCCGTTTTTCCCACAGGGGAATTTTAAGAGAATGTGATGGCCTCCATGAGAGAAAACAAAACCTTTCAAACAATACCAATATATAAATGTATCCCCTCATTTGAATATTAAAACATGGGACATTCTGGAGCCCAAGCTGTTGAAAGGGGACACAATATTATGAAGGATATACTGCAACTTATTGCATGGGACATGAACAAATATTAAGAGATAGTCAAATTATGTACAAGTCCTCCTTAACTAACTAAAAGCCTATGACTACATTTAAAATAAGAAATTACAAAAAATTAAATCAGAAACATTAACTATATAGCATAATCTACTAACTCAAGACAGTCTATAATAAGATATTAAATACACTTAAGAGATTTACTCTCTGGTGCTAATTAAAAGTTCATACACATCATCATTGTGTTTCTCAATCAACCTTTATTCTATTTACTTCACAAATTCTTCAGACTCATTAAGACTTACTGTAAGAACTCTGAAGAATTATTGTCTTCCTTCTAACAATGTGAAGAGCAGTAAAGAATTGAAATGAAAATTGTCTCTTGATTGTGCGCTGAGTATAGAACTATTCAGATTCTATGGGAAAATTGGGGGGCGGGGGACACACAATGAAAAGGAGATACTTATTCTGTGTTCCAATTGTTTGAGAAATTGTTGTTTTGAGCCAGATATACTCTGATTAGAAATGTAAACTAAATAAAACGGTTGTTCTGGAAATAATATCAATAGCTAAAGCATCTTAATTCTATGTGAAGAATTTTCAGTCCTTCAAAAATATGTCTGCCAACATGTTTCAATTGCCAAATCTTATAAAACATAGTCTTTTCTGAATATTTTGAAAATACTTGCAATAGCCATATTCCATTAAATCTCATTTATCTGTTAACAGCTCATTCGAAATAGAGTGTAATTTGAAGGCTTCTATAGTTGCATAAATAGAGATTTTCTGTTAATAGTGATTATTTCTTTGGAAATAAAGTTTCAAGTTTACAGAAATACATGTAAGGAAACAAAATGGCTACTCAGCAGTTGTGAAACTATGTTTCTCTACATGTGAACACCAAAAACACCATATTCAATACAAGAGGATCACTTAATGATGTAATTGCTCTATATTTTTTTGGATTTTTTTTCTTTAAGATTTTATTTATTTGTCAGAAAGAGAGAGAGAGAGCACAAGCACAAGCAGGGGGAACAGCAGGCAGAGGGAAAAGCAGTCTCCCTGCTGAGCTAGGGGCCCAATGTAGGACTTGATCCCAGGACCCTCAGATCATGACCTGAGCTAACGGCAGATGCTTAACTGACTGAGCTACCCAGGCATCCCTGCTCTATACATCTGGATGCTTTCACACTAAAACCCAGTCACCACGACTAAAATAATTGTTAGGTGGTCTCATTTCAGACTCAAAGTCACCAAAATAAATGGGCTAACCCTGAAATTTTTATTCACATGAGAAACAGTATGAATTACAACTACATAAAGGAGGAGAAAAAAAAAAAACCCTAAGATTTTGCTCTATTTTGTTGATAATATAACTTCTTACTTTAGTATCTTCTCAGGAAACACAAATATTTTAACAAGATTATACTAGGTTAACAAGAAAAAAAAAAAGAATAGCTGCCAGAAGTTTCATTTTTCGTTTTTAGAATTAATTTATTTTGCTGAATTTGTAGTGAATACACAGGAAACAGAGTTCAAATGATATTAAGGAATATAAAATTAAAATAATTCTTTTCCACTCCTACCAAGCTTTTCTCTCCAAAATAAACCACCGTAACTATTTCCTTGGATATCCTTCCACAGATATCCTATATACATGCAAGTATGTACATGTAGATTTCTTTTTTAACAGTAAATATTAGCATGATAAGGAGCCTTTTCCATATGTTGAATTTTTTCACTTAATATAAATAGAAGTTTCCATAGCATATAAATCTCCCTTATTCTTTTTAGTATCTGCATGACATTACATTGGGTAGATTTACAATACTTTATTTGAACAGTCCCTAGTAATGTGCATCTCTTGTACTATAATAGCTCTTCTTATACATACATAATTCTGTGCACATGAAAGTGTATCTGTAAGATAAATTCCTAAAAACTGAATTGCTGAAACAAGAACATGCATTTACATTTGTGATTAGATCAATAAACCTTTATTTAATTCCAGTTATATGCTCCCATTTAAAGTATGAATCTATTTTCCCATACTATAGGGTTTAGAAATTTATTGAAATTTTGAAATGTACCAAATTCAAATCTTATTTGCCTACCACTGCAAAATTTTAAAAAAGAAGAAAAAAAAATACAAACATGAATTAGTACTGAAAAGATTTCATGTATTCTCTTAATAAAACCAAATACAATCTCCAAATACGAATTTTCTTTGAATGGATAAACTGATGTCATTTTTCACAAAGCCAAGTTATTTAAGACTAACAATTCTGTCCAAATTTCAGCATCATTGCAAATAAATCAAAATAAAATAACTTCAATATGAATGGAAATAATACAAGCAGTAGAAAGCTATGAAGTTTCTCATGTTTATTTTAGAGAAGACAATGCTAGTACTCAATTTAAGCTCATTCAATGAACCTCAAATATTTAATTCTATTTGTTCCAATTTACGTATTTTCTTAATATTCTATGTCTTTTTTCTAAGAAAAGAAAACCTAGGACTTTAGTTCCTCCAAATAAAGTACACTCTTAGAGATTAAAAGAAAAATCTGGGGTGCCTGGGTGGCTCAGCTGGTTAAGCATCTGCCTTCAGCCAGGTCATGATATTGGGGTCCTGAGATCCAGCCCTGAGTTGGGCTCCCTGCTCAGTAGGGAGTCTGCTTCTCCCTCTGCCCCTTCCTTGCCCCATGCAATGCTCTATCTCTCTCTCTCAAATAAATAAATAAAATCTTTTAAAAAATCATCAGCAAAACTTTTCTTCTTTGAATTACTTGTATCTTTGTAGCATTTTTTTGAACAAATTTGTAGACTTCTACATAAAAATCCTACTCTCAACTTTAATACCTGAGAAATTCCAAGACTTAAAATGCTTGATGAATACTTATTTGCTCAATAATACTTTCTTTTAAACAAAATCAAATTCTATGTTTAAAAAATTAATCAATTTTAAGGATAAAGTTCATATCTATTTTTTTGCCCAATATGAAGTTTCTAGATTCAGAAGAGCCATGTGGCTATAAAATATCCTGAATACCTTTGATGTGTTAATATGTTTCTATTTGCCTATAAAATGGGATTAAATATTAAAGCAAGGAGAAAAGAACTTCTCCATCGAAACATGATTTGCTACTTAATTTTCTCTAATTTGGTTTACCCTCTTTTATATTTCTTTCCATATTAAGGCACACTGAGTTGCTTTTGCTCTGATACCCAGTAGTTTCAGCCCGATACTTTCAAGCATGAAGCATCAGAGTTAAGTGCAACTCCTTGGCTGTCAAAAGTGTTCCTACAAAGAACCGTTCAACTGAAATTTGAACAGAGACTTTCAGAGACTGAAGAAAAGGCATGTACAAAACTGGCTCCTGGAGCCTCTTCTGACTTCAGTGACACTGCAGATAAAGCTCCAGCAGAGGTACCAACGTGACCTATCTTTGACCAGTGCTGGGGTAAAGGAGTATCCAGGCATGACTAGAGAACAGTGGCTAGAGGTCAGTTCCACCCAGGAATTTGAATGAGACTCTCAGTAGAAGAAAGAAGGGCTGCCTGGGGAAGCAAGATAGAAAGAAGAGCCTGGGGCTATATCTTCAGTTTGCTCCAGAAGCTCACGCCCAAGGATTTCCGGATTTCCTCATCTGAGGAAAACCTGAAAGATTTTCATGAGACACTAAGATTTTCATAATCAACTCCAGTATCTCATAAAATATTAATATTCTTCTCCTCAGTGACTGTATATTAGCCCTACTCCTACATTGAGGTTTCATTATATTGAAATAATTTTTTTGCAAATTCATTACAATTAGAATTTTCAGATATCGATATTTTATAATTCATAAAAGTATGTTGCTGCCACTGGCTCTTACCATAATTCATAAGGTTTTGAGTATTTAAAAAACATGTTAAGGTTCTCATCATTTCTACACTTACTGTATATATATTACTTTACTATCTTCCTACTATGGTCTATAGGCATTAATTTCGTCAACTGTCTTTATAAAATGAAGTCTTACCAGCTCTTTCCCACCATCACCACTATCATTCGGTCCTCACCACCAAGAGATAGTCCGAACTCCCAGACTATGTGATATAATATTCAGGATCTAGCTCCAACTAACTTCTTAGTCATATCTCTTTTCACCCACCTACATTTTGCATTAGACATTCAATACTTTTTGAAGTTCCTCAAATATAAAAATTTTAATATAACTCTGTGCAAGTATTCTTACTAGTCTTTGTAGTATACTCCTATTATGTCTCTAAAGTAAATTATATGGGATACCTGGTTGGTTCAGTTGATTGAGTGGCAGCCTTCAGCTCAGGTCATGATCCCAGGGTCCTAGAATAGAGCTCCCTGCTCAGTGGAGAGCCTTCTCCCTCGGCCTGCCACACCCCCTGCTGGTGTATTCTCTCTCTCTAACAAATAAATAAACAAAATCTTAATAAATAAATAAAGTAAACCATATGTCCCTATGACCCTTCTTCTGTGAGGCCTAAGCAATCACTTTGGAAAAATTAATAACTTCTCCCACTAAAACCTCACAAATCTATTCGAGATTGTGTTAACTTGTAATTATTTCTCTATATGAGTTTACCCCTCATTAGGATATTAGTTAATTTTCAGAAATTTATTTTTATATTTGCATGCATACTGCCTACATATTACCTCCCCCTACTAGGTAATCAATAAATGTGTGAATGGATGAATAAACAATAAATTAAATGCAAAAATGAAGCAAAACTGCATAGAAGAAGATCTACACAGTTAAATACTTCTCTGGCAGAAGGCTGCCTCATTTTAAATACACCAACTTTATAGAATATGTGTCTCTTAACACAGTATTTTTCAGCCAATATTTATATAGAAAAAAATTACATTTATTTCTCTAAAACTCAATATGACATTTCTGAACAAATTGCATGGGGAAAAGTAATTTTCCAAATGTAACTGATAGAATGTTGGAATCGCATAGACATTTTGAGAAGCAAGCCAAATTTCAACAAAAGGGGTATTCATCTTAGATGTTGCTGGCACTAAGAAAGGCCATGTTACTGCAAACAAACTGTTTTTTAATAGGCATATCAATTACATTTAGTGATCTGGAAGAAATGTTTCAAACATTTAACAGGTATTTGTATATAAAAATATACTTTTTTTTTAAGAAATTGAGGGTTTGGGGTTGACATGTAATGCATTATATTCATTTTCATTTAGATTTTCTGATTTTGAGGAACAGATATGATTATTAATACATGGAGATAGCTGCATTAAATTAGATATTTAATATATTCACTTCATTGTGTTGTTCACTGTGAGAAATGTAAAAAATGAAGATGACTTGTCTTCAAGTTGCTTATAGTTTAGTTCATGTCAGAAAGATGAAAGGATCATGATTAATTTTCATTTCCAGTGCTAACTCAAGAAATTGTAATGGCTACACAGGGTGCTATGTTGGTAAGAATTCTTCGGCCACAGCCCAGCTTGAGAGAATGCCATGATGATTAGTGATGTTTATAACAGAAATATACTTGCCATCACTGCTCTAGGGATTCACAGAAAAAAGAAAGCACTTCTAGTTAAAGTGGTAAATTAAAATTGTCTGAAAGAGATGACACTTAAACTGGGCAGGGTAATTTTAGGAATAGGAGTGGAAAGAAGTCATCGAAGCGAAACAGTGCCAGAAGAAAGCTTGGAAGAGAAAGCACTGGGAAAATTCAGTGAAAGCAAGTAGTCAAGTTGGTTGAAGCCAAATGCATTCTTCTTGTCCTCAAAATGGGAGCTCAGGGTAGCGCCTCAGAAAGTCTCTTTCAACTTGACACAAATGACCAATGAGAAATGACCAATGAGAAAGTCTCTTCAATGGACTAGCAATCTCATGACTTGAAAAATTAAAACCGATAGCTAAAAATTACTATTATATGGGAGGAACTAATGTTAATTTTAAGACAAAATGTACTTAGTGAAGGGAAAAAAAATCTTGGCATACCTCTGATTCAGCTAATGAAACATGGGCTGGATAAAATTAAAATGTAAAGCATTGGAGGCAACAATCTAATCAATAAGGACTAATAAAGATGAAATTACAGAGTTGCTACCTTTCAAAAGGTTAGCTCCGCAAGAGAAAGGAATTATTTCTATCTGCTGATTAGAATAAAACTCCAAAACCTCAAGGCTAAATTTTCAACAACAGCTTCCCAGCCAACATTATGTATCCCACATAATCACTTCAGACTTCTTAGAAATTATACATTCTGGGGTTTTAGCCCTGATGGAAACACAAATACCTCCGGATTATTCCTAAGTTGGCCTCAGAATCACCTTCATGAAGAACAAGAGAAAGTACATTTAGAGGGAATGGAGGAGAGGCTAACTGGGAAAACTAAATTTGTTTTGGATATTGATCAATTTATTATTTTTATTTGATCTCTTCCTGGTTCTTGCCCTCATTCTTAGCCTCTTCCCAGTCTCATGTCAAGCTGACAGAATTTTTACAGGTCATGAATTGCTTCTGTGCATAACAACTGTCACATACGTCACCTAATAAATAAAATCTAGTTATTTTCTATCTTAACCATTCTTCTCCCCACTCCCTATACGAATGCTTCAATGCTTGTCGAAACGATCTTGAGCTCAGACAGAGTAACAGAAGTAGTAGGAGATGTATATTAAGAGATTTATTGCAAGGAAATGGCCTCTACAATCATGGGAACTGGTTAGGCAAGTCTACAATCTACAGAGTGGGCCTTAGGAAATGGCAGGCTGAATTGAAGTTATTGCCCAGAGGCAGAATTTCATCTTTTCTCAGGAAGTTTTAGCTTTTAAGGCCCTTTCAACTAATTGAACTGGCCAACCAACATTATCTGGGATAATCTTGCCTACTTAAAGTCAACTGATTATAGGTTTTAAGCACATCTAAAAATACCTTCATAGCAACATGTAAATTAGTGTTTGACTAAACAACTGGGGACCAAAGCCTAGACAAGTTGATGGTCAAATAAAACCATCATGGCCCACCTCTTGTCAACTTAACACCTACACACCTCATCAAACTATACTTACTATTAAAATTAAACACTAACAAAGTCTCATTTTCATTTAATATAATACAGTTGAAAATACATTCTCCAGAAGAGAAGTCAAAATCCTTCCCCAATGTCTAATCTTCTCCTTTGATATCCTGTAATATAAATACTGTGATATAAAATAACTAGTCACACAGTCAGAGTTGTTATTTATAACTACCTTCTTCCAATGCCAATTCCTCATTCCCTTTGCACTTAGCAGCCCTATCAGCTGGTTATGGTTCTTGGCATGGTAAGGTGACCCAAAACCTCATTCATGAAGGTTCTAAACCATTAGCATTTCCTCCCTGAATTTGGTTTAGTTTTTTATTGATTTTAATCACAGGACCTGGTAAAATATACCCTAAGGGATCTCCTGTGTGCCAGACATAATCTTCCATACTTTCATTTTGTAGTAGCAATCTTCCCCTGGCAATCCATATCAATCATCCTAGTCAGTATAGTAAGTCCCTTCTTCAATTGTGGACTCAATAGAGTAAAGATGACAAAGTGGGTGGGTGTCAGTCTCAACTTCCCATCCAACAGATTAATTTCATCTCCTGGCAGAAGCATTCCTCCCAATGAACAAACCCTCTAAACCTGCAGAGCCTAAGGTTGTGGGGACTAGAAGCAAAGATTTTGCTAGTGGAAATATTGCTGGTAGAAAACTAAGGATGATAGAGAATGGAGTTAGGCCCATTTCTTTCCTTCTATTCTTGGCTAAGGAAGAAATAGCACTATATATCTGATGTTGATTTAGAGCATATACAGCCTCCTCCAGGGCACTGTCCTAACCCTGTGTATCTGCCCTACTCCCTCATGCATCTAGTTCTTTCAGGGCCTGCTCAAGCATGATCTCATCTGTACCACTTTTCATTCATGATGGAATACTACTGTGCACACCCAACTTCGTGGCTTCATGTATCAAACAACACCCAGTTCACAATGGAAAGTTAAGTTCACATGATAACCTGGTGGCCCATGGTCAAGCATTAAGCATCTGGTAAAGCCCAGGATAGATACATATACGCACATTTATACATACATACATATATTTTGTTTCCCCAGAAAATCCTGACTAATACAGACCTTTTCAATACAGTTGGCCTGACTCAACTTTATGTTCCTTACTCCATTATTCCATACCCATAATATCCATTCCCACACGTCCTCTCCAGATTTCTATCTATATAAATTGGTGGTGGGGGGACACCATGCCGTTAATGCAGATCTTTGTGTGTGTAGTGCAGTATACTTCTTGACAGGTCACACTTCGTTCCTCAGCCTTTGCAGCCTGCTGGGAGCTGAGTCTAGTTACAAGTCTAGAAACAAAGACGGTGGTGCAGGCAGGTCATGAAGAGAATCATAGTGCTTTGTAAGTAAATATTCTACATCATTTAAAAAATTTGGTTGTCCTATCAAATACACTCACACACACATATACACGTCATCCTATAATTTAATGTCTTCCACATATTTCAGGTACTACCCTTCTCGACTCTGAGATGTACTGGAGACTTAAAAATCACTAAATGATTACGAATCAGTGTCTAGATATTTCTTATTAAGTTTTCATGTTCTACTACTACAAAGTCTCTAATAGGAAACACAAAGGCTCAGATGGAGCCTGTAGAAATTATTATTTTCCAAAAGTCCAAATCCAGCCATGAAATACAGATTCTCTGAGATAATTTCATCGTTATTTTATATAAATTTATATTCTACTTTTTCTTTATCCATGTGAGTGGTTCATTTCTTACCTCTAGCTTTCATCCATCAGCCTCATCACAATACATTGTTTCCTTTACACATTAGGAGCTCCCGATAGACTTCAACATGTATTTTGTTTTGTTTACACAATAAATTCACCTTTACTATCTCTTTGCATTGAGTTTTTTAATACAATATATATTTTAAGGATTTCATATAAACAAAACAAGATTAAAAACTACCATTTTTTGATGTCAATATATACAAGGCACTGTACTAATCATAAAAAATACGGGAGACTGAGAGACAAAGACTTTCTTCCTTCTTAAAACCTATTGTAGGGACACTTGGGTGGCTCAGTCATTAAGCATCTGACTTCAGCTTGGGTCATGATCCCAGGGTCCTGGGATCGAGCCCCACATCAGGCTCCCTGCTTGGCAGGAAGCCTGCTTCTCCCTCTCCCACTCCCCATGCTCTGTTCCCTCTCTTGCTGTGTCTCTCTCTGTCAAATAATAAATAAAATCTTAAAGAAAAACAAAACCTATTGTAGAGTCTGTGTGAAACATTACTACAATATTGTCCCTGTCTTTAATGAAAAAGATAGATATGTAAACATATATAGTCATATGTGGGAAAATAAAGCATTAGAATAGAGATGCATGTAGACAGCCATGATCACATGTGGTAGACAGAATTCTAAGATGGTTGCCTAGATTCCCTTTCACTGGGACACAGGCCCTATATAATCCCTTCCTCTTTAGTTGTAGCCAGATTTGTAAGTATGAATGGATATCACGCCCATAATTATGTTACCTTTTAAAGCTAAGGGATTTTGCAGATTTAATTAAATCCTGAATCAGTTGACTTGTATTTAACCAAAAGAGAGATTATCCTAGTGGGCCTGAGTTAATCAGTTTAGCTCTTAACAGAACTCAACTGCTCCAAACAGCAGCAGCCCCTCTCTTCTGCTGGCCCTGAGGAAGCAAACCACCAAGTTGTGAAGAGGCCCATGTATCAGGAAATTGCAGGTCCCTCTGGGATTTGAGAGCCTCAGTCCTATAAACACAACACACTGAACTCTCCAAAATTTAAATGAGCTTAGAAGAGGACTCTGAACTGCAAATGAGAGTCCGTTGGGGATGACACTTTGATTTTGACCTTGCAAAATCCTGAATGAGAGTTCAGCTATAGTACAGCTCAGGTACTGCTACCTTCAGAAAGTGTAGGATAATAAATCGGTATTGTTGAAATAGTTTGGAAGCTAAATTTGTAATCATTTATTATTTAGCAATAGAAAATAAATACACCTTGCAAAGGGGAAAGTCAATGAAGTCACCAATGTCCCCCTTTAAGATGAATTTCCAAACTGATAAGAAGCCTTTCCTAGGTGCTTTTTTCTTTGGATCCCAGCTGTTAGTGCTGATATTACGCCTTTCCTGTCTTCTCAAAAGAGATGTGCTCTTAGGAATACCTGCCAGTGAAATAGGCAGCCAGGTAAATGAGAGAGTCCAGTTCCAGTGAAATCTGCTGAGGGAAGAGAAGAGCAAGCCAGCCTTGAGTGTTTCTGCAGGCTTGCTTGTCTGAGATATCAGAGCCTATAGTCGAATCAGGCTTTGTCTTTCTAATCACTCAGATACAAATTCTGTGAATTCAATAAGCCAATGGTTTCAGAATGATGTGGGCAGATTTACATATAATTGGAAAAGTCTTCTCTTTTATAGGAAGTCTCTAACTGGGTGGGAGCCATTCCCTCTAATAATATTTTCCCCCACTCCCAATGTGGATGCCTAATGTACAAGATGCCTCTTGTACGGACTGGAGATTTAAGCTATGTCCATTTGGTTATTTTCTCTGTACCTTCTCAATATCTAGAATTGATATTATTTATCCTTCTTGAACCTCTATAAAATTAGATAACTTCTTAGGTAGAAAACTGAATAGATAGATACATAGATACATAGATAGATAACAGATCTTTTACAGTCCCCTGGGTCTTGGCTTCCAGAGAAAGTGGCAGGTATTCAGAAATTTCAGTGAAGCTGTTGAGTTTTCCTCCATAATTTGGCGGGGTTGGGGTAGGGACAGCTGTCCCATGCATTTTAATTCCATCACTGTATATGTAAAAAACCTCAGTTGATAATATACTCACTTGGACATTTTTTTTTAAATGCTAATTACACAATTCTCTCCATCATTTGTTCTGTCTCATTCCAAAAAGTGGCTAATTGAAAAAAGAGAAACAAACTCTAAGATGTGCTATTGGTAAATGTTGCATTTATAGTTATGAATAAAAATACTGTTTCACTGTCTCAATGTTAGTCATAGTTTTTTGTTTGTTTGTTTTGGTAGTCTTTAAAAAAAAAATCAAAATGCTCTAGTAACTTCCTTTGGCAAAAGCAGAAGAGCTCTACAGATTTTAGTCTAGCTGCCTGCCATCAGTCACAGAGTTGGAAAGGCCCTCTAGCACACAAGACCATCTGAGTGACGCAGAAGAGTCCTTTTCAAGGGTCTTGGAACATGCAATCACTTGGCTGCCATCAAATATTTCTAGAGGAAAGGAATCCTCAAGTCCAATAGACCAGAGGGTCTTCTGGCTCTGCCAAGAAGAGTGACAGAGGCTATAAAACTGTCTGCTCTCCTCTGCTAAATGTCTTGGCAGAAATCACACAGACTCAGAGCTGTTGAAAATACGGCTGCTTTATTTCAAAATGCACCCTGCAAGGGAGGCCGCTTCCTACTCTCTTGCTCCATCTACTGGAGCTTACTCAAAACACTGATCTAGTTAACATTCAGCTAAGAAAATTATCGTTCCAGAATACCTTTCATTCCCCTGTTGTTTCCCCCTGAGGGTGAAATCCTCAAGAAGAGAAGAGTCTGACAGCCAGCAATTTGAATTTGTTTGCAGAATGTTTTTTAAAGCAAAAAAAAGAACAATGGGCAAGTTGAATAAAGCAAAATCACGGTGAGTACCATACCTACTTTCTTAGCTTCTCCTCCTGAATTTTTGCCTTTTACTATTTTTTCCAGAACTTTTCTCCTTTTTAAAATTTACCTTGTAATTTGTGGTAATTATACCAGTCATTTGCAGTAGAGACTAGGTCCTGGATTTGAAGTCAGACGATAAAAATTCCGTTCTGACCTGCATGCATTAATATCAGAGATTCACCAACTTTCTTAAGTAACTAGGATAGATGGTCTTGCTTACGGGGATTGCATTAAGAACGCTCATGTGACAAAAGGTACTCTATAATATCTACAGTATCCCTAATTAGAGACCCCCCCATCCTCAATTCAGACACCCCTCCTATTTTCTTTTTCAACATGCCTATGGCCTTTTTATTATTATTAATAATAAACTTTATTTCTTAAAGCAGTTTAAGTTTAAAAACTGAACAAAGTACAAAGATTCCCCAAACACCACATCCCCTCTAGCACTTTCAGAATTTCCCATGTTATTAACATTTTCCTTGAGTGTTATACATTTGTTATAATTGATGAAGTAATATCAACACAGCATTATTAACTGAAGTCCTTAGTTTACATTAGGGTCCGGTCTTTGTGCTGTACAGTTCTATGCACTTTGACAAGTTCATAATGCCAGGTATTCACCACTGCAGTATCTTATGGAATAGTTTCATTGCCCTAAAAATCCCCTGTGCTCCACTTACCCACCGCCACCCACAACCACTGCTAACCACTGATCTTTTTACTGTCTCTATAATTATGTGTTTTCTGGTATGTCTATAATTGGAATCTTATAGTATAGAGCCTTTTCTGATTGCCATTGTTCACTTAACAATTTGCATTTAAGGTTCTCCTGTGTCTTTTGTGGTTTGACAACACACCTCTTTCCATTGTTGAATAAATATTCCATTGAATGGATGGACTGCAGCTGACTTATCCATTCACTTATTGAAGATCACTGTGTTGCTTCTATGTTGTGGCAATTATGAATAAAACGGCTATAAACATTTACAAGTAGGTTTTGCATGGTAGGACTACGTTTAGCTTTAACAGAAACTCCCCAACTTTCTCCCAAAGTGGCTGTAGCACCAGCAATAAAGGAGAGTTCCTGTTGTCCTATTATCTTTGCCAGCATTTGGTACTGTCAGTATTTTATTTTACCCATTCTATATACGCATGTAGGAACTTCTTATTTTCACTCCCTTTTCTAAGAGCTCTCAGAGCTTCACTGTAATCTCTCTCTCCTGCTGACTGACCTTGAGGTCCAAGACTGAGAGATCTTAATGAATATATTCAACTTTGCTCACCTCTGTATCTCCAGTAAGGAGAAGGTTTGGCATGTAGAAGGCCCCACTCATTGAATGCTATCTCCTAACACCAATTTTTTTGTCCCTGCTGTCCTCGGAACTAGTCTCTGTCTAGCATATCATTCCGAGCACCTCATTTTGTGGTGGCTTGGCCTTGGACAAGTCACATGATATATCTGAATATCTATTTATTTACTTATCTAAAAATAGAAATTTCAAAGAGCTCCTTGACAATCTTAAAGATTTTAGAAAAGATTAAATGAGTCGAATATGAAGCTGCTTTACATGATGGACGATATAGAAGTCAGTTGTTTTAAATGTTATGCACATATATTGGGAAACCACCTAATTCAGGAAGCACAAAAAAATCTGTCTACTTCAAAATACCTTACTTGACTCTGTTCTGGAATACATTATATTACACACACACAAAACTAGTGTCTTAATTGAATACATAATCCAAATCATGGCAATATTTGAGAAAGTATCTACATAAACGATAATGTACCCAAAACACTTGCTCCTGAGTATAATGCTGGGGTAATTACTTTAAATTCAGAAAAGTTAAGTGTATTATTTATTCTTTTAGTTATTTCATGGTTAAATATCTGATTATAATAGAAATAGCTGATGTGGACAATGGGGCGTTAGGGTTTGGTAATGAAAAGTAGCAATCAATAATGCTAAATATTGCTTATGTGACATAAGAAGCAAATGAAACTATACTTCCTATATTCCAAAGACTGGATACTGTCTAAACCCATTTGGATCTGGGGTAAGGATAAGCACATGATTGTTTTCTGGACCACAGTCACTCCAAATATGGGGTAAGTGTGTAGGCCCGCCAATCTTTAAACTCACAGGTATTTGGGCTTATGTAACATCATGAGATCCCAACTAAAATAGATTTGCAATAGACTCTGTTTCCAAGAATATTAGGAAAAGAAAAGCTATTTAATTGAGGCCTTAAAGAAACTGACTTACTAACAAACATTTTCTAAACACCTAAAATATCTCAGGCATTATCCTTCTCAGTTTTTGTTTGTCTTAAAAAATATATATCTTAATTTAAGAAACAAAACAGGTGAACATAGGAGAAGGGAAGGAAAAATAAAATAACAGAGAAGGAAGCAAACCATAAGAAACTCTAAACTATAGGTAACAAACTAAGGGTTGTTGGAGAAACGCTAAACTATAAGAAACTCTAAACTATAGGTAACATAAGAAACTCTAAGCTATAGGTAACAAACTAAGGGTTGTTGGAGGGGCAGTAGAGGGGGTGGAGAAATTGGGTGATGGGCATTAAGGAGGCCACTTGATATAACGAGCACTGGGTATGCAACTACTCTATGCAACTAATAAATCACTAAATTCTACCCCTGACACTAATAATACACTATATGTTAACTAAATTGAATTTAATTAAAAAATGCATATGTGTATCGATATCTATATCTATATCTATATCTACCTTTGAGAACAGTATCGAGGGTATTTTCAATGAATTCAGTTATTTTTTATCTTTTATCATATGTCTGACTTCTATATGGTGTTTAAAAAAATAAATATTAATCTACACACCACTCTTTAAAGGTAATCTATATTTTTTAGCTCAGGCTGGCTTTTAAGATTTTCATTTTGTCCTTGGTGTGCTGAAATTTCATTTTCTTAAAATTTTTTAAATTTAATTTTTTTTTAGTGTTCCAAAATTCATTGTTTATGCATCACATCCAATGCTCCATGCAATATGTGCCCTCCATAATACCCACCACCAGGCTCACACAACCCCCCACTCTGCTCCCCTCCAAAACCCTTAGTTTGTTTCTCAGAGTCCACAGTCTCTCATGGTTTGTCTCCCCCTCCAATTTCCCCCAACTCACTTCTCCTCTCCATCTCCCAGTGTCTTCCATGTTATTCCTTATGCTCTACAAGTAAGTGAAACCGTGTAACTCACTCTCTCCGCTTGACTTATTTCACTCAGCATAATCTCCTCTAGTCCCACCCACGTTGATACAAAACTTGGGTATTCATCCTTTCTGATGGAGGCATAATACTCCATTGTATATATGGATCATATCGTCTTTATCCAGTCACCTGCTGAAGGGTATCTTGGCTCTTTCCACAGTTTGGTGACTGTGGCCATTGCTGCTATGAACATTGGGGTACAGATGGCCCTTCTTTTCACTACATCAGTATCTTTGGGGTAAATACCCAGTAGTGCAATTAGAAAGTCATAGGGTAGCTCCATTTTTAATTTCTTAAGGAATGTCCACACTGTTTTCCAAAGTGGCTGCACCAACTTGCATTCCCTCCAGCAGTGTAAGAGGGTTCCCCTTTATCCACATCCTCTCCATACTTAATGTTTACTGTCTTGTTGATTTTGGCCATTCTAACTGATATAAGGTGGGATCTCAGTGTGGTTTTGATTTGAATCTCCCTGATGGTGAATGATGATGAACATTTTTTCATGTGTCTGTTAGCCATTTGTATGTCTTCTTTGGAGAAGTGTCTGTTCATGTCTCCTGCCCATCTTTTGAAGTGATTATCTGTTTTGTATGTGCTGAGTTTGAGGAGTTCTTTATAGATCTTGGGTATCAGCCCTTTGTCTGCAGTGTCATTTGTGAATATCTTTTCCCATTCCGTGGGTTGCCTCTTTGTTTTGTTGACTGTTTCCTTTTCTGTGCAGAAAATTTTGATCTTGATGAAGTCAAATGTCTATACTGTCTAGAGCAATCTAGGCACCACGCAGGTGCCCAGAAGTTGTCTGTTTTTTTAAATAAAACCTTTGGCCCCTTTCATACTTTTCTATTTGTAGAAATTTTAAAGTTTATCTTCTTCTTTTTTTTTTTTTTAAACACAGTAAGGATTGTTTACACTCTAAGAAGCCCAATACCTGTAATCGTTGTGGGAATATTTCTGTTACTTATTGTTTCTGCTAATTCTAGCATACAATGCCATGAATCCTTATGTGTTTGGTACTTTTAACTGTATGCTGCTCATTGTCTTGAAAAACTACCTATGTGGATAGTTCAAAGGTTAAAAACAAGGATCTAAAGATCCACCTTGGTTTCTTGAAGGCACCAAGAGGCACTACAACTTCAATCACTTTGAAGTGTATTCACAGTCTGTAGGTTATTTTATAACTAGTAGATACTTATTAATTTGGACTGCAAATGTGTTATTCAAGTGGGCTACGATTATGATTTCTTAGGGTTTTCCTGTAAGGCAACTTTGTTTGATGGTCAAGGGATAGAGGGCAAATTTACCTCTGATTTACTTTGTTCTAATACTGTAATTCTCTGAAGCCCTAGTTTAATGTAGGCAGAATCTCTTATCAGCTTTCTTATCTTGGGCAGTTGGTAGGCCTTGGGCTATAACTCTAATATCCTTATGTTTAAGCCATCAAAACTAAAGTGCAAATTATCTTTGAATAATAATTGCCTTGGTGGCAAAAATAGCTCCAGTATTCCCTTACTCTTGGGTTCCAGGTTTTCCTTAGACTTGGCTTGGTAATTCCTTACTACTTCATCAGCTTTTTGATGGTTTTGAAAGGTAGTCATGAAATATTTTATCCAGCATCTGTTGTTGGTTTCAATGGGAGGATTAGTTTGAATAACCCAACCTGCTATATCCCTGGAAACAGAACAAGACATGCAACATTTTCTAAACAAATTGCTTAAATTGAGTTTGAATCTAAGTCTGATTCAAAGTGGAACAGGACACTTTGTAAAAACAAACCTGGCCAGAAATTAAATTCATGAACCCACCCCAGGGTCTCAGAAATAGTAATACTATTATTCTGTAATAAGTATGTACTGGCAAGAATTTTACAGTGTGCTTTTCAGGGAATCAAAGTACAGCTGAAAACTGACTTTAAAAAAAAAAAATCAACTCTGTACTTGAAGAGAAATTTTCATAATTGTAGATAAAGAAACAAAGATCCTTCTCAAATAATAACAAAGGGTCTTTTAAAAGAAAAACACCTCAATCAAAACTGCAGTAGTATAAGGATGGGATAGAAGGCACAGGAGAATGTCAAAACACTGCTGATAATCAAAGAAGAGAAATTGGAGAAATGGAAGCCAGTCCTACCAGAAATCCTTTAAGTCTCATAACTAAAGGTTTTATCAATTTCATAACAAAACATTACAACTTTATATCATTCATGAATTTAATTTTGATACATAACCCTAGTTAATTTAAACTATATTATGTATGTCTCCTTTACTAAAGCTTGAGTTCAATCGTTATTTACCAATCCTCTTGGACTCTGTAATAAACTTTACAAGCTGAAGAGTATATCCAGGTAGTATCATGGGTAAATATCCAGACCCAGAGAGCTGTGCTTTTTCCAGAATGTTACCAAGACAGGCTAATTTCTGGCTGGCTAGCTACAAAATTAAGATGAAGATATACAAAGGAAAATAAATATGTGGTGTGTTTTTGTTTGTTTGTTTGTTGTTTTGTTTTGTTTTGTTTTGTTTTATACTCTGGGCAGGAACAAGGGGAACTGATTCTCTAGCAGAAATACCAGTACTGTGGAAGTTCTATAATTATTATAATATACACCTTTCTTTCGGTTCAACTCTCTTTTAAAACTCCCTTATCTAAATGTTTGACCTCTAAAAGACGGTATATTAAAAAGCTTAATCATAACATTTCAAGCTTTTTATGGAAACCTTCATTACTTGAAAGGCTTTGTCATCCACTTTCTTGATCAAAATAGGTAGTGACCTGTAAAGCAGCCAAGAAATTTATACTTGGAGTGGTTTTTTCCTGATGGATGAAGGAGCAGGCAAAGATTCTTCCTGGTTAAGTGTAGGCGGATAATTTTATGTGACAACCACATTATGAATGAGGCAATAGGAGCATGAAGTAGTTCACAGCATTTACTTCTATCAAGTTCTGCTGATTAAAAAACCAAGGTGTGGTTCAAAAATTATCTGAGCCTCCAATAATTTTTGGCTTCTCTGTAAGTCAGACTACATGAGAATACACCAGAGGCTCTGGAAAGGAAGCCATGTCATCATTGGCAAGAAGCGTTCTAGAATTGGCCCCAGTTGGCTTAACTGAGCCTTCCAATGCAGCATGAAGGATGGAACTGGTGCATGTAATGGCATAAAGCCTCATATATTAAGACTGACTATCACTCAGAGCAGTTGTAAGCTTTATCAGAAATCCTAGATACAGGCATCTCTTCGAGATCTCAAGCACTGAAAGGATCTTTTGTAGTATTGCATACTGTATAACAAACATTGTTGTCATCAGCAGGTTTGGATCTTCTGGGAGTCTGTAGTCTGTCAAGGCCTTTGGCAGAGATTCAGGTAGAGAAACATTTACTTTAAAATGATTAATGATTCCCAACTCTGCTTTGCCAAGGACCATGCTTTTTGTCCTCTCTTTTTGGTCATTGATCCCGAAACACTTCTGCAACTTACTCAGCTTTCAAATTAACGTGTATACTTTGAAAAATATACATACTTGATTAGATCTTTCTTTTCCCTGGAAACTGACCATGGCAGACTCTCTTGGAGAAGTACAGTATAAATATCTATTTAATCAGTATTATTATTTGAATGGCGTAATTTAATTAGTCCATTTCTAAACCACATTTATGGGCCAGCTGGTAAAGCCAGGATTCCAAGATACGACCTTTATTTGATAGGGTTTTAATAATGCATTCACTGTAACAGTGTGTAGCACCACATATTACACAGTAATACCATTAAACTATTCCACAGTAAACAATACGATATCTAAGACTCATTTTTTCCAGTACATGTGACCTAGAACTAAGAAGGCAAAAATCTCAGATGGTTATAAATATGAATTCAGTTATAATTCACTCATAGTAGTAAAGAAATATACTTATATCTTTCAAGCAAGTAAAAATTTTTACCTCATGTCTCTTTTTCTTAAATGTGCTTTGCTGTGATAGAAGGCTCTTTCTTCCCCTCCCTTTAGGGAGGAGAAATAAAGGGTAGAAGTACTGCGTTTTGGTTGATTTATGAGTATATGCATGTGTGTCTGTATTTCCTGAAATAGCCAGTTAGTAAAATAATGTAATTCATTAACACAATTTCCTACATTTTAATGTACATATATATTTAGGTCTCAAGTTTTAAAATAGTTTAATTTTCGTTGGCTGAGCAGAAAAAAATGAAACAGTAGAAAACCATCTTTGTGATCAAACTTTCTTACCACTATTTCTTTGTAAGAAAAAGATTGGTTGAGAGAAATAATTTATGGGACATCCTCAAACTGGCAAAATTTGATAAGAAAACTTGCTTAACACAGGAGGTAGACAATCCATACTTGGCTCCCTGATAGGCTGAGGCAATTTATACAAACTTTTTAAAGCATCTGTCAACACAATGATGATGACATGCTACAATTAAGAATTATAAAAACTCGGGGGCTAGGGCAAGATGGTGGAGAAGTAGGACACCCTGTTTCAACTAGTCCCCTAAAGTGAGCTAATTATCTACCAGAACACTCTGAACACCCATGAAATCAGCCTGAGATGTAGGGTTATACACCTCTGGATCTCTATGGGACAGAAGATGGCAGTTGAGAGGTAAAGTGATGTGGGAACGGGATTGATATTGGAGGATAAACAGAAGAGGGACCAGAAGTGACCCACTGGAAAGTACTACTCAATAAGAGAGTGCCCTTTGATTGGGGACCAGCATTAACTTGGTGTCTGGTTAAAAGCACTCAAAAAGAGCAAAAGATCTTAAGGGGCAACTGGTGGAATCAGCCTAAGCCCACAGACCCAGGATGGCCACTGTCACCCATGCCAGAGAGAGAGTGGCAAAGCCTCCAGGCCATGGTCCCTTGAGCTGCCTGCTTTCTACTACTTGTACCAGCACTGGGCTAGGCGCCCTCTGTGCGTGAGGCAGACTGATGTGTACACCAGCCGGTGCTCTCTAGAACCACAGACTTTTGCATTCTGCATGCACCACTGGGACTGAACCGTGCTCCCTGCCCACACCTGAGATGGCTCTGTGTGGGCGCTAGCTGGTAGGCGCTAAGACCAGGTTAGAGAGTCTGAACACTCTCAGCCCCAGGCTTGAAAATCTCAGTGCACTATTTCTGGTTTATTACAGTCCCGGCAAAGGCAGCCACTGGAAGCAGGCTCCCTGGACCAATACGGCTCACGGTTTTGGCACGTGGGTGCAGAGACAAGTGGGGGCACTTTGCGTGGCCCCTGAGATGGTGACTGAGGGTGTGCACTGCCTGTGGGAGGTTGCATGGCTCAATGGAGTTTGCAGAGGGGGAGTCTGAATGTTCTGGACCACCCAGAGGGAAGCAGACTGAGGCTTCTCTCTGAGAGGTCCGGGCACAGTTTGCTTTCCTCTAAACCTCTGAAAAGCCACAAAAAGCCAACAAAGAACAAAAAACTCCAGAGAACAAAAGCCTGAAAAACCAGCTTCAACAGAGCCCAGCCCCTTGATAGGGAGCAGGAGGACTCAACCCAAGCAAGACTGACTGTAATAGAACGCGGCAGGCCCCTCCCCGAGAAAGCTAGCCGAGAAAATGAGAGGACAACCACCACAGGGTCCCCATAAAACTGTAAAACCCCAATATCAGTGGAAAAGAAGATATTAAGCTCCAGTATTGCCCTATTTTTCATAGATACAACTTTTACTATTAATTTGGCCTCACTATTTTCACTTTTTAATTTTTTAACCTATTTACCATAAAATGAGAAGTTCAATACAACAAATTCCATAATAACCTTTTAACTTGAACTTTTTTCATACATATGCTTGTGTTTTTCTTTTTTCTTTTCTATTTTTTTATATAAATATAGATATAAGCTTCAAGGTAATCCTCGTAACCTAATCAATACTACCCCTATATATAAACCAGTTTTAATCTGCCTTTATAAACATTATAAAATGTCCTGATGGGACTTCATCAGGATCAAAACCTTATGCACAGTAAAGGAAACAGTCAACAAAACAAAGAGGCAACCCACGGAATGGGAAAAAATATTTGCAAATGACACTACAAAGAGCTGATACCCAAGATCTATAAAGAACACCTCAAACTCAACACACACAAAACAGATAATCACATCAAAAAATGGGCAGAAGACATGAACAGACACTTCTCCAAAGACATACAAATGGCTAACAGACACATGAAAAAAAAATGTTCATCATCACTAGCCATCAGGGAGATTCAAATCAAAACCACACTGAGATACCACCTTATATCAGTTAGAATGGCCAAAATAAAAAAGACAGCAAACAATAAATATTGGAGAGGATGTGGAGAAAGGGGATCCCTCTTACACTATGCAAGTTGGTGCAGCCACTTTGAAAAACAATGTGGACATTCCTTAAGAAATTAAAAATGGAGCTACCCTAAGATTCTCTAATTGCACTACTGGGTATTTACCCCCAAAGATATTGATGTAGTGAAAAGAAGGGCCATCTGTACCCCAATGTTCATAGCAGCAATGGCAACAGTTGCCAAACAGTGGAGAGAACCAAGATGCCCTTCAACGGAAGAATGGATAAAGAAGATATGATCCATATACACAATGGAGTATTATGCCTCCATCAGAAAGGATGAATACCCAACTTTCTTATTAACATGGAAGGGACTGGAAGAGATTATGCTGAGTGAAATAAGTTAAGCAGAGAGAGTCAGTTATCATACGGTTTCACTTACTTATGGAGCATAAGGAATAACACAGAGGACATTAGGTGATGGAGCAGAGAAATGAGTTGGGAGAAATTGGAGGGGGAGATGAACCATGATAAACTGTGGACTCTGAGAAAAAAAACTAAGTGTTTTGGAGGGGAAGGGGTGGGGGGTTGGGTGAGCCTGGTGGTGGGTATTAAGGAGGGCACATATTGCATGGAGCACTGGGTGTGGTACATAAACAATGAATGCTGGAACACTGAAAATAAATAAAATAAAATAAAATGAAAAATAAATCTTAAAGAGAAAAGAAAAAAATATGAAAACCTCCACTGTTATTGTCTTCTGACTTGTACTTATATTATAAAAAGTGATATTTAGAACTAAGATCTATTGCAAATAAAACCTTGCAATCTCTTTTTTTTTTTTTTTTTTTTTAAGATTCTATTTATTTATTTATTTGACAGACAGAGGTCACGAGTAGGCAGAGAGTCAGGCAGAGAGAGGGGATGCAGGCTGTCTGCGGAGCAGAGAGCTCAATGCGGGACTCAATTCCAGGACTCTGGGATCATGACCTGAGCCTAAGGCAGAAGCTTTAACCCACTGAGCCACCCAGGTGCCTCTGAATGCAGGTATTCTTATAAATCAACCATTACTGGATTTCTTTTTTTCAGACATTGGTGTGTTTTTGTTTCTTAGGTTATTCCACAAGCATTTATTAAGCATCTTACATAACAAACCTTATTCTAGATATGGGAATTTGACAACAAATATAAAAAACTGTCAAGAAACTGGTAAAGGGGGATGCCTGGGTGGCTCAGTGGGTTAAAGTCTCTGCCTTCGGCTCAGGTCATGATCCCGGGGTCCTGGGATCGGAGTCCTGGGATGGAGCCCCGCGTCGGGCTCTCTGCTCAGCAGGGAGCCAGCTTCCCTCTCTCTCTCTGCCTGCCTTTCTGCCTACTTGTGATCTGTATTTGTCAAATAAGTAAATAAAATCTTAAAAAAAAAAAAAAAGAAAGAAACTGGTAAAGGTATTTGATGGTTTATGGTAGAGGTCCACAACTATGGCTCCTGAGTCAAATCAGAGCCATTTCCCCCCTCTCTCTCTCTCTCTTTTTTTTTTTTTTAACAGCTTTATGAAGGCATTATTAATATTAAAGAACTTCATATATTTAATGTATACAATTCAATGAGTTTGAACTTCTGCAAACATCTACCACACTTCACCACAATTAAGGTAATAGATATATCCAACACCTCTGAAACTTCCCTTTTGCCCCTTCGTTTTTGCTTGTTGTGTTGCTGTTGTTGTTGAAAGAGCACTTAACATGAACAAATTTGAAGTGCACAACACCATACTGTTAACTATAGGCACTGTGGGGGCACCTGGGTGGCTCAGTAGGTTGGGCCGCAGCCTTCAGCTCAGGTCATGATCTCAGGGTCCTGGGATTGAGCCCCACATCGGGCTCTCTGCTCAACGGGGAGCCTGCTTCCCCTTCTCTCTTTGTCTGCCTCTCTGCCTACTTGTGATCTCTCTGTCAAATAAATAAATAAAAGAAAAGAAAAAATTTGGTACTGTGTTGTTCAGCAGATTTCTAGAACTTATTTATTGAGCATAAATGAAACTTCTATGCATTGAACAATATACCCTCATCTCCCCCACCCCCAGGCCCTAGCAACCATCACTGTATTATCCATTTCTATGAATTTGGCTATTTTTGGTATCTTATATTAGTAGAATCTCACAGTATTTGATCTTCTGTGACTGGCTTATTTCATTTAGCATGTTGTTTGAAATCACTTTCTTTTTTAAGGCTGAATAATGTATGTATCACATTTTCTTTATTTATTCACCTTTTGATGTTCACTTGGATTGTTTCAATTTCTTAGCTAGTATGAATAATAAACTTAGCTGCAATGAAGATAGGAGTGCAGATATATGTTCAAGATCCTAATTTTAAGATTTTGGGTATATGCCCAGAAATAGGGTTGTCAAATCATATGACAGTTTTATTTTTAATTTTTTTAAAGATTGTTTAAAAAACAATTTTTTTATTTTTATATTGTTTTTAAATTTTTTTATTTTATAAATTTTTTTATAATATAAAACAATTTTATAAATTGTTTTAAATTTTATTTTTAAATTGTTTTAAAAGTTTATAAAACAATTTTGTAAATTGTTTTAAATTTTATTTTTAAATTGTTTTAAAAAACAATTGCTTTTTAAAGACTGTTTTCTTTATTCTTTTTCTGTCATTCTGTAGGCTGACTTTTCAATCTTTGTTGGTTTGTTGTTTTCTTTGCCATGCAGAAGATTTTAGTTTCATGTGGTCCCACTTGTCTATTTTTGCTTTTGTCACCTGTGCTTTTGGTATCATATCCAAAAATCACTGCCAAGACCTAAGTCGAGAGACTTTGCCCTATGTTTTCTCCTATGATTTTTAAAGTTTCAGGTATTATGTTTAAGCCTTTAATACTTTTTGAGCAGATTTTTTAATATGGTGTTAGATAATGTTCTGATTACATTCTTTTGCATGCAGATATCTAGTTTCCCATCACCATTTGTTAAAGAGAAAATCCTTTCTCTACTGTGAATTCTCGGTACACCTATCAAAGATCAATTGACTGTACATGCATGGGTTTACTTCTGGCTTCTCTATTCTGTGCCATTGAGCAATCTGTCTGTATCCATGCTGGTACCATACTGTTTTAATTACTGTAGCTTTGTAGTGTATCTTGAAATCAGAAAGTGTGAGGCCTCCAAGGTTGTTCTTTCTCAATACTGCTTTGACTATGTAGGGTACTTTTTATGATTCCATATGAATTTTAGGATTTTTTTCTATTTCTGTAAAAAATGTCACTAGGATTTTGATGTTTATTACATCAAATGTGTAGGTTGCTCTGGGTTGTGTGACTATTTTAACACTATTAAGCTTTCTAATAAGTATATATGGGATTTTTCCCATTTGTTTATGTCTCCTTCAATTAGTTTCACCAATGTCTTACAATTTTCAGTGTATAAGTCTTTTACTCCTTGTTCAAATAAATTGCTAAGTATATTATTCTTTTTGATGTTATTATAAGTGGGATTGCTTTCTTAATTTATCTTTCAAATATTTCTTTATTATTACATAGAAACGAAATTATTTTTATGTTGGTTCTATATTCTATAACTTTACTGAGTTTATTAGCTTTCACAGGTTTTTTTTTTCTTCTTGTGGGATCCTTAGAGATTTTTACATACAGAATTATCTCATCTGCAACACAGATGATTTTACTTTATCCTTTCTGATTTAAATTAATTGATTTCTTTTTCTTGCCTGATTGCTCTGGCTAGAATTTCTAGTACTATGCTGAATACAAGTGGTGAGAGTGGGTTTTCTTTTTTCCTGATATCAGAGAAAAAGCTTTCAATTTATCACAAGTGAGTATGATATTAGCTGTGGATTTTCCATATAAGGTGTTTATTATGTTGAGGTCCATTGCTTCTATGCCTAGTTGTTTTCATGAAAAAGTTTTTGTTAAATTTTTTTCTCTGTAACTATTGAGATAACCCTGTGATTTTTATCCTTAAGTCTGTTACTGTGTCACACTTACTGATGTGTATATGTTGAAACACATTCGTGTCTCAAGAATAAATCTTACTTGATCATGACATATGATCTTTTTAATGTACTGACTTAATGTCGGGGATTAGTTTGCTAGTGTTTTGTTGAGGATTTTTGCATCTCTGCTAATCAAGGGCACTGGCCTATAAATTTCTTGTTTCTTGTGGTGGTTTTGTCTGGCTTTGCTATCAGGGTAATTCTGGCCTCATAAAATTTAGTTTGGAAGTATTTTCTCCTTTTCAGTTTTTTGGAAGAGTTTGAAAAGAATTGGCAATAATTCTTCCTTAAATGTTTGGTAGAATTCACTAGCGAAGCCATCTGGTCCTGGACTTTTCTGTGTTGGAAGGTTTTTATTACTGATTAAATCTCCTTATTCGTTACTGATCTTGATTCAGACCTTGTTTTTCTTCATGATTCAGTCTTGGTAGGTTGTACATATCTAGCAATTTATCCATTTCCTCTGTTATCCAGTCTGTTGGTAAATAACTGTCCATAGTAGCCTCTTATGATCCTTTTTATTTCTGTGATATTAGGTGTACTATCTCCTCTTTCATATTTGATTAATTCATTAATTTGAATCTGTTTTCTTTTTATTTTGTTATACAAGCTAAAGTTTTGTCAATTTTGTTTCTCTTTTCCAAAAACCAATTCCTGGTTTCATTGATCTTTTCTATTGTTTTTGTAGCCCCTATCTCATTTATTTCTGTCTAGCATTTAGTATTTCCTTTCTCCTTCTAATTGTAGACTTAGCTTGTTATTTTTCTAGTTCATTAAGGTATAAATTTAGTAGGCGTTTTTTTTGGCTTTTTTTTTTTAAGATTTTATTTATTTCTTTTAGATAGAGAAAGAGGGAAGGCAGGGAGGGAAAAAGAATCTGAAGTACAGTCTGCACTGAGCACGGAGCCCAATGCAGGGCTTGATTCCATGATCATATCATCACCTGAGCCAAAACCAAGAGTGAAATATTTAGCCAACCGAGCCAGGCAGGCACCCTTAGAACATCCTTTTTAATGTGGGTGTGTATTGCCTCAAAATTCCCCACCCTTTTTTTTTGTTACATCCCATTAGTTTTGGTATGTTGTGTTTTATTTAATTTTCATTTGCCTCAAGCAATGTTTTTTTTATTTCTCCTCTGATTTCTTCTTTGACCCTTGGTTTTTCAACAGTATGTTGCTTAACATCCACATATTTGCAAATTTTCCAATTTCTGTTCTCTTACTGATTCCTAGTTTCATACCATTATGATTGGAGAAAGATACTTCATATAATTTCAGTCTTCTTAAGTTTGCTAAGATTTGTTTTATGACCTTACATGGGATCTATCCTGGACAATGTTCCATGTATGCTTGAGAAAAATGTATATTCAACTGCTGTTGGAGAGAAAGTTCTGAATATGTCTGCTAGGTTTGTTTGATCTACAGTGTTGTTCAAGTTAGCTGTGTCTTTATTGATTTTCTGTCTGGATATGGTATCAATTATTGAAAATTTGGTATTGAAGTCTCCTACTACTATTGTATTGCTATAAATTTCCCCCTTCAGTTCTATTAATTTTTGCTTTATATATTTTGGTGTTCTGATGTTGGGTGCATATATATTTATAATTGTTATATATTCCTGATGAATATCCTTTTATCATTATGTAATGTCCTTTCTGGTGCCTTGTGAGAGTTTCTGACTTAAAATGTATTTTAAATGTATTGTGTTTGATTCAAGTAAAACCACCCCTGCTCTCTTCTGATTACCATTTGCATTGAATATCTTTTTTCCACCCCATTTACTATGTGTGTCTTTAATTCTAAAGAAATTCCCCCTAGGGCCACATAGGTTGCTCAGTTCGTTAAGCATCTGCGTTTGTCTCTGGTCATGATCCCAGGGTCCTGGGATCAAGTCCCACATCTGGCTCCCTGCTCAGCAGGAAGTCTGCTTCTCCCTCTCTCTCTGCCTGCCTCTCTGCCTCCTTGTGCTCTCTAACTCTCTGTCAAATAAATAAATAAAATCTTAGAAAAGAAAAGTCCCTCAAAGGTAACATGTAACTGGGTCTTGTTTTATTATCCATCAGCCATGCTATGTTTTTTGAGCAGGAAATTTAATCCATTATTTTTAAGGTAATTATTCTTAGGCAAAAACTTACTATTGCATTATATTCTGCTTTGTGGTTCTTTTGTCCATCTTTTCTTTTCTTGCTATCTTTTTGTGTTTTGTTGATTTATTGTAGTCTTATGTTTTTATCTTTTCTTTTGTGTATATTCTGTATTTTTTTTGTAGTAATCATGAGGCTTACATAAAACATCTTATAACAGCCCATTTTAAGCTAATACAACATAAGTTCAATAGCATATAAAAACTCCATTCTTTTTACTTCTCCTGCCCAGCACACTTTTTGTTATTGAAGTCACAATTTATAACTTTTTTTCCCTTCCAAACTTTTATTTAAATTTTAATTAGTTAACATATAGTGTAATATTGGTTTCAGGGTAGAGTTTAGTGATATATCACTTACAAATAATACCTAGTGCTCATCCTAACAAGTGCCCTCCTTAATGTCTATTACCCATTGCACCTGTTTCCCACCCATCTCCATCAACCCTCAGTTTGTTCTCTATCGTTTGCAGTTTCTTATGGTTTGCTTCCCTCTCTTTTCTCCCCTATGTTCATCTGTTTTGTTTCCTAAATTCTGCAGGAATGAAATCGTATGGTATTCATCTTTCTCTAACTTATTTCACTTGACATAATACACTCTACCTCCATCCACATCATTGAAAATGGCAAGATTACATTCTTTTGATGGCTGAGTAACAGTCCATTATATATATGTACCATATCTTCTTTATTCACTCATCAGTCAATGGACACTTGGACTCTTTCCATAGTTTGGCTATTGTTGGTAATGTTGCTATAAACATTGGGGAGCATGTATCCCTTTGAACCTGTATTTTTGTATCACAGTTTATATCTTTTTATATTGTGAATTTATTAATAAATTTTATAGTTGTACTTATTCTTAATGTGCTTTTATCTTTGTATTAAAATTAATAGTGATTTATATATCACCATTATAATATTATAGTATTCCATATTTGTTCATATATATATATCATTACCAGGGATCATGTACTTTTGTGTTGTTTAGCATACTTTCATTTCAATTTGAAAAAATCCCTTTGGTATTTCTTATAAAGCAGATTATAAGTGATGAACTCCTTTAGTTTCTGTTAGGGAAAGTCTATCTCTCCTACGTTTTTGAACTGTTCAGCTATGTACAGTATTTTTGTTTGGTAGGTTTTTTTTTCCTCCATACTTTAAACTTACCTTCCAACTCCCCTCTGGCCTGCAAGTTTTCTGCTAATAAATCTTCAGATAATCTTATGAGGGATCCCTTGCATGTGACAAATTTTACAATTTTCAAAATTCACTCTGTTTTTGATTTGTGTCAACTACCCTGAAATTTGTCTTCATATAGACTTATTTAGATTTATCCTATTTGATATCCTTTCTCCCTCAAGAATCTGAATGTTCACATCCTTTCCCAAATTTGGGAAGTTTGAGTTGTTATTTCTTCATGAATTTGCATGTCATCCTTGTGCAGGGGCCATGCTAATCTCTGTAGTATTCCAATTTTAGTATAGGAGCTACCAAAGTGAGCACTGGATCATCATTTCTTTAAATAAATTTTCTGGTAACAGTGGTATCCACAGTGGTAATAAACAGATCGATTCTTGTGAAATGCATAGTTAATTTTGTTACCCTTCTACATAAAATTCCATACTCTTTAATTTTTTTTTTTTAATTTATTTGACAGAGATCACAAGTAGGCAGAGGCAGGCAGAGAGAGAGGAAGGAAAGCAGTCTCCCTGCTGAGCAGAGAGCCCGACGTGGAGCTCGACCCCAGGACCCTGGGACCATGACCTGAGCTGAAAGCAGAGGCTTTAACCCACTGAGCCACCCAGGCGCCCCAAATTCCATACTCTTTAGAATGACCTTTGACTCTTCAAGATCTGAATACAGCCTACCTTTCCAACCACATCTCTCCCCAACACCTGTTTTTCCATCCTTTGATACACAAATACTGGTCATCTTGGAGATGATATATATTTTTTTTTAAATCTCAAAACCTAGTATTCTCAGTTTCCTCAACAAATGCTTACAATGGCTTTTCTCAAGTAACTAACTGACACAATAGCAAATACCTTCTTCTGAATGAATTATTTATGTGCTGACACCAGCATTTCACTCTACCAATTATCACAATGCATTTATACATACACCTAACAATACTCTCTAATAAAATCAACTATTACCCTAGCTAATGCGTAGATATCACTCCTATCCGCTGGAGCATCAGTATCTAGCAGAGTATCAAAAATATCAACGTACTCGCATTCTTAGTTTTTTTCTGTGATTGGAATTCACAAAAAGTTTTTTACAACATAAGCACAATTAAAAGACAATAAAGACTGAGAATTTTGTAATTCTTAATTGTAAGAGATGATTATCATTTTCTTAGCATGACAGGTGTTTTTGACAGTATCAAATCATCTCTAGGCACAGAGTTAGTTAACAGTTATGTGATTTATGAATAAATAATTAAAGGGATGGTCATTAAACAGTCCTTGGGACCTGAGCTGTCCATTTTGTAGTTCTTTATTACTTTTGTAGTCTATCCTTGTTGGTAACAAGAAACAACACAACTGAAAGAAGCCACTGTCCTTCCAAAATTTTATAGCTACAGATGCAATTCACTGGTACATTAAGGACCTCTTCATATTAAGCATTCAATTAATATACCTGAGGTCCTCCAGTCTTAGAGACACATATTCCTCAGAGACTCTGTTACTCCAGGAAATAGCACTTAAACAGAATTTCCTAAAGGCTACCTACTTGTCAGCAATTTTCATTCTCCTATTATCTTGTTATTTTGCAGGGAAAAACCTACCATTTATTTACAAAGTGGAAATTTTAAAGGTAATGACCATAAAAGCATCTTTAAAAAATTTTAAAAAGATATTCTGATGGCCATCATCAAAATCAGCATCTCTATTAAATTGCTAATATCACATCACAGACCTCTAGCAAGCCTGATTTACTTTAGCCATGTACAAATAAAGATGGAATAAGCAAAAATGTGTCTTATGAACTAGGGCCTTTGAATGCATTAATTTGCAACATACCAATTTAACATTAGCCTCATACTAGACTCTTTATGAAGGAGAAAACAGGACCAAAAGATCATTCTGTGACCCCACACATGGCACTTTTTTAAAATCATAGGGCAATGGGAGATGTCTCAAAGAAGAAACCAGAAAAATAAAAGCACAGGCAAACTGCATCACCACCATATAAGTCATCCAGCTTCCAGTGTTTTTATGTCTGCTTTATTACCAGACTTACTTAGATAGCAGAACCACTGGATGGAAGCCACGTCTGTCACTGTGTTGTGGATATTTTTTCATACATTATAAGTACTTAGGAAACATTTTCTAGTAGTAATGGTTCAAGAAAACAAAGCACAAATTATACTTCTTTTGCACTACACATCTTTTTACTAGTTCTCTCTAAAATATAAATTATTATTTTAGAACCTCTACTTCTACTTTAGGGCATATTCCTAAGCAAGAAACAATTTTACACCATTCTGAAATACACTCTGTGCCCACTGCTTAGGTGCAATTGGATATCACATGAGTTTTTACCTTAACTCCTCTTAATACTTTCTCAAAGTTTAATATATGTCTATTCTGAGTATGGTCTTATTTCTTCAGTCTTTTCAGGTCCTGCCTGAGTTTTATATTTTATATCAAAAATCATTTCCATTTAACATATGATATACTCCCAAACTTGTAAATAATGCAGTTTTATAAACTTCTTTAAAGAAGTTCACATTTCATTGCTTGACTGACAAAGCTTTATAGAAATTGTTGCTTAGAAGTCTGTAGTCACTTTTAACAGAAGCTTGAAACTGATCTCTTGGTTTGGCCTATTCATATGGTTCATAAAACTTAAGTTCCTACAAAGTATCCTGACATCTCTAAGTCAGTCTGGGCCCCTTACATTTTTCATTAATTAATTGTAATTTTTAAACAAAGGCATTTTATATTAATTAGCTTTTTAAAAATTTTTTTCTCTTTTTTAAAAGATTTTTTTTAATTTATTGTTTATTTATTTTCGGCATAACAGCATTCATTATTTTTTCACCACACCCAGTGCTCCATGCAATCCGTGCCCTCTATAATACATATACCAGGTGGTGGGTATATTAATTAGCTTTGATGAGAAGAATAAAAATATGGAGTTACTCAAAAACTATTTTAATTTTTATTTTTCTTTATTTTTTAAACTATTTTAATTTTTAAACAGTATGCTTAGGTTTCTAAATATTTTACTTCCCCATCAGAAAAACATCCAGGGGCGCCTGGGTGGCTCAGTGGGTTAAGCCGCTGCCTTCGGCTCAGGTCATGATCTCAGGGTCCTGGGATCGAGTCCCACATCGGGCTCCTGCTTAGCAGGGAGCCTGCTTCCTCCTCCTCTCTCTCTCTCTGCCTGCCTCTCTGCCTACTTGTGATCTCTCTCTGTCAAATAAATAAAATCTTTAAAAAAAAAAAAAAAAAAGAAAAACATCCAGACTATCATCCAGTGAGTGGAAAGGAAGACCCCATGAAGGGGAGCAGTATTTAACATGATTTCCGAACGTTATGTAGAATAAACATGAAATTGATGTTGGAAACAAGCGTAAGTGTAGAGATGGAGGGCTGATGTACACAAAGTGGTAGATATCCCAACAGGAGTAAATCTTTCAAGGAAAAACAGCGCAGGAAATAGAGGAGAGGAGAGAGGAGGAGGGAAGGGAAAACAAGGGAAGAGAAGGGGAAGCAAAGCGAAGCAAAGCGAAGCAAAAGGAAGGGAAGGGAAAAAGAGAGAAAAGACAGTACAGGATGCAAAGCGGGGTGTCGGGATCAGAAAGGTAGCTTTAAGTCAAAACTTGGTAGTAGTTAATAAGTTATGGAGTGAGACAAGCAGGATTATAATAAATACTTGGGCTCAGATTGCCTTTGAATGGGCAGACAGAGACCACGCACTCCCCCCATCCCCATGCACCTGAGCTCAGCTTTCCTTAGGCCTGGTCTCTTACATGCATCAAAGGTGTTCTCCCACATGCACTACCAAGAGGAAGCTCAGAGATGGAAGGTTACCCACACCTATAACACAAACCTAGGTAGTATCCAAAATACCCTGCCCTCAAAGAATCTCTGGAGGATGATGAGACATCCGTGGGCTATGATCTTCTCTTACTTATCCTTGATATAGGTTTCCCTATGAAAGCCCATTCTTTATACTCACACCCCCAGAATATTACAGAATTCTCCCTAACCCACATCTCGATGGAATTTGGATATTTTTAATCACCATAAATCACTGTTAATTTCTGAGCAGTGCAATTTCATCATAGAAGTACTCACTATCCTGAAAGCAGTGTATATGATAAAGAGGCAGCTAGAATGAAGGAGGTAGGTCAGATTATAAGATCTTAGAAGCCCTAAACTTGGAAAATATTTTGGTATTACTGCACTTGAATATGGATCATAATAAAATCAATGCTTAACTATGAAGAATGAAATGGGTAGCAACAAAACTTTCAATATGTTTCTAGGTTTTCTGGCAGAAAAACCCTGAAAAGGTTCATCAAGACTGAATTATCTTCATCTTTATGACATGCCTGTTTTGCAGTGCTCTAAGGTTAGAGCACTGCCCGTGGGCAATCCATCCTTCGTTTGAGACCGGTGCTTTCTAGATGAAAAGTTATAGGGATATTCAACATGACAGTGGCAAAGAGCATGAGATGGAGGAGAGAACTAAAGGGTACAGGAGTAAAATTGATCTTAGAAGGGAATTAATTGGAAAAGCAGATGGCCAAGGAAGAGAATTAATCATGATTCTGTTCTGAAAGTGGGTGACCAGGAATCAGTAGTAGTACTATGAGGGCATTTCCAGAGAAGCAATGAATATGAGGAGAAAGAAAAAGCAGAGGAGGAGAAAGGGGTGTAGAAACGGACAGAAAAGAATAACAATAATATTATTACTGCAGTTAACATTTATTGAGCACTTACAAAGTGCCAAGAACACTTCTAAGTAGTTTATTTGCATTTCCTCAAATGTCCCTGCATGTGATTATTCCAGAAGGACAAGACTGCTATACATGAACATATTTATGGCTGAACATATGTTCTTTGCATCTCATTTGTACATATATGGAATTTTCACAGAAATGTGTGGCTGTATTTCTCTCCTATACATAGTGATGTTTGAGTTCTTTGGGGGCCTGAGTCAATTGCTTTGGCCACATGAAATATAACTCTTACCCATGAGAACTTTTTATTACATAAGTTAAAACGGAAGATTCTGTAAAGCACTGGTATAACCAGCAGCAATCTGTCCTCAATTTCCTGCTTCAAAGGGGTGAACATTGGTAGTATCTGTGTAAAATAATTGGGTTAATCTGTGCTTTTGGAGTTGGACCTCCTGGGCCACTGTATGTGGCCTTTCATAATTTTATCTGACCTAAATACAACTGAGTCATTGTTAAGAACTTCCAGTGGTTTCTGATTATTTCCTGGTGTTTTGTTTTGTTTTTGCTTTTGTTTTTTTAACTAAGCAATTGCCTTCTTGGCTTCCCTACCTATGTGTGAAACATCAGACAACGAACATAACCCAAACAAACTCAGTATCTTCCGCCCACTTGCAGACACTCTTCTGTGGTTACCCAACAGAGAAGCCCCTTCTCTCTTTTGCTTCTTCCACTACAGAAAGCAGAAATCCTAAAAATAGCCATGTCTCATTTAACATCAGCAATTCATTTCTGAAAACTCTGACATTCTCAGCAAGAAATGCCGAACAGGAGTTTATTGCCCATTATTTTAAATGGGAAAGTTAGGATACAATACACATGAACACTAAACCCCTAATCAATTTTGTAAAACGCATGTACCTAAAATGCCCATCCATGTATAACTAAAACATGAATGTATTATAATGTTAAATATTACTTATTATTCTCTAAAAAATAACATGTTATTAGGAACATGTACAGAAACATGAATTTATAATACAGCATAACAGGATATACCACAATAAGTAAATTAGTTGAAAAAATGCAACAAAATTTTCAGTAAAAAGCAATGCAACTTCTGATAACTTATTATTCGTTAAGTCCAGTGGAGACTATAAAAAGTTGAGAAGGAAGGAAGAAGAGGAAAGCTGAAAAGTCACTACTTGCCTTTAGTTGTGGCAGATGATGGTGCTAACGAAGAGAAAAGGAGCAATTTCAGATGTTCTATTCATTTGTTTCCCTATAACAAACTTAGTGGCTTAAAACACTAATTCTCCTAACTCTGCTCAACATCCACCTAACTAGTCTGAACTAATTCAGTCTGCAAATTTTAAAGTGTTTTTCCTCCAGCTTGTGCTGTGCAAAATTAAGAAAGCGAGCTACCTTGACCACACTCCTTGCTTAGTCTGATAGGGTCAATTATGACAAGCAGTGGCACCACCTCTGATATTCCCAAGGCCAGTGCCTTGCTGATCGGGAATGACCCACACTGGCTGACATTCATGAGCTCTTGCAGCAGAAACTCAGTCATCTCTTGGAAGGTTCTCCACCAGGACGCAGGCAGATCTCACAACTGGCAAACTCTCACCCTCTCCTCATCATCAGGAAAAACTCTCCAAACTTCTCTTTGATACGACTCTGTGCACCTCCCCCCAAGTTGACAGCGCCATTCTCTTCCTTTCAACCGACAGAATACCATAACCCCATCTCTACATGCCTTGCAAAACACAGTACAGGTTCCTCCTTCCTATAGCCGGCAGTGGAATGACGAGGAGGAGCCTTTCTTTGGTTTGGTTCCTTTCTAATCATCCTGTACCATTTAATCTACTGTTTATTGTTAGGGTCCGTAATCAAAGCAGCGAGACCGATACAAAGCAAAGGTCAAGCAAAGCTTTATTTCGTGCCAAGCATCGAGAATCAATGGGGTTGCAAGGGGGCGACCTCTCCCAGCCTCACATAAATATTATAAATGTACTTTTATAGAGGTAGTTTAGCCGGGCTATACACAGGTGGCCAATGAGATTGCAATACACAGAGAAAACTGCACAGTCATGCTAGGTCTGCCACACACAGAAAAAACTGCTAGGTAACACACGGGTGGCCAACTGAATTTCAATTTACCCTAGTAGATACATGCGTGCCCCACTGATTGGATGTCTTCACCTGGCCTGACCTGCCCTTGTATGTAGGCTTTGCAAGTAAGTTCCTCCTGGAGGGGCGGGGTCAATCTAAGTTTACTGCATAAACACAAAATGACTCCCTCTGGCCAACCAGGCCCTTACATTTATAATACGGACAAACATAATTTTAACTCTCAATAATACCACTGCCTCTTAGTTCCAGCCACTGTAGCTTGCTTCCTGATCCACATAACGCACTGTCTGGCACATGATGGGTCTGTGCACCTCTCTCTAGTCCTTAATACCTCTTCCCTGCTAGTGACCCCTTTTATCTACTTTATGTCCACCCATTTTAGGTCTCAACTTAGACAACATTTTCTTAGGAAAACTGCCTGCTCTTCCAACTCCCAGGCTGTATTAAGTCACTTTGTTAAACACTGTAAACTTTACCCTCCCTGTATCTTTTCTTCCTAGCACTTATTTAGTGGTTATACTTTTTTTTGGATGATTCTTGTTTTAATATCTTTCCTGTTAATCTATAAATGCCATGAGAGGAATCACATCTGCTAGCTTTCCCTTGATTTTTCAGGATCAGCAGGTGTCTGGCACATAACAATGTCTAATTAATAATAATGAGCTAGTGTTAAGCATGAACCAAGGTGGCTCACAGGACATTCCCTGAGATGGTAAAGTCCGACCTTTCTTTTTTGTGTTCCACATTTTTCTCCTCTGGTCTGAGACCTTCACTTCTTACTTCCAGGTCCGTAATACCATGACCTGGGTCTTTGCTTACATAAACGTTCAATGTAGGAATTTTGAAAACCAAACCTTTACTTGTTAATCCCTCAAATACCTATGCTACATATTGTTGCATTGTTCTATAATTGAGTATTTTGTGTCTATCATCTCTTTTCTGGCCTGTGTGTAGGAAAAAAGTGTCTTCTGCTCCAGCGATGTGGTCTCTCTAAGTGTGGAAGAGGTTCTAAAGGCCCTCTGGTGGGAGGAGTTCTTTTCTGCTCAGAGACGAAGGGAAACAGATTCTCCGTTTGGGCAGCAACCATGACCCTTACTGCATAGCATCATTAAAGCCTCCCAAGGCAACAGTAGCTGGGAGACTTTCTGTTTAATCACTTCATACCCAATAAAGTGTACATTACACAATATTTTCATAATGCCATGGTAACCTAATGAGTCATCTCCCGTTATAGGAAAGGATACTTGTGTCCGTGATCAGGGCACAGTGTCATCAAAGCCGGGATGGGCACAACTGACAGATTCTTACTAACTTTCCTTTTTTTAGACTTCACGATAACCACCATAACATTTGCCCAAGTCAACTTAATCCCTTACAAAATGCTTTCCTTCTGTGTTGTGATTTTCCCATCTTGAAACCATTTCAACCTGATGGCATTTCAGGAGACCAGACTTCTGATGACTTTGTGAAAGTTCTTAATCTTATCAATGAAACAGCTCCAATTTATGGTGAAGAATTGGTGACTTGTACAAAGTTTTCCTACATACAATGACTGGATGAGGTGTGATCATGGAGATGCCCTTTTCCTTCTGAGGATTTCTTACTGACTTCCTGATCTGTTGTCAGTCATTTCTTGTTCTGAAATGCAGCATTTTCCACAACTAATATTTGCGTTCTCCATTTTACTGACATCAATAAAAAGCAGGTTTTCCCACATTATTCACTAGACCTGTTAGGATAATGTTTTTGATACACTAATCCACCCGATCTCTGGTTAGTTTGTTCTCTATCGTGCATTAATATCCTGATTTATTTTGTTAGTTTGTCTGCCTGGTAGAAATAGTAATGAAGATATAGTTATTTATATTAAAATCTTAAAATGTAATGGAGAATAAGCCAATAAATCAAGACAGCATAATATGTAATTTAGCACCAATTCAGTAGAACAATAGAGTATCAGAGAAAGTTCAGAGGAATAAGCTCAATGACATTTGAAGAAGATAGAAGATTTCAGAGAGGAATAAGTAAATTTTAACTTAAACTAAAAAGGGATACAGAGTGTAAGATTTACCACTCCTCTCTTCAGAGGAGTGGTGAGAGACCTAAAATAAATTATGAGAATACAAGGACAAGATACAATGAGAAAAGTACGATCATGAGACAATGAGATAGGCTAAGTGGAACAAATAACAATCACTATTGAGTCTGAATTTACAAATACAGCATTTGGTTGAATTTTACCTAGAAGCAGAATATTAAGTGCCAATTCCATTATTGTCTGTGTGTTAGCATAGGAAGTAATGGACAGTGAAACCAACCCAGAAGAATCTGGTTTTATATCCTAGATGTGCTACTTCCTGACTGTGAAACCTTAGGTAATTATTTGACTTCTATTAGCACCAGTTGTCTCATATGTAAAGCAGGGGAGTGGGGAGTTGTCTCATGATTTTTTATCGAGATTATTATATAAGACAGTGCTGTAAAATAAGAATTTCTGATTATATATGCTACTAGGAGGTAAGTGTAGCTCTAACATATACCTGCTAAATTCACTGTAATTTCCAAAGAGTTATTAGAGAATGGACAATATCCCCTCACCTCTACCCCAACATCTCCACCTCTCATGTCTACTCCTACACAAACATATTAACAAAAGTTTTGCAAATAAATTTAGTTCAATATTAACCATAAATTTTCAAATGGTTCCTCAAGTCCTATGATTAGCGTGTATGTTTAAATAGGATGGCCAAGTTAATTCTTCTTTCACAGTAAACTGAAACTAAATTTAGTGATATTTTGAAATAAGGATTCAAAATATTTGAAGAAATAGAATATGAGATACAGAAAGTCTGTTTACTATATTTTCACTTATATTACCTAGAAATGGGAAAAAGGTAGTCTGTGAATATATGACAAAATGATGAAGAAGGGTAACTAAATCAGCTTCTTGCATTTCAAATATCAGTGCAAAGAGGGCCAGATGGTGAATTGAAAATCTGCATGAGTATTGACTTTTAATGAAAACACTTACATGCTCTTCATGGCCACAATTAGTATAGCTTCTCTGCTCTCCTCCCTTGATGCTGGGACCTTGTTAGATTGACCTCTTATGTCAATAAAACCAGCTTGAAGTTCACATGCAAACACATTCATAGCAAGTAACCTCCCCAGTTAGTTAGGAAGGTTAATCAAGGTAAAGCCCTTGGTAGAGGCAGGATATTTATTTCTAAATTGAAAAGTCCTCTTGATATTAAAGTTTGGAGGGAAAAATATTTGCTAACCCTATAAAATTGAATTACCATCAAGTAAGGGAAGTGGTTCTGCATATTTCATACATGAAAAGAAAATATTTGGTATCCATTCAATTTTTTGCTCTAAGTCCTGTCTTAGAGACTTTACGCATATATGAATAGAGAAAAAGCACTTAAATTAGTGTGATACCATTCCAACACAGTTTCCCTCACTTTCTTCCTGGAGACTTGACTTTCCTTCCTTTCTTTCTTTCTTTCTTTCTTTCTTTCTTTCTTTCTTTCTTTCTTTCTTTATCTTTCTTCCTTTCTGCTCTCAAAAAAATTAAAAGAATATTCAGGACATAGAACAGCAGTACTCAGACTTTATGCTTCATAAAAACCTCATCTGAACAGCTGGTGTTCAGAGCTGTTGGAGAAAGATGGACATCTGCTATACAGATATCTTGCTTTAACCAATATTAGTTTTCTTAAAATTGTAAGTAATATGGATTGGGGTATCCATCTGTCCATGTTCTTGGTGTGAATATGAGCATTGTAGCTTTCAGACTTTTCTTCCTCAATATTTACTTTCAGAAAAGCAAAATGAGAAAGAGCTAAAAAACAAAAACAAAAAACCCCCCACAAAACAGTAGTAGGGCTTATATACCACAGAAAGAGCAAGGAAACCTACATTTAGAGTGGAAGATAATATTTCACTGATAAGGGCATTGAAACCCATCAACTCTCCTTTTCAATTCTAAGACATGAATGATCTTTTAAATATTAAGCACCTTCATTATAATAATGTCTATAACAGGATTTTCAGACTTATTGCATTTGTTTTTTGATATCTACTCCACCCAGAAACTGATTTCTTTGTACACTTTTCTCTTGCACCTACATCCCTAGCAGTTAAAACCAACAATCTTCTTGACAGTATTTCACAGAAGACTAAACAGCCCCAACCAATATCTTCTTTTTTCTTATTAATTTATTTATTTTCAGAAAAACAGTATTCATTATTTTTTCACCACACCCAGTGCTCCATGCAATCCGTGCCCTCTATAATACCCATCACCTGGTATCCCAACCTCCCAACCCCCCGCCACTTCAAACCCCTCAGATTGTTTTTCAGAGTCCATAGTCTCTCATGGTTCACCTCCCCTTCCAATTTACCCCAACTCCCTTCTCCTCTCTAACACCCCTTGTCCTCCATAATATCTTTTAAGGAGGCTCACTATTGATTAGTATTCTGTCAAATTTAAATCAGAAAATTTTGTAATAAAATTACAATGGAACAATCAAGTGAATGTTGTGACAACAACTGTTATAAAATCAAAGGAGAAGGTATTCATTCTAGTGGGAAGAGTCTACAAAAACTTGATAGAAAAGGTAAAACTCCAGCTAGACGTAGAAGACCAGATAAAGAAAAGTGGTACATTCCAGGGTGAATGGCAGGAGAGTCCTGTGAGACAGAAAAAACAAAAACAAAAACAAAAACAGGGGTCCTTTGCCACTTGGTCACTAAAAACTGCATTGTGCACCTATTGTTAATCCCTTAGCACCCTGCCAGGTAGAGGGAGAACTAGAGTAGAAAATACTCCTTACCACCCAAACTTGTTTAGTGATTAGTTGGAGAGAAAATATTTTCTATTTATAGACTCGTACAGATAAAATAGATGGCATAAACGGCAGGTGATATGGTTTCTCTTAGGAAACTTTATGCATGGAAAGTTTAGCATGATCTTTTTCTTTTAATTTTTTTTTAAAATTTTGTTGGGTAGAGAAATAAAGAAGGATGCAATTTTAAATGAAGAAGATAAATGTGGGGAAAAAGGCAGTCAGTAGCATGTAGCACAGAAATCCAGATAATACAGGTGTTAAGATCATGGGCTCTGCTGTCAGATACACTTGCTTGAATGCCAACTTCCTATAAGCATGTGACTTAGGACAAATTATTCAATATCTCTGTTCTTCAGTTTCATCACATGCAGAATAGGGATAATAATAATAGTATTTAATCTCTAAATATTGTTACACAAAGTTAGTATACATAAAGAATTCAGATAACTTCCTGGCACAAGTACTCAATGAAAATGAATCAACATCATCATCATCATCATCATCCGCTATAAGATAGTTTCTTAAGAATGCAACAATGATGAGGGTACAGAAGGCTGGCTGAGGACAAAGCACAAACTGACACCCTGCAACATTCCCCCACCCCCACTCCTTGGTGGGACATATGTGACATTCTTTAGGACTCTCCCAATTATCTTAATGTTAATACCAGGCCCAATTATCTTAATGTTAATACCAGGCTAGAGGAAAAAACCTTGACAATGACAGGGCCTCAAGGCATCTGGTATCTTATAGATCCTCTTTAGCCTTAGAAAGTTCTATTGACACCTCCCTTTTCCCTACCTCCCCCAACACCATCATACATAACCTACACCCCTCATAACCCTGGGGCAGCAGCTCTTTTTGCCCACGGGTCCTGTCCCTGTGCTTTATTTAATAAACCACCATTTTGCATCAAAGATGTCTCAAGAATTCTGTCTTGGTCATCGGCTCCAGACTCCACCCCACCGAACCTCACTTATCTTCTAAGACTTCATCAACAATGTCTAAATCAATGCAAGTAAAGGGACAATAAGGAAACAAGCCCAGACTGAGTACAAGTGGCGAGAACTATACTTGAAAGGATCCTGTCAGAGACTAGATTATTTTGTTTCAGGTTTGAAACCCTTTGTTGTTTATGCTCTGGAAAGCCAGAGATGGCTTAGGGTCAACCAACCAAGGGATGGATGTGAGTAAGGCCTCCCAACTGGGACACACCTGCCTTTGCAATCTAGTTCTAGCCCTCAGGCTGTTCCAACTGGATCTTCAAAACTTATTTATACGTCACCTTTCTCAGTTAAAAATCAGAAAAATAACAGAGTCTACCTCAAAGTGTTGCTGCAATTGTTAAAAAAAGATAATGCATGGATAGTTTATTACCACAATGACTGGAACACTGTATTTAGTAAATAACAACTTGATTATCTTTATTATCTTTCCTTTTTTTCTTTCTGAAAGGAGCATTTACAGTATAAATAAAGTACTTCCTTTGGTGTGTATGCAGGACTGCAGGTGAGATGGGTTTTAGGGAGATACTGGCCTCCAGGTAGAAAACTGCATTTAACCAGACTTGAAATGATGAAGTTGAAGACAACAGTGCAATTAAAAAAAGGCAAGGACAGGAGAGATAAAAGATATGTTAAATTAATCTTCTGAGGTTGCCTGAAAAACTATGGGATGTAAAGACCAACAGGTCTGTGGATTCCAATCAAGCAAAACAAATTACTACTGACTCAATCACTAGTCAACAATGACCTCAAATATCTAAAAGATCTGCCTAATAACTTGTAGTTTTCCTATGCATTACTTCAGTTGATGCCCCTAACACTTTTATAATGTGAATCTTACTCTGTTTCTTATTTTATAGGTAAGGAAAAAAATATATATATATTCCCAGAAAGGAAGGAAACACTCCCAGTTACCACAAGCCAGTAAGTGGTAAAATCAGAACTCTCATTCTGGTTTCTGATTTGAAATTTCATGGTCTTTCCATTATATTATTGCCTTTCTGGAAATTAGGTTGTCTCTAAGGCCTTGTCTGTGTAAATCAATTATGATGAAATCGTTGATGGGTTTTCCAATATTGAAAATTGAATTTGACCAATTGACTTTTTCTGTCATTTCTGACTCTGATTCAGTAAGAGTGTAAATCCCCCTGGGGTTGGTCTGGGTTTACTCAGAAAAACTGAGCCCAGGGATTGTCTTCAGTCCACAGACATCATTTTCTATGTAAATCAAGGGTTGTTTGTCTCACTGGTTGTTTGAAACTGGCCCAATTTTCCTGACCTAGTTCTAGTCCTGAATCAGGCGAAAAGCACGCATGATTAGATTGTTGCCTAGTAGAGTGATTCTTAAAGTACCTTCCCCAGACCGGCAGCAACATCTTTCCCTGATAATCATGTGTTGGACATACAAATTGTCCATCAAGCCCCTTCCCAGACAGAACGAATCAGGAACTTGGGGTGAGGTATACCACCTGTGTTTTAACAAGCTTTTCAGTGATCTATTTTGCACATTAAATTTGAGAAATACTGATATTGAAGAACACCTTACAAAAGCACAAGCTTCATAGCATAAATCATGTTGTGTTCAGCATAGTACTCCAATCTTCCAGAAGATGACAGTTATCTAATAAACGTTCAATAAATCAATGAGTAAGGATAACACACGGTAGGCAGTGGCACTATCTGCAGCTTTAAAACTCACATATATCCTTATTTTCAGATTTGCAAGCTGTAGACTTTGCTCTCTATATCTTGACAAAATTTTTAAAGTAGTCAAGCAGAAAAAAGATCACCTGGAAACAGTGCCTCAGAAAAGATAAAAATTAAAGAAATATTGAAATAAGTATTTGCATAAAATATGAAAAAATGAAAATAATTAACTAATAAGAAATCTACAGTTAAATGCATTTTTCCACTCATATAGTAGTATTCATCTGTAATAAACTAATATATTTTAAGGAGGGCCATGAAAGTGATTAAGACAGTGAAAGTAAATTACCTAAACAAACTGAGACACCAACTCTCTTCAAGTTTCCCCTATGGTTATATCTCCTACAATTTATACCCCTTCATAGCCCTCTCCCATAGTGAATTTGGCCTGACCCTGTATCTAAAAAAACAGAATACAAAGAAGACACTGCTTGGTTTCTAAAGCCAGGTCACAAGTAGCCTTGCAGCTTGTGCCTACATTTCTTAAATAACCCTGAGAGTACAGTCACCATAGATAGTGCAAGTCCAACTTGCTCGAGACTGCCATTTTGTTAAAAAAAAAAAAAAGAAAGAAAAGAAAGAAAGAAAGAAAAAGAAAAAGCCAAGCTAGCCCTACAGAGAGGTAATGGAGAGAGGGGATATTGCCCAGACAGCTTCCAGGTGTTCCAGCCAGGCCAGGTGAGGCACTAGCCATTCTAATGACGCATCTGTCTTAGATACCCAGCTCAACTAAGCCTTCAAATAACTCTTCTCAGCTACTGTGTAACAGCAAACTCATGAAAGACTCAGGAGAAAGAACAAACATGAGTCTAGTCAGTCCAGAGGACTGTGAGAGAAAATCATAAATTGCTATGTTAAGCCACTAAGTTTTAAGGTGGCCCTCTACACATCAATAGACAACAGAAACACTGGTGTTTATTTTAAACAAACTTCTATGTTAATAATCCCAGTTACAAAATATATACATGAGTGGACATGATTCCGATTTTACTATTTGTAATTATTTCTTTCAAAGTCACATGAATTTAGATTTACTACTCAAATATGTCAGAAATACCCACCAAATTCTATCCCTTTTGCCCATGCATTTTGATCAACAGAAATGTGGAGAAAGCTGAATTTGATAACTGATGCACCTCCACGTACACAATTTCACTCACCAAATTACTCTCCATTGAGCTCTGAGCCATAAGAGACCCGAAAAAAAGTTAGAATAGCACAGCAAGTAACAAAGCTTAGAATATAAATGAAAGAAACAAAGTAACAAAGCTTAGAATATAAATGAAAGAAAACTTTAAAAGGTATGCTTGAGGAGGTTAATATGCTTAATAAGCTATAAGCACATTTATATCTTTATTTATATAGCTACTTTTTGTACATTGATCAATCATGGATAAAGAGAAGCTACACCTCTTTATTATTTGCTATTAAAGATATTCAGCCACTGCTTCTGTCAACTCCACTTTATTGTGAGGGAGAAAATGTGCAGAGAAAAGGTGATAATGGATAGTCTTGTTTTGTACTTCAGAATATAAATCACAGCAAGGAACCAGATTGTTGCTAGAATATTATTAGCAGCGCTCATACAACACAATAATGAATCCATCTACCATGTGTAGGTGAATACCAAGAAAACAAGTTCTATATCATCATTTTGTTATGTAGTTTGATTATTTGAGTCATCATGTAACAGAGGGTTGGCTTTTTTTTTTTTTAAGATTTTTTATTCATTTTATTTGACACACACAAAGAGAGAGAGCACAAGTAGGTAGAGAGGCAGGCAGAGAGAGAGAGGAGGAAGCAGGCTCCCTGATGAGCAGAGAGCCCAATGCGGGCCTCGATCCCAGGACCCTGGAATCATGACCTGAACTGAAGGCAGAGGCTTTAATCCACTGAGCCACCCAGTGCCCCTAGCAGAGTTTGATTGATAATATAATTGACTATTGGAAATTTGCCATTCACAAGCTGCTTGATTTTATCAAACTAAGATTTTCTTTAAAAGAAGTCATTTATCCCAACTCAAAGCAAACTATTTTTCTGGACCAGTGGGTATCTGTTTTATTATTATATAATCTCCTGTTAACTTTATCCCAGAGAGGCAATGTGATATAACTGAATGAGTTTGGATCAAGAGTTGGAAAGCATCATTCATCTCACCGAAACTGTCAGGTTCTCACCAAATAGTGGGCACCATTTTGGATACTGAGGCATAGCACCTGTCCATGTGGGTTTTAACACTACTCCATTCTAGCTCTGAAACTGTCATAAAGAATCCATATGAACCGAAGTCATGTGACCTTAAACACATTAGTTAAAGAATGATTTTGGATTGAAATGAGATTTTTAGGTGACTGCCACTATTTTGAGGGACACTTCTTCCTTAAATTCTGAATAAACCTCATTTTTATCAAAATATGATGTTTCATGGTTCGACACAAGAAAAATAAAAACAATTCTCCTATCTGAGTAATAAAAGTTTATTAAATTTTAAATCCTATTTCTGATTTTAATACATTTTACCTTTTTTTTTTCTCCTTTAACAGTCATATTGTCTAAAACACTTCCTGGATGCTCCACTAGTTTATTCCATTCAGAATCCTTGCACTGAGTTTCCACCTTGAAAATAAACAAGGAATAGCCATATACTGGAAAGGTTTAAAAGTATCTGTGGGGATAGACAGAAAATAATAGCTTTGTTTTCAGTGTGGAATAGAGGGCCTCCTGGCTGGTTCAATCAGGTAAGCATTTGCCTTCAGCTCAGGTCATGATCCCAGCATCCTGGGATTGAGTCCTGCAATGGGCTCCCAGTTCAGCAGGGAGTCTGCTTCTCCTTTTCCCTTCCCCTTTCCCTGCTGCTTGAGCACACTCACTTGCGCTCACTCTCTCTCTCTCAAATATATATTTTATATATATATATATATATATATATATATATAGTGGAATACAGTGATAAATATACATGGATGCCATTCTGGAAACTGTAAACAAGAACACATAACATGACCTCACTGGGAATCAAAGAAGATCAGGTTTTCTCTCAGGTTAAGAAAAAAGCTATTTCTTATAAAGCACTATTGGCATATTGGATGAGAACAGCCTTCTTGGCATGCAACTGTCCTGCACTGCAAGACATTTAGCAGCCTCTGTTCAACATCCAAGAAATGGCAGTAGGAGTCCCCAGGCATGTGATAATCAAAATCATTCTCAAATATTTCCAAATGTTCGTAAGAAGAGAGGTGATACCACTGGGCCGAAGGATTTCACAACCTCCTGTCTGCTGAGATGGTTCCAACAAGTTCACGTAATGAATCAGTGTTTACCAATGAAATTAATGGATTCAAGAGACTTCATATCATTTGTTTGTTCTGAGGGAATAAGATGAACTTGATCTTAAATCCCAAATCTTTGGCAATATTTTGTTTATTATTTGAAGACATAGCTAAAATGTTCATGAAAGATAAAAAAAAAAAACAAAAAACAAACTCAGGTGCCTGGGTGACTCAGTGGGTTAAGCATCTGCCTTTGGCTCAGGACATGATCCCATGGCCCTTGGATCAAGCCCCACACTGAGCTCCCTGCTTCACAGGGAGCCTGCTTCTCCTTCTCCCTCTGCCTGTTGATCTCCCTCCTTGTGTTCTCTCTCTCTTTCTTTGTCAAATAAATAAAATCTAAAAAACAAAAGCAAAAACATACAACCCCCCACAAAACTGTACTCTCTAAAATACAAAAGGAAACCCTTTGTTCAATAATTGAAATAGAAATATAATATGTGAAAAGCAAAAATTTTAACTGATGTCATGGTTTACAATCTCTTTTACGGACTGCAAAAGCCCAAAGGAGGAACGAGTATAGGATATATCTTAGCAGCAATATTATCTTCTGAGACTGTTTTCTTTAAGGTTCCTACCTAATCAGTTTGAGAGCCCAGCACATTTAATAATCAAATACAGTCAAGTTAAAAGGAATAAAACTATTGTAACTCTTTTTAATAGGTAACTATGTGTGTTACTGTTGGTTATGATTTTGTTTGCACATAATATGCAAAACTAGTAATTGTTCACTGACAGAGGCAATTAAAGTTTAGCCCCACCATGAAACTACTTATAAGCAATAAGGCTGTTCCCTTATGCAGATCTACTTAAAAAAATTTAAATTGTGTCTAGTTTAAATGTTACTAAGTCAACAAAAATTATGTGCTGGGTAGCACAGCACTGCAGATTGCAAGTTTTGCAGCATTAAATTGCCATGAAATATCAATAAAGCCTCTTGTGTATATACATTTCAGCCTAAAATGTATTGGTTTTGCCCCAGCGATGTAGGTTCAATTTCTTGCACAGGAAGTCTCATTAAGGGACATTAGGGTAACTCCTCATTCTTCCCATCTAGTTCCAAATAGTACTTTGCAGAAAGAATTAATACTCTGTCAGAACCCTATGTCCAGGAACCAGTCAGTATTCAGAATAAGGATGTTGCTGTACAAAAATTATTTTTTACCTTTTTCCCTTTACCTTTCCTGCTGTTTACTGCCTACATTTTCCTTAAATTGCTTACAGTTTCATTTCATTACGGTATTTGCTATTGAAAACATATACGTGTATTCACACACACACACACACACACACACACACACACAAGCACACATATTTTGTCCCTGTGAGAAACACCAAGAATATCTAGTGAAGGCTTAAATTATTAAACAAGATCTTAGAAATTTTTCTTCATTAAATTTTAATCTTGTTGATTTAATCATACACATTTAATCACCATAATAATGATGTGCATGCACTTAAAGAAAATTGCACAATAAGCACAAAAATGAAAGACTAGCCTCTGGTAATATTTTCAAGCAATTATAGAAAAAAGGGAAGAAAAATAAAGCTGAATATAAAAATAATACAAAGACTAATGTAGACCTAGGAAACCAAGAAGGCATTTAATACATACCCACATCAATATAGAACTATTCCAATAATACAGCCACTAATGTTCAGTAATCTAGTTTGTAAATGTCTTTAGTGGTAAAGTCTATATTTCTGTCCCCCAGAGATTATTTTATAACTCCATCACTAGCATTATAAGGTTTTCACTAACTATCCTACTCCAAGTTTATTGGCAATGAGTAATGATGCTTCACTCATTGCTATTTACAGCTTTTGCATATTTGTAACTAGTTCTCTTATCATTCCTGATGCAAGTTAGCCGAATAAATAAATACATGTGTGTGTGTGTATATGCATATATTATATAATGCCTGTCAACACACACACATACACACACACCCAAACACACGTGGTTGTATACACACATACCTGATAGAAATGAGACCCAAACCATAAGTCAGTTTCACTTAGTTGTCAACCACAGCTAGTTCTAATATGAATAAAGTTTGCTGGGGCACCTGGGTGGCCCAGTTGTTACGTGTCTGTCTTTGGCTCAGGTCATGATCCCAGGGTCCTGGGATTGAGCCCCACATTGGGCTCTCTGCTCAGTGGGAAGCCTGCTTCTCCCTCGCCCACTCCCCCTGCTTTGTTTCCCCTCTCACTGCCTCTCTCTGTGTCAAATAAGTAAATAAAATCTTAAAAAAACATTTGCAACATTATTCATGGTTGAGAATATGCAAGGAAAAACATTTTTTTGTCTCAAGAATATTTCCATTTAAGACATACAATTAACATAACCATAGCCTCACATGTGAAAACCAGAGTAAAATAGGTAGTGGCATTCTGTCATCTCTGTTTCCAATGCCAATAATTGTAGAAGATTGCACACTTGGTGAGGGAGGGGAAAATACTTTAAATATGTCAACTTAAAGAAACAGAATAAAAATAATTCTATTTGCTGCAAGTTCTGTGTACCTACATTTACTCAAACCAAAGCTAAGTTTAAAAGCAACTGGATTTCATAATTTCCCTTGACCATACCAGGTTTGTTCTCAACTTTAAATGCAAGAGTGTGTTAATTTTCCAGGGAAGAAAAAATATTCAGGCTGGCATAAGCAGCATAATAAGCAGTGTTCTGAAGATAAGAGCTAATGATGAAAGAAACATTTATCTATGGTGTCACCTATTCAAGATAACCCTTTTAACAAGATTTTGGAGCATCATCTTCGATGACTTGAGAGCATCATCTTGGATGACTTGAGAGCATACTCTCCCTTCTCTTTCATTTGCCCCAGTGTTGCAAGACCTAAGTAGAAGAGTAGATCTCCAAGCCCTCCACTGCTGGATGATCCCACAGTGTCTGATAAAGTACAAGTCTTAGTGCTACTGACACAAATGAAGTGTGAACTAGGATGGCCATTTCAGGGACAAGGACAAAATGCTGGGGAAGGCAAGAAGTAACTAGATGTTTCCAAGTCATATGTGTCAAACTCATGCTTCTGGGAGTTTTAATAATTTGACGATTCAGTAAAAATTGACTGAACAATTACTATGTGTTGAGGGCTGAGAATATGGGAGTGAAAAAACAGCCCAAATACTTATCTTATGGAGTTAACATCCCATAAAAAGCTGTCACCTATACCCTTAACAACTTGTTTCAAGACACCAGAAAGCTGACCATGGAACTCTAAATAGGATCCACTTTTCACCCGAAGGCATTTCTGTGGAATCACCACCACAACAATCTGCTATGGTGGTTCTATTAATACGAATGCAAGAAGCTAGCAGGAGTAGAGCAAGCACAGGAGTTTGTAGTGTCCTTGGTTCTGAAGGTTAGTTACCCATTCGCCTTTCCCAAATTCCATGCCTTGAAGATGGTCATAGACTCGTTATTTCTTCCTCACACTACTCCCTCTCCTTTCTACCAGCCCTGAACTTGCATCTCTGGCTACTTTGATTAATAACCAATTCATCTCTTAGGTTTCTGAATTAACCCGAAGCCCCAGGCGGTACCGATCACTCTCCCCCAGCCTGTAACCTCCCAAAGTACACATGGCACCTAAAATGACTCCCTTCAAAATCATTAATTGATAGGGTGGGGAGCTATTTATTTCCTCTTCTTCTTCCTGTCTTTCCTCTTCCCTTCTCTTTTGTTCCCTTTCACTTTCGTTTCCTAAATCTTGTCCTGTCCATCTCATTTCCTTCCCTCATTCCTCCTTTATCCTCCTACTGTACTTCCCATTTATTTTTTTCTCATTCCGTATTTCTTACTTGATTTGAAAGATAGTTCTTGCTCCTCTGTAACTTTGAATGCACCCTCTATCCATTCCTACCATCGAGTTTGTACCTTATTATTTTACATCAAAACTTTAGTCTTATTTCACAAACAAGACATAGAACATCATATGATGAGAAAAATGATTCTGTTTCTGTTCACTTTTTAAAACCGAATCTAGCAGAAGGTTAATGGGTTTAAAGCAAGCGAGAAGGAAAAAAAAAAGCCCTCCAGAGGAACCTCAAATCATAGAGAGATCCATTTTCAATAGGTATTGCCAACTGTATGAGCAAAAAAGAGGAAAGTCCCAGTGTTAACAGAACTTGTCTGCTTGGGCAAACCAGAGACCTTTTAAGTCCATTACTTACATACTGGAAAAACCAAATATAAACTAGAGGTATGCTCCAATGCCAAAGTCCTCGGTGGAGTTCTGTCCCCTTAAATACTCTTTTTGTTGTTGTCATTAAACTGAGAAAAACACACACATATCATAAAAGCATTTTTAATACATTTAAGAATGTAACTATTACCAGGGCTTATGCAGCCACAAAGAGGAATTCTAACATTTCATTCCCTTTTGTAGTATCATTATCCTATTCAGAACGCTCACCATACTGATACAATAAATGCAATGTATTTTCAGTTATGTAGCAGATCAAAGTGATAGCATCTAAATCCCTAGGTTTTCACATCCTGTCTCTCAGAAATTCTTGCTGCCACAGGAATATCTTTCAGTTTGTTTAGTCTCATATCAGCAGTGACACCCAGTGGATGGAAACATCTCTTGAACAAGCTGGCTCTCTGCTCTCTCTCTCTCTCTCTCTCTTCCCCCCCCCCCCCACCTCCACCTCATCTCTCCAGGGAAAGATTTTTGTAAGTGCTTTGTTTCTCTGACCTTCTTATGGCTCTCCACAGGAAAATAATTTATCAGATTGCCTAATGCCAGCCAGGTTTTCTTTAAATTTACTCAAATTAGAAAGCCTCAGACATTTCCTTTGCACCGAAGACATTTAAGCCTATCAAAATATGTTCAACTAATCTGATATTTGGTTTCTAAAAATAAAATCAGATATACAAGTATAGGGATAAAAGACGAGAGAGGTACTCAATTAATTTCTTACATTTTGCACTTTTAAAAACTGTAATTGCTAGCAGAAATCATGGCTTTATTATTTATTCATAGCAAGTCATTCAGGGCATATTAAACTAAATTGTGAGGAAAAAGTAATATAAGTGTAGACTAAAATCAACTTCATTCCAAATGATGGCTATCAGTAAAAATATATAACCAACTCTTTGTAATGCAACTATTTTATTAAAATTTACTTGTTCAGCTGGTCTCACAGGATGAAATAAATGGCTTTTTCCAATTTGACAGAAACTAACAAGATTAAAATCTTAAAATCAAAAAAACAAAAACCTCTTACATATAGCTTCTTTATTCCAAAAACTCATTTGTGCAACTTTTTTTATTGTGATGCCTTGAGAAGCAGACAAAATTTTGTTTCCTTTGAAAAACTGTGATTTTTTTTCCACCTGTATAGTTAGAACCAAAGAAGATACTCTTCACCTTCAAGAAGACCATTGTCCAGAATCAAGCACTAGCAAGGTCCTCAATAACTTAAATGTAAGTCAAAGAAGCACCTACTGGCACAGATTGGTGGTGGTGGTGGAATTAACAGAACATTTTCTGACTTTATCAAAGCTACTACCCTCTGAGATCTCTGGTTGTTAGAGAGGTTTTCTAGCATAGAAATGGATTAATTTGCATTAATTGAATTGAGGGGATTTTGGAAACAAAAGAATACGCAGGTCTTACCAGAGTGGTCATCACCAAAGCTAGGAAAAGTAAGTTCCCTGAATTAAAATTACCTTTAGTAAACAGGAGGCTGTACTGGTAACCTAAGTTCAAGAAAAGGGATATATTTGTTGGGAGATGGTTGATTTTATTTGGCATCGTTTTTCGTCTTACTTAAAGTTTATTCATACTTAGGTACCGTAGCATGGGAATTGGGCATGGAAGGATGAACTAACAGGCTGCAGTATGGTGCCTAACATAAGACGTTAGCCCTCAGGAAAGGGTCCTTTGGATTCTAAAGGACAATTTCTTAATAGTGTTACCATATGCTAGTAAGAAGGAAAAGGATTTATGGGTTAAGACTCTTCTTACCTAGGGCACTCCAAAAGATTGTGGGTTTCACAAGGTACCAACATCTAGGGGACACCTATGATCTCTTCAGTGATGGGAGTAAAATGTAGGCCTCTAGTCTAAATACTGGAGCAGCAGAAGAGAGGCAACCCCAACTAATTCCTATGAATCTACAGGATCATACACAAAACTTGGGGAGCACAGTCTCTTCCACTCACCAGAGAGGCTGTTCTAGACCTTTTCTCTGCTTCTGCCCTCTCTGGAGGTTGCTTCCTGCACCCACTCACAGCTCCTGGACACCCAATCTACCCACTTACTTACTTTCACCCCACTTTGAATGTGACGAGTTGCTTTAGTTAAGAGAGCATATGTGCGCTGAACCTCCAAGGCTCCCAAAAGCTCTCCTGGGCCAGACTGTTCAGATTGTGCAATAATACCTTCACTTAAAACAAATTTTATTTTCAGTTAAGGAAGAAATGCTTTCTCTGAAGGTCACAGAAGGTATCACCCACGGTTAATTATAGCCTGGTCCTTACTAATTTTTGATTGCAAACTAGGTTAACCCTCTTTGGATTAAATTTCCTGTTATTTGGGGGAGTGGGGAACCCTGAGGATTAGAAGGAAAGGTCTTCTAAATATATTACTAATTGGGCATATGATACTCAGGAAAAAAATAGTTATTGGAACAGTGATACTTCATGTTCATGGACTAGGAGAATTAATATTGTTTAAATGTCCATACTAACCAAAGCAATCTATAGATTTCACATAATCTCTATCAAAATACTGACAGTATTTCCCACAGAACCAGAAAAAAACCAACACTGAAATTTGTATGGAACCACGAAAGACCCTGATTAGCCAAAGCCATCTTGAAAAGGAAGAACAAAACTGTAGGAATTGCAATCCCAGATTTCAAGATACACTACAAAGCTGTGGTAATCCAAACAGTATGGTACTGGCACAAAAACACACACAGAGATCAACAGAACAGAATACAAGGCCCAGAAATAAACCCACATTTGTGTGGTCAACTAATCTATGACAAAGGAGGCAAAAATATACAGACAGTCTTTGCAATAAATGGTCCTGGCAGAACTAGACAGCCACATCCAAAAGGATGAAACTGAACCACTTTTTTATACCATATACAAAAATTAACTCAAAATGGATGAAAGACTTAAATGTGAGACCTGAAACCATACAACTCCTAGAAGAAAGCACAGGCAGTAATTTATTTGACATCAGCCTGTAGCAACATTTTTCTAGATATACTTTTTCAGGCAAGGGAAACAAAAGCAAAAATAAACTATTGGGACTACATTAAAATGAAAAATTTCTGCAGACCAGAGAAAACCATCAACAAAACAAGACAACTTACTAAACGGCAGAAGTCATTTACAAATGATATATCTGATAAGGGGATAATTCCAAAGTCTATAAAGAAATTATACAACTCGTCACAAAAAAACCCTAATAATCCAATTAAAAAATGAGCAGTGGACTTGAACAGACATTTTTCCAAAGAAGACATCCAGATGGCAATAGGCACATAAAAAGATGCTCAACATCACTCATCACCAGGGAACTGCAAATCAAAACTACAACGAGATAGCATCTAATACTTGTCAGAATGGTTAGAATCATGAAGATAAGAAATAAATGTTGACAGGGATGTGAAGAAAAAAAGGAATCTTGGTGCACTGTTGGTAGGAATGTTAAGCGGGTAAAGCTTCTGTGGAAAAGAGTATGGAGGTTCCTCAAAAATGAAAAATAGACAAAACATACGATCCAATAATTCCACTACTGGGTATTTAGCCAAAAAAAAAAAAAAAAATGAAACACCAATTCAAAACACTATTATGTAACCCTATGCTTATTACAGTATTATTTATAATTGTGAAGATATGGAAGCTCTACAGATGAATGGATAAGGAAGATGTGTATATATATATATATATATATATATACACATTATCCATTCATCTGTAGATGGACACTTGGGCTGCTTCCATATCATATTATATATATATATACATATATGTACATAGATGTATATATGTATATGTGTGTATATATATATATATACAATGTATATTATTCAGCCATAAAAAAGGATGAGATCTTGCCATTTGTTACCTCATGGGTGGACCAAGAGGGCATTATGCTTTACATGAAATAAACCAGACAGAGAAAGACAAATACCATACAATTTCATTTATATGTGTAATCTAAAAAATAAAACAAATGAATAAACAACAACAACAACAACAAAAGCAGAATCAGCCCTATAAACACAGAGAGCAAACTGATGGTTGCCAGAAGAGAGCAGGGGTGGGGAAAGTGGGTGAAGGGTACTGAAAGGTACAGGCTTCCAGTCATGGAATTATAAGTCAAAGGAATAAAAGGTATAGCATAAGGAATGTAGTCAGTGGTATTCCAATAGCATTGTATGAAGGCAGATGAGAGCTACACTGGTCGTGAGCATAGCATAATGCATGTAATTGGTGAAGCACTAAGTTGTACACCTGAAACTAATGTAATATCATGTCAACTATATTCAAATTTTTAAAAAAAGCAAAACAGACATTCCAGATTTAAATAAATAAATAAAATAGATTTTAATTAAATAAAATTTTAATTAAATAAAAAAAATAAAACAGATAAATAAATCAATTAACTCATATGCAATGTTGTTAGCAATTTTTTCCTTTGAGCAGAATAAGCTTTTTTTTAAAAATAGATTTTATTTTTTTTAGAGCAGTTTTAAGTTCACAGGAAAACTGGGCAGAAGATACCGAAATTTCCTACATACTCCCTAACTCCACACATGTATAGTCTCCCTTATTAGCAACATCCTCTTCCAAAGTAGTGCATTTATTAAAACTGATGAAGCACAGGGACACATGACTATCATGCAAAGTCCATAGTTTACAACAGAGTTCACTCATGGTGTTGTACGCATCCTATGCTTTGGACAAATGCATAATGACATATATCCACTATGCAGAGTAGGTTTTCATCAAGGGAGAAGGTTTGTGGATCCTGATATCCTAAGGACTCAAACAACCCTGTTATCAAAAAAGGCACTGAAAAAGAAGTGAAGAAAAATTACAAAGGGAAGAAAAAAGGAAAAAGGAAAATGAGCATGTGCTGGAGGAAAAGGAAGAAGAGATGAATCAGAGGAAGAGTAGGAAAAAGCTACTGCAAACTAACTTCACCTGCCTTAATTACTGCCAATAGTGGCCCAGGTTAATGGAATAATCCTAGAAAACTGCACTGTGGACCTGGCCCAGAAAATGACAAAGGCACCATTTACCTACATGAATGGCAAACATCAGCTGGAAATCACTGATACATTCTGTAGGCCTTGTGAAAAGAACCTTTTAAAAAATTCACATCAAAAATAGGACACAAGAACGTGACTCTTACTTTAGATTAGCACCAAAATAATACAGAAATAGGCTTACACTGTTTTCTCGTTTTAAGTTTTTTGGCTTTGGTTTATTTTGTGAACTTTTCATTAAACCATGAGATATTATTTAAAAATACACAAATAACAAAATGCATAACTTAAAGAATTTGTGTAAAGTGAATACACTCATGTGAGAGGAGCCCAAATCAGGAAGAACAGGAACATTATCAGCACCCTAAATGCCAATCACAACCCCCCTTTTATGTACTACTTTGCCAAAGATAAACATAACTTGCTTTCAAACATCATAGATTAGTTTTTTAACTACATACAAATGGAATTACATAGTATATAGTCTTTGGTGTTCTGATTCCTTTTGACCAATGTTAGATTTCTGAGATCCATCCATGTTATTAGAAAGAGGTAAAATTTGTTCATTCTCAATGTTATAGGGTATTTCATTGCATGAATGTACCACAGATATTCAGCCATTCTGCTAATGATCAAAGCTAATGTTTTTAACAGCTGCTATTGCTTGTAGTTAAAAGAAAAAAAAATTCATTTTCCCAATAATTTGCTTTTAAAGTATATTCAAATGAGCAAAGAACATTGTCATATACACAACTGGTTCCCAATTATTAGTAGGCTATACTCAGAAGGGGAAGTTGAAAAGAAGTCTTCTTGTGTCAATACATACACCCAGTTGGGTGAGAGAAAGGAAAGCAGATTGGGTCCGTACTTTGAGTAACACCGTGGGAAGGAAAGTAGGTTGCCAGGCCATGTTTGAAACCAACTGAGTTAAGCCCATGTTGGGAAGAAGATTTATGACTGACACCACTTTCCCCAAAACACAAATGTTTGGAGGTCAGTAATGACCCTTATGAAATGCATGGGCTTATTATAAATAATTGTATTCATGAATAATAAAGAACTCCTTATTCTTAACTCAGGAAACTTCTTAAATCTATAGAAGAAAATTATAGAAGTCGTCTTTCGTTGGTTTGTGTTATCTCTCTGTGTGTAATTATGCATAGACATATACACATTCACAGTATACACAGGCTGAAAAATAAGTTGCAGAAAGGTTCCACTACAAAATTAATAAGCCAGATAACTAACTATTCCTTTTCTTCATTTAATTGGGGGGAGGAGTCTATTTTGCAAAATACCTGTAACATGCAATTAATCCAGAAAAAAATGTGAATTTACACAGGTTGCCTATTTAAAAATGTGCATTGTACAGGCTGAAAACAGAGGCCGGATCTTAGTTTAAGCTGATGATAGACTCTGTCCTGTAGTGCTGTAGCAATAAAATCTCCGTTTGATGACTCATTACCCCTGTGGACTGGCCATTTCCTGTTCCACTACACCCAGAAGCCACTAATGTTCTGGGTTAGCCCAGTACATGTAATCAGGCTTAGTAGAGCTCGGGGGACCCAAGTGTCTGAAGCTAAGTTGAAAATTTGCTTACCCCCCACTTTGTTACAATGTATCTACATTTAATGTGTGTTCCTGTGATGTCAAATTTAGCTGTCTACATAGCCTGAAATGAACAGTTTACTAATTCTCTACCTCCTTTTTTGCCTGTGTGTGTATGTGTATGCACACATGACCTAAAGAAATTTTATTTTTATAGAAGCAGATATTACTAAGTTCAAGAAGAAAATCAAATGTTACTCTGCCTTACCTTCTTTTTCCAAAGAATTATGGTTGGAATAAAAATGAGACCTATTATATTTAAAGATCAAATATATTTTACACTTTGTAGGGGGGAGACACTGTCAAGGTACATCCCTCCCAGTATACTCTTCCTAAAGAATTCCTTCTTTGTAATAGGAAACGGATTTAGCTACTTTTTATTTTATTTTTTTAATTTTTTTTTAAGATTTTATTTATTTATCAGAGGGGGGGGGGGGGGAGAGAGCGAGCACAGGCAGACAGAATGGCAGGCAGAGGCAGAGGGAGAAGCAGGCTCCCCGCTGAGCAAGGAGCCCGATGCGGGACTCGATCCCAGGACGCAGGGATCATGACCTGAGCCGAAGGCAGCTGCTTAACCAACTGAGCCACCCAGGCGTCCCTTTAGCTACTTTTTAAATACTATATATGCTCTGTCAAATAAGTTTCTTTTAGCCACAGTGATTATGCTGTCTTTACTTGGAGACGAGTTAATCTGAAGTAAGTTTATGAATTAATTCACTCCTGAATATTTATCCTCTTTCAGCCAAAATGTTGCCTCAATTCTTCTTAATTACTTTGTCCTGTATTGATAGTATTATAGAAACAAATGTGATGCTGATTTCCAGAACTGAGTGGGTGAAGGAAGAAGCTGAATATGAAAATGGGGGATTTTTCCTTCACTCTTCAGATCATTAGGATGGGAAAAAGAAGAAACACTATTCCCTCCAAATGACACAATTGAAATGGTATCACTTCAACTTGCACTCTACTGAGCTGGTCTAAATCTGGGCATTGGTCACAGAATATGGAAAGCAGACTGGCTATTGTGGAATGGATTTTGTGGAGTTAAGTGTCTGGAGACCAAATGTTTTCACACATTTCACTAGTCCCTGTGCCAAACCTTATGTGGGAGCCAACTCAAATTTATTAACTGATGAGGACTTTTCCATTCATTCTTTGCAAATTCACTCATTTGCTCAGATCAAACCATGATCAGATGATACACACACAATTAGAATTCAAGTTACTATCAGGATAATTCAAAGTACATGAAACATTTTCCTGATACCGTAGGCAATTGAAGCAACGTTAAAATATTCCTTCCATCTTATGAATTGCTTCCTCTACTCTCCCTTTCACTTGTACATTATTGGTGCATCCCTGGGGAAAGCAGGATTAGCACCTCTGCTTCTGCAAACTCAGCTCACGCCCTTTACTAACATCAGCCAAGAGAAGCTTGCCAAAAAGTCGGGAAGGCTGTTTGGCCTTAAAGTCTGAGGGCTGTGGTCACTAGAAAAAAAATTCCAGTCACTAATTGTTCCAGTCACTAGTGCTGAGTCGCAAAATCTACCTAAAGCTGAGCGGCTCTAATCGGTCATTTTATTATTCATTTTATTATTTTATTATATCATTATTATATCATTTTATTATTCCCACAGGTCTTGTAGGACAAGACAGGAAACAACGGAAATGGCTTGGCTCTGGACCACAATATCTGGAGCCCCCCTGGGAAGACCTAGAGGATTGGGACAACTTGTAGGCTAGAGCTCGAGTCACATGAAGAATTACTCACCTACATGTATGGCGCCTGGTCTGGGAGACTGGCTGTCATGGGGACTTACTTGGGGCTTTTCCACACCACAGGATTTGATCTCCTCACAGCATGGTGGCTTCAGGGCCAGCGGGAGTCTTACATGGCAACTCGGGTCTCCATTTGCAAGTATTTAACCGAATAATGGAGAAATGGCATTAGCTTTCTGACCCAGTCTTGTAAGTCACATGGTATCACTTCAACCATGGTCTGCCTGCTGACACAGTGAAAAACTCAACCAGAATTCTTTAAAACTACAACAGGTATCAAAAGATGGTAGCACATGTGGAAGACAGTTTCTCTATGTATTTGTATAAATAGGCTTTTCTTGGTAATATTTTCTGTAGACATTGTTAAACATGTCTTTTCAAGACCTCAAGAAAAGCTAGATTAAACGTAGATTTCAGGTTACATTTAGCTTACAATAAAATAACCATTTGAAAACTTTAAGAATTTACACTGAAAGATAGCCTGGCCTACTTATTTGGACTGAATGCAAGTTGTTGTCTGAATTATTATACAAGGTCCACTAATTTATTTTGCACTTTGACAGTTAAGCAAAAGTTGTTTTCCTTTTTTTTTTTTTTTTTTCTTTTCCAATCTTGGAGTTTCCATCTTGCTTGAAACTTATTTCTTTTCTGAAACCAAAGATTATCTAGGTTTACAGTCAAACACTGCTGAAAATCCCCAAGACAATGTAGTTACAATCCAACATATTTTTCTACTTGGACATTTCCAAGATTAGTTATCTCCACAAAAAAAAAATGGGGAGAGGGAGAGAAAGGGAGAGAAATAAGAGCTTATATATTAAAATATCTACCATTTATATATCACTTAATATTATAATAACTTATATGCACGTGGCCATGAGAAGATTATATATGAGAAAATCATAATGATCTTTCCTTTAGCTCTAACATTACAAATCTACATGGAGATAACATCCAATTTTAAAAGATATCATAGTCCTCGAGGCCCCACTAGTTCTTCGGGCTCCCTGTAACCTCATGGCATAGAATGATTAGGTTTCAGAGATGTAATGTTTTTACCAGAGATGCCAAGCTGATAAACATCTGAAATTTCAACACAGCTGTTCTGAGTGACTTCCTTATTTTCTGTAATCACACTGAGAAATCAAAATTGGGGGAGAATATTTAGAATAGTTTTTGTCTCCTATTTAATACCCCTTTTAAGCGTCTATGGTAGCACTGCTTCTAAGGGAGGTTGAAGAGTTGTCTTTTTCTTTATTGTCATTGTGTATTTAGGGGCTTTAATGGAGGGCTTTCTGATATTTGCCTTTAATGTTCTTTGTCTCATGGCTCACTTCTTCTCATGTAAATCGTAGAAGAGGATTTATTCTGAAACTTAACCTAGCTTTTCCTACTCAATGAAAGCAAATAGTTGAAGCACTTATACCGGCTACTTGCATCCCAAATCACTTTGGTCTCCATTTTTAAAATATTTCCGGTATCTGATTCTACTTCAGCAATATTTTTACTGAGGAGCTGACTTAAAGAGTGAAAAAGACAATATTTAAACACGTCAGTCACTGCTTTGAAAGCTTAAACTAGACTGTTAACATGTTCTTTGACTCTTCTTTTGCATTCCTGTTATATCCTTGTTCCCATAATAATCTCTCACTGCTACTACACAAGATTTCTCGTGTTGACGAGCAGACACCAGCATCCTGGTCAGAACATAAGGTTCTGTTTACCAGATACGGGGTGTGAAATCTGCTGAAGCTTTCCCCACCTGTAAAACAATAATAAAACTAGGGACTATACTGTAGGGTATTAATGGAATCAAATGACATAATGTATAAAAGCACTTGGTACACAGCAACAGGACATACAATGGAAACTGATTTGAGGTCCAAGACCCAAAATGGCTGTATACATTAGACGAGAGTTTGTTAACAGAGGGCTCCTGTGAGTGACATACATAAAGGAAAGGTACAACAAGCGATGTTTTCCCACGCATTCTCTCATGCAGCAAGCCATGAGAAAGTGTGACGAGGGCAGGTTAGATTAGACGGAGCAGTGAGCTAACATATGAAAGAGAAGAGCAAGTATGAATATCTCATTTGCAAAGGGGTTTGATGCATTGAATGACTCAAAGAAGCTATGACTCTCTGTATTCCTCTGACTCTTCAGTCCTGGGGTGGCGGGTTTGCCCTGTGTCCTCCCCTCTCTTAGGGATCCGAGTAGAGTCGTTGATTTTTCAGTCTGATCAACCTTTTACTTCTTAGGATGGAGTGGTCATTCCCAACCTACTGTCAGAAAGACCTTCCTCTGCCCTGCAGTTCTTCTAAATCAAATTGACATGAGACAGACTGACAGGAGAAAATCAAATTTAATAGGCACGGGTACAGAGAATCCACACAGATATGAAATTCCAAAGATAATGAGGCAACAAGAAGCTTGTGTGAGCTAAGAAGAGCAGGAGGGGCCTGAAAATACAGACAGGATAAAGCTCATTAGCAAGAAGGTGAAAGGAGATGTCTGGGAAAAACAAGATCGTTCTATTATGCAGATAAGTTTCTTAGGTAAAGAGAAGTCTGTATTAATACATCTCTTCCTAATGCAGGCTCTCCTTTCCAGTGGAAATTTAGGCGATTGTGGGGGAAGCAGAGAGCCTTTCCTGCATCTGTTGGGTTTCTATTACCATTTTTTTGTATTGTTTTGTTTTTGTTTTTGTTTTTTTTTAGATTTGTTATTTATTTTACAGAGGGAGGAGAGGCAGAGGAAGAGGGAGGGAGAGAATCTCGGGCAGACTCTTCTCTGAGCATGGAGCCCATTGCAGGACTTGATCTCACAACCCTGAGATAACCACCTGACCCAAAATCAAGAGTCCAATGCTGAACCGACTGAGTCACCCAGGATGACCAGGGTTCTATTACTTTTAACTGGAAATCACCTTTATGCCAAAGTGGCCCATCTTGGTGCAACTTGGCCGAGGCCTTACATTTCTTACTTGTGGAACGAGAAATGGGAAATCCTGACCTTTTTTTTTTTTTTTCTAACTACTCACCTGACCTATCTTCTACTGACAATATTCAGTGTAGTTTGTCCTGCCACACTGCCCCCTGCCTTGGGCTTCTATCCCTGATCACAGTCATTTCCATGGGTTCCGTGATTTCCCAGTTGATGATGCAGGAATGAATGGCTCAGAGGAAAATGGCTGAAAAATCCAACCCTCCCTCATTTCATGGATCCAGACTTCCCTAGCACACAGATTATTGTTTTAGTAAGAGTCTTTCTAGAGCCAGGGAGAAAGAGAACCTAGCTGTAACAGTAGTTCACTGAGGAGTGATCATAAGCAAACTTGGGATAAAAGTTTGATGTTGGAAACTTTGAGTGTTGGAAAGCTGAGAGAGAGAATTATTATACCTAATGGTTTGCTAATGCTAAAGTAGTAGAAATGCAGTATCTGTGATTTTTTTCATCAAACCATGAACTCCTTCAAGGTAAGAGCAGGTGTTCCTCATGGTACTACTCTTTGCATGCAAAATACAGCACCTAGATGACTCTAAAGAAATGCTTGTAGAATTGCATAATGAACTTTTGTTCAGTCTGGACAGTTAACAGACAGGAGAGTTAATAGAAGACTATTAAAAGGCTCTGTTGCCTTTTAACATTAAATTATAACGTGTTGTTGTATAGTAGAGTGTAGTATAACATCCATTCTCATAGCCTCATAGGCTTCAAATATCCACTATAATGTAGAAATCAGGGGACGTAACTGAGAGAGATAGGTGAGTGTGTGTGTGTGTGTGTGTGTGTGTGTGTGTGTGTGTAAAAGAGCTAGAGCAAGGTTTTTCTTAATGTCAACCTAAAGCAATCTTTCTGGAAACAAAAGTAAAAATGAGGACTATGAATGAGGACTATGAGGATTATAAAAAGAGGTGGATCCAGAATTCACATAGGGAGAAGATACAATTTCCATCCGAATTCTAGAGCAGGTGGGATATCGGGAATGGGGGTAGCCACTGGCTAGGAAAGATCCTAAGTCTTTAATACGGCAGGTCCCCATGAAGAGAGCTGCGAGAGCGACTCTCAGCCCCCTCAGTGTTCATGCTGCAGGTGGGATATATATTGGTCTCCAAAAAGAGAAAATGGGGATGGAAAACGGAAAAATAGTAGCTCGTGTTTCCACTGTACCTGCTGCATATAACCCCCACATATTTTCAGTGAAGTAACAGAAATAATGTTCTACTTATTGAGATTCCATTTCTTTTAATGGCCATCAAGGGGCAGTGTTTTGTACCCAAGAGGACAAACATGAAAGAAGATGACGTAAGGTTGTAACTTTGTAAAAATCCCAGAAGTACACACATTTCCAAAACCGAGAAATTGAACGTTTGAGCCAGGTTCATCCAATCACTAAGGACAGGGCAATCCTCACATGATAACTGGTACCATAGGTAGCCCACATCTCCCATGCTTTAGCTAAGTAATATTCAGTCACTTTGCCTGACTCCAATATCCTAATTAATACAAAATAACAAATATGTTTTACAGATGGATAATTAAGATAACCTCGTATATGTCTTTTTAAAGCCCTTTTGCTTATTATTAATCCATATGCAGGACCATAGCATTTATAAAGTAGGAAATTGAAAACATTTTTATCGACAATCTGACATGGGCCCCATTCTTCTTTCATTCATTGACTTTAACCAGAACACACACTCCACTCTGATAAAAATGTTTGGCTAGAAGATCTGGGTATTTATTTGGACAGATGAGTGCTTTCTAACTTATCACTCTTTAGAACTAAAGCTGAATGTTAAGTATCAATAGTTGTTGGCAAATACTTTAACAAGTGGATACCCTGAAAGTACTTTACTCACTATATCTAATCATTTTCCCTTTCTTTTATTATGTAAATTACAGATATACTGATAAATAATCTGTAGGCATTAGAAAGAAATAGAATTCAAGTTTTAACTATTAAAAAAAACTACAAATAACACTTTGGAGGTCAATGGAATTTAGTTTAAAAAGGAGTATCATCCCTTTGAGTCCTGCTGAATACATAATTGTGTTCTGATGGTTTCAGAAATTTAAATTACCTACATTTTGAAGACACCAATACCTAGCACCAAATACCTGATTTCTATAACTCTTAGACTTTGTCAGCTTTTTTGATGAAATTCATAGATACATATTTTCACCCACTGAAATTTAAGGGGAATGGTTTGCTTTTTCATGAATTAAGGGCCTTGGGAAGAGAAGCTACAATAAAATGGAGAAGGCACTAAACAAGAATGAAAAGGGGCACATTTTTGTCCCTGTTCTACTACTGGTATGCTCATAGGCCTCAGACAATATATTCTGCTTCTTTATCATCTTTTATGCTTTTAGTTTCTATATCTGCAACATTATATTCGAACAAAATATATGGAAGTCAAGTAGAAGGAGGGGGAGGGAGAAGACAGGAAGAGGATGGGATATCACGAAGCGCACCAATGCGGAAGTTTCTTCTCTCAGAAGACACCAAACTCTAGCAACGGGCAAAGATCGTGATAATGTGAAAAGGGATGTCACGCAGAGCACTTACAAAAGCAACATAAATGCTATTTTTTACAATGCAACAAGAAAAGAATCTTTTTACAATGGGGATTAATTCCCTCCAAAGGAACAGAGAGAGAGAAGGTGGGTACAAATGTAGATAAATCTCTACATTTGGTGTCGAGAAAATGTTGGCAATTTCTGGAGAATGGCTTCTCTTTCCTTCTCTAGTTTCCAGATAAATGATCTTGAACAACACACTCTTCTGAGTTTCAGTTTCCCCTTGTATGGTCAGGATAATAGGAGAAAACAGATTGGAAAGAGACTAACACCCATTGCCGGTACTCAGTAACAGTGTATTCCCATGGGAGAATAAAGGAAGAATCTTTTTTTTTTAGATTCAAGCTGGGACAACAAAATAAAAAGAGTTATCATGAGGGTCTTACGAATTCTTATGAATGTTCATGCTTCACCATAAGCAATGGTGAAGTCTTTGTTAGGGCTTGGATGCTATTGTGTAAAGGGGCAGGGATAGCAAGAGGAAGCACCCTGATCCAAAGCCATTTTCCATATTCTATAGGGGAGCTTCAGTTTTATCTTGTAACCTTGAGCTCTCTAATGTAGTAGCCCCAGCCACAGGTGGCTCTTGAGCACTTGTAATGTGGCCGGTGCGACAGAGAAATCAAATTTTTAATTTTATCTCACTTCAGTTCATTTAAATTTTAAAGTTGAAGCAATGCAAACTGTGTGTTGCTGTCATTTTCAAAATACACAAGAAATAGAACAATGGGGTCTGGCAATTAAATGAGGTAAACAGAGATTAAGACACATAAGACCAGAAGAGAGTTTCAATAGTGTGAGGATGGCAGTCTATGCAGTGCTGCAGAAACATGATTGAAATGTTCTTATCACCTCCATTAGCTTTGCTTGTCACTTCTCTGAACTATTGCAAAATCTCTTAATTGCTTTCCCAGTCTTCAGGTTTCAACTCCTAGCAAGTCCAAGAGTGGGTTTCAGTCAATGAACCCTAAGATTACATGCAAAAAAGTTTGTAGATACATATATATGTGCATTTTTGTGCATTTTTCTAAGAGTAGGTGCAATTGTTTCTATAATTGTAAATGGAGATAATACCCACCTCCCCACAAAAAGAAAACTAAATGTTATTGCCCTAGGATCCATGTAAATGAAGACACCCTGGTTAGAGAGAGGCAAGAAATTAACACAAAATCTTGGAGAATATCCACATTTATATGAGAAAAAAGTTATAAAGTAGAAGTATACTACACCCCCTCCCCAAAATACAACTGAAAAATACACAGGGGGTTTTCATAAGTTTTTAACTTGAAATGAGCGGTAACTAGCCAAAGGACCTCATTGTTTGTGTGAATGGTTCCCATGAAAATATTTTTTAGATCATGCTCTTTCTTGAATATCTAAGATACAGTATCTGCTAATATATCTGTATCTAGAAGTAAGATCTCCATTTTTAAATACCATTTCCTGCCCTGAAGCCGGGAAGTGTCTGGCTGGAACATCTGCGAGATAATTAGCTACTACTCAACAGCTATCTAGATGGCCTGGTGTCCTGGGAGTTGGAGCTGGTCATTTCAAAACAATGCAGAGACTGAGTTGTACCCCCATGGGCAGCTGAGAATTTAAATGGATTTCAGGTGCAGAGGTAGTATCACTTACCATTGAAGACGTATAACAAGAACAAGCTTCAGACCTAGGAAAATTCAAAGTAAACAGAACCGATCGAATGATGATAAGCCAAGCCATAGTTTTGTAACTATAACTCCAGCAAACTATGGTTCGCTATGGATTGACACAATGCACTCATCATAATGTATTCATTGAATAATTGTCTAGACTGAAGAGAAGGCAACGTAAGTTTTATTTAGCACAGCTTTTCCCAGTATGCTTGCTCAAGCTTAAGAATCCATAGGGGCACCGTGTAGGTTTGTGACAAATTTGTGCTGTGGTGTAGACTGTCCGGCAGTTGATGGAAGGAGCACAGGTCTAGGAAGGAGAGGTAAGGATTGACAGGAGGAAACTTCAGCCTGGGAGCCTGTCCTACGATCTCAGAGCTTTACCCTTCAACCTGCCTTGCAGGAGACTGACAAAAACGAACAAACAAACAAAACAAAACATTGAATTCTCTTCCTTTTCTGCCTTTCTACAATTTGGTATCAGGACCCCTTACTAACAGAAAAATTAACATTGTGCATGGCTTGGATCCTGGTTTAACTATCCTAAAGGTGAGCACTGTGTCTTAATATTAGTTCTAAACTTAACCTAATGATTTTTACTCTCACTTAGTCCCTGAAATTGAACATCTCATCACTTACATAAATCATAACAAGGAAGAAAAATAAGTAAGTAAATAAGCTTTTAAAAATGTTTCAGTATCAGACAACCATAAAAATTTCATAAAAATTTTATTGTTTCCACATGGTCATATTTTCAACTAACATATATATCCACATACTAAATGTACTTCCTATACTTATACATAAGCTCTTTATCCAAAATGCTGATTTTGTACAAATTATTCTAATTTGTTTAATCTAAGCCATAAAATGTGAAGTGCTGGTGGCAGTAACCATTTTATATCACTAGTCCCCACATCTATGAAAGTCACTATGAAAGCATATTATACACACTATATTTCATCCTCATGACTATTGATACCATTTCCCTTATATAACATATGAGGAAAATTAAAGATTAAATATGCAGTCCAATGTTAAGTAGCAGATAAGTTGCATAACTAGAATTTAAACAAAAATCTGTCTGGCTCTCAACTCCCATGACCTTTTCATTTTGCAATTCCTCCTTTCCTACTTTATGGACTGTATTTCTCATCTGTCATTTCCACAAGCGATTACACATTGCATAGGATCTGAGTCTTATCTCTAGGGGTTACATAAGAGCTCCCTTCAGGGTCTTTGAATAAGACCTTTATTGAATTACATAAGTATTGACTTTTATGAGGGGAAAATGTTCGTATCTACTGGCATTTGGAATTTCCCCATTTCTACATAACTAAGAAAGAATTGGGGAAAATAATGAGGAGAATTTGGAATTTCCCAATGAGTTCCTGTGCTCTATTGGTAACTAAAGATAATTCAGCTCCTGCTTGGATTTTTTCAGTGGGAGGAGGTCAATACCTTAAAGGCAATTCATCCACTAAGGTCAATTTCTAGATTTTAGAAACTCTACCTATGGGACGAATAGTATATGTACTTTTATGATTCCAAAGCCTCAATTTTACTCTGTTCTTCTCACCTGAACTTCAGAACTGTATATCCAGACATCCAACTGATCCCTCTATATGCTTAGATTGTTTAGGCGCAACAAAAACTCAGCATATTTCAAAGTAAATCCATTTTCTTTCTCCATACCTGCTTGTTCTAGTGCTTCCTAACTCAGGAAACATTTTTCCTATCTTCATGAATGGTACCTTGATCCACAGTTTCTCAAGACAAAAAGTGCTGGGGTTACCGCTCATTTTTCTAAAATGCCAAATCTTATTGATTCTACCAGCTAAAAAGCCTTTGACTCTGTCTGCTCTCCCTTTTTACTAATACCACCATAAATAATAAATCATTGCTGGTTTTCTCAACCATCTGTTAATTGATTTCCCTTCAGGCTTTTGAAAATCCGTTGAGCACATAAATTTAAACCAAATAGATTGAAACCTGAAGTCAGAGGTCACTGTGACTAGGCCAGGACTCATTCATGATTATATGATCAACTTCTAGGACATCATGAGAAATCACTAACTGGGATACTATGTAAAACCAACAAATCCTAAGAAATGGTAAACTGAGTAGATCTTCCAGAAGTACAACAGAGACACGTGGTAGAGAGAGACCCCAAAAACTTTGGGTAACTCAGGGAAGGAGTGGGAGGCCTTAAATATTTATATATACTGGGGCACCTGGGTGACTCAGTCAGTTAAGCATCTGCTTTCAGCTCAGGTCATGATCTTAGGGTCCTAGCCCCATGTCGGGCTCTCTGCTCAGCGGGGAATCTGCCTCTCCCACTCTCTCTGATCCTCTTCCCTGCTTGTGTACTCACTCACTCTCTCTCTCTGTCTGTCTCAAATAAATAAAATCTTAAATGTGGACTCTGAGAAACAAACAGGGTTTTGGAGGGGAGGGGTGTGGGGGTTGGGTGAGACTAGTGGTGGGTATTATGGAGGACACGTATTGCATGAAGCACTGGGTGTGGTGCATAAACAATGAATTTTGGAACACTGAAATAAAATAAAATTTTAAAAATAATGTATTTGATAAAATAAAAAATACATATATATAAATTAAAGTATATGTATTACTGAATTTTTTTAATAAAGGTAATAAAGACTTGAATATGTAAATAATAATAATAACAATAGTAATAACATTAAATGTTCTATAAGTCATTATTATATTCCTAGTTACTGAACCAGGGGAAATCATTTAAATTTAAATTCAAATAATTTTCATTATGCTTGGATAACTATCCCATATTTACCACAACAGCCTACCTTTAGGCTGCTCATGATATAATAAAAAATAAACTACCAAGTTTTTATTTATTTATTTTTTTATTTATTTTTAAAGATTTTATTTATTTATTTGACAGACAGAGATCACAAATAGGCAGAGAGGCATGCTCCCAGCTGAGCAGAAAGCCCGATGCAGGGCTTGATCCCAGGACCCTGAGACCATGACCTGAGCCGAAGGCAGAGGCTTTAACCCACTGAGTCACCCAGGCACCCCCAAAACTACTATATTTTTAATACTCATAGTAGAAACTTCTGTTCTTTACGGCCAAACCAATCCTTAACAAATATACCTACATTGGTGCCCTTATTTTTCCCCTGTGTGAAGTTATTTTCTTCTTATCTAAAGCATTTAATCTCACTTAATATAAACTAACTATTCTCAATTTTCCAATGCCCTACTATTATTTAGTCTACCTTAATTTAAATGTCATATCACACCCATCATATCTTATTATGTTTTCAAAATTTTTAAATATTAATTTCTGAGGCTGAGATATGAGACAAAGTAAAATAACCAAGAAAATATATGAAAAATTAAAAAATAGAGGAATATACAGTACAACTCCTGAGGAATTTTCCAGTACAATAAATTAAATAATATGCCAATCTACTTTGTGTAGGGTTACTTAATGAGAGAAATGAACAGTCAGTATGTACTTGAAATTTTCCTATCTTGTATTCACCCAATATCAGCTGAATCCAATCTAGCCACCAATTATTTTGAAGTTAGTATTTACTAAATATATATTTAAGCCTATCCATATGGGAAACTCTTCCATTTGATTTGCAAAGAACAAAACATGCACAATCTAGGACAAAGTTCTATCAAATACAATTCTGTTTGAGTTCCATTTCTCTCTTCCAAGGAAGAATATTCTTTCATTCATCTCTTTTTAAGGGGATTAATCAACTACTGCTACAGGGTTTCACAGCTGCATTTTTAAAAAGTCTATTAATTTTAACTGAAATCAAAATAAGTCAATCCATCTTCACCAGAGCCATTATCCTCATGCCAGAGTAAGTCTTTATCCCTAAGAGTACAATGGAAGAAAGGACTTCGCAAATATGAAAATTAATTATGCCCAAAGGCCACTGCGCTGCACAACTCTAGAGGGCACCATTCATAGGGAATAGCCCTGCTAGGGTTCCAAACACACCACTCTTTCCTGTAATATCTTTCCTGTAACTCCGCTAGGGAGAATTCCACAATTGACTTTTCTGCCTCACCACAGATGGATGTCTTCAGTGGCAGAGGTCATGTCTTTATCTTAGTATCATCATTGTTATGGTACACTGGTTGGCACAGACTACAGAAACAAAGATGAAAGATAATTCTCTGAACTGAACCAAACTTCTTTCTATATTTCAAAATATCACCAGAAAGCTAGTTTGCAGATCCTAGCTAGCGTCAATATCTTTTATCTGATAAAGTTGATCAGGACCTAACCCACCACGTGAGTATGTAAATACATGGAGTTTGGATAAAGGAAGGGAAGAGTTGCCAAACTTGCATTGGAGCTGGGAATCCATGGATTCAGGTGGTCTGAGCTGAACCTCCTTCACATCCTTAATTACACAGAGTCAGTCAGCATTCCAGTTAACCTTCCCTAAAATAGTTAATTCTTACCTCAAATTTGCACACCAAGTCACCATATAGTTTTAAGTTTTCTGTTCTAATCCTCTCATTTTTTCAGTTTTAGTTGCAATTTATCAGCTGCCCACATAAGAAAGTCCCTCCACTCCTACATTACTAAAACTCAAGCACCGTTTCAAATTGGTAGCACCTGTGTGACAGCTCAGGGTGAAAAATACTACCATATGATCTGTACAGTAATTTTAGGGAAAGAAATCATCAGTCTTGTTTCTGACTTGATTTCTGAAAGAGCACTGAGGTTAAAAATAGGGAATATTGTTTATTAAAATATTCACCTTTACTATTGTAGATAATGTCATAGCTTGTTGTTTATTTTATTTATTTATTTATTTATTATTTGAGAGAGAGAGACCATGTAAGTGGGGAGCAGGAGCAGAAGGAGAGGGAGAGAGAGAATCCCAAGTGGGCTCCATACCCAGCACAGTGCCCAACAAGGAGCTTGATCCCACAATCCCGAGATCACGACCTAAGCTGAAACCAAGAGTCGACTCTCAACCAACTGAGCCACTCAGATACCCCCGATAATGTCACAGTTCTACATCTTTCTGCTCTCCCCACAACTGAGAAAACGTTGCCCATCCATTGCTTCACTATAGGAAGCAACCAAAACAAATACTTTAGAGAGTGTTTTCTCCTAGAATTGGGACGAAAAGGGGGACTCATTGTGAATTCATACCTAAGCAATACAAAGTTTCAAAGTTCAAAGTTCTATGAAATTATGGTGCCACAACTGGAAAAGACTGATAGCCACACTTTGACTGCTCTGGAGAGCAAGGGTATATGAGAGTTTCTTATCATTAGGAACCATCAGATGAGAAGTTCACTTTAAATTTATAATCCAAACAGAGTGGGTAGGTTGCCGGTCACCCACATGGTTAAAAAAGAATCACATACAACAAACCAGAAGAGATACAGGTAAATGTTATCAGTTAAGAAATCTTTGTGCTTTGGTGAGTGCTGTGAAGTGTGTAAACCTGGTGATTCACAGACCTGTACCCCTGGGGATAAAAATATATGTTTATAAAAAATAAAAAATTTAAAAAAAAAAAAGAAATCTTTAAGAAATCCCCTGAAAAGCTCTATGAAAATGCCATCTTTGAATAGCCATCAACCCTAGAAAACCCAAATGCTGGATCATAACAGTATCTGTCAATCAAGAACCTTCTACCTTACCTCTCTTTGCCTTTAATCTTAAACTCAGAGGAACCAAAAGACAGCCTAGGATGGAATGGGGAAATAGGTAAGAGGAGACACACAGAGGGAGAAATAGAAAAGTCATCCATAACCCTCTATCCTAGCATCCTGCCTAATACAAAACAGAGCATGGGGAGGGTTAAGTATTAGGTTTAAGAAGAGTTCACGATACTGAGTTTTATATGGTCTGGACATTTACTGGAATGAGATTACATGTTTGTCCAGCATTTACTGAAATTTTATGATTGGAAAATCACCAAAAAAAGTAACTGAACATGCTTTAAATTTCTCCCAAGATACTGAAAAGTATTTGCTCCCCTGAGAAAGCCTGAATAGGTCTTGAAAAAAAATAATTTTTTTGGTTTTTTTCATGTTTCCTGTCAAATTGTATTCTTTCAGCCTAATGACTTCAGTAATAGTGATGTTTAAGGCATAGAGATATCCAAGAATGAGGTCCTCCTGAGGAACTAGAAGTGGGCCCATATAACTGAAACCTTTATAAAATTGTCAAGGTTCAAAATTAAAGTTTACCTTTTATTGGGCTCTGATATGTCTGGAAATATCTAGAAATCTAGACTAGCCTCACAAAGGATCCATATCTGTTCACAGAATGCACTATTATTTCCCTACCTACCATATGCCAATTGATCCTCTACACAGAATCCAATTTTTGCAGATATCCATCCCTCCTAAACATACCCCTATATTCACAGACAGCTGAACACTCCCCTAAATTCCAGGTAAGCCCAAGCTAATGATGGAAATCTAATTTCCTTGCCTATTATGGTTTAAGTTACCTAATTTGCTATGGGTTGTAAGGAACGGCCTTTTAGAGGAAAGAGTTCTGAGGAATATTTTCAGAATCTTGATATTGTTGTCCGTGAATACAGAAAACTGATTATCTTCACTCTCTGCTAGTGGTGACCCATGTAAAATATGAGGTATTAACTCGGCTCAGATAACCTTTTGGCTTACCTTAAGTCTAGGGGTGACCATTTCTCTTCATGTAGTTGACATATTTTATATGACTGTTGCCAGATCAATTATTCCCAATCTAAGAATGAGAAGACATGAAAGATCATGGAGAATGATCTCTCCCACCAGTATCAAAAAAGTTGCTCCTTAAAGTGGTCCAGAAGCAGGCTATAGGAGATTGGCAGGGAGCCCTGTAAAATTTGTATTGACTACGTAACAACAACCAAGGTTCAAAAAATGTACACTGAAGTCAGCCAGCCAAATATTCTCTTTCCCTTTAGGAAAACTATTTGGGAAAAACTCTGCGAGCTGGGAAAGTATTATTTCAAGTTATGGGAGTCAACCGGTCATTGGCTATTCTCTACACTGGTGGACATAATTTTTGAATGGACTTTGACAAAGGTGATATCGGTGGCTGCAGATTGGTGGTCCAGAAAGCCAACCAAGGCCTTCAGCAATGTTCCCAAGACTCTTTCAGCTGCCAAGTATAGGAGTGTAGAAAACTAATATATTCATTCATTCTAAGTTAGGGATATGTTAAACAAGTGAGCTTAAAAGAGAATGAGGATATCCCACCACTGGGTGGCTCAGTCAGTTAAGCGACTAACTCTTGATTTCAGCTCAGGTCACGATCTCAGGGTCTTGAGATGGATCCCTGAATCAGGCTCTGTGCTCTGCATGGAGTCTGCATGAGTTTCTCTCTCTCCTTTTCCCTCTGCCCCTTCCCCAGCTTGCATTCTCTCTCCCTCTCTCTTTCAATAAATAAAATCTTGAAAGGAAGAAAGAAAGAGAGAGAGAGGTGACAAAGTTTAGTCTTGTAAACAATAGTGAGCATGAACAATGACTCATGGGTTTAGATTAAAACAGTTTAGACTGTTCCAAAGAAGGAACAGGGACAGAACTTAAGGAGAAGAACAGGTCTTCATGAGAAAGGAAAACTGGGAATAACTGAATGGAAGAACTAAATGAATGGGCTTTGATTCTTACATTTTTTGTAAATTTAATATTAGAATGTGGGAAATTAGGGCACCTAGATGGCTCAGGTCATGATCCCAGAGCCCTAGGATTGAACCAAATGCCAGGCTTCCTACTCAGGGGGAAGTCTGCTTCTCCCTCTCCCTCTGCACCTCCCCTCACCATGCACATGCTCTCTATCTCAAATAAATAAATAAAATCTTTTTTTTTTTAATGAAGGAAATTTTCATTTATTGTATACAGATTCCTATATGCTTACATTACAGAAAATCATCTTAATACAATTTAATGGGTTCATTTTTACTTTATGTACCATAAACTCTGATAAGTGATGGTTTCAGGTTCACACGAAGAAGAACAGAACATTTAGAAAGCACAGCTGGATATACATACAGAATGGAAGGAAATTCTGACTAGTTATCAATCACCTTGGGCACTCCCTCATGAAGATAATGATGGCCACCATTATTCACATTTTTAGGAAGAAAGGTCACAATTCTTCATGCATCTTCTAGGTCTGAATTCACACTCACAGGTGAGCAATGGCACAGATTTTACCCAAGTGCAGTGAACATATACATGTATCCAGCTGAAAACCTAAAAATCCCTAGGTAGGGGATACATATTTCCAGACTAATTTATTTGGCTCCTGTTTACTTCTATTGTGAAGCCACTATTTCATTTTATTTTAGATATTTTCCTTTAAAATTCAATGATGCTAGCAAAGTCATTACTGAAGATGGATTTATTTTGTAACCAAAAATAATTTTCTTGATAGCAGAGACTAAGTATAATCCAACCTGTCTCTTTAGTATCTTATACTTAGTGGGTGCATGGTAAATGCGTACTGAACGTTTGCTAAATAAATAAACACATAAATGTTTATTTGATTTAGAGTTATTATACCTTTCAGTACTCTCACCTTTGTTAAGGTAAATTATTTTTCTCAACAGAATAATAGAAAACTTTTTTGTGCTAATAGCTCCTTAGCTTTAGCATACATAAGAGAACCTGAATTAACTAGGGTATATTTTCAGTATTTGCTACTTCTATATCAGAAAATCATGCTTGGGGCGCCTGGGTGGCTCAGTGGGTTAAAGCCTCAGTCTTAGGCTCAGGTCATGATCCCAGTGTTTTAGGATCGAGCCCCGCATCAGGCTCTCTGCTCAGCAGGGAGCCTGCTTCCCCTGCCCTCACTGCCTACTTGTGATCTCTCTCTGTCAGATAAATAAATACAGTCTTAAAAAAAAAAAAATCATACTTGTAGTTGACAACCTTCTTGCTTCCAGTAAAATAATGTAAATATTAAATATGCAAACTACATCAAGAAAATCTCAAATGGTACAAACTGAGAGTAGTGAGCTCTCAAATATATTTTCCCTGCATATTGAGATTAATACCTGCCACTTTATTAATTTACAGAAATTTTTCTAGATGAGAAAATAGGTGTGAAGCGTTTGAGAAAGGTGATATACAACCACAAAGTGTCATTATAATATTCAAGCTGGTATTTTGATTTTTGTGTCTCTAGAAATTCTGTTTCTTCTGTAACAGATCCTTGAATAATTTCCCAAGGATTGCTACACACTCATTCTCACGTATCAGATCTAATGGCCCATATGCTCCTTAGGAAACATTAGCACTTTCCTACAGAAATACTCGCTAACACATGATGCAAACTTCTGTAGCATTAGTTTGCAGGTGGAAAATATGTTATAAAGACATATGAGCCTGTTTTTAAAACATTTTAAACTGATTTTTTAATTTTAATCATTTTTAAGTTATTTTATTCTTTATGTGGGAGGACAAAACACTCTTGTACACTTCAGAGGCAAAAGAGCACAAAAATTTAATTGAACTTCCCCTCAGAATTTAAAAGGAATTTGAAAAACATATAATTCTCACACGCAGGTGATAATCCCAGTTTTCCCATAAAAATCAGCTCTCAGAATAATAGACTGATTTGTAACTGTCCCTCCATCTCCTGGAAAACTAGGGCCACTGGAGGAAGGACATTTGGTTCAGGGACACTGACACAAGTAAATATAATGTTAACAATAACAATTGAAAAAGATGATGCAAGAGTTTTCTCTGGGATTTTTCTTAAGGCTTTGCATGTGTTGCCCCACTTATTCTCAAGGCAATTCTATGGTGTGATGCTACTACTGTCCCCATTTTATAGCCCAGGAACTAAACTTGAGAAAGGCTATAGCATGTCCAAATTCACTTGAGTAGTAGCTAGAAGAGCTGCCACTTGAAACCACCCTGGTAGACCAAAGCCTGGGCTCTGTCACTCTGCAGTATTGATTGTGGCTTTTTTTTTTTTTAATGTCAATGCAGAATTCTTCAACTTACAGAATAAGAGGATGCTGTTCGGTAAATTACATTCTTGTCACATTAAAAAATTTCTGCAATGGACATTTCACTCCTGGAAAGAAAGTACTATAAGTAACAGAACTCATGTCACAGTTTTAATCCACAATCTGCCAGCAGATTATAACTTTCCTGTGAGTTGTGCAGTTATCAGGACTCACAACCCAGATGCAAGAGGTTAAGTCTGTGTTTGGGGTTCAATACCAATATTCCTATGAATTAGAACCTCCATTTACACTCCCTGCTAGTCCTGTCTTTTCTGGCTGAGAACTGTCTATGTAGAAGTCAAAGCCAAAGAGCTAAGAAGTGACTTACAGAGGAAGCAATAGTTGGGAGGTGTTGGAGAGTTTTACTCTGGCTGAATTAGTCCATGAAAAATAGGTGTTTCATTCAGGAAGCAAGGATACATATATAATAATTATAATCATGCATCTATCAATATTTATGGGGAATTTAAATTTACCAGGTATCAGGCACTACGTTCGGTATTGAGCAGATAAAGTCCCTGCTTCCATGGTATTAACTATTCCATTTGCCTAATACATATGCAATTCTTATTTTATATATCTAATTACCTAACAGCAATAGACAATAAATAAAGTAGTAAATACCATGTCAAACGGTAATAAGTACAAAAAGGTGGATGTATGCTAACATAGGTACCCTTTATGTCAGAGAGCTGAAAAGATCATATGAGCTCACTGACAGGTGGAATGTGAGAAACAAGGCAGAAGATCATGGGGAAGAAAGGAGAAAGTGAAATGGGACAGAACCAGAGAGGGAGACAAACCATAAGAGACTCTTAATCTCGGGAAACAAACTGAGGGTTGCTGGAGTAGAGCGGGCTAGGAGGGATGGGGTGGCTGGAGGATAGACCCTGGGGAGGGTATGGGCCGTGGTGAGTGCTGTGGATTGTGTAAGACTGATGAATCCCAGACCTGTAGGCCTGAAACAATGAATATATTATATGTTAACTTGAGAAAGATAAAGAAGAAGAGGAAGAAGAAGGAAGGAAGGAAGGAAGGAAAGAAAGAAAGAAAAAAAAAGAAAGAAGAAAGAAGTCCTCTCAGATAAAGTGACACTTGAACAGGCACCTGAAAGAAGACAGGGCAGGAGCCAGGCTGATACAAGGAAAAGAATGTCCCAGTGGAAGAAGTAGCAAGTGCCAGGGTCCAGAAGCTGGGAGCAGGCTTGGTCCACACATAAAACCTGTAGGAGGTTGGCAGGGCTGGAACAGAGCTAGGTGGGCTTGAAGGAAGTGGTGGAAGAGAGGTAGCAATAGGACACTATGACAGTGGGGACAGTGTGAGGAGGAGGAGGTCAGATTTTATAGGGCCACAAGGGTCACAGTCAGGTCTCTGAATTTTTCACCAGTGTGAAACAGGAAGCCATTACATTTTGAGTGGGGGGCAGAGATGATCTGACTTCTGCATGAAAAGGATCACCCTGGAAGCTAAGTCACAACAATCTGTAGAGCAGCCAAGAGTAGAAACAGAGGAGTTAGGAAGCAACTTCATTGATGCTATCAGGAAATGGGGGGACTCAGTTGAGGGAGCAGCGGTGGAAGATGAGAAGCCCTCAGATGGTGGAAACATCTGAAGGCAAGAATGACAAGGTACAATGATGACAGCTTGGATGTGAGCTGTGACAGAAAGAAAGGAATCAAAGGTGACTGAGGTTTTTCACATGAGTAACTGAAAAGTGGATTTGCCACACTCTGAGATGGGACAGATTAGGAGAAGAGGAGGTAGAAGATAAAGAGAAATTCAAGTTCAGTTTTGAATTTGTTAACTTGGAGGGTTTATTAGATATCCAAGTAGCAGTGAATATACAAGTTCAAAAAGCAGGTGAGCAGCCCATCCTAGAGATACGAAATTTGGAGCCATTGGCTTTAGACCACTAAGACCCTTAGGTATGAACAAGATCACTTACAGAGTGAATACATATGGAGAATAGTGACAGTCCAAGGACTGAGCCCTGAGGAACCCGAGAAGATCATAAGGCTGAGAAGGAGAGTCTAGCGAGGTCCAGGGGAACCTAGGAAATGGAAGCCATGTGAAGAAAGTGTCTGAAGAAAAAAACAAAGTGATAAACTATGTCCAGTACATCTGATAGATCCTTTTACATAAGGAATGAGAAACAGCCATTGAATATAACATTACATAGACACTTGGTGATCAGAGTTGGGCAGCTTTCAAGCATAGGTGGGGAAGAATTTGAACTGAATTGAATTCAGGACAGATTTGAAGGAGATAGGCTGGCAGCAGCAAGTATACTTACAGCATGGTGACTGTATTTTCCTAACAAAAATCCAGGATATACGGTTTCATATATCATCTGTTGGGAGTCAGGACATTTAAACTTAAAACTGTTCCGGCAAATCCAAGACCTATATAGTCAGGTTACAATGCAAGTGCATTTACATTTGACTTTCCTTTTATAGAGCAAACCCAGTGTAACTTTATCTTCACAAATCCTCAGTTCCTAAAGACAGCTTGTCACAGCAGGCATCCTATGGTGGATTGATAAATGTCTATCAAAAGCTTTAGTCATTGTATGATTTAGTAGGATGTTTCCTGAAGCATAAGGCCAAATACTATTTCTAAATTTAAAATACCCTACATATGATGTTTATGCAAGTGTGCATACTACCACATTTTCTGCCCATGAATAATGCATGTCCTATGCAGTTTGAGTCCAAAATAAGAAAAAAATGTTAAACATCTAATAGTCTACATTAAATGCATGAATAAAACTTCTGTGCTTGATACTAAAAGCCTTGAAGTGAAAGGAGGTACTGGATTAATTCTACACAAATAATAATAATAAAAAATAAGGACAAGTAATTTTTCTACCTCACTCTTATTGTATTTCTCCTGCCATTCATTTTCATAACTATTCAAATAAGTGACTCTTGCTTTAAAGCCATAAGACAAAGAGTTTATTTTCGGAGCACTGGATAATGATTGGGTCATTCTAGACCAATGTTAAATGGCACAGGCAGTGGAAAGTATACACAGTTGGAATCAAGACATGTAAACATGGCTAGACACACATCACTAATGCTTCTTTACTGCAAACATGTCAGTCAAACTCAGTTCAGTCTAGATCAGATGAGATTGGGTGTGCCCAGGGTGGTATGGCTGTAGACAGTCTAGATCATACAAAAATGATGTTACTAGAAATTTATATTCAAAAGGAAAATGCAATTTTGACTATTAAACTGTAGGATTACTTGTGATGATTATTTTATTTTATAGATTTTATTTATTTATTTGACACACACACACACACAGAGAGAGAGAAAGAGAGAGAGAGAAAGTGAGAGAGAGAGCAAGAGCAGGCAAAATGGCAAGCAGAGGGAGAGGGAGGAGCAGGCTTCCTGATGAGCCAGGAGCCAGATGTAGGGCTCGAACCCAGGGTCTTGGGATAATGACCTGAGCTGAAGGCAGACACTTAACCGACTGAGCTACCTAGGTTCCTCTTGTGATGATTATTTTAATGGACTAACTTGTCAGCCGGAGCCCAATATTAAATAGTCCTTGTGCCCACTGCCCCTAGAATGAGCTCTGGATTCAGCTGTCCAGCCCCTAGGGATTGTTGTAACCTTGTGATATACAAACTAATAACATTGTAGCTATCACTATTTGTGTGTTAGAGATAGATTTAAGTGAGATAATATACTTTGTAATCAGTCTCCTGCTGTGTCTTCAGACACTTCACTTCCAGTTATTTCCTGTCCTTTGTCTCCAATTTTTCTCTCTTCTGTTCAAAGTAATGTAACCTTAATCTGTTCCTTGTCCACACATCCTCCTCCAGCTTTTGTTTCCGTCTCCCTTTCAGAGCTGTTTTTAAAAGTTCTCTACACATTCCTATTCTCCGCCCTTTCACCTTTCCCTTCGTTGTCCAGACCATTCTTTACTCTTAATCTTACTTACTTCAGTACTGTTCAACAAGTACCTACAAGTCCAATGTCATCAACAGAAATTTATTAATAATAACCCAACACTCACTTTTTCTCCTACATTCCTACTTCACAAGTTTTTGAGTTATGCGACAGGAAACAGTATGCATCCTGTTGCTCAAACCATAAACCTTGGAAAATAAACTCAACATCCCCCTTCCTCAACACACTACTATTAATATATCACCAAGTGCTATTGATTCTACCTCTTTGAACTTTTATTCACTTCTCTCTAATGTCATAGTTATGTTGGAGTTACATATGAGTATACTGAGTTTCATACATAACTATGACATTTATATTGAGTTACATCCTCAAACATTTATTGTCTGGATTCTCCCCAAATCCTCCTAACTGGGCTCCTTGCAAGCATTCTTGCCCCTGATCAACGTATTACCTGTTGTGAAGCTTGAGTAATATTTCTAAACACAATCTGATCATGTCCTCCTCTTAGTGGTTCCCTATTTCCTACTTCCCTATTTCCTTAGAATACAATCTAAATTTCTTGAGATGAAAAAAGCCAATTTTGATCTAGATGGTACTAATATCTCCACTCTCAATCTTTGCCATGTCCCTCCTATAAGCTATACACTATGTGTTTGAACAATTATTTTCCCCTCTTTTTCTGGGGGGAGGGCATGTACCATATTCTCCCATCCCTAGACTTTCACATTTGATTATCTTCCCATGCAACATTACCTTAAATTTGGAACAAGTTTTACATCATGAAATCTTCCCATAGTCAGTATATAAGAATATGTACTGCTTTCTACATTTTGATGGTACTGACCAGACCTGCTAAGATCCACGGTAATGTATCTGTTGGGTTTAAGTTGGATACCTTAGAATGTTCACAGTGCTTTATGCTTAGTAACCAATTAATTAAAAAGTCTGGGAAAGAACTGTATAAATTGTTAAGCATTATGTAATTGAAAGTAATAATATTACACTACTAAATTTCTTATAAAAGATGGGCATAGGCAACTTAAATTTCATTAAGCCTATTGTCACATTATTGAATTTATTATTTACATTTATGTTTGAGGAGGAGCAATTATTTGCAAACAAGTATAACTCAGCTTCTCTTCTGGTTTTGTCTGTTGAAATTACAATTATACTGCCACTATATGTAATACCGATTTACAAGATACACAGAATCACACTACTTTTTTTAAGAATAATCTGAAAACATGGGCTTATTTGGTTTTTTATAATGAGTAATGTAGTGGAGGGCTTCTGTTAGGTTTAATATGTCATTTTAAAAAATTCAATAGTAATTCATATAAACAAAGGAAGAAATTGCAATTTTCAGAAACCCTAAGGCAAATTCTTTTAAAAAGGGAATTATCTGTGGACAAATAATCAACTTCAGTTTCAGTTTGGTAGGGAAAAAATTTCCCTAGTTTGCTTTCCCAAAGAAATTCCTATTCTATATTACCCCCCCAAATCATTAGTGATTTGGTTCATGATAAAGAATAAGTACAAATATAATTAGTTACTACATATATTTAAAATTTAAGACTAAGTACATCATTTAATTAATTGCTGCAACCGACTTAAAGCTCTCATAGAAGCCTTTAAAATGTTATAGTTCTTCATAAAATCCCTTCTTCTTAGGGAGCAATTTAGACTATGTTCATATAACTTGCCTAAAAACTACCCATTTAGATTCTGGAATACACTGTAATTCAACAGTAGGTATTTAATTTAACCATTGCCTCATCAAACATAGTTTCCTTCTGAAGTTACTGAAAACAAAACAAAACCATAAATGAAAAGTTATAAATAAAATAACTTAAATGGTAGTATTTCTTCCACATATTTCTGAGTAACAAAGCATCCCTAAAGTTAGTGACTTCAAATTAGTTGACTGGGATTAACTGGCTGGATGGTTCTTTTGTAACTAAAGTCATTCATGAGATTATATGCAACTAGGAGCTCAAGTGTGGCCATAACATCCAAGATGGCCCTCATCCTCCATGGTCTCTCTTCATAGCAACCTCGCATCATTCAAAGACCAGCCTAAGCTTCTTTAAGAATAGCATCTGGTTCTAAGAAACAAGCCCCAACATTCAAGTGCTTTGTCAAACCTCTGCAGCATCACACCTACAAATGTCCCATTGGCTAAAGCAGTCATTGGACCAAGACCAAGCCAATGTGAGACCAAAATACACAAAATTCTAGCAACTGGAAAGCATGACCTTTAGTGAATACCAGTGTAACTATCATCAACAGTTTAAGCTTGTACATTCATGTTCTCTGATCATTTATTAAAAGTCAAATATCAACTCTCCATCAGCTGTAACAGAAGCATAATTTAATCTAGACAACCTTAAAGCATAAGACACTTCCTTGTTATAATCTTATTCTATGAATTATGTAATAAAACTTTGGAATTTACATTATAAAAATGATGGGGTTTTATACTGACTTACATTTACTTTTCCGTAAATTCCTGAAGCTTCATACATAACATCATCTGTGTCCTTAACATCTATTCTAAAATTTAAATTTTACCAGTCTTTAAATTATTTTCATTTTGAAATATAAGTTTGTGTGGTATAATCTTCCTTAATATTATATTAGAGAAAAATAAATTTAGCATCTGTCTTTATTTAGAAGTCATAGCAGCACATGCCCTACTTGGAAGGAACTTGGTATGGCTTTATTATGTAACTTTTCCCAGTCTTTTTAAACAACTGTACTGAGATATTTGTCAGGTGGAAAACTTCCCATCCGTTTAGCAGTGCTATCTCCTTGAAATTCAGAATTGAAAAAACAGAGAAAGACTAGTTGATTCTCCCCTCAGTTCTTGGAATTACAAAAAGTCTTCCATGTAGGTAAGAAGAGACTAGAACACTTTGCTTTACAACAAAGATCATATACCTGTTCTCTTACATTTTCTTGCTCCCTTTGCCATAGCCCCTTTTTTAAAACAAATCACTAGGGGCGTCTGGCTGGCTCAGTCTTGATCTTGCAACTCTTGATCTTGGGGGTGTGAGCTGGAGTCCCATGTTGGGTGTAAAGTGTACTTAAAAAAATTACTAAATAGTGAAATTCAGAATAAGGAAGGATTTTAAAGTATATTAAATTACCTTTACTTCTCATTTGGCTCTATAAGCGCCATAAAATTATGCCATATACTTCATTTCTCAAAATGTGTTTCAACATATAAAACTGAAAGGCTTGCAGTCCATTCCACCTTTGACTAGCTCTGGCTTTTAGAAATTTTCTTCTTATGATGAAACAAGAATATACCCCCACATAACTGGTACACATTAGCTGGGAGTTTAATCCTGGGACCACACAAAAATGCATCTAATCTAGCATACCTGGTTTCTCAACAATACCTCTGCGTCACCTAGACTACTAGCTGATACATAATAGGTGCTCAATAAATATTTGTCAGAGACAGAGAAATAAAGACAGAAAGCTAACAATTATCAAATGTTTATAATATGCTAAACATTTTATTAATCTCTTTAAATCCTGTGCATGATATCATTTGGACACATTTATCAGACTTCTTCCTCTATATGCTGCAACATATTCTCCTCAAGACTAAATAGCCACAGGTCCTTCAAACTGTTCTGAAATTAACTTTGTTGACATGCATTGAATTATGCTCCCCCAAATTCATAGGCTGAAGTCCTAAACCATAGTATGTCAGAATGTGACCTTATTTGGGGACAGTGTCATTACAAATGTAATTCAGTTAAAAATGGAGTCTTTGGGATGGGCTCTAAACCAGTATGACTTGTGTCCTTACAAAAAAGGGTAACTTTGGACACAGAAACGCACGTGGAGGGAAGATAATGGCAAGAGACATAAGGGACACGGGACAAGATCCTCCCCTCAGGGACCTGAGAAGGAATCAACCCTGCCAATACCTTGATCTTAGACTTCCAGCCTGCAGAACTGTGAGATAATACATTTCTGTTATTTAATCCACCTAGTTTGTAGTCCTTTGTAGCCCTAGAACGCTAACACACTTGTGTTCTCATGATTTGTGGAGCACACTCTTAAGAATACTAATAACAATATAATATCTACCATTTATTCTATCCAAGAACTTTGCAAATATTATTATCCCACTTAATACTGAAAAAGATCGGTACAAAAAGATATTATTTATCTTTATTTTACAGATGAAGAAATGGAAATAGAGAAGTTGAGAGATTTGCCCAGTGTCCTACACGTAAGCAGCAGAGCCAAGATTCACACCAATGATTCCAAAGTCATTGCACTTAACCTTTATTCTGCTCTTGTTTGATTATAGGCTCCCAAAGTGATCATGGTTAGAAATAAGTATGGCAGGGTGCCCAGTTGGTTCAGTCTGGTAAGGTCTGCTTTTGGCTCAGGTTGTGATTCTGGGGTCTTGGGAATGAGCCCCATGTTGGGATCCCTGCTCAGCACTGACCTGCTTCCCCCTCTCCCTCTGCCTCTCCCCAACACTCCCCGCTCACATGTGCATGCACGTTTTCTCTTTCTCTCTCTAATAAATAAATAACATATTTTTTGAGGAAAGAGAGAGATAAGTACAGGACTTCATTTATAAATGTGTTTGTTTATAAATGTCACTTGTCACTTGACTGCGACCCCAACCTAGTAACTTCCCTATGTATTTGCTAGACATTGGGCATGAAATACATAGGTTTTGATAAAAGAACAAGAACCTTAAAAAAAAAATCACTAAATTCCCTCCTACTGTCCCTGGCCCTTTTAAACTTACCACATTTGGCTTTAAGCAGGCAGATCTAATTTAAAGTATACAGATAATATTCATGATGAATTACACACAGAATTTTAATTTGTCAGGTAATATTCCCAATCCTCATTTAATGATTTGCAATTCTTTGAAGTGATTCTTCTTCTATTACTCCATCATGATCTTCAGAGTGGACTTCAACCCATAGAATCTTACCCAAGCCAGAATGTTACCCAAACCATAAAAATCTCTCTCTCTGAAATTTGATTCTCAGGGGAAACAAAAATGCAAAGACAGAAGATGGTTTGAAATAGGCTAGAGTATAGACAGATCCTTGAAGAGATTGATTGCCAAGGTATTCCTACTAATGAGCTACTAGAGCTCTTCTGATTTTGTCTCTTCCAAAGGTCTAGTTTTTCAGCACGTCCTTCTTTCTGTGAATTATCTAACACTGTTACAATAAACTGTCTTGTATTATTAAATAAATTAATTAGAACCAATAGATGCTGCTTGAAACAAAGAAATAGAAACAGTAAGTTAGAGCTGGTGATTTTCCTTGGAGAGTTTTCACAGGGTTCCAGGAGAAAAAAATAAATGGGGAGCAAAACAGACTAACACTTTGATTCAGGCAACTGGCCAGAATGGAAAAAAAAAAAAAAAAAATCTAGAAATCTGAAAACTGCCTTGAAGTATGATCTTGGATATAAAAGCTGCCTTGTAAGAAAGTGGGCAGCCCCAATCAATACCAATGATTTTTCCTGATGTTGGTCCACCTCTAATAAAAGGTGAATGATATTTTAAGTTCCTGATCTTCTCTTTGTTTAGAAACCAAAAAAAAAAAAAAAAAAAAAAAAAATCTAAATCAGAATTTTAGTATATCTGAATATGAAGCAGAATATTCTACCACTACTAGAAGAAATTACATGGAATTGCATGAATTTACCTGTAAACTTGCATCTGTTAATTGCATTTCAGCAACTCAAGCAAATTGAGTTCTCTCTCTCCTCTAGAAGACTCTTTTGACCCAAAGTATTCTACAGGTCTATAGGGATCTCCTTAGGCAGTGTCTCCTGCCACTGACATAGAACCTTCCTCACCACAACCTGACAATTTTAGATGGTGTCTTGTGCTCTTTACTTGGGCTACACAACCTGCTTCTAGTCTTGCGTGTTCTCAACAACTCTGCTTCTCTTTGCTTACCATTCTCTGTGTTTCTGAATGCCGGCTGGAAACAGAGCCCTAATGGCTCATTTGTGTGCTCTCTGACTTCGGACTACATTCAGACTCTGATAAACCTCTTCATAGTGATTTAGCAGGATCGCCCTGAGTCTCTTCCTCTGGGACAGAAAGTCACCTAAGAACCACCACTTTATTTGCAGCCTTTTATCAAGCAACTCCCTAGAACACACTGTTTTGTTACTGACATAGGAATGGAGTACAGTGGAGGCCTTTTCACTGCATCTGTGAGGTGACCACATAAAATCAGCCCGCAGAAAATGTGGCCAGAAGGCGAGACATGATGAGGTGTGTCCAAGGCTGGGCCTGCCAGGGCACGTCAGGTGAAATGAAGGCCCTCACTATATCTGTTCTCCACCACAAGGGCACAATTTGTCCCGGGGCTGCTGCATAAAGGCAGCCAAAGGAGGCATGTAGAGTGATATATGAAAAGGGGAATTATAAAGTTTGTGTGTTGATATTTTCAGAGAAATTCTAAACTTCAGCAAGTGATGACACGCCATCAATATCCTTCGGTAAGAGACATAGAGACACTAATGAATAAATATGCAATAGAGTCAAGGCCTTCAATATGCACAAACTACGGTAATTAACCTAGGAAAAGTGTACTATCTGAAGTAAATGAAAAATTAGATGTATTTTTTTAAGGCATAAATATAAGTACAAAATGACTTTTTTTTTTTTTTTTTCCTCTTGCTTGGCTCCAGAAGAAATCGGCCTTTTCAGAAAAGCTATGTTTAGACAGGCTCAGGTCAGAACCAAATGATGGGTTGATGGGTGACTACTAGGGGACTGACACATTCAAGTGGGAAAAGCATAGTTTTGCTGCTGCTGTTGTTAAAAAATATATTTTTAAATTTTTTTATTAATTATTTTTATTAACATACAATGTATTATTTGCCCCAGGGGTACAGGTCTGTGAATCATCAGGCTTACATACTTCACAGCACTCACCATAGCATATACTCTCCCCAATGTCCATAATAAAAAAATTTTTTTTTAAGATATCTAAGTGTAGGTACATAGCATAACTGCTACCCCTCATTTTCTCACCTGCATGTAAGTGTAACTAGAACACTCCCGTAACTCTGTCCTCAATCATTTTCCTTTCGCTCCCTGACTCACAACCGGAGATCATTCCATGCTATCATTGGAAAGCAGAAATATTGGTAACTGGTAACTATATGCAAAATTCCCATTTCTTATCACCAGCGTGATCCACAAAGCCTCCGCTTTCACTCTCTTTTCTTTGAAATGAAAAATAAAAAAATCAGGTTTTAATGCCCTTTTCTACTTAAACTGTCATATCTACCCAACTCATACTGTAAAAATCTAATTTCATGGGATGTAGCTGTCAAATGAGACAGTGTCTACAAAATGCTCATTTGCTGAAAACTTTTAAAGAAATTTCCACTGAATCCAATTCACAGCATTACAGTTTTAACTTATCAAAAACCTTTTGCTTAGTGTTTAACCTTTGTGAAGAGCATGAGGGGCCACAGTCATCAGCTGAAATATTCAAACAGAAAGCAGGTAGGTCTACCTACTTAGAAGTGATGGGCAACCTTCTCAGTGCCAAGCTCTCGATTACAGGCAGCATTCTTCCTAATGAAGCTTGGAATAATCTAGCAACCACAAAATTGCCAAGACAAACTCCAACTTAGAGTATTTTTCATTTTTCAGAAAATGTCTCCAATCTGTAATCTTCAGACATACATAGATATCGTCCTCTGCTTACATCTGCATGACTGTTTTGCCATCTGCTTAGAGATGTTGATAATTAAATTGTTTAAACCAACGATGATGCCTATGAAGAAATTAAGTCTCAGAACCAACTGGCACAGGTAGACAGCTACCAGAGTGCAGACTAGTTAGATCACAAATCATTCTCAGAGGCAAGAAATGCCATTAGGATGAAATGGAGATCAGTCATGAGAAGAATTAAAGCTTTCAAATCATAAGAAATATAATTTTAAAAGACTTCTAAAAGTGCCAGAATATATGTGGACAGTATTTAAGTACAGTAAGATTAGTTTTTAAATTGGCCATCTCAGGAGGAAAAAAAAAAAAAAAACCTTTAAAGCTTCTAAGTAATTTGAATAAAACCCACACTAAAATGAATTTGGATATTTATTTAATTGTGCAAATTTGTGAAAAATGTGCTACAGTTTGTTTATAAGAAAGCTATTATTCATTACAATGTTATAGAAACTATTTACTTCCGATAACTGCATTCACGTGTGATTATGGGAAACCTACCCTAAATTTAGGGAAACCTAAATCTCCTCATCTGTAAAATAAAACTATGCTATCTACACCATAAAACTGCTATAAAGGTTAATGTAATAAATATATGTAGAACAGCCTCTGGTACAAAGAAGGTTTTATAAGTGCTCTATGTGATACTGATAACATTACTATTCATGATATCATCACATAGCCATGAAAATCAGCAGATATTGTTAAACAATTTCTTTATCTATGCTCTGCTCAACTGCTGACAATTCATGGTGAATAAGATAAAATTCTTGCACTTGTGTAGCTAATATTCTGTGGTGAGAATAAAAAGGCCAATCTACATATGGAGAGGCTTCTTCCTAACAAAGCAACTCCTTATTTGTTTTACCTGTATGAAAATGAGTGAGAACTCATTGTGTGTGACACAGGGAACTCTTGCGTGCAACAAGGAAATATTATAGGACTTTTTCATTGTTGTTGTTGTTATAAGGCTTTTCAACAGTGATGAATTGGTAAAGGTTTAAGATCCTGCTCTTAGAGAAACAATAGTAGAAAAGCTCTGGTTTGTAGCATTTGCTAATTTCCATGGTGTAAATATTTCCACTTTGGCCAATTTCAAGCAATTTAAATGTCACATGACTAAATGTTGCGGGTGGGATGAGATATACAGTGGTGTACCCTTACCCAGTATTTCCAAGGTAGAGATACGTGAAAACAGTCCCCAGAGAGAATAGTAAGATGGAGTGTAACAATTAGGAAGTGCCAGGTTTTGAGTCTTTACAACTTTTGTTTTTATTATATTTTACTGAACTATACACTTACATAATTTCATTTTTATGAATGGCAATTTTTAACAACCAGCTCACAAAATGTCTAATAATTTTACAATTAGTTCTCCTGAGCCAGACAGCCAGTGCTAGCACACCACGGCTTCCCAAGCACCACCCTTCCTAAAAGATAATTTGCAGCATCTGTTATTTTATTTTATTATGTAACTGAGCAAGGTAAAGTAGATAGTGAACATTTGGAGAGAAGCTGCAGTCTGAACTTTGAAATATCAAAAAACTGACAAAAATAGATGGTATTAACATTACTGTATTCAAACAGAAAGGCTTTGCAAATGTTTCCAGCTAACTGATTTCTCTTGTGCTGTACTGCACGGTGACAATGTGTCTTAATAAAGAACAGGTAGTTGCACCAACCCTGGGCTCAAACACGTCAACTGAAAATACAATGAGAAAAGAGGATTTGATGAGGATGGATTTTAGTCTAGGCATTGGGATGGATACAGAAAGAGGACTTTGAGCCTAAAACTTTAGCCCATGTGCCTACAGCAAGCAATCAAGGGAGTTCTGATAAAAAGAACACACATTTTTTATGATCCAGCAGCCTTTAATGTAGACCCTAAGGGAATACCCTGTCAAAATAAATGGAAAGAATTAAGTTTCAGAATCTGGACAGGACACAGAATGAAATGATACAGTCTTTATGTTTTTAGAACTTCCCACCTAAACATAAATCTTAAAGAAATACATCAAATTTGTTAGACTTAATCAGGGGATTGCAAAGTCTTTATATTTGAAAAACTCTCTCTTTTGGAATCTGAGGAATGTTCACATGATGGCCCACCACAAAGATTAAATTCTGCCTTTTGAAGAAAAAAAAAAAAAAAGTCACTGTTTGATCTGTTTGATCACAGAACAAACAGATCCCCAGGGGAGAAGGACCACCCTGATCAGAGGGACCCTGTACAAGAAAGGCAGCCTGGAAAGCCAGTCTGCCTATAATTTTTGCTAACAACACAAACCCAATAAAATAAATTTACAGAAAACTAAAGCCATGTAATGGTGGTTTTTCCAATATTAAAGTGCAAAGTTTTTTTAAATAATGGGTTTTTATTTCTTTTAAGTGTTAAATACTTATGTTTGTATGTTTCTATATGGTTTACAAAGTTCATTAACATTCACTCTATCAAATGTTTCTCAGGAAAACATTATAAGGTGTTATCTATATATTATAGTTAGGAAAACAGCTTCAGACATAAAATTATTCAAGAGTGATCATCAGAAAGGTAAGAGAGCCTCACATCCAGATTTTCTTGTACATGTCAAGAAGAAGGTTTGAAAATTTTTCTTGAAAGGGCCAGTTAGGAATGATTTTCAGCACTGCAGGCTGTAAGCCTCTGAGGTGACAAGTGGACTCTGCTACTGCCATGTAAAAGTAATCATGGGCATGGCTGTCTCCCAATAAAACTTTATTTTCAAAAACAAAGAGCAGGCCAGATTTGACCCTGGTGGCTAGCCATAGTTTGCTGATACCTGGTCTACAGGAAAGAGATTAGGTTTTGTTTTGTTTTGTTTTGTTTTAAGATTTTATTTACTTGACAGAGAGAGAGAAAGAGATCACAAGTAGGCAGAGAGGCAGGCAGAGAGGGGAAGCAGGCTCCCTGCTGAGCAAAGAGCCCAACGCAGGGCTCGATCCCAGGACCCTGAGATCATGAACTGGGCCGAAGGCAAAGGCTTAACCCACTGAGCCACCCAGGTGCCCTGAGATTAGATTTTTAAGTTAGAACTGAAACAGTTCAGGTCTACCACCTAATATCTGTGTGATAATGGGCTAACTGCTTACCCTCACTATGCCTTCTCTTCCTCATCAGTAAAATAATGATAATTATACCTACTTCACCAAGATACGAGAGTTACATCAGGTAACATGTGGGAAGCACTCCACACCTTGCTGAGCTCACTGTAAGTTTTCAGTGCATGTTAGAATTCCCCTCACTTCCCTTCCTTCCCACATTTCATTTTTCTGGAAAATATCTGATAAATACCTCCTATACTAGAATTTTTTTTTCAGTCCTCTGTAATATGACTCGGTTTCTCTTCTCACTTATTTTTGTTCTTTCTTCCTCTCTTCCTCTATTTTTTTTTTCAAAAGAAATGTCCATATTATGTTTATTTCCTACGGCTGCCAGAACAAATGACCACAGACAGGGTAACCGAAAACTAAAGAAATGCATTCCCTCAAAGCTCCAGACTCTAGAAGTCTGAAATGAAGGTGTCAACAGGGTCATGTCTAAGACTCTGAGTAGAACCTTCTTTGCCTCCTCCTGGCTTCTGCTATTAGCATCCTTTGGCTTGCAGCTGCCTCACTCTCAACGCTGCTTGTCTTCACAGAACATTCTCCTCTTCTTGTAAGGACACCAGTCATGTTGGATTAGGGCTCATCCTAATGGCCTCATTTTAATTTGATTACATCTGTAAAGACATTACTTCTGAATAAGGTCATATTCACTGGTACCAGGGGTTAGGACTTCAACATATTTTTGAGAGAGGCACAATTTAACCCACAACACATCTATTATCTTCCTTGTATAGAATCTCTTGGTAGGCACACAAAAAAATCAAGAAGAACAGATATAATTCACATTGATCTTTATGGCAAAACATAACGGTTCTATGTGATTTTCTGATTAACTGATTTCTCATATGCAATATTCAGAAATATCAGCAAATGATTATGTTTTCATACTTAACTCTAAATTGAAAATTGTCTGCATGCCAAATAAAACAGCAGTCTGCCACTGTCTGACACACTATAGAAATTCTCAGATATTAATTTAAGCAATGCCAAAATTAGATTATCTATTTATTTTTAATCATACATACAATGAATTCTTTGCTAGTTATATCATTTAGGAATTTTTTTTTTTTGAAAATAACAAAAAACCATCTTTAACTGTTTAAATATCAGCCAAATCTATAAGCTCACATAACTTAAAAATGCTGAGGTACAGGGGCCCCTGGGTGGCTCAGTGGATTAAGCAAGGTACTCAGGTCATGATCTCAAGGTCTTGAGATGAGCCCCGTGTCTGGCTCCGCACCAGGTATGGAACCTGCTTAAAATTCTCTCCCTTCCTCACCCTTTCCCTCCACAATCCCTCCCATCACATGCACATGCTTTCTTTCTCTCTCTTAAAAAAAAAAAAATAATAAATTCTAAGGGATATAAAATGTCAAGATTGATTGGATTCTAGAGCTTTTTTATAAAACAACTTTTTCTGACTCTCAATTCTGTTTTTGAAATTCTGTTTGTGTCAGCTTCACCCTTAGATCCTACCCTTTCTTTCTAATGCCAACAATTTCTTGGGGGTTCTGTTCTCCCATGTTCACTGGGAAGCCAAGAGAGAAAGTTGTTTCCTAAAACTTATCTCAGAGTTGCTAGAAATTATCTTTTTGGGAAACATGAATTAAATCCCTCTTTTACCACAGTGGCTAAAATTAGATCTAATGGTTGTTCTGGAACCAATAACTAGTGCCAGAGAATGAAATGCTCCATTCCCAATTCTCTGAAGCTAGAATAACAGTCTCAAAGCATATGGGTAGCTCCAGATTAGGTAGTTAGAGAAAAAACAGGGACTTACTAAACTGCTAGGAATGGATACTTCCGAACTCTGCTCAAATGGTGAATCAGGGTTCAACCAGCAGGAGGGGTGTGTGTGTGTGTGTGTAGAGAGAGATAGAGAATGGTAAAAAGAGATTGATGTATTACAGGGAATTGTCTCATGTTATTGATGTGATTATGGAGACTCACTTAGGGAGTTGAAAGCCTATAGGAACACCAGAAAAAGAACATGGTGAATACTCTGAACCCTATGAACACAGGCCATTTGTAGTTTTTAAACTGAGAGAAGGCCTGGATCATCCTCTTTTAAAGGCTCATCTGATTAGGTCAGCCCCACCTGGGATACGGTCCTTTCCTTGAGATGGAAGTCCAAGTGATTAGGGATTATAATCATATTTGTGTAATGCCTCACAGCAGCAACTTGCTCAGTGTTTGACTTGGAGCTGTAGTTCAACCTGACTAAGTTCACACATTGGAAAGCCTGCACAGTTGCTGAGGCAGTTCTTTATTCCAGTTTTAAAAAACTGTTCATTTTAGCTGGACAAATTGTCATGAGGTAAAAGACTATATTCCCTGACTCCTCTTGCATTAAAAGTAGCTCCAGAAAATACGATATATGTAGAAGTACTGTGTGGGATTTCTGGAATGCCATCTTAAAGACTTGGACAGAGTAAACTTCTGATGACTTACTTTTCCTGCTGCCTTGACTTTTGATGTGATGGGTAGAATTCAAGCAGCCTCTTGGGGAAATGTGGTTATATGCTAAATATGGTCTAATACACATCAGAGAAGGAACCAGAATTCCTGATACCACTAAACTGCCACAACAGCCATGGATTGCTCTACTTTAGTTATCATCTACATGAGATAGGAATAAACTTCTACATTGTTTAATCTCTTGTTATTTGGGCATTTGTGTTAGAACCAGCCAAAACAAGCCCCAACTAATACTGGAAAGAAACCACAACATCCACTAAACTGTGATAAAATTGAAACAACTTCTTGGGCATGTTGCCAAAACAATATTCAAACTCTAACTGAGAGGAAAATTAATGAATATCTCTGAATTTTAAGTTTTAAAAAATGGGAATTTTTGAATTGCGAGGCTGGAATATAGTCTAAAAACACAGTGGGGAAAAGACTAGTGCTATTTGTAAAGCTAATAGGCTAGGCTGCATCTAAAAGCAGGAAGGGCACTAATATGATTCTTCTAATTTAAAGGGTAGTTAACCCAATTGATGCAGGAAAGTTCAAATTATCCTGCACAGCCAATACCTCTGCTGTACTAGAGTCAGTAATATTATTAAGACAAAACCCAGGCCCTTTAACAAAAATTAAGTTGGTTTATTGTACTGTAAACAAAGAAAATATAGCTTTTAAGTTAATATAATTAGGCAAAGAAGGTATCAATCCCCTTCTTGAAAAATCTACAAATTCTTCTTTAAATTTTAAATCTGTGTTTTATTACATATGCAGAAAATGAAAGCACTGAAAGAAAATAATACCACAGCCAAATGAAGGAATATATAGAAGAAATGAAGAAAAAGGAAGAAATTCTTTTGTTTTCCTGCTGTATTTTATGTGCCATCAAGTTTTACAGGTTCATATGTTATTCTTTAAGTATTATAACAAATGAATTATTTTAATATTCCTTTTTGTTCCCATTTAAATTTATGGAAATGACATAGGCTTGGTCTCATTAAAGTTGGACCATAGGTGTATGGCTGCTTAATTTTACTTTTCTTTTATTTTTTTAGATTTTATTTATTTATTTGACAGACAGAGATCACAAGTAGGCAGAGAGGCAGGCAGAGAGAGAAGGGCAAGCAGGCTCCCTGCTGACCAGAGTGTCTGATGCAGGACTTGATTCCAGGACCCTGAGATCATGACCTGAGCCGAAGGCAGAGGCTTTAACCCACAGAGCCACCCAGGCGCCCCCTTAATTTTACTTTTTTGAAGGGGTTTATTTATTCATCTTTGAGCAAATTTCTGGGGTTGACTCCAACTTTGAGATTCTGGTTCCATTTGGTCAATGTCCCTCACATGACAAAGGAATACAAAATGACTCAATGTGAAACTGATGGATGTTGGAGAGGATTTCTTGTGCTTTTGTATGAAAATGAAACACAGCACCAGACCAGAAAGAATCCTGGGAAGCCATTAGGCTTTCAGGAGGACCTCAGAGAGCAGTGCGCTTCAGTAAGTCACAGCTTACAGGAGGCTACGCCAGGACCAAAGCCATGCCGTCTTATCTCATCAGGGCCCTTGCACTGACTAGTGATAAACATTAACCAGTTGAGAAAATAGGTGTCCTACTGATGTACACAGAATCTCCTGCTGTCTACTTTCTTGACCTAGTTGGGTTTTTTTCCCCCCAATTTCTTAACAATCTTATTTAATCTAAAAAAACCTTCGTATAAAAATTGTGCAAATATTTTTTGAAGCATGCTGTCATAGAAAAATGTGTGCACATCTCTTCAGAGAATAAATTATAAACACACCCCTCTATTAAACCAAAAATCACTATTGGCAAAGTCTATAAAGTATTATCATCACTCAGACTCAATATGAATCTATCCAAACCTCCTAATACAAAATATACACATTTTATACAAAATGTTTAATAAATTCGTTGTTCTATATCCCAGATGGCTGTACAATTTTTGGCTCAAAACAAGGTAGCAGTTTTTTAATTGGCCTGTGAGAAAAGCTGAAATTTTTACTGCATGGTTTGGCCTTCTTAATAGCATCTGTGACTTTGCATGGTTCAAAATCTGAAGATAATTTTTCATTAGAGCAGGCTCATTATTCTTTTCTATGGAAAAGTTAAAATTTGATTTGTCTGACTAAAATATAGTTAGACTGACAAAGATTCTGTTATTGAAAGATATAGAGAATTTTCCATCAGTGTGAGTTTCTGACAGTGGCAAATGGCTAACTACAAAAATAAACATATAACACATACACACACAAATAACAAAATCAAAATGTCACTTATAGACCTCCAGTTTTAGCTCTGATATGTAAAGAGCTTGCAAGTTGTCACTCTTGTCCTTACAAGAGGAAAGAGCAAGGCAAACTAAAAATCATCAAGTTTTCTTGGACTCATCAGAAAACTGAAGGCACAGGGCAAAATGCCAGTTTGAAATCTGGAAAAATAGTCACATCTAAAGAGATCCAACAGCCAAGATCTGTCTACCTGGTACAGAAGCTACTGGAGCCATAAACTGTCAAGAATACATAAATGGTAACCATGAGGAACTGTTTAAGACTGAGCGTAGCCTAGAGTGAGAGTAAGGAATTCTCAGAGCCAGGAGTCTTAATAAGGCCTCATGTTTGTCGGTCTTCTCTGCAAGAACCCCAACAGGTTCATGCGGTGAAGATCTGAGAAAGATATCCTCAAGGCTCTGAGAGGCTGAAGGGAAGAGTGATGGCAAAATATATCCAATGTGGGTATAGGAAAAGACAACCAGGACCTTATCACTGCTGAGGGAGGGCATTCCTCTCAGTGCAGCCTCTTAAAAGCTGTGTCTCATGGGGGAGTGAGACAGATACAGTCAACAGGGTCTGGGGCTTCAAGGAAATACCCTGGAAACCCCACCTGAAAAGAAGGAGGATATCCCAAACATTCAAATATTAAAACAATACTATGAACAACACTGTGCCTAGAAATTTGATAACTAGGCAAAATGATGCTATAAATGAGATCCAATCTAATCTAAATATTCTAACAGAATATTTCTATAATATTCTGACTGAGACAGAAGATAGAATTAGTGGTCTAGAGGACAAAATGATAGAGAAAAAGGATCAGGAGGAGGCATGGAACAAAGGGATTAGAACCATGAAAACTGGGCAAAATGGATCAAATTCTTAAAAGATGTAAACTACCAAAACTCATACAAGGAGAACTAGATTACCTGAATAGCCCTATGTCTATTAAAGAAACTGAATCAATAATTAATAACCTTCTAGAAAAGAACATTCCAGGCCCTGATTGTTTTACTAATGAATTTTTACCAAACAATATTGTTATCAGACAATGAAGGAAAAAATGATACCAATTCTCCACACGGAAATAGAATATAGAAGTGAACAACTTCCAAAAACATTCTATGAAGGTATCGTTACTCTAATACCTAAGAAAAAGTTAAAGACATTATGAGAAATGAAATATACAAACCAGTATATCTCATAAATATAAATTCAAAAATATTAGCAAATCAAATCCAACAATATGTAAAAATTTTATATACTATAACCAGCTGGGATTTATTACAAGTATGCAAGTCTGGTTCAATAATCAAAATTATCCATGTAAACCTCCATATTCCCGAGCTCAAGAAGCAAAGTCATCTGCTCAAATTAATGGAGATTAATTAAAACACTGACAAAATCCAAACCCTTTCTTTCTGGAAGGGAAGATAAAACTAAAGATCTAATTCTGGGTTCTACATGCTTGAAGAAAAACATCTAACAGCAATGGTTCCCATATTACTTGGTTTCACTAGGAAGTAACACTGCTGTACAGATATTTCTTGTCAATGGTATCTATATAATTAGCTGGGTCAAACTGACCTGTTTGAAATGAAAGTATAATAGTCCAGGTACCTTAACAATCTCTTCCACTACAAATATCTATAATTATTTTTAAAATAAAGTAAATATTATTTTGAATGCATATTTCATAACATTTAATAAAATACCCAAGCTTACTTGTAAATGAGTGAAATGATCAAAGGAAAAGGTAACAGAAAACCAGAGTGGTAAACTTTAAGTTGCTCTGGGGAATTAATGATAGTATAATTTCAGTGCCTGAATGCAAGTGACAAGGTCCTGGGGCCACATACATTGAGAAATTGGAATTGAAATTTGCAGATACATAACTGACACATACGCATATATGCACACATATAGTCAAAACCAAGACACAGAAGAATGGACTGGAAAAAATTTACATTCACAGCAAAGAAAACCAAAACAAAGTCTTCCTTTGTGTTCCTAATAGAAAAAAAATGTATCTACTGAAAATTAAAAAACACATTTTCTTGACTTAAGGTGGTTTTAGTTACAATCTTCCCCTTATTTGGGAACTACATGGTTGAAACTTACGAAGAACCTTTGTAACAGATCAGTGATGGCCTGAGGCTCCTGGCAGAGGCACAAAACAAACAAAGCTGGAAGAAAGTTCATACAACTCAGACCACAAGATAAAGTTTTTCTTTCCTTCTCTCTGTCTCTGTCTTTCTCTGTCTCTCTCCTTCTCTGCCTTTCTCTGTCTTGCTCTTCCCCCACATCTCCTCTTTATCTTTCTCTTTCATACACACAATCCCATTCAGGATGAGTCCATAGTCAGAAACTATAAAATGTATAAAGATGCATCCATGAGGAGTTAACAATAGTAGAGAAAAGCAGCAAAATCACACATTCAAGAAATGAAAATTACAGAACAATCTGAAAGAAAAAAAACATTTAAATCATTATAGAAATAAAATATGCAAGTTTAAAAAGCCTATATAGGAGTGGAAAAATAGAAAATAAATATTAAACAATTCAAAATAAATGGCTACATTAAGCATTAAAACTGACCCACCTAGAATGGATTAAACAAAAATAAAAATGAGGAAATCACACATATGTAACAAGGTGAAATAAAACACAGTGCATATGAAAAGAAGTTAAAATACATATAGGATAAAGTGAGAAGAGCCCACACACACCCAATAAAGAGAATAAGGAAGAGAATATGCACCAAAATAAAAGATACACTAAAATACTTAAGACTGTATAGATATTATAAATCTTAATCATTAGCATCCAGAACAACAAATCTCAAAGATGCTAAACAAAAACAAACCTATAATTAGACACAGTAGCAAGTGGGAAAAAGTAGATGGAGTAATGAACTACAGAAATTGTTGAGTCACAGGCGCAAGTTAAAAATGTCCATGTAGCCATTTGAAAAAAAAGTCAATATATATGCTTGCATTAGTCAGAGTTCTCCAGAGAAAAAGAAGCAACAGAGAGGGAAAGAGAGAGAAAGAGAGAGAGAGAGAGAGAGAGATTTTAAGGAATAGGCTTATTCAACTTTGGAAGACTGGTGCATCCACAATCCAATGGCGTAGGCCAGTATGCTGGAGACCTAGGAGTTGCAATTCAAGTCTAAAGGCAGTCCAATCGTTGATTTCTGTTTTGCTTGGGGGATTCTCAGTGTTTGTGCAATTATGGCCTTCAACTGATTACTGATTATACAAGGCCCACCCACCTTATGGAAAATAATCTGTATTACTCAAAGTTTATCAATTTAAATGTTCCAAAAATCACCTTCACAGAAACATTCAGGATAGCGTTTGACCAAGTATCTGAGCACTGTGGCTCAATCAAGTTGACATATAAAATTAACCATCACAACATCTAAATCCCTTGAGGAAACAAAAGAGAAATACAATGTAACCACAAGAAGATATAGGAAATGAGGAGAAAAACATGAAATAAGTTAAGAGTATGGCTTAAAAATGCACAAATAAAATCTACACATGATGTTAAAAACAGCATAAATTGACTTAACAGTTAAAAATAGAAGTTCAGAAAAACTTTTATCCAGCAACACAGTGGAAAAAACAATCTGTAGGTCCTTCTTGCTACAAACAACTAGATCTTACATATAACATGCTTTTTATTGTAACCCTGTGCTTTCAGGAAGCAAGGAAAATCTCCTAGGGCCACCCACACACACCATTTTAAAAAAAACAAAGCTGAGTTCAAAATGGTTAGCAGTAAACACACTCACAAGAAAGAGTTCTCTGAGGGCAAATGACTAAATAAGCACTACAAGAAGAAGAATAATCACAGGGTAAGTGGCCCTATCAAGGAGCAAAAGTTGAGACTCTCCTATTAGGCCAGGGACTTTAGAAGGGAGATAAAAAAGGTTGGTAGGATCCCTATTTTCCTATTTAACAGTAAAAGAAAATATACATTAATATCAACCAGATAAGAAGCCCCCACCAAAAAAAAAAAAAAAAAATCCATACAACAACCATTTTCAAACATTGAATAATATGTAGAATGAGCCTCAGATCCCTGAGAAGAAATCATATGAGCTGGGATCTGTACTTGCCCTAGTTTGGGCCAGAAGAAATTTTCTGGACGATGGTACAGGAAGGAGATCCCAAATAGAACACATAGGCTCAATGAATTAAGGAATCATAGATTGAAATTTGATGTGGTTGAGAGGAAAGGAATTTGGCAGAAATTTAGGCAGAAAATCAGAAATGGAAGAGATAAACAGAAAACTGGCTCCAGGCATTCTTATAAATCCGTGTTAAAATCTAAGCTGTGCATGCACAGAATGTAACTTAAAATTTCCAGTGATCACAGATTCTTAGGAAACATTCAATTTCTAACCAGTTAGGATGGACAATCCTATTTGAACATTCAGGGCTTTCAGTAAACACTACACATCTTAACAGGAGAACACAACTAACCAGTTCTAGATTAAGACTATTCTAGACTCACTTTAACAAAACATAAACCAAGCCTCAAAAGAATTTAGTTAACCATGTGTAATTTAACTGAGTGCCAGAGCAGATTCTGAAACTCTTTAAAGGAAAACAATAAAATCCAGCATCAAGTACATAAAACTCAGAGCATCTACTATCTAATAAAAAATTTCTAGACATCTGAAAAAGCAGGAACTTGGGACCTATCACCAGGAAAAAATTCAGTAAATAGACAAAGACCAAAAATGACAGAGATGATGGAATTATAAGACAAGAATTAAGAATAGTTTCCATAAATATGTTCAAGGATTTGAAGGAAAATATGAACATAATAAAAAGTGAAGCAGAGTATTTTTAAAGTCATGATTTATTGATTTTTTAAAATTTATTTATAGGTTGGCTCCATGCCCAATGTGGAACTTGAACTCACAACCCTGAGATCAAGAGTCTCATCCTCTATTTGACTGAGCCAGTCAGGCACCCCAAAACAGAATGTTTTTTTAAATAATAAAATTAGTAGAAGGAAAAGACATCTTCTAAAATAAAAATTTCACTTGCTGAATTTAGAAGCAGATTGCATATTGCAGAAGAGAGGACCCCTAAGTATAAAGATAACAATGGAAAATTCCCAGATTGGAGCACATAGAACAAAAAGGCAAAAAAAAAAACAAACCTCAAAAACAAAGGGAAAAACAAAAATAAAAAATGAATCCAGAGATTCAATGATGTGTAGGAAATTCTGAAGCAAACTACCATATAAGTCCAACAAGGGGAGAAGAGACAGAATAAAATGTGGAAAATTATGACCAACATCTTCCAAAATTCATAACATCTACAAAGCCAGAGACTCAAGTCCAGAAAAATATAAGTAGGACCAAACAAAGAAAACCACACAAAGGTACCTAATTTTCAAATTGACAAAAACCAGTGAATCAGAGAAAACAGATTCATTACATAAAATGGATCAATATAAAGATTAACTAATTTCTCATCTGAAGAAACCCAAGCCAGAACAAAAGAAATTGACAGCTTTACACTATTGAAAGAAAAATAAAGTTAAACTAGAATTTTATATCCAGTAAAACATCTTTCCAAAATGAGAGCAACATGAAAAATATTTCTGACAAACAAAAACTGAGAGGATTTGCAAAAAAAAAAAAAAAAAAAAAAAAGTTACAGAAAGTTCTTCCACTGGAAGGAAATCAACACCAGATGGAAACTTTTATCTACACAAATGAAGAGAAAGCACCGGAAAGCATAAGTATATAAAAGACTATTCTTTTCAATTTTTAATTTTCATTAAAGATACATGTAACACTATATTTTAGAGGTTTATAACATGTAGAAGGAAAATGCACAATAAAAATGGTACAAATGATAAAAGAATAAGTGAGTATAGTATAGTATGGCTATTACATTATAATGAAGTGTTATAATAGTAGTTATAGGCAAACTATGAAAAGAAAGAAATGTATATGGTAAACCCTAAAGTCACCATTTAAAAAGAAATAAATGAAACAAAAAGGAAGAACAAATAAACCAACAGAAAAGATTAGACAGAATACTAAAAAGTACTAAAATGACATTTAAAAGGGCAAGAAAAGAGAAAAACAATGGTGACAGGGCAAATTAAAAACAAATAGTCTAATGGTAGGTAAATCCAACAATATCAACAACAGATATAAATAATCAACAGATATAAATAATCTACACACTCCAATTACAGGTAGAGATTATAAAATTAGATTTTTAAAAACAGCAAGACCCAATTATATGTTACTTATAAGAAACACACTTCAATTAGTCTGCTTGGGAAGCCATAACATAATAGCACAGATTGGGTGGCTTAAACAACAGAAATTTATTTTCTCACAATTCTGGAGGCTTTAAGTCAAAGATTAACCATCTTCTCTCTGTGTCCTCACATGGCCTTTTGTCTGTGGATGTGTACGAGGAAGGGAGCATTCTCTGGCATCTCTTATTTTCATAAGGATAGCGCTCCTACTTTATTTAGGACCCCACCTTGGTTACCTCATTCATCCTAATTGTCTGCGAAAAAGTCCTATCTCCAAATGCAGTCACAATGGGGCTTCAGGCTTCAACATATAAATTTGAGGAGGACATAATTCAGTACTTTACACATGGGTACACTGAAAGTAGAAAGATGGAAAAAAGACATATCATGCAAGCAATAATCACAAGTTAAGCACAGTAAAAACGAGTAGACACCAGGAACGGGAATGTTATGAATGATAAAAGAGGACATTCATAATGATCATTTTATAACAAATATAAAGGCATATGCACACACTGTTTCAAAATAAATCAAACAAAAACTGACAAATCACTGGAGAAATAAATAATATCCTGATTTTACTTGGAGATACTCCTCACTGTTAATTAAAGTAAACTATAACTTTTTTTTAAATTGCAAATCCTCTCAGCTTTTGTTTGTCAGAAATGTTTTTCATGTTGCTTTCATTTTGGAAAGATGTTTTCACTGGATATAAAATTCTAGTTTATTTTTTCTTTCGGTAGTGTAAACTGAAGAGTAAGGATACAGAAAACATAAATAATACTATCACTCATATTTACATCAATGACATTATAATAAACTACACTAAAATAAGAGAAAACATATTTACAACAAAAGCACTTAGAACATTCAATGAGAGAGACCATAGTCTGCACTATTAAAAAATCAATAAATTTAAAAGAATGAAATCATATAGATATGTCTTTGATCATATGGTATTATATTAAAATTCAATATCAGAAAGTTGAGGGACGCCTGGGTGGCTCAGTTGGTTGGACGACTGCCTTCGGCTCAGGTAATGATCCTGGAGTCCCGGGATTGAGTCCCGCATTGGGCTCCCAGCTCCATGGGGAGTCTGCTTCTCTCTCTGAACTTCTCCTCGCTCATGCTCTCTCTCACTGTCTCTCTCTCAAGTAAATAAATAAAATCTTTAAAAAAAAAAAAAAAAGTTGATAAATTCCCAATATTCGAAAATTAACCAACATCCTTTTCAAAATTCCACTGTTTTATAAAGCAATTATAAGGGAAATCAGAAAATCTGTTGAACAAAATGAAAAGAAGCACAAAATATCAATTTTGTGAGCTACAACTGGAGCAGTACTAGAGTAAGTAGAGAGAAGGTAATAATAAAGATAACTGAAAACAAATGTAATAGAAAACAAACAATAGATAAAATCAACAAAACTAAATGATATTTTTAGGATCGATGAAATTGGTAAGTCTCAGCTAGACTGATTAAGAAAAACAAGTCTTGGGGTGCCTGGGTGGCTCAGTGGGTGAAAGCCTCTGCTTTCGGCTCAGGTCATGATCCCCTGGGATCGAGCCCCACATCGGGCTCTCTGCTCAGCGGGGAGACTACTTCCCCCTCTCTGCCTGCCTCTCTGCCTACTTGTGATCTCTGTCTGTCAAATAAATAAATAAAATCTTAAAAAAAAAAAAGAAAGAAAGAAAAACAAAAGTCTCAATTTACCAATATCATAAATGAATGAGGGGACATCATTAGAGATCCCACATACATTAAAAAATAATATGGAATTTTATTAATAACTTCATGCCAGTTACTTTGAAAACAGAACAAATGGACACATTTTCTTAAAAAAGAGTAATTAAAATAATTTGACATTAGTTAAGGGATGAAAAGATAAGCAATGCGACATCATAAAGAATCCAGAAATAGAGCCAAACACAAACTTGTATATGGAGTGTTGGCATTGTACATGACTGGAGAATGGGAAGAAAAATTACTCAATAACACATGGAAAATGAAATAAAATTCTTAACTCACACTACATCTAAAAAAAATCTATTCTCAGTGAATGTGAATGTGAAAGATAATTTTTAAAATTTTAAAGTATTTTTTGAAATAATATGGAACAAGAAAGAAAAACATACAACTCTGTCATAACCTCAGAAATAAGTGTATATTTTGAAAGATTTACTCAAAAGAACATTAACTAATGATTAAAATGACTTTTATAATCACTTAGATATTTTTAAAATGTTAACAATATTATGTTCTGAGATAAACTACTTCACAAATTAAATATATACTGGGATTATATCCATGTAGAAGTAAAGCATAAATAAGGAAAATATTAGAAGGAAGGAACAATTCAACTATGGGTGACTGTTTTCTTCTTTAAACTTTTCTGTAGTTTTCAAATTTTATGTGTAATTATGTAATGGAAATAGTCATCTTAAAAACCTTTTAACTGCACTTGTGTAATCAGTATTTGTTGGAATTTCTAGGTCCTGAAAAGGGAAAAAAGATACAATCAACTTTCTTCCTTAGACGGAGTTTATAGCCTGGTAGAAAACAAAATACAAAACAGCAATTAAAAATACTAGAAAATGCAATGTCTTATCAAGTTAATATAGATAAGCATTCCAAAAAAAAAAAAAAAAGTGAGTAGAATGGGCTAAAAAAAGAGGCAAGGAAGTTTTATTTCAGAGGTGAAAATAGAGCAATGTAACATTTGGATAAACCAAGAAGAAAATGATGTTCCAGTAGACTCAACATGAATTCTTATTGATCAACATCCTACCAAATCATGACCACTTAGGAACAAAAGCCCTACTAAGTGCTCTGGCTATAATTTTCATTTTCTCAGTTAGAAGGGCCTCACAATCTGTCCTCTGAATTAGCTGAGAAATACATACTTTTGTCTTTTTTTTAGTACTTAAGTTCTTATAGAGTTTTCAAATATCGCTTGACTAAGGTACACAGGTCACTATATATCTTCAGATAATAATAGTAATTTCCTACTCAAATGAAATCTCCAGCAGGAGCCCAGTGGCCATTCTGTCCCAGGAACCTTGACACATGGAAGTTATTCACTGAGTAAGGCATAAATGGAGGCAGAAAAGGTCAGCACACAAAGGTTAGGTTAGTGTCTAGTATGTTTAATAAAAATTGAAATTTACAAGAAATAATTTTAAAAACCACAAGGAGGAGCACCTGGGTGGCTCAGTGGTTAAGCCTCTGCCTTTGGCTCGGGTCATGATCTCAGGGTCCTGAGATCGAGCCCCACATTGGGTTCTCTGAGCCTGCTTCTCCTCTCTCTGCCTGCCTCTCTGCCTACTTGTGATCTCTCTCTGTCAAATAAGTAAATAAAATCTAAAAAATCAAAAAACAAACAAAAAAAAAACACACAAAAACCTGCAAGGAAACACTGCTGATGAAAGACGAAAAATGCAAAACAAGTGATCATTTTAAAATAAAAAGATAGAATTCCAATAATTCTATCAGTTTTTAATAAAACTGATTTTATTAAAATTTAACTCTTCCCCCTGAATTTAAAATGTTAATACATCAACCAAATTATTGTTTTAAAAATCTATAACTGAGGGGCTCCTGGGTGGCTCAGTGGGTTAAAGCCTCTGCCTTCGGCTCAGGTCATGATTCCAGCGTCCTGGGATCGAGCCCCGCATCGGGCTCTCTGCTCGGCAGGAGCCTGCTTCCCCCTCTTTCTCTCTGCCTGCCTCTCTGCCTCCTCGTGATCTCTATCTGTCAAATAAATAAATAAATAAAATCTTTAAAAAAAATAAAAATAAAAATAAAAATCTATAACTGAAAAGATGTTAAAAATATACTTTTTAAAAAGTGGCATAAAATTCTATAACTTGAAAATTACTATTATTCCAGAAAGTATGTGATAAAATAATTTTTTGATTTATTACTGAGTGGAAGATTAAATACTTTATTTCAATAGATTTATAAATATAATTTAATAAATTTAATAAGTTTTAATATCATCTAATTCCATATCACACCATCAGCCATATCTAGACAGATGAATATTTAATCTAGTTTTAAGTATGTCCAGGAATAGAGATGTCTCCCATTCTTTAAGAAATCACTTTGATATCCAGTCTAGAGCTCTAGATTACTTTAGAACTTTTTTCAAATTCTCTAATTGCATTAATTTACTTTTAAAGTCCAATTTTTAAATGTGTTCCATAAAGGTAAAAAGCAAATAAAATTTCCTGCCAAAGACCCTGCTTGTTGCAATTCTTCATTACTTGCTTCCTTCACTGCGCCCCCCAACCCCAACCTCTACAAAAGGTTTTCAAAACTTAAGTAGTGTTTTGCACCTGGAAAATACAGGCATGCGTGGGGAGCGGGAGGAGAATTCAGCTGACAAGATTTAAAATAGAGTTCTCAGTTGTGGAGGATGTTGTTGATGGAGAAAGCTGGAATCTTCCCCTTCTGGTCAGCAAAGCAAATTAGGATGGTGTTGAAATTATATCTGTCTTGTCATCTCCCTGGCAGGACACCTCTTGATAGGGCCTTCTGTTCCTCCCATTTCTTGGCAGCCTCTGCCTTTGGGATGTCTGGAAATAATGGAACTTTCAAGACTAAATAATGGAGCCTGGCAGAGCTTCTGTAGTTCTTACTTAAAGATCTAAATCATATGTTTGCATCAGGTCATTTAAACTAAACTTGAAGCACTTGAATTGAAGCTTGAAACACAACTGCTTAGCAATAGAATTTAGTTTAGTCAGCTGTGATTGCAAATTTCATCCAGAAAACAAGGGATTGCAGTATTTTGTTAAATGTATCCTGTTGCTTTTAAAGCAAACGATGCTTCACACTTTAGGTAAGAAAAGATAAAATATCCAGACAGACAATTTGGTACCCATCATTGGAAGCAGATGCAGGGCTTTTAAGTGTGGCAGGGGAAAAGGATCTGCCTGTATCTGGTTTTGCTCCATCCTTCCCAGGCCTGATCTGAGCAGGAGCTCTTGCTGACTTTGACTCCAGAACAAACTTCTGTACGCAATTCTACAGGGCACAGAGCAAAACAGGAATGAGTTTTGTACTTTTCAGTGTCAGTATGATTCATGTAATATTCCCAAATACATGTTCTCTGAGTGCTTTGCCTCTTGACGAAAAATTTTATATATCCCTCGATGAGGGCTAGATTTTATTGCTGGTGTTTTTCTGAGGCAACAGATTTAAGTAATGCCATTTTTGTAAGCACTGGAGGACCTCATTAAAGGCTTGCTTTTAGTAGTTTCATTTTAGTCTTGAAAAAATATGACTGTATAAAATGAATTTCAAAAATATGCTGAGTAGAAGAAGCCTTACACAAGAGTACACGTTGAATGAGTCCATTTATATGAAGTTCTAGAACAGGCTTACCCAATCAATGATAAATTACTTGTAAAGCTTTATGAGTAGGAATAAGATGTGCATTTTGATTTGTTTCAAAATGTCTTCATTTGCAAATTCACCTGAGGTAATAGTGATACTCTGAAAAGATATCTATTAGCAGATACTTCTCAGCTAAAAGGTAGGAAGCAAGATATTTTTTAATTAATTTTTTTTAAATTTATTTGACAGAGGGAGAGAAATCACAAGTAGAGAGGCAGGTGGGTGGAGGGTGTGGGAAGCAGGCTCCCCGCTGAGCTGATAGCCCGATGCTGGACTCGAACCCTGGACCCTGAGATCATGACCTGAGTCAAAGGCAGAGGCTTAACCCACTGAACCACCCAGGCGCCCTTAATTTAAGTTTTTAAACATGTTTTTATTGTGGTAAAATATGCAAAACATGAGATTCACTACTGTAATCATTTTGAAGTATATGATTCAGTGGCATTAAGTACGTTCACAATATGGGCAAACATTACCAGTATCTAGTTCCAGAACTTTTTTTCATTGGTGCAAAGGAAAATCTTGTATCCATTTAAAAAGTCCTCCCAAGTCCCTCCACCTCCTAACATTATCTTTTCTCTATCACTCATCTATCAAATGTTTTAAGTGCCTGTCTATCCTGGCATAGGCACAGATGCAGCACTGTCCAAGACAAACACATAGGGCCCTCCTATTGAACGGATACTTCCCTGCCCTGCTACAAAGAGAAGGCAATAAAGAGAAGGGACAGAAACTGGGAAGTAAGAAGTTGATGCTCACAGAGAGTAGCACTGACCACATAAGATGGCAATATTTGTTTTCTAGAAACACTCTTTAAAATATTCTTCCTTTAGAAAAGAAATTTTAGAAGCATAGACTTTGATGAAAAGTTTTCCACCTACTTTGAAAGAAAGACTTTGAAGTGTTTTGACCAATTATTTAGTGCCATCAGCAAAGGAAAGGGAATCAGGAACTTCTGATCTATTCCTGTACACTGGTGACTTCCTTTGTGGGTTTAGGCAAATCACTTACTGTTTGCTGTGTTACTTATTGGGGTGTTCTTCTTTCTCAGAATGAGCAAAACAGCTCAATCTTCTAAATTGGAAGGGATGTACAGAATGTACACTGTGCAATTTTCTGTAGCATGGGTAATAACCTACTTTCCGAATGACTGAGAGCCTCCGTACTTCTCAGCATGACCTTTTTGCCTGGCCTCATTGGCCTCCATGGAGATCATGTTCAAAACAGCATCTTTTGACAAATACTGATCATAATCACAAGCCTAACGAGACTCTACACATATTTTTAACAAGGAAGAGAATGGTCACATGGTCAGGCACATAGGATCAACACCTATACACACAAATACACACATTTTCTTCAGATTTTTCAGCTCAGTCCCAACTACCCATATCACGTACCTCTGACAAAGTAAGTCCCACAGAGGTTGCTTCCCCTGGATAATTTATTCCCATAGCTTCTCCTTACATTCTCATATACTCATATTTCTAGTTTGTCACAGAATCCTTCCAGGGAAATATGGCAATAAAATGAAAAAAAAAAATTTAACATTTTTTATTTTTTATAAACACATAATATATATATATATATATTAATTTTTTATTTTTTATAAACATATATTTTTATCCCCAGGGGTACAGGTCTGTGAATCGCCAGGTTTATACACTTCACAGCACTCACCATAGCACATACCCTTCCCTATGTCCATAACCCCACCCCCTACTTCCAACCCCCTCCCCCCAGCAACCCTCAGTTTGTCCCCCAGCAACCCTCAGTTTGTTTTGTGAGATTAAGAGTCACTTATGGTTTGTCTCCCTCCCAATCCCATCTTGTTAAAATGAAAAATTTTAATGCTAAATTAAAACTGACTGACACTTTGATCTTCGGTATCTGCTTTTGTATTTGTAAAAATACAATATTGAACTCTAGCAGAAAAAAGAGATAAAAAATTTTTATTATACCATATTTTAATATAAAAAAGAATAGCTTAATACCATAATAACTTTCATATATTGATACAACTGATGATATGTACATTGACATAATTTTAAAACCCTGATAAAGTAGAGTCTATACATACTACATACATACATACATACATAATATGGAAAGATCACCATACTCTATTATTATAGAGATAATTTTTTAAATCATTGATTATCGAACAACTACTATATTCCAGTATTTTTCTAAGTACTCTTAAGTATTAAGATATAGTAGAAAACAAAACAAATTTTCTATTTTCTGGGAGGAATACATAGACAATAAACAAACAAAAAAATATGTTAGCTGGTAGTAAGTGCTTTGGAGAATCATAAAGAGCTTAAGGAAAATGGGGGAAAAGGTAGCAATGTATAAGCCAGGGTAAATTAGGTTATGCTGTGGTAACAAACTTCAATACATACCATTTATTGCTCACAGCATAGTACAGTGACTTTCATTTGGAGAGGTGTAGCTCTAAGTAATCACTCAGGGATCCATGATAATGGGGTCTCTAGAAAGTTGTCAACAGAGGATAGAGGGAGAATGGAGGATCATACACAGTCACGTCATTTCTATTTACATTCTATTTACCTTGCCTAACTCCAACGGGGAAAGGAAATGCAATCCCCTAACCCCACCCTGTGCCAGAATGGACAGGCAGATCCAAAGCATGGGTGAGCAGGGCTAATGTCTATGCAGGTTTATGGAGCTCTTAATCAAGTCCTCCCTGATAAGGTGACATTAGAGCAGGGATATGAAGGCAATGAGAGAATCAGCTTTGTGGACTTCTAAGGGGAAAACATTCTGGACAGATGAAACAACAGAGCATAAATTCGAGGGAATTATGCCTGGGATATATGAGGATAGCAAGGAGGCTAGGCTGATTGAGGAAATGTATGTGTGTGTGGGGGGGGTGGTAATAATACTGATACTAAGATAATGCCACAGAAGTAGCAGAGATCCTAGCCCCAAGGAGCCTTATGGACTCTTAAGAGTTCATAGAATTTGGCTCTAAGGTTGAGTGAGATGGGCTAACAGCATGAGAAAGACAATGTATCTTGTTTTCAAAAGATCTTCTGTTTGCTATGAGAAGAATAACCTAGAAGCAGGAGGCAAAGTTGAAGCAGGGAGACAAATTAGGTAATTACAATAATTCACAGGAAATGACAGTGGACTGAGATAAGGTGATGGCACAAGAGGACTAGAGGTGGTCAGATTCTGCATCTACTGGAAGGTATCGTTCACCCTGGGGAAAGGGGGAAAGATGATAAATAGTATCACAGAATCATACCATTTGCGTAAAAGAGGGAAAAATAGAAAAGTTTGACTGTAGTTACTTCTGGGCGATGACTGGCACTGAAAAGAAATATTTACTTTTATTTTATATTGTTCTATATATATTTTTGCAATTAGCATTCATAACTTTAAATAACCAATGATAAACAAGCTAGAAATGTGGCCCTTGAATGTTCACACTTGCAAAAACAAATGACTTATACGCAAATAACAAATAACACGCAAATAACATATACGCAAATTTTTCAGTAAGAGAAGAGTGCATTCAGGTTTGAAGAAATGTATCGCAAATTATCTAATTGGATCCTCTCAATAACCTACAAATAGCTACCTGAAATGTATTCATCAGGACACTGATTCATTCTTTCAACAGACTATTATTGGGTACTTACTGTATGTCAGTAATTACATTAGATACTAAAGGGAAAATCAGATGAAAGCACAAAAATGTAGCTAGCTCAATGTTAGTATGGTGGAAGGTATCACTGCTTTAAAAGATATCAAAAACAAATACTGTTCAGTCACAGGAACAAGACCAGAAGTAACAACTCAGAAACAACTGGCATACTATAATTCAGTACTGCAAACTCTTACTAGACTGCTGTGAGCAGTCTGGGGCTAAACTACAGACAGATATGAAAGCTTGGAGACTTTTCACGGGAGAACCACAAAGACAACTAAAGGATTAGGAAGTAATGTTTATGAGAAAAGGCCACAGAAAGGGGATTATTTAGCCTGCAAAGAGGATGTGAATGGTGACTGAATACTGACCTTTAGGGTAACCAACAGTTTTAAAGACCCTGACTAACTCTCCTCTACCTCAGCTGGGAAGAGAAAATGAGGAAATGGTTTGAAGGTGCCATGGCAAGTTAGACATAGCAGAGTGAAGGTTGTCAGACCCTGGTATGAAGGCGTGACATTTCCTCCTCAGGGGGCTTGGTATTCAGGAATAAGATCAATTTTCATCTGCCTAAATGACTCCCCAAATCCCCTTCATCCTTCTGATTCTCTCCCTGGAGAAAGGGATTCCTTGACCTGGCTTAGCTATCCATTCCTATGCCAAATAGCCTTCAAGGTCAGGAAGCTCTCTAATATAATTCACCTAAATAGATCCGGCTTCGACTTGAATCCATTTCCTCTTGCTCTGGCCTCAGTAGAGAGAAAGAAACATTTGTCATGAAGTTCCATTTCAGAACATTTCAAATAATTCAAGACAGCAATTTTGTGCTCTAGCCTTCCTTTCTCCATGCTAAATGATTTCAATTCCTTCAATATGTCACAAATTTTGCCCACCTTTTAATCTAGTTCATTACAGCATCAATCACAGCACCTCAAGTTACAGTAGTGAATTGAAGAGAAATTCTTCTGGAACCTCTCTGTTTTTCACATTTCTTCTATGCAAAAGAACAAGCTCTGATTAAGGACCAGCATCTCTAGTCCCATACAATAGCAAGAGATGTAAACGGGCATAATGTTTGTATGCTTTGAAGTTGAATGATCTGTTCAGCTGAAAATAAACTTCCATGATCCACATCTCTAGAAGGTCAGCCTTTGTACTAAACTGTCTCTTCTAACTTCCTAAAACTTAAAGGTTTGTGGTTCTTGGGTATATTAGTCAAAAACACTTTTTTGCAGCAAATGCCAAAAACTCAATTCAAACTCACTTAGAACAAGAAGGGAATTGATAAAACCAATCCACAGAGGCAGAGGTGCAGCTGAGTCTCAACAATTAGAACACAAAATCAAATACAGCCAGGACTTTTTCCTCTTAGTCTCTTGACTCTGCTCCTCTCTGCAATCCAGATTCAATCTTTCCTCCCACTAACCAAGTTCAGGAGATTTAAACTTTTAAATGTTAGTAAAATTTGCCCCTTCCTCTCCGTTCTTAACTCAACCACCACCAACCTGTTCCTAAGATTAATGCAAGACTCCCTCATCCTCTTCCTCTTTTCTTATAACCCAATTTAAATTGTGTCATGTCACTTCTCTGGTTATAACCCCCCAAAGATCTTATTCTTTTCCCAAAGAATAAAAATCCAAACGCTTAAAAGGTTCACAAACTTTTGTGACTCCTCTCCTGGGTATTTATTCAAAGAAATGAAAGCAGTAATTTGAAAGAATATATGTACCTCTGTATTTATTGGAGGATTATTTATAATTGCCAAGATATGGAAGTAACCCAGGTTTCCATCTATAGATGAATGGATAAAAATGACATATGGGGTGTGTGTGTGTGTGTGTGTGTGTGTGTGTGTGTGTGTGTATGTGTGTGTCTGTGTGTGTGTGTATTTAATCATGTAATGGAATATTACTCAGCCATAAAAAAGAATAAAAATCTTGCTATTTGCAACAACATGGCTAGACCTGAAAGATGTAATAATAAGTGAAATAAGTCAGTCAGAGAAAGACAAATACCATATTATTTCACTCATAAGTGGAACTGAAGAAATAAAACTAATGAACAAACAAAGAGACAAACCAAAAACAGACTCTTAAATACAGAGAACAAACTGTGGTGGTTGCCAGAGGGAGGTCAACAGGGGTATGGGTGAAACAGGTGAAGGGGATTAAAAGTACACTTTCTTGAGAGAACTGAGACGTGTATAGAATTGCTGTATCACTACATTGTGTACCTGAAACCAATATAGCATGGTATATTAATCATATTTCAATTTAAAAAATTAGAACCACACTGAAAAAGAAAAATATCTTTAATAATCAGCATACTTTGGATTTTTCTAGCTTCAATCTCTCCTTACAATTTAACTATAACTACTTGCATTTTCCTGGTCCTCCCAAAAATGCCCATGACTGTCTCTGCTAGCACTTCAGTCTGGATGCTCCTCTCTGTTTTGTCTACCGGGTGATTTATTTTTATCATCTTTGGAGATGCAATTCAAATTGGATACCTTGTTTTTAATGTCTCCAGAGTTATCCCTCCCATGGAAGAGGAAAGGGATGGTGTTATAGTGTAATAACCACTATTTATGTCGTTATCCCCCTTATTTTCCCTGCCAAGGTATGAACTCTCTTTGGGGACAGAGTTGATGTCCTTTTCATCCTCACGCCCTACCCCATTGCTTATAAGCTGTGTGATCTCAGTGTCTTCACTTCTAAATGGGATGACGGTAACAGTATTTACTCCAAAGAACTACATGATCAAGATATATAAAGTACTTAAAATATAAAATGCCTGGCATGGAGAGTACCCAGTTAGTGTCAGCTATCGTTGTTGTTATTGTTATTTGTTGTATTTCTACCTCTGTGCTTCCTTCACCATAATATTCAATAAATGTTGGATGAATAAAGAGATGGTTAGTCCAGTGTAGGAAGGAACAACAACAAAAAAAGATTGTACCTGGTGGCATCTGGATCTCTAATAACTCTACTTCTTAAGCTTTGAACTTTCCCCTGAAGCTTTTAAGGACTAGTTGGGACTTGGTGGTAAACAACCCTGTTGGTTAACAAAAAGGTACTGAGTATCTTTGACGGTAACAGACAGAAACTGAGTGATGTGTGAAAACAGAGTTGGTGATGCCATGTGGGCTGGCACTGGCCTGAAACCAAGCCCATCAATTTCAGTGGCACTGGCTGACAGCCGAGCTCAGGTAGCTCATAGCAGGACCCTGTGCAGGGTTGATGCCTTTATCTCCCTTCAGAGAATCTCCTCTTTGTTAGGGTCAAGACCTACTGGGAAGGAAAACTGACATTCGGAGGACTACAGACGCTAAACAATCACATCCCCTTTCCTCACAAGTGTTCCCCATTCCATATTTCGACAGCACAGGGGGAAGAAGAACATTACTCTTTTTGATTAAGTATATACTAGTCTTCCTGTACTAAAGGCTTCAAATGGGCTACATAACTGAATCTTCATACTATTCCTAGGAGATGTCTTATCATTCTCAAATTACAAACCAAGTATAGTAATAAGCCAAAACCTATGTCCTTTCCACTTTATTTTCTTCTCTGAAATCTTTCAAGAGAACAATGGAAGAAAATAGGAAATACAGATGGAATTCATCTTGTGTGTTTATCCTCTTTTGGAATCAGAGAGAAGGACTATGAAAACATCTAAGAATGCCTTTGGAAAGGGTAAATAAAAGAGAAAAAGACAAAAAGAGAGAAGCTTGGTAGTACTTTCCAACAAAGAGCAATAAAATGCAGCCTTGAGAATAAAGGTGATGTCACTTGAACTCTGATTCTTCCTACCTATTTTTCATGCCTTTCTATTGATCTTCCACATAATATAAGCCATAGATTTTAAAGTCAGATATTTTATTCTCACCTCTGCCAATGGCTGTATGAATTTGGGCAAGGGTACGTGTGTAAAAGAGACAGAAAAAGAAAATGTCTGTGTCTACATAGTTCCACCCTTCCCTCATAAATTTTCAAGGTCTATCCATTTCATCACCGAGAAGAGAGGAAATAGCGATATACATATGTTGTAAATCTTGTGCCTTGTATACTCGAAAATATCTGTAAGAAAATCTAGTCTCATGTCCTCATTTTACAGAGTCAAAGTACTTAGAAAACGAATCTCACCAGTCTAAATGTGTCTATGCTTTGTCTTCTCCCATAAAAAGAATTTCCAAAAACTTTGCTTTCCCCCCAACATGATTAGAAATAAAGAATTCAACTGTAGATAGCACAATTCTTTAATTTATATACATTCATAGATATTGTATAAGAACAAGCTTTAAGAAGTGAAATGGCAGGTGAGAACACAATCCCTTCCCGTTGCTTTTGTCACTAATAAGGAGAACCACCACAGCTTTTAACAAAATCATAATGGCAGATATATCTCTGAAAGTGTTGAATGCCTCGGGCACAAAATGAGAAACAAGATGAGGCTTTGACCTATTTCTCTCTGACAATCTTTTAGTAATGTATTACTAGTGGTGGTCTACCAACCACTGTGCCAATATTTGGCTCATGTTCCTAGCTGACTGCTTAAGCAGGAACCTGAAACAGATATTTCTGTGCTGATACCTGTTATTCTATTAGTCTATAGCTTCTTTACTTTTTACTTTTCTTAAACTGCCATAGTCATTATGGGAAAATAGTAACAAGGATATAATATTTTTTCTCAGCAGAGTGCTTGACTTAGTCACAGAAATGACTTACTTATCGAAATTTCTCCCTGATCTTAAAACTGCCGATCAAATGCTACCAGCCAAACCTCTAAAAAGGTCTCAAGAAGAGTGGAAAATGTTGGTGTTTAACCAACATAAGTCTCTAGAAATAATTTTAAAATTTTCACAAACTATTTACTTTGGTTCCAGCCAAATATGGGGAAAAAAAATTAAACTCATTCTAAGTGGACTTCTTGATTTTTTTCCCCCTTCTTCTAAGTGCTGTCATAGAAAAAAAACACTGGTTTGAAAATAAGGTGATCTGGTTTTCAGTCACAGCTGTGCCCAGAGCCGGTTTTGTGCCTTAGGAAAAGCAGTTAATCTTTTTGTTCACAAAATGAAAGGCAGTTCAACCAGACGGCATCTGAAGTTATTCCAACTATAGTCATTCCACTCTCAAACTGGATTTACAGGTTTTTTTGAGGACCAAATTCTAATTTGATCTTGAGGAATCCTTTAAAATTTAGTCATTCACCACCACCAGTACCCTTCCCAAAAAATCCAAATGGTAACATAGTTTGGGTGTTACTGTAATTACTCCTTGAATTCCTTTCAAAATAGCTGTTGTCTGTATAATAAAGGCACAGAGATGGGCATGGGAAAAAGAAATATTAGATTATCCTAAAAAAAAACGGTGGTATGATAGTCCCTCCCTCATCAGATACAAGTGTGATAATTGATTTAGGTGATATTGATCAAGGTTGATACTGATCAGAGATTAACCCTACCATTCTAAGAGGACATGTTGGAAATGTGCTTTTGGAGATTTGATGGGATACTGAGTGATGGCACAGGCTAATGAGGTTATATGTCATAACCCATTCAGTCTAACTACTGAATACAAAAGGGAAATCTTCAGCCTAGGAAAGCAGGGGAATAAAACAATAGACTTAGCCTGGCATCTCTGATGGTTTGCCCATGGCCCATCCATGACCTCCATGGGGAGTTGCCAAATCTCATGAAGAGGTAGACATGGCCCTTGCAAAAGGAAGGCATCAGTGAGACCCCACAGAGGAAGCAGAGCTGCACCTACTTAAGTCCTCTCCCCAGGCCTGTTCTGTTTCTTGGCTTTGTGTTTTGTTTTTCATTACTTACCGCCACAGAAAAGCCTTAAGATTTACTGACTTTGCTTCTGATCAATTTATTTTTTCTTTAGAAAATCCACTCTCTCCCCTAAACTTTATTTTATAGCCCTTTCCTCAGATTCCCTTAATCCTTCAATAACATCTCACTCTCAACCACATAAACAAAACTGCATTTCATTTTTCATGCTCTCCTTATAAATGAGCAGATTCAAACTTAGACCTGAACAGGAAGTCTCTGCTCTTTACTTTCATGAGACCTACATGCTTTGCAAAGTCTCCCCAAATTCTGATTTCACAGAACAAGGCAATGTAGTCTTGAGATGCAGGTCTTCAGAACAAATGGTGTTCAATCCCAGCTCTGCCATAATAGTCTTGGGATGATTGGGAAGTTCACCCAGCCTCTACAAGTCTGTTTATTCACCTCTAAAAGTGAAAGACAAACCCGTTTTGGAGGGCTTAATGAATATATAGCCAGAGTGATTCCATCCGGTTAAACAGTGATTTTGTTGTTTATACAGTAAAACTTAAACTGTCCCTGCTCCCTTCCCCCTAGGGGACTTACTTAAAAACAAGTCCTGGAAACCAGTCCCAGGTAACAAAGCCCAAATACAAGGGTGGGTCAGGCCAGGTGGAGGTATCCAATCAGTGGGGGCGCATACTGTCTCCCTAGCTACCAAGGAGTATAGGCCCCGCCCTTTGGGCACCTTTTGGATGCTAACTCTGGCCAAGGTGATAGGCTAGTTCAAATATCTACTAGAGGGTAAATTATAATTCAATTGATTCAATTGGTCACTTATGTGTGACCTAGCATGACTGTGTAGCTTTCTCTGTGTGTTACAATCTCATTGGCCACCTGTGCATGGCCAGGCCCAACCACATGGCTTTTGCGCTTAAAAACTAGTCTGTAAGGCAGAGAGAGGTTGCCTCTTTGTAAGAGATGGCTCCGGCCAGTCAGTTTGATTCTCGATGTTTGGTGCAAAATAAAGCTTTGCTTGACCTTCGCTTTGTAAAGTCTTGCTCTAATTATGGACCCAAATAGTTACTACTGTTAACAATATGGAATTATTATGTAATTAAATAAGCCAATAAATATGAGTCAAATGGTGCCAAAAAAATAAAAAATAAGGTACGGCTATTGTCCTCAATTAATTTACTGTCAAGAAATGATACGATAGGGGCACCCCCACATCCAGCCCCACATCGGGCTCCCTGCTAGGTGGGAAGCCTGCTTCTCCCGCTCCCACTCCCCCTGCTTGTGTTCCCTCTCTCACTGTGTCTCCCTTTCAAATAAATAATAAATAAATCTAAAAAAAAAAAAAGAAGAAGAAGAAGAAGGAATGATACTATAGAAGAGGAAAAGTAATTTTCCCTCTACCCTTTCAGGTTTCTGGCTGACACCCCTATAAATAAAAGACAGATTAAGGAGAGAGGAAAAAAAAAAACCTCCTGTATACAGCAGAGATAACCAGGAAAACTGAGTAACTGCCCCCAAATGTCCCAAACCACCAGTTTAAAGCCATCTCCAGCTAAGGACACAAGATGTTAAGGGAAGAGATGTCAGTTATGGGAAAGTTACCAGGAAAAGCACAGTGAACAAAGACAAGTTTGTTATGCAGATTTAAGTCAGTGTGTTTCTCCACTGGTAAGTGCTTCTAGAGATTTAAATCATCCTCCTGTCCAATGCATAGAGGAAGAGACACTCTTAAAAATGGAAATTTCCCTTTTAAATGTAAATTTCTCCTTACTAGAGGGTGGTTTTCAGGGTTTTTCCTTGTCTGTTTTTTAAAAACAACCAGACTTTATAAAATAATCTTTATGCCAAAGAGACGTATTTTGGGGGGGGGGGCAAATGCTGATCTCCTTCCAAACAATTTCAAAGGTTAAAATTTAGGGGTGCCTGGGTGGCTCAGTCAGTTAAGTATCCTACTTTTCATTTTGGCTCAGGTCATGATCTTAGGGTCATGAGATGGAGTCCTAGAGCCTGCTATGCACCAGGCATTCAGCCTGTTTAAGATTCTCTCCCCTTCCCTTTGTCCCTCACCACCATACACTCTTTAAAAAAAAAAAAAAAAAAGAATTAAAAAAAAAAAGTTAAAATTTGTTTGCCTACTTACATTGCTGGATGGAGTTAATTTGAGCAAGAATAAACTGTTTTTGTAGATTCCAAACAATTATCTACCACCAAGAATAATGTCTAACAATAGTAAGTGCTCAATAAATATTTGAATAGATGAATAAATGTCTCTCTCTAAAAACTTTCTCTCGAGTAAGAAGAGTTTGGAAGACTTCCACATTTACTCTCTCACAAGCCATCTGCCTGGACCAAATCCCGCAAGCCTGCCAGGACTTTCTCATCAGCAGCTCCATTCCCTACCCTCTATTTATTCCCATGTGCTCCCAAACTGCTGCAAGTGCAACTCTCAAGTCAGGAAACCATTATCTCCTCTGTCTGCTCACTTTGGTCTCATCAGGAGACTGGGGTGATTATATGTGGTTGAAGTACAGCATCCTAGTCATGAAAGAGGTAATGGTACCTCTGTCCTCTGGACGAAATTGCCCCAGTTAGCCCTCTCAAGTCCAATCACAAATGCCCATTTTGAAAGGACCATTAGAGGGTCGGGGGAGAGGGAGGGTGGGAGAGAGAAAGAGAGAGAGAGAGAGAACACTAAGTATCATGTAGTATTCTGGACTAAATCCGGAAGAGAAAAGGGATTTCAGCAGAAAATCTGGTCAAATCCCAACAAAGTCTATGATTGAGTTAATAATATCATATCCGTGTTAATTTGGCCAACTGTTGGGCATATGATGACAGCCCTACAGTCCGAGCCATACAGGTGGTGACCTGGAGGGTAGGAGAGCATAGAATAGGGGATGATTTTCCTAACAACAGCAAACACCGGGAGTGCTTACACAGATAGTGCTCCAAGTGCCCTATCTACATTAAATCTCTGAATATTCACAATCGTTTATGAGATCAGTACTACTGTTAAACCCGTTCTGTAAAAAAGGAAAAGGAGGCTCAAAAAGTTTGCTCAAAAACTCAGCAAATGAAGAAGATACAAAGCTAGTCTTAGCAACCTTAGCAGTTTAGCTCCCAACCCTGCGCAGTTAATAGAAACCATCCTGCAGCTATGAAGATACAGTAAAAAAAAAAAAAAAAAAAGTAAAAAGGGGCTGAAAGCATGATTATGAAAGATGAATTAGAAATAATAATAGAAAGTGGAATGAATAATGCACATTAGAAAGGAGCAAAAATAGAGATGACTTGGGTTTTGATGCCAGCTCTACCACTAACTAGCTGTGATAACTTGAGCAATCACTTACATTTTGTGAACTTCAGTTTTCTTATCTTTAGAAGATAATGGTGGTTATAGTACAAATAGCAGATGATTAGACAAAAAATAGGAAAATATAAACCATCAGCCATTTCTGCCAAAATGGGCTGATGTGGGAGCAACATCAACATGGGTATTTCACTGATTAATGTAGTCAGAAAGTTCAGTAATTCAAGGATTTAAAAATAAGTATAAGCCGCCTAGCATGTTATAGTAGCATAAAAATAAACCAATTGTTGTAATTAAATAGTTAACGTAACTTAATGCCATAATAATTCACTAACTCGAGTGAAAAACTTTTGAACTGCTTTTGTAAGGCAGACAATCAAAGCTGGTGAAATAGAAATAAATAATCTGTGTTTTCTGCCTTCAGTATTGGAAATGCTTACAGTTGGGGTGATGTAGACTGAAAAGATAATTACCAAAGAAAGGTGATAAGGACTATGATTTAGAAGGGACTAAAGAGGAAAGGTCATCTAATCCAGACAATAGAAAAAATGTTTAGACCATAAGGAACATTTTTCTCAGGCAGAGAAGAGAAGATGAACATTCTAGGAAAAGAGAATTTTGTATTCACCGAAAAGACTGGGAAATGACAAAGAATTCTGAGAGGTCTGTGCATCAGCTGTATGGAAGGAAATTGGAATGAGTCAGGGTAAGGCCATCTATAAATTGAGCATGATTATCAAAGACTGAGAAAAGGAATCAGACAAGATCTGTAAGGAGAAAACTACTTCGATTAGATTTGATTTTGAGGAACGGCATTAACTACACTGTTGTACAATGACCTAATCAGGTCACATCTGGTACATTAGGCTCAGTTTATAAATGTCCCATTTTGAGAAAAATATTGACAAATGGAAGCACTGCAGAGAGGCTACTGAGATGGCAAATGAGATGAACACTCGCTTAAACTATTACAAGAAAATGTATTTAATTTCTGCCATGTAGTGTCTAGTCTATCCCTAACCATAGATATGAAACCTACCCCCAAATAATTTCACCTAAATCCCATGGTATCTTCATTTCTAAGCAGGGAAGCTTTATTTTTGTAAGGGAGAATGCAGAATGTTGAGGTGGGTGCACATGTGTGAGAGAAGGAAGAAATCATTGAAAAACAGCATCTTTATAACCCAGTCCTTTGGATTAAGCATAAATCTGAGAAAAAGGGAGAAATGGATAAAACTACTGAGGGAACTTTATAACATGACAGAGAGCTGCTTCTGGCATCTGAAGATAATTTAAAACACAAAGAAGAAGGGATGCCCCTTCCCCTTCTTGATATGGTGGCGTGCTTCGGTTTTTTTTGTTTTGTTTTGTTTTTTAAGTTTTGGAAACCTTGAGCTTTTCATGGTGGGCAGTGATAAAAGATATGGACAAGTGGAAGTCAAAGCAGGGCTGAAGCACATGATTATACTGCTAAAGTCTTCACAATTCCTTTGAGAATCTCCAGACAGAACAAAGGGCAAATTGAGAATGAGGAACAAAGTACCATGACATCACAGATGCAAACTATCAAGCCAATAGACAATTGGCTACCAAGGGAATGTGGTTCACCCTAAAAGAGGGTAGACTAAAACCACAATGATTAAATCCTATCATAAAGAATGAAATATGAGAGAAGTGAGCCAGGAACAATGGACAAAAATAATAGGGAATTAAAATTTTTTTTTAAGATTTTATTTATTTATTTGACAGAGAGAGATCACAAGTAGGCAGAGAGGCAGGCAGAGAGAGAGAGAGAGGAGGAAGCAGGCTCTCCACTGAGCAGAGAGCCTGATGCGGGACTCGATCCCAGAACCCTGAGATCATGACCTGAGCCGAAGGCAGAGGCTTAACCCACTGAGCCACCCAGGTGCCCCGGGAATTAAAACTTTTAATGAGATCCAGTTACTAGGTATTTATAAGTAAAATCTCAAACAGTTTGAGCTTTACATGGGTTTTAAGCACTCTGAAGGTAAGCACCACTGTTCTGTACAAGATGGAAGAAGATGGCAGACATCGGTGAGAAAAGTTCCAAGTTCCATTGTGTGATTTTCAGTTAAAGTCAACTGAGGTTGAAAAGTAACTGTCATGGGGCACCTGGGTGGCTCAGTGGGTTAAGCCGCTGCCTTCGGCTCAGGTCATGATCTCAGGGTCCTGGGATCGAGTCCCCCATCGGGCTCTCTGCTCAGCAGGGAGCCTGCTTCCCTCTCTCTCTGCCTGCCTCTCCGACTACTTGTGATCTCTCTCTGTCAAATAAATACATAAAATCTTTAAAAAAAAAATAAAGAAAGAAAGAAAAATAACTGTCATGATGCAATAATAAGCCAGAAAATTTTAAACTAAAAGTTAATGTAGAAAAATCACTTTAGGAAGCCATGATATCTCCTGGTGGCACAAAGAGCAAGTTCTAAGAGCTTGACAAGTAATCCATCCTATGGCCAAGAAAATGGTAAAGTTATAGACAAAACAAGGCAAAACTGCATTTTTTAAAATTTTTTATTTTTTATTAACATATAATGTATTCTTAGCCCCAGGGGTACAGGTCTGTGAATCTCCAGTTTTACACACTTCATAGCACTCACCATAGCACATACCTTCCCCAATGTCCATAACCCAACCAACCTCTCCCCACGCCCCTCCCCCTGGCAACCCTCAGTTTGTGAGATTAAGAGTCTCTTACGGTTTGTCTCCCTCCCGATCCCATCTTGTTTCATTTGTTCCTTTCCTACCCTCCAAACCCCCCTCGTTGCCTCTCAACTTCCTCATATCAGGGAGATCATTTGATAATTGTCTTTCTCTGATTGACTTATTTGCATTTATTTTTATACAAATACACATACATGAACACACATACACACAGATGCACATTTCTCTGGGCTCCAAACCCATGGAGCTTCATTGCTGCACAATTTTCTTAATTCCTAAGCTATAAATCCTTCACACATACACTAACTGCATTTACAAAATACTTCCTTCTGTTCCTGTAGGGTGACTAGAATTAAGCATAACCCTGTCTTCACACGGCCTCGATACCCGTGCTATCAGAACTCAGAACTTTAGACTCAAGGGTTAGGCAAGTTGACAACAAGATATGGTAGGGATGTGGGCAAAAGATAAGGTGTGTGTTCTCATCTAGCGAGTTGTTAGCGATAGCACTTTTGACATGGATATGCAATAGTTCACTAGCATCTGAGACTACAGGTCTCAGAAACTGGTGCTACTAGTCTCTCAGGATGTTCACTACACATTTAAATAACCCCCATGAAGCATCTAAATCCTTGTTTCTAACCTGGAAACTCATGTGGATACCTCGGGGCTTCTGGCATGCAGAACATGTGAGTGTGTCAGAGTCAGACCATACATTAAATATTAGCAGAGCATATTTCTCGTAAGTCCACATTTTAAAAAGAGCTACATCCTTACAGAGCAAGTGTAACCTTTTGGAAACCACTTCTCTCCAAAGGTTTTTGCTTCTCTGCTACCTGACTAAAATTCATGTAAATGCAATCTTCATATATTTGTTGGTTTATGCTATATAGACATATAAAGCAATACCGTTAACTATATTATAAAGAATGCACAAAAATATATATTAAATAAAAAGGAAGTAAATATTAAATGAACAGTATTTGTAAATACTTGATTTTGTTACCTTTGTTAATGATACAATATTAACAGTGCTACAGATAAGGATACAAAGTCGGTACAAAATTAATGGTAAAAAACAGTGCCCCAATAAATATAACAACTTCACAGTTTCTGGTATCTAACTATAAAGTCTGTCATAGCTTAAAAGGAAATGTTCTCAGAGAGTTAGCACATACCAATGAAAGAAGTACATTGTTGGCCATCTTTCATTACATCCATGGATATTCAAAGGTTTCGAGCTTTAATTGGGCTGATAAAGCTCTTTTTACATACTCATGAAAAATTAATTCATCCAAATTATACACATGTGTTCCATTTTTTTCTATTTTTAATAAATTGATTTAAAATTTATTAAAACTTCAGAAGTTTTTAAGAATTTAAAAATTTCTTTACAACTTTTTACTGTGTAATAGGAGAGCTGTTGTTTTTTTTTAATAGGAGACTCACTTGGATACTATTTAATAACAAAATCCAAACAATTCCAAGCATCTTTTTGCAAAATACTCTCTCCATAGCACATGTATTTTTAAAAATCATTTCTCATCATTACCTTAAAGGGAAATGCCGCATAGGTACTGATACTTGTAACCGTTAACATAGCACTCTCACAAGCTGTTAGTCATCACAGAAAGCTTACTAAGTCTATGATTCTCCTCTTTTATAAAAGAAAAATGCAGAAGTGATATTTAAGTCTGTGAATGCTTTTAAATATTATCCGAGCCTAGCTAGGTGCCATCAACATCTACTTTCTATGGTAAAAGAATGTCACCAAATGTTAGCTAAGCACCGAGACTGAGTCAATGTTCACATTCCTTAGCCTCTCTTGCAGCTGCGTAGGGCCCTGGGAATGGATTCTGGCAAACGGGAGGTGAGGTTAAGTAAAACAGGACACTACCTGACTGTACCTCAGATCCCCTTTCCTTGATGGCTAGAAGGTGGATTTGAATTGCCTTTAACTCTGCAAACAAAGAAGAACCCCTTGAAATAACAGAGGAACAGGACAGAATGAATTCCAGTCTTCAACCAACACTGAACTAGCATTCTAGCCCTGGACTGCATAATTTAGATTATTCGACGAGAAAGAGAAAAACAGACATGAGAGTTCTGGCATATTCTTTCTGTCCCACAGTGGATCATCTGAAGAAAAACTGTACTTTGGAGAACCCTGGTTCAGATGAGCAACTGGTTAAAAATAAAAGTCCAGAAAGTTCATCCACGGAAGGATCTAAGGATCTTTACATTCTACTTTTTGTTTTACTTTGTTTTTCTGGTTTATTTTGCCTCAACACTTAATTCCAAATAATTTAATTTGTTTAAACACAGCTTTGTATCGTTTAAGAACATACACAGCTTCTACTAAAATGGTACATTGGGGCTATCTCATTCATATATTATTCAAAGAATGATTCACTTAATACTCTAAATATTTGTTTAAATATACTCTGTGCATTCACTTTACCTTTCTTTTCACATTTATTATTCCTCTTTGTCCAGTTGTGTCCATTTCTGAAAATGTACCATTTGCCATCCTCCAGTATGTTTACTTTTTTCTTCTACTTTTAATACTAATATTGCTGTTATGAGCTTATTTTTCTCCCTAATGTTCCTTCTTCTTCATAAGCTTTCTGTGACTAGTGTTTGACTTTGAGAAAATTTTTGAACTTTCTATAAAGATTTATCAGATAGCTCTGAGAAAGCCTTATGCTCACTTTTAAATTTAAACTGATGCTGATCCTCAACATAATTAGTCCTCAGACCTACCTGACCTCCAAACGTGTGCACATGCGCAGAACCTAATACCTACATACATCAAGGATGGTACGGCACAGGACGCATTGCCTGGGTCTAAATCCTTGCTCTATCATGTACTTGCTGAATAAACTTGAGCCAATCGCTTTGTCTTTCCATGCATTCCTTTCCTGGGAAATAAAATGAGAATAATAATAATCATGCTTCATTATAGGGCTGCTGTGAGGATTAAATCGTATCAAGTACTTAGAGCAATATCTGGCATAGAGCAAGTGCCATACTGCTGTTACTTCGATTAACTATCTCATTAGACTTCTCCCAGCTAGCCAGACAACTTTGAAAATCTAGCATTTATGGCTCGATAGAAAGGCGTAAGCAGCACAGAAGTTTTGGAGGCGCTAGCAACCAAGACATGCCCAAGTGAGAGAGGAATTTTTACAAGTAGACAAAGCCAGTTTGTTTTGTCCCCTAGGCAGAGGTCCCCAAACATCATTTCATTGGAACACAGTGACTACCATTCAGTTACATGAGGTCTGTGCCTGCTTTCAAGCTACAACAGAGCTGTAGTTGCGGCAGAGACTGTATGGTCCACAAAACAAAAAAAATATTTACTATCCCGCCCTTTACAAAATAAATTTGCCAACTCTACTCCAGGTTACAGCTCACAGCTTTGGGTTTTTGTTTTTGTTTTTGTTTTTAAATTCAAAGATAACAAAGACAGCTGAGTCTCTATGTGCCTGAAAAGAATAGCTGTCTGTCACACTTGCACACACTCAGAACACCTTTCAGGTCTCAAGGATGGAGGTGTTCGTCCTGGTCGACCTTTCTAGCTGCACCATCACCATTATGAAGTTGCTCTAACTGGCTTCTCATTTCCCAACATCTCAAAACTCTCCTGCGGTGGATACACACTTTTGATGCCTTGAAGATGCTAACCTCTTGCTCACCTTGCCTGGTAGGCAGGCCTGACAGATAGGAAAATAGTAAGAAAAGAAGGAGAAGAATCTAGAAGGGTGTAAAGGCAATTGCTGTTCAGGTACAATAGTGAACGGCGGTAGAGATAACCCACCTATTTTTAATGTGGGCTTCACAGTTCAAAACTACTGATCAACTGTCAAGAGGCTTTGTCCCAACTTCAATCATATCACCCAAAATTATATATGGAAAAGGAGTTCAGAAGTACTGATTTTTTTTCTGAGATGGAAATGACTCCAGAGGATCTCTGACATAGCAGTCTTCAAAGTATGGTCTGAAGACCCTGGGTACCCTAAGACCTCTTCAGTTAGGTTAAACTATTTTTATATTCATAATAAGATATTGTTTGCCTTTCTTAACTTAATTTCCTCAAAAGGACAATGAATTTTTCCAAGGGTTGCAGGACATGTAATATCACAACTCACTGAGTAGTCTACATAACACTGTTGCTGCCTTCTATTAAACCAGACACCAAAGACATTTGGAAAAGCCATTCTTCTTAATTTATTACCTAAAAGTGTACTTTTTATAAAAAGGTTTTATTTAGGAGCTCCTGGATGGTTCAGGGGGTTAAGCAGCAGCCTTAGGCTCAGGTCCCGATCTCAGGGTCGTAGGATCGAGTGCTGCATCAGGCTCCCTGCTCGGCAGGAAGTCTGTTTCTCTCTCTCCCTCTGCCTCTGCAGCTCCCCTTGCTGGTGGTCTCTATCTCTCTCCCTCTCTCTGTGTCACATAAATAAATAATATCTTAAAAAAAAGAAAATATTTTATTTATAGTAATAAATACTGGGCCTGTTTTATTTTTAAATTATTTAATAAATATAAATATTTTAATTTCTCAAATTCAGTTTCTTCTCTGGTAAGCCAGCTGTATGCTGATAAACAAGCTCTCACACACACACACACACACACACACACACAAACCCTTATTGGTAGCATCTGCCAAGTTCCATGATGTAAGTATGCCTTTCAGAGGGATGCCCGGGTGGCTCAGTTGGTTAAGCATCTGCCTTTGGCTCAGTCCCACATCCGCCTCCTTGCTCAGCAGGAAGCCTGCTTCTCTCTCTGCTGCAGTATCCCCTGCTAATGCTCGCTCTCTCTCTCTCTCTCTCTCTGACAAATAAATAAATAAATAAAATCTTTAAAAACAAACAAACAAACAATCATTCCCTCATGGTTAATTTCATGCTATCAGTGGTTAAACTACAAGGATATTTAACAATTGGCTCACAACATAGACAGATTGCCACACCACCATCACCTCTACCACCACCACCACCAACAACAACAACACAAAGCTCTACAGGGCCCTGAGAACTTTGGGAGTATAAAAGGGTCCTGGGACCACAATTTAATAACTGCTGTTCTAATAAAACTACTTTACAAATACGACCGTGAGAGCCAGATCCCCTTATCTGAGGTAAGTGTCTGGCCCCAGGTGAACAAAGTAATCAAATGTAGAATCTGAACTAGAACCCAGACCCCTTTGCTGCTATTTCTCAAGTCTACACTGGAAAGAAAATGAGTATTTTCCCAGCACAGTGAAGCACCTAAACCTGACTTGATGTGAAAGATAGGGAAAGTATGGTGATGAATAGTAGAGATGAGAGAAGGAAAAAAAAGAATTTTTATGAGAAGTCTCAAAAGCCATAAAAGTCGTAAGGAATTTAAGTAAAAAGATTCTAGAAATAAGCAAAATTAACAGGAAAAGTAGCTTCCTAAGACCAAAGCCTCTCAATTCCTTAAATCTCCATCCCCAGTGAAAAGAATGTTCTAACAAAGGGCATAATCCTTTCTTAAGAAATAAATCATAAGTCAAATAAACACAGGGTGTTACGCAGTTCCCCTTGACTTGAAGGATGGGGGCACAACAGTCCACTCTGAAGGCGGACAATTACAGCCTGATGCCCTTAGGATACACTCTATGACATCACCACAAATCAAAGTCAATCTCCAAAGGAGAGATACTCAATCCTACCTGTAGAAGTAAGCCCCCTCATTTACTCACCACTTCCTAAGGAGAGGGACAGAGAAACCTTGAGTCAAATCTCCCCTATCTGAATCAATCCAGGGTGTTCTCCAGATCGAGTCAGATAGGCTTTATTATGCCATAGTCCTATGAAAGCCTATAAAGTGTAAGAGTAAGCTGACCTGAGGACAGCGTGCTAGTAAATCCCATATAAAATTTATAGCAATCTGTGGAACACAGTCCTAGTTCCCATTAGTAGGTCACTGTGGCTCCCTTAAAATTCCATGTGTTTCCTGATCCAGCAGGTTTCATGGAAATGGGGAATATGACAGACTTTCAGGAGCCAAACGACATCTCAAACCACAGATCAAGACACCACATTGATCACAACAAGACACCACATTGATCACAACAGCGAGTGTTCAGCAACTGCACGTTGTGTGTGAACACAGGATATTTAAAGAAATCACTGATAACTATGACACAATAGTCAACTAAACAGAATTTACATTACATACCACATACATTACATACCACAACAAAAATTATTTTCTACCCCCTCTCTAAAAGATCCAGTCTATCTTATTTTGTGTTTTGTTTTCATAATACTGATCACTGTCTGAAGCACATATTTATATTTTCTTTTTGTTTTTTTTTTTTAATCTCTTCACCCACTCACAGAATATAAACTATGAGGACAGGAGCTATATCCCTAGAAAGTGCGGCAATGCCTGCCACACGTAGGATCTTCATAAATATCCGCTGAGTGCACAAATGTATGAACCCAAGGTCAGTCACTCCTCTATTCCATTTTTCCTTGTCTTCCATCTTCCAAATCTCATGTGAATGTTTCTCGTTGGCAGACCCTAAACTGGAACCATATGGAGAACGGGGACTTGGGAAATGCAATTCCTTATTTCTCCCCTGCCTGAGAATGTGCTGGTGGTGAGCCTAACCTGAAAACAGATGACCGGCCACGAGAGGTTTGTACTCTGGGTCTCACCCCAGGCTCCCATCATGCTACTTCAACAAGATGGTTATAAAAAGTCTCCTAACATCTCCAGAGCTCCCATTCAACATAAATGCGAAAGCACTACTGTCCTGTAGGAAAAGCCTCTCAAAGTCTACAAGAAACAAAATGGAACAGTGACAGTCCCCCTCCATAGACATTATGTACCTGAAGTGATACAGAATTCCGTAAGAACAGAAACCAGAAGTAAAATACAGAAGGGCAGGACAAAGAAGGTGGTGGTGATTTTAACCATGTTCTACTGCTTAATGAGTGCCACTCCTGATGTCAGAGCAGGCAGGAAAGGGGGCTGGTGTGATCGGCATGCAGGTGTGTAAGCAGCTAATGGAAGTGACAGCTAAGATGACATGTAACCAGGGTGTTGAAAAATGAATTATCCATGTGGTTTAAATGGGCCAAATGATCTATTGGAACACCGTGTGGTTTAACACAAAGCATGGCATTCAAGATGGAAGATTCAAATCCTAATCCTGGCTCTCGCACAGACCACTTTTCCGAAACTGAATGAGTCATTTAAACCACACCATACTGTGGTTTCTCTCTCAGTCAAATCAGTGCAGCAAAATGGATCGCCCAGTCACAACACAGGATGTTGCAAGGAAACTAGGGTGCTGACAACAAAAGTAGCCTATTCTGAACACTGCAAGGTGCACGTGTTGTGCGAGACAACGTCTCTTACGTGTGATTGTCAAGGTAAGGCTCTTAAGAAATTAATTTGTTTTTCAAACTAAAACCCCATTTTTTCTAAACTGCTGCAGTGCATTAGAAACATTGCCCTTCATTGCTTTAATTCTGAATTCCCTCTCTTCGTATGAATTTATATTACATACCACAAACATTCAGAATTAGAGAATTCATTTTAGTTACAGCAACTGTTGCCAATAATTTGCAGTGTTTTACCATAGCCTGCAAGATCCCCTCTGGCCAGAAATATGCATCCTTGTCCCCGTCTTCACAATCTTATATTTAGCCCTTGCCAACAGGCCGTTTAGGTTGCTCCAAATCAAATAAACTCTGAAGCCCACACAGTAAGTATTAGATCATTACTGAGCAGGCGGTACACAGGCTGGAGGTACAAACAAAATTCAAGGCAAAAGGGAATCACCAGACCTGAAATCAGACACAGAGGCAATTATGGCGAAGTGGCAAAAGCATTAAGACAAGGCATCGAAATAGTCGAAGTTAAATACCAGCTCTGTCACTTAGGGTCTGACCTTGGTCAGCTCAAACAGGCCTCTGGACCTCAACTATAAAATTGGAATAATAATTATACTAGGCAGCCAGAGGCAAGAGAGTACACATTACTCAATTCAGCAAGCTCTGATTCTCTAGGCGGTAAAGGTTTAGAGCCACACTGCTTGGGGCTTCACTGCGGCTCTGACTCTAACCGTCTGACCTTGGGCAAGGTACTTAACCTCTCCATGCCTCAGTTTTCTTAATCTCAAGCAGTAAGACTGGACCCTCACACTGAGGTGAGAACGAAATGAATTAACCTCAATAAATAAAGCAAGTAGAAGGCTGTGGCACATGGTAACATCCAATAAACACTGGCTGTTACTACCGTGTGCCAGGCACAGAGGACCCAAAGATCAGGTAAGAGACCATCCACGCCCAAAAGAAGCCATAATATTTATCTTCCAAGATCTTTGTCAGATTCATGACTCCTTTAATTTTAGTTAATTTTAGTTTTGTTTTCCCATTGCTCATTCTGTACCTTACAGCCAAGGAAATTTCATAAAATCTGGGAGTTAACTGCAAAGAGGTTCCTTGCCTGTCATTCGCAAGCTCTCTCTCCTCCAAGAAATACTCCTCAGTGACAGTGGTATTAATTCTCTCTGCAGCAATTGCTGTATCACAGAGAACAAACCACCATGGGACCAAAAACAAGAGCAGTGATAGATGTACCAAAATCAGAGCAGTTTTTACAACCTTGCTAGAAATAAGACAAGGGGCAGCAAAAAAAAAAAAAAAAAAAAAAAAAAAAAATATATATATATATATATATACTTATATATATAAATAATTCTTTTACTGAGTCTGTTCTTTACTAAAGACTCTCACGAGTGAGGAACAAAAACCAAGTTTAATGAACTCTAAATTAAAGGCACTGTGAAATGCTATTACTACGGTAGGCTTCCTAATCCAGTATTTCAGAGTAATGACTGTGAACCATTTGCCCTCGTTCTTAAACCTCTAGCCCTCCTACTATGCCCTGCTCTCTCGGATGTCCTCCCTGGAAGCCCCATGTTCCTATGAAAGACACTAAATGGACTTCTCATTGCCAAATGTATACATTTGCTTTCGTCAGTTTCCTTCCTATCTTTTGTTTTTGGGCATCATTCTTCCACAAAAGGAACAAGGATCCCTCTCTCTCACAAAGACTATCCCTGGTAAGAAATCCCATTCCCTACTCTGCTTCCCCCATACTGAATTACCGCCTTCCCTTCCTGTAGCTGCCCTGTCCCTCTCCACGGGCTCCTCCCGTTCAGCATATAAACTTCATCAAGGGTTTCAAATTGTAAAACGCAAAAAAAGAAAAAGAAGCTTTCCCTCAGTCCCACACACTCTTCTGACTTCAATCTACCTTTCTCATCTTTTTGAAAGCCGCAGTTCTCAAAGCAGCTATCTACAAGGGACATCGCGTGATTTCTTCACTCCTCTTTTTCACTTTAACTCATTCAAAGTAGGCTCCTGTTCCACTGACACTGCTCTTGCTGAGCTATCCAACGATCGCCACCTGTACCTCCAAGTCCAACAGACTCCGCGATTTATACGAGTCGTGACCTGTCAGTGGCATCTGACTTTGTGAACCACTTCCTCCTTTAAACACACACACCCACACACACACATACACTTTTTAGACTGTGTCAGCACAGTACAAACTCCTGATCTTCTACCTAGTGCTTTAGCTGTTTAACCCAGGTTTCTAAAAAAAAAAAAGAAAGAAAGAAAGAAAAAAAAAACCCAAAAACTTAGGTTTCTTTGTGAGCTCCTCCTTTGCTACCCACCTCCTAAACTTTGAAACTTACCAGCACTACCCTCAAGACTCCATGCTCATCCCTCTCTCCACAGCCCCCCTAAGTGATCTCACGTATATCCACGGCTTCAGTAAATCTCACCTCAGTCTAGACTCTCAACGTGTCTGATCTTCAGATCCGTAACATACTCAAAAAGTGCTGTATATTTCCACTTGAGATGTCTCACAAGCATCCTCAAAATTAGTTTTCCAAAACTAACAGAGTATCTCCATTGACACAAGCGCTCAAACCAGGACTTGGGGAATAATCCTTAAATCTACCCTCCTACTCCTTGCATCTAATCCATTACCAAAAATTTCAACTTCCTCATTTATCAGCTCAAACATTATTTCCCAATAGACTTCCTTGTATCCAAAGATGTAATTAGCTCCCTCCCCTTCCCCTAAACTATGCGGTCCCATCCATAGCTCCCCTTCTCCAAGTCTATTACATAGAAATCCAAATCAACATTTCCTTCTGTTTGTATTTTACACTCATATTATAATTTAGACACTACCTGTCCTCCCCACTAAGCAACTTGGGTTGCATGGACAGCTGTCCTCATGAATCAGCTCAGCTCATCTGAACTTCCCTCTGCAGATAATACCTTTCTCAATAATGCAGAATACTAGCTACCAATACCCAAAATAGAGTATATGACACTGAACAAATGCACATACACACACACAGAGACACACATGTGTCCATGTGATTTGCACACTACAGGCTACCATTCTCCTGCTGTTCAGCAACCAGGTCAATTCCTCCATTAAGCCACGTCTCACACTTGGGCCACTCAAACAATATTACTTGCTTCTTCTTCATACCTCACAAAGAATCCCTTTGTTTCAACCTGAAGGTGGTTCAAGTTCCCCTTTCTAGGGCAACCTGTTCTTATTTATCTTTGATTTTTCTACCATCTGGCAGATAGTCAGATACGAATATGCTCATATTATTTATTAATATAAATTGAAAAAACAAGAAAAGAGGCCACTCTTTCATGTAAAAATAAAGATTTTTCTCTTATTTTTCATCAAGTTGGTAGAACATTTAAGAAATTTCCTTAAATCTCAATAAGTGAATATTAATGAGCCAAGGGCAATATCATATATTCTAAGAAGGGAAAAAATACATTATTCTTTATTAGAAAATGAAAGAAAAGTAAAAATTAAAGATTAATGCTAACTAATGTGAAAAAATAAAACTGATACTTATGACTAATTTTTTTAAAAGAATAAATAATAGGCCAATTCCCTTAGACTTTTTCTAAAAACATATAATGGAAAGTATTTAAAGAAACTAAAAAAAAAAAAAAAAACACAAACAGGAAAAACACTGTCTTCACATACAATATTAATAGCCTAATGATGTTAAAAATAATTTAGCACTGCAAAACCAGGAAAAGAACATAAAGTCTTGGGGCTCCTGGGTGGCTCAGTAGGTTAAACATCAGCCTTCGGCTCAGGTCATGATCTTGGGATCTTGGGATCAAGTCCCTTGTTGGGCTCCCTGTTCAGTGGGGAGTCTGCTTCTCCCTTCTGAGTCTCTGCCCTCTGCCTCCTCCCAGCTCCTCACCCTCTCTGTCTCTCTCTCTCAAATAAATAAATTAAATCTTAAAAAAAAGAAAAACAACAACAACAAAAACCCCCCATAAAGTCTTAATGGAGCTGTGCGTAATAGTAAGAAATCACATAGGGAGCACCACCGTCTTCCTTTTTGCTGGGTATTTGGAGAACACTGCTGATTTTGTTTCAGGTGATCATGATATACTTACATTGGCTGAACTCCAAATGTGTATTTAGATTATATAGACACATATATATGATAATCATGAAGAGAAAATTACGAAACAGTGTCTTTCCTCCGAGTCTGTCTGGGTGAGTAGACATAAAAATAAAGAAAGAACTTCAATAGATTTGTTTCTATGAATAACAAAATAATCCAGAGGAAAGAGCATAATGAATGGGGAGGATGAATGGTTCAGACAGAACTGTATAAGGAAAGTGATGACCCTTGAATAAAGCACGGAAATTTGTTTAAATGTTTTGTCTATTGTCAAAGTGATGCATTTTAATTGTTGAGAAATTGGGAAGTACGGGATAAAATAGCACCTGTAATCTAATACCACCACCTAGAGTTACACATGATAAAATTTTAGACTTTTCTCCATTATTTTCTATCTTCTTCATGTCACTGGCTAACACTTTATCTTATAACTGTTTTTTGACAGCACACATAATAGGCGCTTTAAACAACCAGGTGAACTTGAAATACTTGTAAGTAAACTTGAAATCTTTTTTGCAAACATGGTTTGCATTGAAGCATCATATTAAGCTCTTTGCTATAATACACTAGAACATCCTTTCATGGCAGGATATTTATTTCTCGTTTTGAGTATCCTTAGAGTTATTAGAAACACAATTCTAATAAATAGTCATCTTCATAAATCCCTGTCCTCATTGAAATTTGGTACAGAAATGTGGTACAGAAATCACAAAGGAAAGAATGCTATCTTTTTTTAAAGATGAACGGAGTTTTCATTCAATGATCGACATTCAACACATGCCTGATGACAGGATAGGTGCTCTAGGCCTCTGGAAGAGAATGTACACAAACATACAATATGGACGCATAATAAGGGCTTAAAATGCATAAGCACATTGTCTTGCTAATCCATAAAGGTAAGTCAGGTGAAGAGGGATAGGGGATGAAGCTGAGGAAATACATAGGAACCAGATCATGAATATGCTTTTATGCCTTGATCAGTAACTTATCTTTTATCCTGCAGGCAATGGAAATTCAATAAATGTTTGCTCAATGTAATTGATTTACTCACTGAGGAAGAGTTTGCTTCCTCGAGTAAATAAGACTAATAATGGGCTATCTAGCAAGGGCTCAGGTGAAAATATTCTTTCTTCAGGAAGTATACCTTATTTTCCTAGTTGAAATTAGAGGAAGCCCTCTCCCAACCCATTCCAGGCCTCTAATTAGTTAATCTGCAAAAAATTATAGCCACAAATATTTTTTGCATGCTCACACACATTGAACGTTAATGTTAAAGCTTAGACAAATGCGAGTTTCAAACTTTTGATTAGGGGCAGTCATTTCTTTGGTTAGCGAGCCATCAATCAGAGTTCCATCTCCTGACCCTTTGTACGCAACACATCCATAACTCATAATATATGATAATCCTATTTTTTATTTCAAGATGGAGCAAGATGTTTAAAATGTGAAAAGCATTCTGGATACAGTGAAAAAGTCTAGCCTTGAACATTTTATCATTCTTGTATTTTATGAATTCTCCCAACTTTCAAAATTTTCAATTCAATAGCAAATTTTCTGAACAACTCACATACTAATTCTTAAAATGCATTCTGCTTAGATTTTATTGTAAAAATAAATCTCATTTAAAACTCACAATTCGTTAGTTTACTTAATAGTGAAAGTTTTGAGTAGTCTTTTTAATTAGTGAAACTGGTATAATCAGTTTGCCAGCATAATTAGATTTACAACTGACTTAACAGGAAATCAGCACAAATGGAGCAAAAAGTGCACAGGTGTTAGAGAAGCGGAGTGGTTAACTTGCAGTAGACAGTCATCGGTCTGCCTTGCAAAGGGAATGAGGGGCACTGGTAAGCCATGCAAGCCTCTTAAGTGGAGTTTTGTCAAGGGAGTTACGAATACGATTTCTCTTTTTTCCAAATTTCCAAAGCCCTTTACCTGAAAATTTCATCACTATCTATCCAAATATATAATTACTTAGGTACATGATTTTTCCCCCTTGAAAAAAAATACATGGGTTAGCATAGAGAAGTGTTCATTAAATTTGTATCTTATTGTTGGTAAAGCCAAAAAGGTTGAATGAATTCTACACGGACTTTAAAAAATATATATAGTGTTCAAATTAACAAAGACTTCCTATGTATCCTATTAATACTTTGTTGGGGGGGGGTCCCACATGTACTTCAATCAATTAAACTCAACTATGCAATAAATGTGATTTTGATGATTGGGTGACTTAATATATTTTTTTAATGTAATGGTCACAAAAGGGATAATACAGAAAATCCTCTAGGACAATTGAGACCAGACAGCTCTGTGCTGATTGTTCTGTCTTGGCATACTCCCACTCTACATATTCTCTATACGTCCTGCTCTTATCCCAGAAAATGATTTCAATCAAGCTATAGGACTCTGGAAGCCAGAGAGCCTTAGCCAATGGGAGGCATGACTGGAGGATGAAAGGAGACAGTGGCCAGGAAATTTTGATCCCCACTTCCATCTTATTTCAGCAGCAAAATTTTAGCACTGGCCATGTCCCTTGACAACTCTATCTCTAGTAAGCTGTCTAGTTCTCAGAGGTTAGCCCACACTGGGCTCCAGAAAAACCATGTCCTCACCTGGTCCCACTAGATCGTGATTATTAATGGCTTCCTTGGGGTCCTCAGCATCCCTATTGGTTCTCTTAATCCTACCCACACTTGTATAAATAGTCCCTGAACCAATTTTCTTCATGATTGCAGATAAGTATCTATTCTGTTTCCTGCCAGGATCCAGGCTGATACAACCAGAAAGTATCAGCCTATAAATCTTTGCATTAAAATTCTGCTACTCAAAGGAACTTTAAAGTTTTTGCTTTTTTTTCCTACATGACTTATGTTGCAGTTAGGTCTAGCTGAGATCCTAGAGGGAAAAGGTACTCTGGGTATTTCATACAACTTGAAAAAAAATTTCACAGTACTTACCAAAAAATTTATCATGATTCTACCCTTTGACCCAGAAATTCCACTACGTAGGCTTTACCATTTAGTAATACCAGCATAAGTGCTTAATGATACACCTCAGGAATCACAAACTAAAGGGCCCATGAGAACAAGGCAGGTGCTCCAAATGAGGACAGACTGTTAGGTGCAATGCAACGGAGAAGGTAGGGACTGTGGCAAGTGGAATAGATAGCAATTTATAATTGCTGTGGTCTCAACACTGCCAAAGCTAGTTACTGCAATTCAAGAACTAGACCCAGTGGTTATTGATCTTTAGATTTTTTAAGAGAAGCCAAAAACCTGGATTTATAAATGTTGATTCAATTAAAAAAATTTTTTTAAACGACTTGGAGCCAAAACTAGAGGAATCTGCTCTTATTATGGCCCTCTGGGGGCCAGTTTCTGAATGTTAATGGATGTTTAAGAATGTTATTGACTGCTTTTTTTTGAAACAGTAAACATTTAGAGACAAAGTAAATGGCAATCATGAGATAGATTTTACAATGTATACCTTGTAGGGACTAGTTTGTAACAATTATAAGAACAAGGCAGTTCTAGATGTATGAACCCAAAAGCATAAGCTATGTGTAGTTATTTTTGAAAGCAGTATCACAAGAAGCTTGCCATATATATGTGACTAAAGAAAAATAAAATTTAGCTAAGTTTCTGAAACTTTATTGTTCACCAAATGGCTTTGTTGAACTTCAGTTGATCATGAACTAGAGCAAAAAGAAATAATACACAGTCAGTAAATATTGGCTATTAAGCTATGCCAGGAACATTTCTAAGAGATATACATGTATTAACTCAATTGAATTTCACAACAGCCTTTACACGGAAGCAGTTTTTATTTTTCCCATTTAGCTGCTGAGAAAACTAAGGCACTAAAAGTTTAAGCAACTCACCCAAAGTCACACAGCTTGTATGTTGTGGAGCTGGGAATCCAACTACTGGTTAAGCCAAACACATGAATTCAGTAATACTGCCTAAATGTTGTCCGTAAAATGCCAGAGTTACAAGAACGGTTGAATATTTTTCTTAAAAAGTTGTATAAAGGAAGATAAGTAAATCAAACCAAATTCAGCAGATATAACAATAAGAAAATTGCCACTTTTATTTATGCGTACTTTGTCCATGAAAGAATATATGTAGTCATCACAAAGAAAAAAATTCCATTACTATGTATGACAGATGCTAACTAGACTTACTGTGATGATCATTTCACAATATATAAAAATATCAATTATGGTATGTACCTGAAACTAATATGATGTATGTCAATCATACCTCATTTTAAAAAAATGCACAAAAAAGAGAATATATGTAATTCTGGAAAACAGAACAGATTGAAAAATAGTAAAGGTAGAGAAAAAGGAGAAAGTATCAAAGAGACAGAACTAAAGAGCAAAGAGGTCTGTTAGAATAAACAGCTAAAGATAAGAATATATTTTTTATTTGGAGGTCACAGATATTTGAAAAAAAAATAGTATATTGCCCAAAAAATAATTTTCTCTGGTGTGTGATATATGCAAAGGTAGCCATAGTTGTATATTGATAACCCAGCTGTTTTCTAAAAATTAAAAACAACATAAAAGTTTTAAAAAAAAATTAATGCTGCTCAAGCTATTATTTGTAAATTATATAAATAGAGTTATCAAAAAACTCCAATAATATTTAATTCAAGATAAAATAGTTCTTCTTCTTGGAAAACAATCAACCCAAAACAATGCTCTATATCTCTACTGTATAAGTTTTTACCAAGGCCTAATAATTTATAATTTACCTCCAAGCTAAAACAGTCAATAACTGCCTTTTAAATATTCAGCCAAGAAAGAAACACTTTGATTTCTAAGATCTTTTGTGATAGATGCTGAAACCATGATTTAAGAGAAGTCAGGGTAATTTTATCTTCTTTGGAGGAAAGAAGAATTATGTAGACTTTGTAAACTCAAAGAAGAATAAAGGAGAGCAAAAGATCTCAAAGACATGCAAGCCTTGTAATATCTGATGCTCCTTTTGTGAAGTATGACCCTAGTAGACATGTCTATGAGGAGTTACACTGCTTGGTCATATGGGCTTGGTACGCAAGAGGTAGTGTGTTTGAACAGGGTAGAGTGACTTCAGAAGTTTCCTTCTACAAGTTTCTACACTTTGTGCCACTTTGTGCCACTCCATCCAATATTAGTCAATGCTAAATTCTGACCAGAAGAAAGATGATAACTTTGTCATTAATACTTCCAAGTAAGTGACATTTTTATGACAAAAGCCATGGTCTTATAAAGGTTACATCAGTTTTAACCTATGCATTCACCAGGGATGAAATTTGGCATTTCTTTCTTTTGTGCTCAAGCACTGTTGATTCTTACCCTAATTCACTCAATGCAACATATAGAGTTTATCTGCAGGGCATTTTCAAGCCATTGAAACAAATTACTCTTTGCTCTTGTTTTTGCTTTTGCTTTCTTAATAAAGATAATTAGATATACTATATAGTGCTTTATATGAGACATTCCTCAAGTTGTTAAACTTGATTCCTAAAATGCCTTATACAACAGAGAAGAAGACTGTAAAAGAATATAACCCATCACCAAATTACAAATTTCTGTGAGAACATGACAAATAAGGAAGGAGAGGGAACATTTCTGTACCAAATTCTGCCAAATAACCCAAATTCATTCAAGGAATAAAATGGAGCAACAAAGTCAAATTGTTGACCTTCTCTTATTTGGGTTTTTTTTTTTTAAGATTTATTTATTTATTTCACAGACAGAGATCACAAGTAGACAAAGAGGCAGGCAGAGTGAGAGGGGGAAGCAGGCTCCCTGCTGAGCAGAGCGCCGGATGTGGGGCTCAATCCCAGGACCCTGGGATCATGACCTGAGCCGAAGGCAGAGGTTTAACACACTGAGCCACCCAGGCACCCACCCCTTCTTAGTTTTAAGAGACTACCCAGCTTATTTCTTTATTCAACTCTCTGCCTGTCCGCCCCCATGATCATCCACTTTGGGCTACAAAACACAAAGCCATTTCCCAGAGGTAATGGTATAACAGCTAGGAAATAAATACATAAAATTATCTGTTCTAAGACCAAAGCCTGACCTACACCAAGGCCCAGAGTTGACAGATTACCAGGTTATATCTGAATCAAAGTACGAGTTTAAAAAAGAAACAGACCAAGACCAAGAAGGAGAGACTCCCTAGTGAAGCCACATCACTCTTGCAAACCAAGATGAAAGTTAACACATATGTGAGACTAAAATTCATCAGGATACCCTAGAATTCTACATATCAGATTTAGTTATTCAAGTAGTCTTTATACTAATGGGTTTCCCTTTTTACCACTTTCATTGACAATCCAATAGAATAATGGCAACCCTAGAGGTTTTCTTCAGGACCAAGAATTCCTGGTATTATTAATAATATTGATCTCTTCTCACTACATACAAAAGGTTCTTAAAATGTTGTTGAAGTGGTGGAATCATGTGTTCTCTTTAGGACGCTTTAAGTCTATAGACCCCTTCTCTCAGGAAAATGCATATGCAACAGCATTTAGCTATAATTTCAAGGTGACTGCTGAAATCCATCCAAGGTCCTCCCATGTTATAAACCACTGCCCTGGACAGGTGTAAAACCAAACCAAACCAAACCTTACATTTATAGTTTTAATTATAACCTAGAGACAGGTGACCATGAAATCTGTAAGTAGACATCATTCATAAGGTTCAGAAACATATAGCCACCAGCTTTTTAGACATTTGAATCAGAATCCTATGGAAGCTAGGTCCAAATTGTATGAGCTATTTAAGTATATGGACTTAACTTACCTGGGCATGAATCACAACTCTACCACTTGATATCTGTGTATCTAAAGTATCTGTGAGTCCTCACAATTGTATATATCTTATTTGGCTGTGATAGGTACTAAATGTGTTTCTATGTGCAAGACACTTGCCACAATATCAAGTTAATGGTCAATAAATGTTAATTATCATCACAGTGCTATTAGCATTATCCACACAATATTAAAAATATTAAGTTGATATTTATAAAATGGAACTCTTCAATTCCCTAAAACCAGCTTGTTCTCCTGCATTTCCTATCTTGATTAATTGCAGCATGACATACTAAATTGTCCTAAATCAAAAACCTACAAAATATCTTCTCAATCACCTTCTTTCTACCCCACAGTTACCTGGCTTATTCTCCACCAACACAAACAACTCTCTGGTTAAAATCCTATTGATTATATTATATCCCATCAAACGATTTACATTTTACCAAAAATAACATCTCTAACTCTGACTGTAATCCTTCTTTCCACTAACGTAACAGATAGTTCCTGCTTTCAATAAAAAATAATAATAATAATAATAATTCTGATTAAATGTCACTGCCTTTAGAAGTATTTTTGTAATACTCCATTAAATCAGACCGAATTACTTACTCTTCTCTATGTTCCTTTCTGTGAATGTCCATGACACACTTGGCCTATATCCAATTCAATACTTGTCATAATACATTATAGCAGCTATGTTTCTTATCTATGTGAGCAATCATTAGAGACTGTGTCATGTTTACCCAAGTGAACCCAGGTCAGTCACAGTACCTAGAATAAGCTAAGCACTTGCAAAGGTTAATTAAATATATGTGGATAAAATCAAGGACTTCTTTTTGTTTATAAAGTAATTTTTAACTTTTACTTTTTTTTTTTAAGATTTTTATTTATTTATTTGACAGAGATCACAAGCAGGCAGAGAGGCAGGCAGAGAGAGGAGGGGTAGCAGCCTCCCCGCTGAGCAGAGAGCCTGATACAGGGCTTGATCCCAGGACCCTGAGATCACAACCTGAGCCGAAGGCAGAGGCTTTAACCCACTGAGCCACCAAGGCACCGCAAGGACGGTTTTTGATAGTAAATAAAATATACCTTAAAAAAAATCATCTCCCCACCCTGCTAATAGCTCTGAATATGAAACTAATTTAAGAAAACTTCCTAATCGTTCCTGGGAATAGAAAATTAGAACTTTATCAAAGAGGTATTGTTTGTTTGTTTTTTTATTTTTTTTTTAATTTTTTATTTTTTATAAACATGTATTTTTATCCCCAGGGGTACAGGTCTGTGAATCACCAGGTTTACACACTTCACAGCACTCACCAAAGCACATACCCTCCCCAAAATCCATAATCCCACCCCCTTCTCCCAACCTCCCTCCCCCCAGCAACCCTCAGTTTGTTTTGTGAGATTAAGAGTCACTTATGGTTTGTCTCCCTCCCAATTCCATCTTGTTTCCTTGATTCTTCTTCTACCCACTTAAGCCCCCATGTTGCATCACCACTTCCTCATATCAGGGAGATCATATGATAGTTGTCTTTCTCCGTGTGACTTATTTCGCTAAGCATGATACGCTCTAGTTGCATCCATGTTGTCGCAAATGGCAAGATTTCATTTCTTTTGATGGCTGCATAGTATTCCATTGTGTATATATACCACATCTTCTTGATCCATTCATCTGTTGATGGACATCTAGGTTCTTTCCATAGTTTGGCTATTGTGGACATTGCTGCTATAAACATTCGGGTGCACGTGCCCCTTTGGATCACTACGTTTGTATCTTTAGGGTAAATACCCAGTAGTGCAATTGCTGGGTCATAGGGCAGTTCTATTTTCAACATTTTGAGGAACCTCCATGCTGTTTTCCAGAGTGGCTGCACCAGCTTGCATTCCCACCAACAGTGTAGGAGGGTTCCCCTTTCTCCGCATCCTCGCCAGCATCTGTCATTTCCTGACTTGTTGATTTTAGCCATTCTGACTGGTGTGAGGTGATAGCTCATTGTGGTTTTGATTTGTATTTCCCTGATGCCGAGTGACATGGAGCACTTTTTCATGTGTCTGTTGGCCATCTGGATGTCTTCTTTGCAGAAATGTCTGTTCATGTCCTCTGCCCATTTCTTGATTGGATTATTTGTTCTTTGGGTGTTGAGTTTGCTAAGTTCTTTATAGATTTTGGACACTAGTCCTTTATCTGATATGTCGTTTGCAAATATCTTCTCCCATTCTGTCACTTGTCTTTTGATTTTGTTAACTGTTTCCTTTGCTGTGCAAAAGCTTTTGATCTTGATGAAATCCCAATAGTTCATTTTTGCCCTTGCTTCCCTTGCCTTTGGCGTTGTTCCTAGGAAGATGTTGCTGCGGCTGAGGTCGAAGAGGTTGCTGCCTGTGTTCTCCTCAAGGATTTTGATGGATTCCTTTCGCACATTGAGGTCCTTCATCCATTTTGAGTCTATTTTCGTGTGTGGTGTAAGGAAATGGTCCAATTTCATTTTTCTGCATGTGGCTGTCCAATTTTCCCAATACCATTTATTGAAGAGGCTGTCTTTCTTTCATTGGACATTCTTTCCTGCTTTGTCGAAGATTAGTTGACCATAGAGTTGAGGGTCTATTTCTGGGCTCTCTATTCTGTTCCATTGATCTATGTGTCTGTTTTTGTGCCAGTACCATGCTGTCTTGATGATGAAAGCTTTGTAATAGAGCTGGAAGTCCGGAATTGTGATGCCACCAACGTTGGCTTTCTTTTTCAATATCCCTTTGGCTATTCGAGGTCTTTTCTGGTTCCATATAAATTTTAGAATTATTTGTTCCATTTCTTTGAAAAAGATGGATGGTACTTTGATAGGAATTGCATTAAATGTGTAGATTGCTATAGGTAGCATAGACATTTTCACAATATTTATTCTTCCAATCCAGGAGCATAGAACATTTTTCCATTTCTTTGTGTCTTCCTCAATTTCTTTCATGAGTACTTTATAGTTTTCTGAGTATAGATTCTGTACCTCTTTGGTTAGGTTTATTCCTAGGTATCTTATGGATTGGGGTGCAATTGTAAATGGGATTGACTCCTTAATTTCTCTTTCTTCTGTCTTGCTGTTGGTGTAGAGAAATGCAACCGATTTCTGTGCATTGATTTTATATCCTGACACTTTACTGAATTCCTGTACAAGTTCTAGAAGTTTTGGAGTGGAGTCTTTTGGGTTTTCCACATATAGTATCATATCATCTGCGAAGAGTGATAATTTGACTTCTTCTTTGCCGATTTGGATGCCTTTAATTTCCTTTTGTTGTCTGACTGCTGAGGCTAGGACCTCTAGTACTATGTTGAATAGCAGTGGTGATAATGGACATCCCTGCCGTGTTCCTGACCTTAGTGGAAAAGCTTTCAGTTTTTCTCCATTGAGAATGATATTTGCGGTGGGTTTTTCATAGATGGCTTTGATGATATTGAGGCATGTGCCCTCTATCCCTACACTTTGAAGAGTTTTGATCAGGAAGGGATGTTGTACTTTGTCAAATGCTTTTTCAGCATCTATTGAGAGTATCATATGGTTCTTGTGCTTTCTTTTATTGATGTGTTGTATCACACTGACTGATTTGCGGATGTTGAACCAACCTTGAAGCCCTGGAAGAAATCCCACTTGGTCGTGGTGAATAATCATTTTAATGTACTGTTGAATCCTATAGGCTAGTATTTTGGTGAGAATTTTCGCATCTGTGTTCATCAAGGATATTGGTCTATATCTCTCTTTTTTGATGGGATCCTTGTCTGGTTTTGGGATCAATGTGATGCTGGTCTCATAAAATGAGTTTGGAAGTTTTCCTTCCATTTCTATTTTTTGGAACAGTTTCAGGAGAATAGGAATTAGTTCTTCTTTAAATGTTTGGTAGAATTCCCCTGGGAAGCCGTCTGGCCCTGGGCTTTTGTTTGTTTGGAGATTTTTAATGACTGTTTCAATCGCCTTACTGGTTATGGGTCTGTTCAGGCTTTCTATTTCTTCCTGGTTCAGTTGTGGTAGTTTATATGTTTCTAGGAATGCATCCATTTCTTCCAGATTGTCAAATTTGTTGGCGTAGAGTTCTTATAGTATGTTCTTATAATAGTTTGTATTTCTTTGATGTTAGTTGTGATCTCTCCTCTTTCATTCATGATTTTATTTATTTGGGTCCTTTCTCTTTTCTTTTTGATAAGTCGGGCCAGGGGTTTATCAATTTTATTAATTCTTTCAAAGAACCAGCTCCTAGTTTCGTTGATTTGTCCTATTGTTTTTTGGTTTCTATTTCATTGATTTCTGCTCTAATCTTTATCATTTCTCTTCTCCTGCTGGGCTTAGGGTTTCTTTCTTGTTCTTTCTCCAGCTCCTTTAGGTGTGGGGTTAGGTTGTGTACCTGAGACCTTTCTTGTTTCTTAAGAAAGGCTTGTACTGCTATATATTTTCCTCTTAGGACTGCCTTTGTTGTATCCCACAGATTTTGAACTGTTGTATTTTCATTATCATTTGTTTCCATGATTTTTTTCAATTCTTCTTTAATTTCCCGGTTGACCCATTCATTCTTTAGCAGGATGCTGTTTAGTCTCCATGAATTTGGGTTCTTTCCAAACTTCCTTCTGTGGTTGAGTTCTAGCTTTAGAGCATTGTGGTCTGAAAATATGCAGGGAATGATCCCAATCTTTTGATACCCTTTGAGTCCTGATTTAGGACCAAGGATGTGATCTATTCTGGAGAATGTTCCATGTGCACTAGAGAAGAATGTGTATTCTGTTGCTTTGAGATGAATGTTCTGAATATATCTGTGATGTCCATCTGGTCCAGTGTGTCGTTTAAGGCCTTTATTTCCTTGCTGATCTTTTGCTTGGATGATCTGTCCATTTCAGTGAGGGGAGTGTTAAAGTCCCCTACTATTATTGTATTATTGTTGATGTGTTTCTTTGATTTTTGTTATTAATTGGTTTATATAGTTGGCTGCTCCCACGCTGGGGGCATCGATATTTAAAATTGTTAGATCTTCTTGTTGGACAGACCCTTTGAGTATGATATAGTGTCCTTCCTCATCTCTTATTATAGTCTTTGGCTTAAAATCTAATTGATCTGATATAAGGATTGCCACTCCTGCTTTCTTCTGATGTCCATTAGCATGGTAAATTCTTTTCCACCCCCTCACTTTAAATCTGGAGGTGTCTTCGGGCTTAAAATGAGTTTCTTGGAGGCAACATATAGATGGGTTTTGTTTTTTATCCATTCTGATACCCCGTGTCTTTTGACAGGGGCATTTAGCCCATTAACATTCAGGGTAACTATTGAGAGATATGAATTTAGTGCCATTGTATTGTCTGTAAAGTGACTGTTACTGTATATGGTCTCTGTTCCTTTCTGATCTACCACTTGTAGGCTCTCTCTTTGCTTAGAGGACCCCTTTCAATATTTCCTGTAGAGCTGGTTTGGTGTTTGCAAATTCTTTCAGTTTTTGTTTGTCCTGGAAGCTTTTAATCTCTCCTTCTATTTTCAATGATAGCCTAGCTGGATATAGTATTCTTGGCTGCATGTTTTTCTCGTTTAGTGCTCTGAAAATATCATGCCAGCTCTTTCTGGCCTGCCAGGTCTCTGTGGATAAGTCAGCTGCCAATCTAATATTTTTACCATTGTATGTTACAGACTTCTTTTCCCGGGCTGCTTTCAGGATTTTCTCTTTGTCACTAAGACTTGTGAATTTTACTATTAGGTGACGGGGTGTGGGCCTATTCTTATTGATTTTGAGGGGCGTTCTCTGAACCTCCTGAATTTTGATGCTCGTTCCCTTTGCCATACTGGGGAAATTCTCCCCAGTAATTCTCACCAGTATACCTTCTGCTCCCCTCTCTCTTTCTTCTTCTTCTGGAATCCCAATTATTCTAATGTTGTTTCGTCTTATGGTGTCACTTATCTCTCAAATTCTCCCCTCGTGGTCCAGTAGCTGTTTGTCCCTCTTTTGCTCAGCTTCTTTATTCTCTGTCATTTGATCTTCTATATCACTAATTCTTTCTTCTGCCTCATTTATCCTAGCAGTGAGAGCCTCCATTTTTGATTGCACCTCATTAATAGCTTTTTTGATTTCAACTTGGTTAGATTTTAGTTCTTTTATTTCTCCAGAAAGGGCTTTTATATCTCCCAAGAGGGTTTCTCTAATATCTTCCATGCCTTTTTCAAGCCCGGCTAGAACCTTGAGAATTGTCATTCTGAACTCTAATCTGACATATTACCAATGTCTGTACTGATTAGGTCCCTAGCCTTCGGTACTGCCTCTTGTTCTTTTTTTTGTGGTGAATTTTTCTGTCTTGTCATTTTGCCCAGATAAGGGTAAATGAAGGAGCAAGTAAAATACTAAAAGGGTGGCAACAACCCCAGGATAATATGCTTTAACCAAATCAGAAGAGATCCCAAATCATGAGGGGGGAGAAAGGGGATAAAAAGAGGTTCAAAAAGGAAGAAAGAAAAAAAAGAGAAAAAAAGAAAAGAAAAGAATTAAAAAAAAGAAAATGAATAAAGAAAAATATAAAAAAGAAAAAATATATATATTAGATAAACTAGTTAAAAAACGTTAAAAAAGAAAAGGGTAAAAAAAAATTTTACCCAAAGGCGCGAAAAAAGAAAAAAAAAAGAAAAAGAAAAAGAAAAAGATTAAATTAACTGCAAGACTAAAAAAAAAAAAAATCACAGGGAGAAAGCCATGAGTTCTGTGCTTTGCTTTCTCCTCCTCTGGAATTCTGCTGCTCTCCTTGGTATTGAAACCACACTCCTTGGTAGGTGAACTTGGTCTTGGCTGGATTTCTTGTTGATCTTCTGGGGGAGGGGCCTGGTGTAGTGATTCTCAAGTGTCTTTGCCCCAGGTGGAATTGCACCGCCCTTACCAGGGGCCGGGCTGAGTAATTCGCTCAGGTTTGCTTTCAGGAACTTTTGTTCCCTGCGCTTTCCGTAGAGTTCCGGAGGATGGGAATACCTATGGCGGCCTCCTGGTCTCCGGCCCGGAGGAGCCGAGAGTCCGGGGCCCCACTCCTCAGTGCGCCCTCAGAGAACAGCGCCCAGTTACTCCCGTCTGCCTGACCTCCGGCCTCGCTCCGAGCTCACGGAGCCTGCGACCGGTTCAAGGTAACACCGAGCTGTGATCTTACTGTCGGCTCTGTCTCTGTAGCCGGTTTTCCCGTTCCAATACCCGCAAGCTCTGCGACACTTTGACACCCCCGATCCTTCTGTAACCCTGCGGGACCTGAGGCCACGCTCACCCCGCGTGGGCTTTGCCCCCGTTTAGCCTCTGGAGCGATGTCCCTCAGTGGAACAGACTTTTAAAAGTCCCGATTTTGTGCTCCGTTGCTCCGCTGCTTGCCAGGAGCCAGCCCCTCCCCCGGGGTCTATCTTCCCGTCGCTTTGGATTCATGTCTCCGCCAGTCCTACCTTTCAGAAAGTGGTTGTTTTTCTGTTTCCAGAATTGCTGTTCTTCTTCTCTTCGATCTGCCGATGGATTTGTAGGTGTTTGCAATCTTTAGATAAGCTATCTAGCTGATCTCCGGCTAGCTGATGTAGTCTCAGCCTGCTACTTCTCCGCCATCTTGACTCCTCTCCGAGGTATTGTTTCAAAGGAAAGAAATCATCCCCCAAAAGTTGAGGTGACACTCTTCTTCGTCCTATCAGTTATATAGTTATGGGATTTTGTTGACAATATCCAATTGCTTATAACACAACAAGGAATAGGACTAGAGACTGATTATAGTTTACAAATCTCTTCAATTTCTCAATGTCCCTGTTTATCTCAAGATGTGTTTTCCTAAAAACAGCTATCACATTTTATAAAGTTTTCTAAACACAATATACCATATTCATCCATTTTTATAATAAACTATTACTCATACATTACTCTTGCACTCTACAAATTCTGAGATGATATGTCTGAATACATGTCCTTCACTACTATCGATTTAAAGGCAAAATGTATAATGTCTAAAAAGAAATGCTTCAAAATACGTCTCTAACTTTCTGGCATTGGACAAAATTAAGTTACAGAGTTTAACCAAAGGGGAAAATATTTCTAAACTGAATCTATTTGTGATATACTGGTTTAAAATTCAAAACTGCCAACATATTCTGTTTACTCCCTTGGCATCTGTTGCATCTGCCAACTGGTGGCCAAAAATTAGAGCAGACTTAACTAATTAGAAGGGTCCCCATCTGGTAGCTGAACTTCTTATTTATGCTTCCTTTACATTCTAAGTACAGATATTTGAACCAGAACTTTTGTGGTTTGTAGCAGAGGAGGCTCTCTCTGGCCAGCCTACTTGCTTATTGTCCTGCTGAGCTGAACTTGGCATAGATGGAAATGTTCTCTATATTTTATGGACTCCCTTCCTGTGCTCCCCGTGGGATGAATCATCTTTGCCACAAGAGTTTCCACTGTCTCTCAAAACACTTTCCCATTCATTTTTATCTCTGTGGGCCTAGATCTAAGATTATGAGTATATTATTGACAAATAGAACCCATGATTTGGTAAAGCCAATACTATCCTTTCTAAGATTAAAACTAAAGGAAAGGATTAAAGGAAAACATCATAGTGTAGTGTGTTTCTTCATGGTTTTTATTTAATCATTGTGAGTACAGTTTCATAATGAAGGAAACTCCTGGTAGAATCATGTAGCAATCCCAATCTCAGGCTCTGAATAAGGACTTTTGTTGGGAATTTTACCCTGCTTGCTAATAGTTGTGTGTTCCTCAGCAAGTTGACCTAACTCAGTTTCCTCATATGCAAATTTGGAACAATATTTTAAATGCTGTTTCTTAAATAATGAGAATCAAATAAGAAATTATGTGCAAAGTGCTTATACCAGTACATGGCATAAAGAAAACTAACAAAAGACCTAGTATTATTGTAAATAGAGGCCTAATATTATTAAATAATAATAGTTTTCAAAATATGATACTTGTTGCAACATTTGGTTGTTTTGACGATGTCATTCTGTTATATTTTTTTAAGTTTCTCCTTTATAGGAGCAACTTAAGTTGATTTCCCCAAATTCCAGTTTGTATCAGAGGAAGATTGGAAACATACCAGGTAGCAGAAGAAAGTGATGGACCCTGGGGAGGGTATGTGCTATGGTGAGCACTGTGAATAAGAAAGATGTAAGATAGATGAATCAGACCTGTACCCCTGAAACAAATAACACATTATGTGTTAATTTTAAAAAAGAGTTCAATATCTGTATTATGAAGTAAAACAGAATGACTCTATTAACTTTGTCATATTTTACTTATTATCCAAAGTTATTTTTTCCTCCAAGTAGACACGAAGTGATGAAAAATGTGAAAAAAAAAAAACTTGAAGAGATTGAAGAATTGCCAACCATCTCCTAAAAACCTACTGTGTTCCAGCCCTGTTTTAGGCCCTATGAATACAGGATGAGAAAGACATAGTCTCTGTCTTCAAAGAGTTCATGGTGTTTTATGGGATCCAGGCATATGAATAAATAAATACTTCTCTGTATAAATAAACTCAAGACTGTGTTGTAGTGTCCAGAAACACTCCATAAAACAAGTGACTTCTGAGATGAATTTTAAAGGATTCACAGAAGTGAATGGAGCTCCACATGATAGTTGATAGATATTCCAGTTTAAAAAGAGCAGTGTAAACTCAATAATGGAGTAGAGTTGAGAAATAGTATGATATTCTTTGGGTTGATACAAATAGTTTAGAATTGCTGGAATTTAATGCACATGGCAAAAAGCATGGCAGATGCTCAGAAGCCTTCTAGGGTGCACCTTGCCTGGATCACAGTTGATATATTCCGCTACACATCCCCTCAACCACCTCTCATCAAAATGACTAGAAGGAGGAAAGCCCAACAGAGGAAAAATTCAGAGACTGTGACCTCTCCATCAGAGCTATTGGATATGGACATAAACAGTATGTCAGAAAGGGAATTCAGGGTAACAATTATCCAGGCAATGGCTAGGTTGGAGAAAACTATTAGTGATAACATGGAATCTATTAGGGCAGAAGTGAAAGCTGCCCAGGAAGAAGTTAAAAATGCTATCAATGAGATCCAATGTAATATAAATTCTCTAACAGCTAGGGTAACCAAAGCAGAAGATAGAATTAGTGATCTAGAGGACAAAATGATAGAGAAAAAGGATCAGGAAGAGGCCTGAGAACACACAGCTTAGAAGCCATAAAAACAGAATTAGGGAAATAAATGATGCCATGAAATGTTCCAATGCCAGACTTATTGGGATCCCTGAGTGGGAGGAGAAAGAAAGAAGACTAGAAGATACAGTTGAACAAATTTTCCATGAAAATTTTCCCAATCTGGGGAATGGAACCAGCATTTGTGTCCTAGAGCCAGAAAGATCACCTCCCAAAATCATAGAATCTAGAAAGATGTCAAGACACCAGATTGTTAAACTGATGAATCATAATTTTAGACAGGAGCTCTTGAGAGCAGCTGAGGGGAAGAGATTCCTTAGGTACAGAGGAAGGTCCATCAGAATAATGTCAGATCTGTCCACAGAAACCTGGCAAGTCAGAAAGGGCTGCCAAGACACATTCAGAGCACTAAGTGAGAAGAACATGCAACCAAGAATACTTTATACAGCAAGGCTAACATTCAAAATGGATGGAAAGATAAAGATCTTCCACGATTGGCAAGGTTTAAAAGAGTATGTGACTACCAAGCCAGCACTACAAGAAATATTAGGGGGGGGGGTCTATAAAAGAAGAAAGAACCCAAGAGTGTCATAGAACAGTAATTTACAGAGACAATCTATAGAAACAAGGACTTCACAGGCAATATGTCAATAAAAACGTATCTTTCAATAATCACTCTCAACGTGAACAGCCTAAACGCTCCCATAAAACAACACAGGGTTGCAAAATGGATAAAACAACAGGACCCATCCATATGTTGTCTACAAGAGACCCATTCTGAACTTAAGGATACATCTAGACTGAAAGCAAAAAAAAGGAGAGGCATCTTTCATGCTAATGGACCACAAAAGAAAGCTGAGGTAGGAAGTCTCATATCAGATAAATTAGATTTTAAACTAAAAACTGTAGTCAGAGATAAAGAAGGACACTATATCATTCTTAAAGGGTCTAACAACCAAGAAGATCTAACAATTGTAAATATTTATGCACCCAATTCAGGAGTAGCCAACTATATAAGACAACTGTTAATCAAGACTAAAAAAAAAAAAAGAGTCTTAATGATATGACTAACATTAATAGTAGGGGATCTTAACAACCACTCTCAGTCACAGAGAGATCATCCAAGCAGAAAATCAATAAAGAAACAAGAGCATTGAATGACATATTGGGCCAGATGGACCTCATACATATATACAGAACATTTTACCCTAAAACAACAGAATACTCATTCTTCTTGAGTGCAAATGGAACTTTCTCCAGAACAGACCACATACTGAGTCACAAATCGGGGCTCAACTGATACCAAAAGATTGAGATTATTCCCTGCATATTCTCAGACCACAATGCTTTGAAACTGGAACTCAACCATAAGAAAAAGCTTGGAAGGAATTCAAACACTTGGAAGCTAAAGACCACCTTGCTTAAGAATGTTTGGATCAACCAGGAAATCAAAGAAGAACTTAAACAATTCATGGAAACCAATAAGAGTGAAGATACTTCGGTCCAAAACCTATGGGATATGGCAAAGGCTGTCCTAAGGGGGAAATACATCCCATCCAAACCTCCCTCAAAAAAATTGAAAAATCCAGAATATACCAGCTCTCTTTACACCTTAAAGAACTGGAGAATCAACAACAAATTAAGCCAGCCCCACACAAGGAGGGAAATAATCAAGAGTAGAACAAAGATCAATGAGATAGAAACTAGAGATACAGTACAATACATCAATGAAACTAGAAGCTGGTTTTTTGAAAGAATCAATAAGATCGATAAACCATTGGCTAAACAAATCCAAAAGAAAAGAGAAAGGATCCAAATTAGTAAAATTATGAATGAAAAGGGAGAGATCATGACTAACACCAAGGAAATAGAAACAATCATCAGAAATTATTATCAATGGCTATATGCCAATAAGTTAAGCAACCTAGACAAAAATGGATACATTCCTGGAAACCTATAAATTTCCAAAACTGAATCAGGAAGAAACTGACAACCTGAATAGACCAATATCTAGTAAAAAGATTGAAGCAGTGATCAAAAACTTCCCCCCAAACCCCAGGACCTGACAGATTCCCTGGCAAATTCTACCAAACATTCAAAGAAGAAATAATACTGTTCTTCTGAAGCTGTTTCAAAAAATAGAAGGAAGACTTCCAGACTCTTTTTATGAAGCCAGTATTACCCTGATCCCCAAATCAGGCAAAGACCCCACCAAAAGGAGAATTTCAGACCAATTACTCTGATGAATATGGATGGTAAGATTCTCAACAAGATCCTAGCTAACAGAATCCAACAGTACATTGAAAAGATTATCCACCATGACCGGGTGGGATTTATCCCTGGGATGCAAGTTTGGTTCAACATTTGCACATCAATCAATGTGATAGAACAAATCAATAAGAGAAGAGAGAAGAACTACATGGTCCTCTCAATTGATGCAGAAAAAGCATTTGACAAGATACAGCATCCATTCCTGATTAAAACTCTGCAACATATAGGTATAAAGGGAACATTCATCAACTTCATAAAAATCTACCTCTGAAAAACCCACAGCAAATATCATCCTCAATGGGGAAAAGCTGACAGCCTTTCCTTTAGATCAGGAACATGACAAGGATGCCCACTCTCACCATTCTTGTTCAATATAGTACTAGAAGTCCTAGCAACAGCAATCAGAAAACAAAACAAAAAAAAAGGTATTCGAATTGGCAATGAAGGAATCAAACTCTCTCTCTCTTCACAGATAACATGACACTTTATATGGGAAACCCAAAAGACTTCACCCCCAAACTACTAGAACTCATACAGCAATTCAGTAATGTGGCAGGATACAAAATCAATATACCAAATCAGTTGTTTTCTGATACACCAACAATGAAGATATGGAAAGGGAAACGAGAGAATCAATTCCATTTACTGTAATACCAAGAACCATAAGGTACCTGGGAATAAACCTAACTAAAGAGGTAAAGCATCTATACTCAAGGAACTACAGAACACTCATGAAAAAAATCAAAGAAGACACAAAAAGATGGAAGACCATTCCATGCTCATGGATCAGAAGAATAAACATTGTTAAAATGTCTATACTGCCTAGAGCAATCTATACTTTCAATGACATTCTGATCAAAATTCCACCAGCATTTTTCAAAGAGCTAGAACAAACAATCCTAAAACTTGTATGGAACCAGAAGAGACCCCGAATTACTAAGGAAATGTTTTAAAAGAAACACAAACCTAGGGGCATCACGTTGCCTGATTTACTACCAAGCTGTGATCACCAAGACAGCATGCTACTGCAACAAAAACAGACACACAGACCAGTCAAATAGAATAGAGAGCCCAGATATGGACCCTCAGCACTATGGTCAAATAATCTTTGACAAAGCAGTAAAGATATACAGTGGAAAAAAGACTGTTTCTTCAATAAATGGTGCTGGGAAAATTGGACAGCTATGTTTAGAAGAATGAAACTTAACCATTCTCTTATACCATACACAAAAATAAAGTCGAAATGGATAAAAGACCTCAATGTGAGGCCGGAATCTATCAAAATCCTAGAGGAGAACATAGGCAGTAATCTCTTCAACATCAGCCACAGCAACATCTTTCAAGACATGTCTCCAAAGGCAAAAGGAAACCAAAGTGAAAATGAACTTTTGCGACTTCATCAAGATCATCTTTCTTTCTGCACAGCAAAGGAAACAGTCAACAAAACAAAGAGGCAACCCACGGAATAGGGGAAGATATTCACAAATGACACCAAAAAGGGCTTATATCCAAGATCTATAAAGAACCCCTCAAACTCAACACACACAAAACAGATAATCACGTCAAAAAATGGGCAGGAGACATGAACAGACACTTCTCCAAAGGAGACATACAAATGGCTAACAGACACATGAAAAAATGTTCATCATCACTACCCATCAGGGAAATTCAAATCAAAAACACATTGAGATACCACCCTACACCAGTTAGAATGGCCAAAATTAACAAGACAGTAAACAACATGCATTGGAGAGGATATGGAGAAAGGGGAACCCACTTATACTATTGGGAATGCAAGCTGGTGCAGCCACTTTGGAAAACAGTGTGGAGATTCCTTAATAAATTAACCAATTGACCCTCAATTGCACTATTGGGTATTTACCCCAAAGATACCAATGTAGTGAAAAGAAGGGTCATCTGTCGCATCATAGCAGCAATGGCCACAGTCGCCAACTGTGGAAAGAACCAAGATGCCCTTCAATGTATGAATGGATAAAGAAGATATGGTCCATATATACAATGAAGTATTATGCCTCCATCAGAAAGGATGAATACCCAACTTTTGTATCAACATGGAAGGGACTGGAAGAGATTATGCTGAGTAAAATAAGTCAAGCAGAGAGAGTCAAGTATCATATGGTTTCAGTTACTTGTGGAGCATAAGGAATAACACAGAGGACATTGGGAGATGCAGCAGAGAAGTGAGTTGGGGGAAACTGGATTGGGAGACAAACCATGAGAAAATGTGGACTCTGAGAAACAAACTGAGGGTTTTGGAGGGGAGGGTGGGGGGCTAGGTAAGCCTGGTGGTGGGTATTATGGAGGGCACATATTGCATGGAGCACTGGGTGTGGTAAATAAACAACGAATGCTGGAACACTGAAAAGAAATAAAATAAAATGGAAAAAAATAAAATTATTAAAAAAAAAAAAAGACAGGGACCAATTACAGAAGACCTTATGCATGAGTTCATCCTATAGTAGTAATCCTATAGAGAAACTATTGAAAAGTTTAAAGCTGTAAAGTATCACAGACAAAATTTTATTTTAAATTACTGCCAGCAGCATTGATGACAGGTCTGAAGGAATAGTTAAGATGAAATTTTGCAACTCAGGCATTGACTAGGGAAAGATAACCTCACCTAGGGTAGTAATAGTTTGAATGAAGTAGCTAGGGTAGAGCACCAAAAATGATGTAAAATACGGAGACCTCACTGATTAATCATGTCTGGGGCATGTGCCAGTGTTGTGAGGGAGAAATATGATACCATCATTTGTAATCCAGTGACTAGGGGAACAGTGAGGCACACTTTACACTACAGAATAGAGTATGAGAAGCTAGGCCAAGCATCAAGAGAAGGGGTTTAGCTATATTTGTGGAGTGGCTACCGCTTCTTGGGGCATGGACAGAACAAATTGGTTATAATTAAAGTCATATGAACAAATGAGACTATCCAGAAAATTTGTAGAACGAAAAAAAAAATAGTCCAAGAATGGAAATACAGGAAAAAAATGAATTACTGGTGAGCAAAAACTTTTTATGAGCAAAAAGAAGAAGAAAAATCCGAAGATACCAGAGAAGAAATGGTCAGAGAAATACCCAAGAGAGAAGAGAATCATGGAAGTGGAGCAAATAAAGCATTAAAGGAAGTGCAGTAGTTGACAAATGTTAAATGGAGATCCCAATGGAGAACCTAAGAACTAAAATGTGTTATGCGTTTGCCTGGACTTTGGATTTTGATAAACTTGGGTTCAAGTCCATTGTTCACAATTCACCATTTGTGTGACTTGAATAAGTTTCAAATTTGTAAAAATTTAATAAAATTAGTATATCACCTTCTAAGGTCTGTTGAATAGACTAAATAGAAAAATGTAAGCAAAGCACCATTACTAGACAAATAGGTTATACAAAAACCTTTCAATAGGAGCACTTATCCAGGTTATTTTTTTCTCCTAAAATGTTAGCATTATAAAATGATCCCATCATTTAAATTTTATAGTAGACAGATGAAGGGTATGATCTCTACCTATTTCACTATGAGAACTGTGCGTTATTTCCCTCAAACACATGGTATGTACCCAAACATATGTATTAATGAATGAGACATGATTAAAAAGGCAATTCGTGGTCAATTTTTTTAATTTCAGGTCAAACACTTCATATATCTAGATAGTATCTTTAAATATAATGAAAGCTATAGGATTGCAATCATGCTTTGATGGAGCTTCAATGGGAAGATTTAACACATTACATGCAACAATTTCAGACATTAAAAAGGAGTTTGGCTGTTCTTTTAAACATTTCCTTGGTGATTCGGGGTCTTTCTGTTTCCTTACAAATTTTAGGATTGTTTGTTTCAGTACTTTGAAAAATGCCATTGGTATTTTGATTGGAATGGTGTTGAAAATATAGATTGCTCTGGACAGCATAGTCATTTTAACAATGTTTATTCTTCTGATCCATGAGCATGGAATGTTTTTCCATCTTTTTGTGTCTTCTTCAATTTCCTTCATAAGTGTTTTTAAAACAAAGCTGAGGCATCATGTTGCCTGACTTTAAGCTATATTACAAAGCTATGATCACCAAGACAACATGGTACTGGCACAAAAATAGACATGTAGATTAGTGGAACAGAATAGAGAGCCCAGATATGGACTCTAAATTCTATGGTCAACTAATCTTTGACAGAGTAGGAAAAAATATCCAAAGGAAAAAAGTCTCTTCAATAAATGGTGCTGGGAAATTGGACAGCTATATACCTAAGAATGAAACTCGAGCATTCTCTTACACTATATTCAAAGATAAACTGTAAATGGATGAAAGATCTCAATGAGAGATAGGAATCCATCAAAATTCCAGCGAACATATGCAGTAAGCTTTTCAACATCGGCCAAAGCAACTTCTTTAAAAACATGTCTCCAAAGGCAAGGGAAACAAAAGCAAAAATGAACTTGTGGGGGGTGTCTGGGTGGCTCAGTGGGTTAAGTGTCTGCCCTCGGGTCATGATCCTGGGGTCCTGGGATCCAGCCCCGCATCGGGCTCTCTGCTCAGCGGGGAGCCTGCTTCCCTTCCTCTCTCTCTGCCTGCCTCTCTGCCTACCTGAGATCTCTCTCTGTCAAATAAATAAATAAAAATCTTAAAAAAAAAAAATGAACTTGCTGGACTTCACCAAGATAAAAAGCTTCTGCACAGCAAAGGAAACAGTCAACAAAACAAAGAGACAACCCACAAAATGGGGGAAAATATTTGGAAATGACACTACAGATAAAGGACTGGTAGCCAAGATCTATAAAGAACTTCTCAAACTCAACACATCCAAAAAACAAATAATCAAGTCAAAAAATGGCAGAAGACATTAACAGACACTTCTACAAAGAAGACATACAAATGGCTAACAGACACATGGAAAAATGTTCATCATCATTAGCCATCAGGGAAATTCAAATCAAAACCACATTGAGATACCACCTTACACCAGTTAGAAGGACAAAAATTGACAAGACAAGAAACAACAAATGTTGGAGAGGATGTGGAGAAAGGGGAACCATCTTATACTGCTTGTGGGAATGCAAGCTGGTGCAGCCACTTTGGAAAACAGTGTGGAGGTTCCTCAAAAAGTTAAAATATAGAGCTACCCTATGGCCCTACAATTGCACTACTGGGTATTTACCCCAAAGTTAAGTGAAAAGAAGGGCCATATGGACCCCAATGTTCATAGCAGCAATGCCCACAATAGCCAAACTCTGGGAGGAACCAATATACCCTTCAACAGAAAAATGGATGAAGACGATGTGGTCCATATACACAATGGAATATTATTCAGCCATCAGAAAGGATGAATACCTAATATCTGCATCAACATGGATGGAAATGGAGGGGATTATGCTAAGTGAAATAAGCAGAGAAAGACAATTATCATATGGTTTCCCTTATTTGTGGAACATAAGGAATAGTATGGAGTACATTAGGAGATGGAAGGGGGAAATAAAAGAGGGAAATCAGAAAGAGAGATATGAACCATGAGAGACTATGGACTCCAGGAATCAAACTAAGGGTTTGGGGGTGGGGAGAATGGGTGAGTCCAGTGACAGGTATTGAGGAGGACATGTATTCCATGGAGCACTGTGTTATACACAATGAATCATGAAGCGCTACATCAAAAATTAGTGATGTGCTGCATGGTGACTAATGTAACATAATAAAAAATTATTAAAAAAAAAAATAAAAAAATTTTTTTTTTTTTTTTTTTTTTTTTTTTTTTTTTTTTTTTTTTTTTTTTAAAGATTTTATTTATTTATTTGACAGACAGAGATCACAAGTAGGCAGAGAGGCAGGCAGAGAGAGAGGAGGAAGCAGGCACCCCACTGAGCAGAGAGCCCAATGCGGGGCTCGATCCCAGAACCCTGGGATCATGACCTGAGCTGAAGGCAGCGGCTTTAACCCACTGAGCCACCCAGGCGCCCCAAAAATAAAAAAATTTTAAGAAGTTTGGCTCTAAAGTGAAAATGATAGTTCCCTTGCCTGTCCAAATCTTCTATTCTTGCACCCTTAAATTTAGACACAAAGTACCTGCCACTGTTGCTCTCAGAAAGAAGTCAAGCAGAAAGACATGAAACAAACAAGAATCAAAAGAAGCGTACCATATAATACAGGGGCAAACACAATTTGAGTGTTGCCAGATCAAATGCATTAGAGTAAGTCCTACCTATAAGGTACCCCAAAAGACTCTTCCCTCAAGAAACATACCTTCTAGTAGCAGAAATATGACATTGCAAAAGATGAAGAAATTATATCACCATGAGCCCTTAGAAAAGACTTCAAAAGGAAGATTTTATCGATGAAATATTAAATAAAGAATGAGTTGATTCATTCACTAATGCAAAATAATGTGTCTTTGTGTCAGGCCTTCTTTTTGAGATTGAGGACTTAGTGGTCCATAAGAATTTATCAGGGTCAATCCGTGTCTGTTAAGCAACAACTGAATCAATTCTAGAGAGAGGGAGCCACTCAAATAATGATCTGAGGCTTTCCACTGAGTTACTAAACAAGCATGCAAGAGAAAATTAAATATTTAAAATATAATATTTAAAAGCTTCTTGCAATAAGAATAAAGACTTGAATACTTTAAAATGTCAGTAAAATTATAATTCCTTTGATATCGCTGCAATTGATACAATTCATGATTTCTTATTATTTCTTTGTCAGCACCCTTTTTATAATTTTTCAAAATAAAATGAGTAAGGAATGGCCCAGAAACTGAAGATACTGTGTGGCCTCTGTTATCCTCATGTAGTACCGTGGATCATCTTCAATTCCTATGGGAAATAAATTCTGCCCAGTAAGTTTTTAAGATGAATAACAAAGACCTTGATAGAACCCTGTTACTGTGGGCAGGGACCTCCTAGACCCACTCCATGTCCTACCAATGCAGTAACAACTGTATGTTTACACTAATGAACTATGTCTAGAAAGAGTTATCAGTGCAAGCTTTTTGATCTCGTCAGCTGTTTTGGATCTTAGGATAGTAGTTGGCTCTCAATATTTAAAGAAACAACCTCACAACTACCCAAAAATAGCATAGGCATAACTGACTGATCATTGGAATTACAGAATTAAGACTTCCTGCAATAAGATTCAAAAATACTTTTAAAAAATATTTTAGGTGCATTTTAATTTTTGTATGATGTTACATTTTTAAAATTCTAAATAATTAAACATATATAACTATTACGCTCCACACCACATTAAACTGCCATTTTGTAGTTCAAAAAAATTTCATATTGTCCAACCTAATGTATAACCTGGAAAATATCATAGTTAAATATTACAAATATAACACTGGATGCATGTATCCAGCTGCCAAAGAAATAAAACCTTACTAATATGATTGACACACTTACCAAAACAATTGAATTCCTCAGCCAAACAGATAAACCCTCTGACCTACATGTCCCTTTCTGATCTCAGTTCCCACCTCCCCAGCACTGTCATGGAGGGAACAACTATCTCGAATATGGTGATTGTCCTTACAAGCATTCTTTACACTTGATTAAAACAGTGCCCTCATGGCCATTTTTGGTTTCCTTAAACACATGCACAAGAGTTCACCTACGATAATACCAAAGAGTAGAAGTGTTGGCTTATATACATCTGTCTTGCTAAGTATTGCTATGGTTCTCCAATGTGGCAGTTCTAATTTATATTCTCACTGGCTAATTAAAAGTTCATATGGCTCCGTATGCATCAACACATCATTACCAGATATCTTAATCATTTCCTATCTGAAGGTTGTAAAATGGTCCCTCCTCTTAGATTTAATCTTTCTGTTTACCGGTTTAAAATAATTACTTCTTAGGTATAAATGTAGTTTCTAAACTTGAGAAAAAACTCAAGGCTTATGAACTATCTGGGCATGTCTATCGGGCTAGAGAAGGGGACCAACAACTTGAAATCTATTTGAATATGAAGCCACTGAAAGTTGGGGAATTCCTGTGCATATACCTAGCATAATGCCATTTGGATAATACCTAAGGATGTTGTTTATAATAGAAGTCACTGGTCTCTACCATTTCCTCCTCCGGATCAACCTCAAGGATTTATGAATGAATTCTAGGGAGAAAAAAAAAAAAATGATACGAGTGTTTTTCTAAATCTCTCTCCAAATCTCTAAGACGCTGAAAGAAGTTCAAGGTCATAAGTTTTTAAGATCCTGTAGGAGGGTGTATTACAGGTGGCATATAGCTGTTGGCTGCCTTTTTTTTTTTTTTCCTCTCCCAGTTTGGACTTGGCCAAGGCTCTGACTATGACTCCAGTGCTCCACCGTCTCTGTGGAGAGGCACACCAACTTCCAGAACCATGGGACCAAGGCTTTAAGTAGCATTCCTCCCAGTTCTTCTGTTCTGGATGTGATCCTAGTTTGGCTTCTTCTCAGACTACTGTGTTCTCTACTTCAATTTCTCCCTTTTCATTCCTTCCCATCTTCAACAATGAAGCAGACTATCTTCTTACAAATATAAGAAAGAATATACAAGTAAAAGGAAAGGATACCAGGCATCATGTTCCCATGTGGTTTGATGTAAATTTTAATTTATGTGCTCAAACAAGAAAAGTAGTAATTATACTACCTTAATTATGATGGTTGATTTTAAGAGACTAAAGGTATGAAAGGAAGGAAGCAAGCAAACAGAAGAAAAAACAGTTAAACTTAACATTTTGCTCCTGTTTATGGTTACTCATCACAGTTTACATCCAAGTCCCACACCCTCCCTCAAAAAGACAAGCTCTTTCAGTGCTGACAGCATCTCTTGTGTCCTTTGTGACTTGAGGTACTACATGTGGAATCAAAGGTCCCCTGCAAGTATTTGTGAAGTGCGCATAACTAGGCGGATATCTTAAAGAATTAACTCTTATCCCTTTGGTTTTGTATAAGAAAAACTGATTGCTGTTAAGTAAATAAGTAATCAACATATTGCATTACTTTTCTTTGAAAGAAAGGATAGGATATAGAAAAGGAATGTGATTATTTTTACTTAGAAAAATAACTATGAAAAAATTCAAACTTTTTTTTTTAAATGCTTTCAAATGCTTTCAGTTAAAAAAAAAATGCTTTGGGACTTTATTGTGATGCAAGCACTAGTTTCTTTCTCTCCCTCTTTCCCCTCCATCTTCCCCTGCTCCCTTCTGTGTCTCTCTCTCCCTTCCCTTCCTCCCCGACCCCCACCTCTCTCTCTCTCTCTCTCTCTCTCTCTCCCTCTCTCCCTCTCTCTCTCTCTCACACACACACACACACACACACACACACACACACACACAGCCCAGATATTCAGATCCCATTTCTGGATGCAAAATAAGGTCCTTTAATCTTCCTCTAGTGACTTTCTACCACTACCTATTAAATTATCTGGGAGTCTGGAACAAGTGTCATCTCCAGGGTTCTCCTCCCAAATATTCTGTTTGTTTATTTTTTGTTTGTTTTTCCCCCTGGTAGAGTGGAGTTTTCATTTAGTACTGTTCTCAGACCTAGGCCCACCCTTTTCTATTCTACTTTGTAATAGTGGGACTAGGAGTCTCAGGTTGCATTTCTCAGGTTCCCTTACCTTTCAGCCTGTCCTAATAGGAAATTGTGGCAAGCTCATCAAGCAAGAGAAATGGAAAAGGCATGTTTCTCTCTTCTCTCTCTTTCACTTTCTTTCCTTCTTTCTTTCTCTTCTTTCTCTTTTTTCTGTTCTTTCTCCTCTTTCTTTCCTTCCTTCCTTCCTCCATCTGTCTGCTCATTCATTCGTTCCTTCTTTCTCCCCTTCACTTTCTTCCCCCATATGCTTTCCTGTCTTGCTGCTTCTAACAGCAGCTCTGCAAGCTGTAGTGATTTCTCTGAAAACCTAGCCTTTGCCTTAGTGCCCCTTGTCCTCATTCTGAGAGTGTGCTGTCTATCCTGGATTTCAGTGCACCATCTCCTTTCTTATTTCCCAGAGCTAGTCCCTGGTTTCTGCTATTATTTTCCTCCGGATCACCTCACTTTCCCTTTACTTCCTTAGCCTTTTCAACACAATGTAACCAATTGCCTCTATTAAATTCCCACTGTTTGAAACACTTAAGATGCTTCCTATTTTTCTGACTGGACCTTGGCTGATGCATTTGTCTTTTACTTGGTCCTCCTCAATCTTTTATTGGCTTGCCAAGAGCATGGGAACTCAAGAATATACTTCCATATAAGAATCTGCAAACTCCTGGTAATATATGTATATATACTACACTTATACACACAAATGCACATACTTTAAAGAGTATTCTCAGTGAAGTATACCTTAATATAACTCCTTTTATGTAAAAATTTATATGCACACACCCAGAGATGTCCATATGGGTCATCACACTGACAACTAGCGCTTAGTAGAGAAAACTAATGGCTTTCACTCATATTTTTATATTAAAAACATGCATCATTTTATAAGCTATTTTCATTTTGAAAAGAGGTAAAATATCTTAAGAGCACAAGATATCATAACTATTTCATATACATTAATCAGATTATGTTAACTGTGCAAAATATTTAAATAGGGTATAAAATATTATATATAATGTGAAATGATGTGACTACAATGTGCCTTTCTTATAACAGGCTTAATAAATGTTTATTAAACTAATAGTATTTTTGATTTTTAAAACTCATTTTCTTATTTGACACATTGTCATTTCTTCTGCTAAAGCAAAAACTCTCATAGTTGCGATCAATTCTACTCAAGACATTACTACATACATTAATTTGATGCCAACTGGAGTACACAATAAATAAACAAAAAACTTTGAATCAAAAGAAAATAAAGCACCAAACGTAAGACTGGCAATTACCTCTCCTGGGCGCCTGTTTACTATAACTGAACAGCAGAATACTACAAGACTCCAAATGATGTGTAAAAGGAGGAATAAGACAATTTCCACAGAACAAGTTAAAGACAGAGTCACTCCATTTTGTTGGTTTGTGTTGCAAACTTAATGCTATTTAGATGTATTTTTTACAGTGTGTTAATAATGGTAATAAAAAAAGGAGGAAAAAATGACAACATACAGCTACATTACAATAAACAGATGGTGGCTGGAGATGGGCTGTTCTCCATCTGTTCCCATTCTTTCCCAATTCATGATCAGTAAAAGGAATGAACATTAGTGTTCCCCCAGTCTGCCATAATACTCCAAATACAAGGTTCAGAACCTCAGTGCCTCACCACAAAGAAATTCTATACTTTATTTGTTACCATTCTAAATTTAGAATGGCTAATCCAAAGAGTGAGTGGTAACTTACAAAGTTTCAGGACTCATTCTTTTGGAATTATAGCCAAAACTTACCTACTGCCTCCATTAGAAAAGACCCAACAACAATAATAATTTACATAATTTATTAGAAAAGATATAACTTTATTCTGCTCAAAATTTCTTTGGTGATAATTTGTTTTAGTAAATACCATAATGGGCTATATCAGTCATAAATATTAGTATACATATTTTCCATCTGGTTTATGATATATATATATTTTTTTTTTTGGTTTATGATATATTTTTGGTGACATGAATGGACACTGATCTTTAAAATCCATTTGGGGACATATTTCTATTTGGGGACATATGCAGATAAACATATACTATACATCAGATAGATTCACCCAATCCTAGAGAATTTGTGATCTGTGCTTAGCAGTTGGTTTTATGCTGTGCAAATCAACATCTGTTCTAATTATCTTCATAATGCCTAGATTTATTACATTCTTGACATCCCATTAGGCCATTTCAAGAAAAACTGGAGCATAGAAGACATTAACCTTTTCCATCCCTTTATCATCATTCCTGAAAATTTGCCTGAATTGTATGCACCGCTTACTGTTACCAAAATGCTCATCAAGTCCTCATACCCTCCCTCATTTCCTCTATTTTGTACACTACACGTAATGTCTGGTATAAATTACTAATGTGTAAAGGACTGCTTATGCATATAACATTCTAGCTGTGGGGGAAACTGATATTGAAGTGAGCATAAAATTTCCAGTCTCCTCTTACATGATGACTGCTACTGTCTCAGCTCAAACCCTGACATGTTCTCATCTGATCTCCTACAACAGCCACCAAACAATCTCCCTTTCTCCAGAGCCTAGTTTTTCTGAGTTCCAAGTCGGACTACACTGGAGTAGCCTTTTTAAAGGAAATTCTCCTTTTGCTACTCCCTTTGCCTCCAAAGATTCCCCACTCAGTATCTGATAAAAATAACCTTTATATTAGTTTCTGATCTTATCTCTTCTTATACTACACTCCTAAGTCTTACTCAATTGCAGGCTATTTTCAAACACTTCACAATTGTTCATGCTGCTGTGTTTTGTTCAGGTTTTTGTTTGGTTTTTGGCTTTTGTTTTTTTGTTTCTATGCCTGGCTGGAATAAGTTGCACCACCGATCCATCTGGTGAAATTTTTTTGGTCCCTCAAGACTTGGCTCTAATATGAGCTCCTCTCTGAAGCCTCTTGGCACCTGTTTAGAAATAAAGAAATAACCACTCTGTCCTTGACAACCCTTATATATACCTGTGCTCATCTATTTCTCTTACTAGAGTAGGAACCCCTTAGTCTAGGGGCTATGTCTTAATCTGTGTCTGATTTTCTTCATATTCCCTACAGCCAAGCAGTACAGGCACTTTACACATGTACACTAATAACCTCAAACATCATTAAAGCAGGGGACCTGGGTGGCTCAGTCAGTTAAGTGTCTGACTCTTGGTTTCAGCTCAGGCCATGATCTCAAAGGTCATGTGATTGAGCCTTGTGTGGAGGCATGGAGCCCCAAGTCAGGCTCCACACTCAGTAGGGAGTCTGCTTGCAGATTCTCTCCCTCTGCCCCTCTCCCCACATGATCTTGCGCACTCTCTCTCTCTCTCTCTCAAATAAATAAGTATATCTTTTTTTTTTTTTTAAGAAATCATTGGGAAGCCTGGGTGGCTCAGCTGGCTAAGCGACTGCCTTCAGCTCAGATCATGATCTTAGAGTCCTGCAATCAAGTTCTACATTAGGCTCCCTGCTCAGTGGGGAATCTGCTTCTCCCTCTGACCCTCTCCCTTCTCGTGTTTTCTCTCTTTCTCATTCTTACTCTCTCAAATAAATAAATAAAATCTTCAAAAAAAAAATAAAAATAAATCTAAAAAATCATTAAAGCAATAGAGAAAACATTTTTTGATATGGAAGCTTCACACTCGAAGTCAAAATACATATATATCTGATGAATCACAGGCTAGTTTCCAGATAATCTTTAATCATTATATAAAAATGGCAGTAGACATTTGCTGGGTATCTTCTTAGCACATATTTTACTTTTCTCTCCTTTTACTGATGATGCTCTGGGTTTCCCAGCTGTGTGGTTTGGATGAAATCAGTTTGTGTCCACCTAATAAACTAAGCCTTGCTCTCTTTCCTCTCAGAAGAAAATCTCATCATCCAGCCACAGTGGCTGCTTCAGAGGCAGTCACACAGCGTAAATCAAGACAGTCAAAGTTGATGAAAATCAGTTCTGGGATTCCATGTGACTTATCAGGAAAGTGGTGCATATAAGTGAGAATAGACATTATAATATCCAAGGAATTAAAGGCAATCACTCTGGCATGGAGTAAATAACCTGCTTTGGAATAGGACCAAAACTGAGAAATTAGAGTCAAATACAGAAAGAATCTAAACCTTGGTAAATACATATATGAACCCTGGACCAAGCTGCTCCTGTTTATTCCCAGCTAAATATTTTTAACTTTTATATCATTTTTATTTTTTAGAGCAGTTTTATGTAAAATTACATATGTAAAGTTGTGATTTACATAATTTATATAAAATTTTATAGAAAAATTACACAGAAAGTACTGAGAGTTCTCATTCCCCTGTTCTCCCTGAACATAGTTTAATCTATTATCAAGGTCTTTCACTAGTGTGGTATATATTACATTGGGGTTCACTCTTTGTATGTGCAGTTGTATGGGTTTTGACAAAGTATAATTTATGTATTCATCAGTATAATATATAGAATAGTTCACTGTCCTGAAAATCGCCTGTGCTCTATTACTCATCTCTCTCCCTCCCTCCAAACTCCCAGCAACCACTGATGGCTTTACTCTCTCCACAGTTCTGCCTTTTTCAGAGTATCCTATAGTTAGAGCATACAAAATGTAGTCTTTTCAGACTAACATCTTTCACTTAGCAATATGCATTCAAGATTTTCCATATTTTTCATGCCTTAATAGTTTATTTCTTTTTATCACTAAAGACAAATATTCCACTGTTCGGACTAACCACTTTTTGTTTATCCCCTCATTTACTGATGAACACCTTGGCTGCTTTCAAGTTTGAGCAGTTATGAATACAGCCACCATAAACATTCATGTGCATGTTTGTGTATGGAATGCTACTCCACTCAGTTGGATAAACACCTAGGAGTGCAACTGCTTCATCATATAATAAGCCTACACTTAACTTTGTAAAAAACTGCCAGAGTGTCTTCCAAAGTGGCTATGCCATTTTGCACTTACATAGCAATCAGTTAGAGTTCATGTTATTTACCACCTCACCAGTATTTGTTTCCTTTAGTTTTTAAGCCAGCTTTAAGGTATTTTTTCAGTTACTTCTAACAGATAAAATTCTATCCAATAGAGAAAGCATAGGAACAAAAGGGGGAAAAAAACACAGACGCATAATAGCATAATATAAAAATCCACATCTGTAGTATCTGGACTGGAATTTTAGTTCTTTCATTTATTAAGTGTTTGATTTTGGACAAGCTGCTTAACCTCCCTAAATAGCAGTTTTCTTATTGGTATAGAAAATAGAAGGAATGGTTCTTCCCTAAATTGTCATAAATTCTGAACATATATGACAATGTGATCAGAATATTTAAAAAGAAGGTCAAGCAATAGATTATCACTCTGGAGATTAGAAAAATGTAGAGGTGTATTGTTACATTCTCTTTTCTTATTAACCTTGGATCAATTAAATTTCTTCCTTTGCTTTCTTTGCCTATACCATAAAAAAAAAAAAAAATGTTATAAAACTGAGCACAAGATTCAGAGATCTCTCTTCCCAAATGGCAGATCTGAACTCTGGAACTTTCTACTTGCCCTTGTTTGATTCGCCCCTAAGCATTTAATGAAGCATAAAATATCAGTCAGTTTTGAAGCATAAAATATCAGTCAGTTTCAGCAGTTTTACTGTTCAAAAATATCAGAACAGTTCTCTGTTCACATATAAATATATGTTCACATATTTATATGTGAGCAGTAATGTAGTCACTTTTAAGTGGAGAAAAAAAAGAATGAAAGTAAGATAATGCTTAGCTTTTTACAAAATGGATTTCCTCTGCTCAAATACAGAAATCAGTGAGGAGAAATTTTACTCTTACCTCACTATTATCTGTTCTTCTCCTGCCTACCTAAATCTCCCTTTCCTTTTCAAGTTCTTTTGTCTTCCAAGAAATAGATCTTTACTCAATAATCTTTTGGCTTTCTTGCAGGGTCCCTATCCACAAAACTTTGTGTTCTCTTACCTCTCTTAGGCCAAATATAAGAGTAATGTGAATGGAGTATTAAAATATTTCAATATATATTCCAATTCTTGAGTGAGGTCTTCTGTAGACAAATCAATCAAAATGCAAATACCTATCAAGTGGCTGTTTTTGCTCAGGACATTGTAGAAATTCCTTGGAAGCTACAAAGAACTATAAAAAAGAAAAATCTCCGACTTTTTTTATTGTTTTTGATGTTCGTTTTTCTTAGGAACTCCATAAGCTCTAGTTAACTCTTTAGACTAACCCAAATAATTGTTGCTTTCTTAAACTATGATATTTCTAAAATATTCTAAATATTTCTAAAATATTCTAAAAGGCTTATCTTTACTCTTTCCCTTTTTCTTTTCTGTGCTGAACATCAGTTTTTTACTTATTTATGACCATTAATAAAGTTTATAATTATAGAATTCCTCAAGATCTAGGTCACAGTGAGCTATAAAAATATTCTAAACATAACATAACTATAAGTCTCTGCACTTTGAAAATCTGTAGGTTGTACTCAGGCAAGCAGCATATAAGTGTATGAAAATGTATCAACAAATAGTGACTACCCGTTATGAGCCAGGAACTATGACATTAGATTTGAGTGAATCCAAGCTAAACAGAGTCTATTCTCTCAAGAAGCTGATAGTCTGGTAGAATGTGACAAGCATATAACAAGCACAACAACATGCTTTGTGCACTGTATTAGTCAGTGTCTAACTAGGAAACTAAAAATCACATTAAGTATAACAGAAAGAATTGAATGCAGGGAACTGTGAGATGGGTGATGGGAGAGATGAGAGACAAAGAGGAAGAAGATAAACCAGAGATCAACATCGGTAGGAAGTCCCTCAATCTGTGAAAAAACAAAGGGGCCAGAATCCCTACCAGAAATGAACCATCTCAGACAAGTCAAGTGAGAGCTGGAGCCATGAAATAAGCAGAGCCCCTACAACAAAAGCAGTCTAAGGCCCAGAAGAGGAAGGAAATATCTCAACTTCCTCAGGCTTCCTTTTCAAAGGAAAATCCAACTAGAGTCTAGCTCCCATGGAACCTGAGAAATTTACCGGACATTAGCCAAGGTCCCTACAACACAGAGCAGAGCAAGGAAAATGTTGAGCAATAATTCATGGGGCCATTGGGCCCAGAAATGGCACATATGCTAGGATAAAAGTCTGAGCAAGGTAGAGTGGAGGCATAAAAGAACTGATCAATTCTAGAGTGAAAGAGAGGGAAGAGGAGTAAATTGCTCAGAGTAGTATCTCAGAATGGACACGGAAGGAAGGAAGGAAGGAAAGAAGGAAGGAAGGAAGGAAGGAAGGAAAAAGAGAGGAAGAAAGGACCAGAAATAAATTATTTTAAAAGGGGAGGGTGCTTACAATTTCATATATGCATTCATTATCTGCTGGTGAAAAAAAAAAAAAAAGATATTAAGATGTAAATTGACCCAGAGAGAATATTTCTATAAGGGTAACAACTAAGGGAATGTAATCACTAGATAGAAACTTCTCTCTCATTTAATGCCCTAATGGTCATGCATGAAGAGAGAAAAATAAGAGCCTAGCTCATAAAAGGAAAACTTAGAAAATCCACCCTTTAGTTCCAGAGACTCCAGGAATGGTGGTGGTCATTCAAAGTCTGTAAAGGAAACTTTCATTCTAAGTGTTCATTACAACATGCTAAGCTAAACCCAAAGAGAAATCCAAGTGTCAAACCTTTTTCATATCATCATTTATTTCATGCTCCAAACCTGGCAAGAATCAATAAAAGAAAGGAAAGTGTTGGGGGCATGAGTTGTAGAAGAAACTAAATGAGGCAGAGCCCCAAAGCTTCAGAAACCACAATGGAACATGATTATTATAAAGAGTCTGTGTCTATACAGCACCAACACAATAGCCAAGAAGAAAATAAATTGAGAATCAATAACCTTAAATTCTAAAATCGCCTGAGACCCCTGAACAATGATATTTATCTTTCCTTTCTAAAGCAATGCACAACAGGGTCACAGAGTCTCACGGAAACCACAACCTAGGAAATTTTATCTTCCCTGACGACCTCACAAATCTTATTTTGCCCTGTGCCACAGGCATTACTGTGATCGTATGCATCTCTTGATGGGAGAAACATGCCCCTGAAAACACTGGAACTAAAGGCTGCAGTGCACTATAATTCTGTCCGTGTGTTTTTATTTCATTTATGTGTCCCAGTACTTTTTTTTCAAATATATGCCTGTTAAAAACAGAAAGAAACACAAATCAGTACTTTCAGTCTCCTAAATCTACTGCTTGTATCTTCTTCCGGTTTTGTCTGCTCATAGGAAAAAACCCTAAATTCTCAAAAAGATTAATGAATTCACATGTTCCAATCAGTTTACATGAGGCCAGCAGATCTTTCACTAAGAACAGAAAACCAATATTTAATACTAGAACTCTGGATTTCATTATTGCCTCCTTTGTATTCAGCTTGTCTCTCAAAATTGTCAAGAGCCCTAAAGTCTTTCTGATGGTCACAAGCACCCACTTAGAAAGCATTCTTCCTAGTCAGTGGGCAAGAAATAGCATACTGATATTATAACTGTGTCTGCAAATAAGATACTCCAAAGCTCTCACTGAAGTATGAGGAACGGTATCAGAGAGATGCCTTCCTTAAACAGATCCTCAATCTTATCCAACATCTGTAGAAGAAAGGATATGTAAGATATTTTTAAAGATGACCATGCATATCTAAAGTAGGTAAAACAAATAAATGAGAGGAAAACTTTCTCTCAGGAACCTGTTTCTCTGAAATGACTCAGAAGTGAGGCTCGCTCTAAACAAGGTTTTGTTTCAACAAAGCAGGACAATTGTAGTGTACTTAACTTGGAGGTTGTACAGCTGCTAAGCTAACTGACCATTCCAATCTTATTTATCCCAATGTGCTCCCCATGATTCAAGATGCTTGTCAGAATACTACTGTAGGCTTCAAAAATTTCCAAGAGAAAAGCTGCCAAGCTTTCTCAGAGCCCTTTATTTTCATCTTTACCCAAAGAGCTGACCACTTTCTGTAGAAAAAAGTCTGTGGAGAAACAAAGGTGGAGAAGGGCATGGAACCTGAAAAGACTATCTGGTTCAATACTTCAGACTAGTGAATATCTGAATCATCCAGAACAAATGCCTAGTTTCTTTTTTTTTTTTTTATTTTTTTTTTAAAGATTTTATTTATTTATCAGAGAGAGAGAGGGGGAGAGAGCGAGCACAGGCAGACAGAATGGCAGGCAGAGGCAGAGGGAGAAGCAGGCTCCCCGCTGAGCAAGGAGCCCGATGTGGGACCCGATCCCAGGACGCTGGGATCATGACCTGAGCCGAAGGCAGCTGCCTAACCAACTGAGCCACCCAGGCGTCCCAAATGCCTAGTTTCTTGAAGACCTCAGACAGGGAAAGGATAAGAGAAGGGAAAGATTTATTGAGTGCCTAATAGATGTTATCTCAGCATCTGTAATATCCCTTGATACTGAATTCCATTGCTCTCACTTTATAATAGTTCTTCCTTGTGCCTAGTTTTAATCTTTCTTCATTTTTACTGTAATCTATACTTTTTGCCCAGAATTATAGAGATTAACTGTTCAACAAACCTCTTCAATTTCATCTATTGGTACAAATGAAGACCAAAAATCAAAACACCCTTTGTACATCCCTAAACCCACAAACCAACCATGTTATTCTTTATATTACCATTTCATTCTTTTCAGTATCTTCTAAGTTTCCACTTTGCACATCTTTTTTAAAGACAGAAAAATTAAATTGAAAGGTTACCTCAAAGCCTTTTGTCTGTTTTATTTTTTTTCCTCTACATTAAAACAGGTAGGCTTATTCCCACAATGGCATCATATTGCTGACTCATTCAGCGTTTACTCAGCCAAGCCCCAGGTCCTTCCCTTTTTGTTCTTGTGCACAGACAGTTCTTCCTCAAATTGTATTTATAATGTTTACTTTTTTGTCCCTAAGTAACTGAGCAAACATATTGTGGTTATAGCCAGGGGATGTTAGGAATTAGAGACAACAGGTTTTAGAGACTCACACTGGGAATCAGTTCCCTCCAGCTCCAAATTTTAGGAACAAGTCTCAAAAATTTTGGAAGCAATATTGATAAATTTGTCCAGATTTTTATTTTAATGTCTCATTGATAAAAGGTAAAATTTGAAGGTGATCAACAAATTATCTCAGCTGATCTTCATTCCTTAGAGAAGATATGACATATAGAGGGAATTATACTTTATGGTAGTAAGGATTTGCACAAATAAATGAATAAATGAAAAGGACTGATTGATCAAAATTTATATTGTGAATTAAATCTAGAAATGCTATGGAAGCACATGCAAACGTTGGTATATAGGAGAGAGAAAGCTAGCTCCTCACAGCCTCTGGGTAGCTTTCAATAGCAACATATGGGAATGTTTAAAAAATAGAAACAAATAATTAAAGAATTCAGCCTTAGATCAAAGCTAAATGGACACTCCCTTGGAAGCAGGTATGTGTCTCCATAAAGTCTGATCTCTATGGGATAGGACTAATTTGGACATATGTATACTCAGTTTTTAAATAAATGTAAGAAAGTTGTAATTATATTAACCATAAGAGATATATTTTTATCTAGTAAGGTTATTCCCAGCTTGTATACTGAGACATTGTTCAACTTATTCTCATAAACTCTAAGTATATACACTTTTTCCAGATCAGAATTTGTTGGTACCTTACTTAGTAGCAAACTGCAAGAACTCAAACTTTACCCTTTCTCTGACACCACCATTCATTTGGTCTCTCAACCTCAAGATTCCTAATACTTTCTATGAGAACTATTATTTCATTCCATAGAGTTAGTTGTTACTAAGACTTATCAAAATTGAACTTGAGGTTTTTTGTTTTTTGTTTTTAATTTAGTATTTCCTTTCTTCCAATGACTAACATATGTGGTACCTTCCCAATCTCAATAGTCTGCTGATTATTTCAGCAGCTCTCAGGTGATCTTTTGATCTTTGTCAATCTTCTTGTTGCTGCTAAAGTCACACTTAAAAAATAATTTTTTTGGCATAAGAAAGTGAAACTATTTTTAAAGAATTTTAAATCGAAAGAACTATAGTATGATTAGCCCAACAACATTGTTTTTGAAAACTATGCTCTTCTGAGGTTCTGTATTCAGCCAAGATGCCCTTAGGCTGCCTCTGAGGCAAAAAAGTGGTTGAGCTATAAGAATTCTGGCTCCTCAGACCTGGGCGGCTCAGTCCTCAAGCGTCTGCCTTTGGCTCAGGTCAAGGTCCTGGGACCGAGTCCTACGTCGGGCTCCCTGCTCAGCAGGAAGCCTGCTTCTTCCCTCTCCCATTCCCCCTGCTTGTGTTCCCTCTCTTGCTGTCGGAAGGAAGGAAGAAAGGAGAAAGGAAGGAAGGGGAAGAAGAAAAAGAGGAAGAAGAAAAAAGAAAAAAAAGACACAAAAAGAATTCTGGCTCCTCCGGGATTCTTATTCAATAAAAATAGCATTATATACCAACCTCTACACCACACAAGTTAATCATAGACATTTTCTCATCCTGAAATAGATAAATATTCTTCTTGACGAGCTCATCTCCATGACTTAAGCAATTTTTTTTTTAAGATTTTATTTATTTATTTGACAGAGAGAGAGATCACAAGTAGGCAGAGAGGCAGGCAGAGAGAGAGGAGGAAGCAGGCTCCCTGCTGAGCAGAGAGCCCGATGTGGGACTCGATCTCAAGACCTGAGATCATGACCTGAGCCGAAGGCAGCGGCTTAACCCACTGAGCCACCCAGGCGCCCAGACTTAAGCAATTTTTTAAAGGATGAATTGTATTGAAGGAGAAGATTGAAACTCTTCTCAGATATTCTTCTATAAGAAAAAGGAAAGTTGAAAACAAAATGTTCTGGTGTGTATACAAGAAAAAAAATTTCTATTTGCAATGTGAGAAGGGAATTTTTCTATTTGGAATGTAGAGAAGAATGTGATTTATAAGATAGGTACACTCCAAAAATAGGAAAGGGCAAATTTAGTTTGAATTTAATGTTAGAGCCCACTATTTTTTACCTTCCTGATGAGTATTTACGACTTCCTATTAAGTCTTACAGCACTGTAGGGGACAAGGAATGGTATTCTTTGAATTCCCCAACCCTTCTCCACACCCATCCACTTCATTTTTTACCATTGTCTGCTACATGTTTCTTGGTATTTAGACTCTTAGAGCATTGTCAATAGACAGAAAGCTGACCTCTGACATCCAGCACACAGTTGCAATTTTAATTCCAAGTGAACATCCACTCCATCCCTTTGACAGTAATCCTTGCCAAAGCTTTAATACACAGGGTGAAATCTCCCAAGGCTAGAACTTTTTCTTGGCAGAGGAACATCAAGGGGATGGAAAATGCTTTGAAAGAAGGACCTAAGGTTTTTTGTGTTGTTGGGTTTTTTTTATTTTTATTTTTACACATTAAAGCTTTATCTTTGCCAAGCGCTTCTTCAAGGTTGAGCCTGCAATGTCTAAAGGATAAACAACGCCTTATGAGATTTTGCTACAACGAGATTTATTAAAGGACTTCATGTGGCTTCTACCATCAGAGATAGCTGAAGGGCCCCGGCCTTCGTATTCCTAGTGGGGCTCCGGTGATTTGGGTGCTCTTCCTCTTGCTCTCTCAGAATTCAGGCACAGAATCCACATTGCTATACTAGTCTCACTCTTTTTTTTTTCCTTAAAATTTCACTCCTTCATTTCTGAGTATCCTATTTTCCATTCTCAAAATTTACATTATTTCTAATTTCATTCCTTTTGCATTGTATCACAGCATATATTAAATTATAGATACATGAAGAAAAACTAGAACATTCATCAATTCCTTCTCGCTGTATTGCCCCACCACAGTAACACTGTGTGAGGCATTTCTTCTGGCCAAATTCATGACATTTTGTTCTATTCTAACCTTTGTTTTCTGTTAATGCTTATTAGGGGTTTCCATAACAGTAATTTGTTATTCTACTCATATAGTTCCTTATTATTCATTCCTTAACTCCCATCCTCAAACCTGTAACCGGGTAACTTTTTAATAAAAAAATCTGGGTATTTTTAGTATGTAGTGTATTACATGGTATGACTCATCTAGAACATATACTGAATTTATTCAGCCCCCTTCAAAGAAAATAGTTCATTTTAGTTTATAGCCCATGTTTATTAATGTTTCTATTCTACTCAAATAGTGGAGAGGTCAAACAATAGCTCTCTAAGCAGGAAGTCTCAAGAATTAAGGAAATTTTGTGAAGGGTAAGTATCCTAAGTTGACCAGTATTGAAGGAGGAGGAATGTAGGTTTCAAAAAACTTACTCTTCAGTAACCCTACATCTTTCTTTTCTGAGACCCCACCCTTCATCTCCCCCTCATGGCTCAAGGGCATAAGGACTGGAATAGCTCAAAACCATTTAATTTGTGAAAACTAATTACACAAATAGCATTTCATAGAGCGAAGATCAAAGATATGAAACTATTAATACCAGAAAATATTTTTCTTTATAAAATATGCCAAATACATTGTGTAAAACAAAACAGAAGCATCTACTACTATGTAATTAATAATTGTCAAGGAAATTAAAATATCAATTACTGCATGTGAAACTATTTCTAAAACTCTGAACATGTGGTTTAAGATGGGGGGGATCTTATTTAGGGGGATCGTATTGATGGTCCAAGTTGGGACACTTACAAGAGTGAAAGAGAGCACTACTAATAATTATGTCAGAACAGGGATAAACTGAGAGTTTCCCTAAATAACCTGAAATATATGATCATTCTTTAAAAATCACAAATAAACTGCATACACTTAGATATACAGCCAATAATTCCATAACTACTTTTTAATAAAAATATTATAAGATTCCCAGATAACATAAGAAAAGTAGAAAGAAAAAAATAAAGATCTGTTATAAGGAAACCAGTTTCTATAAAAAGACTGAAAAAGCAGACAGAAGGACTACTATTATAATTAGGAAATATATGATCATTTACCCTAGAATGGAAAAGAGTGGACAATTGGAATAAAAGAAGTGTCTTAATTTCTTTCAATTCAAAATAAAACTGAATTATAAAATGGAGATAAAAAGATTTCTAATTTAGGTCAGGATGATTAAATTAAAAATAAAACTATATGTTGATCATCTAAGAATACTGGTTATTTATCTGATAGTTTAGTCATTAGCACCGATAAAAACTTCTGTGGAATAAACTCGAGGTTGATAGATTCAGGTGCCACATTAACTATTGCACACCTGGTTAACAGTTTACATATTTTCAGGATATGAGCACACACAGAATTTATCAATAGGCTTAAAAATTTTTTCCTAATAACTTAAAGAGCTGAAATATTTATAACCCAAAGCACTTATTCAATGCCTGTATTCACATGAAAATAGGCTAGAATTTGTCCTAAGAACGTGATTACGGTCTACGCCTTGTTCACAAACAGCAATGTTCATTTCTACTATAAAAGACAGGCCTATAAAGGTTGCAAAAATCATAGAGTTCTAGAATAGAAAAAAGTCATAATTGCTTTTAAAGCTGTAAATATAATAAATCCATCGTTAAGAAAACATTCAACTTAAACAATATTGAAATACATTTGGGTAATTAATAATAGTGTAACATTTAAAAACCCTAACATACTATTCATAATATTTGCTCTATTTAGAAAGGCTTGTAAAGCAAAACCATGCTATTCACCTTATTATCAGTGGAACAAAATTCAAATACTTAAAATGACACTCAAAGTTATTTCTACTTTCAAGACCCTGTCCTTGCTTACATAATCTTACCTGTGCTCATAAAGCCATAAACAAATATTTCATTCTATCATAAATAAATTCAAACTTATGACAAAAATATTTATAAATCTGTTTAGGGAACCTAACTTCTGATTCAATTTTGAGAAGGAAGCAAAGCTAGTGTTCTTTTGCTTTTTTGTTTTTACTATAAATACTTTTCAGCAAACACTAATATCAGAATTTCCTACGTAAAATTACAGACTTTTTTCACACAGATATGAACAGAGTTTATTTTCCATTGATACAGGAAACAAAATATGTTCTATTTTCCTTAGCATATCAACATCAATAAGTAAAGTCATTACTTCCTTTACCAGAAAAAAATTAATACAAATCAACTCATAGAAAGTAGGGTAATGTTATTGAGTTGGGTGTTTTTTCTCAAAGATCAGTAACTTATCACAAGTTCTAAATGCAGATATTTTTCATCTGAAACTCTATGGTATTGAGATGAAACAAGTTTTAATAGTGAACCTTGCCAAGACTTTTTGGCTTTACACAAATAATTGACTTTAGAGTCTTGTGAATTGAAAAATATTTATTTTTTCATTTTGTTTTGCTTTGCTTTAATTTTAAAATCTACCTTTGCTTTGTGTTTCCAAAGTACTGTGACTCTGGGAATGATAATCTGCCTCCTCCCCCAATTTTGGGCCTGTTTAAACCTCCCTAGGTCCCTCTACCACCAAAGCACTGTGGTTAGGGCAGGCATGATTTGGTGGGACCATTAATTTGTTTGAGGCTATAATTTTTGTTCCAGTAACTAACACTTCATTAAGTTGAAATAGTTTCATTATGAAAAGAAATATTCACAGAGAATTTAACCAATGAATGGAAAATTACTAAGTTTCCAACCATTTTGATTCAAGATGAAATGTAAAGCTTACTAATAAAATTGGTTTATGTTTTGAATTTTTTAAATTTTTTAATCATAGGAGAATTAAGACAAGAGGTTATGTGCAAGTTTTCAAGTTTACCACCGAGAAGCAAAAATGGCATATAGAAATAATTATTCTTTTAAAATGTGTCCAGCTTCTATTTCACTGAAATTAAATGCAAATATATACTTTGTTTTCCTTTAAAAATACATATGTTATATCCTGGACATTGTACTTTCATTTAAACACAGAAATTCAGTCTTGTTCCATTTCACTCATTCATTTAATAGCTATTTACTGAGCACCCTCTTTGGTCAAAGCATTGAACTAGAACACCAAAACAAAAAACCCCCAACATCTGTCCTTTCCTCAGGAACTAACATTACAGGCAGTGATACAGAGATTACATAACCAAGGTCAAGTTATTTCATTATAGTCATGGTAAGTGGCATGTAGGTAAATTCCAGGGTACTAAGAATGTTTCTCTGAAGAACTACCACTTAAATTCACATCCAAAGAAAAAAAACAGATCTGGCTTAGGTGAAGGAGGAATACAGGAAAGATAATTCATAAGAATTCACACCCTGAGGTAGAAAATAGCCCGACTCATATGAGAAAATGAAAAGAAAAAAGGGATCCGGGGGTTACTAAAATTAGAACACAAAGAATCAAGTGGAAAAAAATGCTGACTCTGGAGTCAGACATATTAGATTCAAATCTTGTCTCCATCGTCAGTTCCACATTACATGATCTTGAGAAACCGAAGTTTCCTCATCTATAGGATAGAGATATTAATAGTTTTGATTCTATAGTTGTTACAGATTAAATAGTTCACACACTTAAAAGTTTATGGTGGCATCAGGCACATATGAAATGCTACAGAAACACTAGCTATTATTAAGATTGCCCTAACTCTAACCAGAGCCGCCTTTTTTTGCACTTTTCCTTCTCTGAACTGTACCCTCAGTTACACACTGGGATTGGAAACAGGAATTCTATGTATTCCCACTGTAAATGTTTCAAAAGATGAAGCAAATGGACATCATGGCCAAAGCACCATACACATTTTTAAAACATCCTTTGAGAAAATCTCTAAAACTACAGTCCCAGGAAATTCAGCTTTTCTAATTGTGGGAGTCATCATCATTATTATTTAGCTATTATTTGAACTGTGCCTTTAAGAGTGGGGAACATTAGACTCTTATAGTAAAAATGCTTTTATATTTTTTTAAATGCAGTCATATGGTGTGAAAGTAGGCTCTATGATACAGAATAGTGCTATGTAAACATACTTATGTATCTTTGAATCAAACTTTAAATTTAAGCTTTAATGTTGATTTTCACAGTTTTTGTTCTTTCCTTTCTCTTCCTTCTTTTCTTCCTACCTAATGTCTTCATATTTTCATTCATTCCTTACTGTGTAGCTAACCTAAGCTATACCTTCCTTATTTCTTTTGAGTCTTGGCCATTCAAATCTAATTAGATACTTCTTATCCTGTTAATCAATTATTTTTCCTTTCCTGTTTGTCTTTGAAAACTATAATATTTAGGCCTCCCAATTGTAAAAGGATTAGCAAAGCCAGTTTTTTTTTAACATAATTTGTTATATATGCAGGAGAGGACTCCCTATTCTCTGACCTGAGGTCATAAAGTTCTCACATATAGTCTATAAATGCAGAATTTACTATAGAGACTAGCAAACCCACTGATAGTGATGTTCATAGTCCAAGTACTTATCTGGCATTCCTAGTGCAATAGAAATTCAGACTCTGGATAAATCCCTCTCTGCTCTCTTGGAAAGATTCCCAGCTTTACTGATATTCACTCAGGAAGAGATTCAGAATTTTTCTAAATTTATCCGAAAATGAAACTTCTCAGAGGAATGACTATAATCCATTTATAGTTTGGCTCTGCTTGAACATCTATTCTGAAATCTGCCTACAATCATCAAAGACTAAAAGTATTCACTCCTGAAGCCCAAACTAGTACTTCCTTTATTTGGTTTCCAAATTCTGTGTTAGGGTTTTCAAATGTTCATTAAAGACTTCTAAGACCCATATGCTTCCCCAGCTATCTTAATTTTAAATGTGATGCTTTTTAAATTACATGCAACATTATGAATTACATCATTTCTGTTTTCAGTTCTATCTTTTCCTGGTCATAAAATTAATAATCAGATCATTACAAAAAATTAAGCAGAACAACATACATCCGTCATCACCCACTTCTCCAAGAAAATTCACTGTATTTCAGCGTATTTCCTTTCTAAATATCTAATACTATTTAAATAAAAGTGAATTTATTTTCTCATGCAGTTAAATGCCATAAAAATAATTTCTCTATTCAAAATGAAGTCTATGAAAAGTCTATATCCACCTGTCCTCTCCCTAAGAGAACACAGGAATTTTTCTTGAATCTTTGTAGCATTTTAAAATATAAAGAGGAGCACATATTATACCAATATCACCATTTCCATGGCAATATATTTTTCCGGTTTAAAAAGTACAATGAGAAAGTTACACATTAAAATCAATAATCCTCTTTAGATAGTAGGAGAGAAAGGTACCTTAAGTAGAATAAAGATACAAGCTATTATCCTTTCTGGATTTTTGCATTTAAAAAAGCATAAAAAGAAGGCATGAAGCTCTCCTTGACTTTTTACTTTGCCAAGAAAATTTGCCATCCTGGTTAAATTATATTTCATAATTCTGGGTTGTTTTTTTTTAAGATTTTTATTTATTTATTTGACAGAGAAATCACAAGTAGGCAGGGAGGCAGACAGAGAGAGAGGGGGAAGCAGGCTCACCACCGAGAAGAGAGTCCGATGCGGGGCTCCATCCCAGGACCCTGGGATCACTATCAGAGCAGAAGGCAGAGGCTTTAACCCACTGAGCCACCCAGGCACTCCTGGGGTTTTTAAAGTTAAATCACACACCAAGTAATTGTGGTTGAATGTGGATCCACCCATTTGGGGCTTCTTGTAAACACATACAATTACCTAAAGTGTATTAACACAACTATTTGTTCAGTGAAGAAATAGCATTTTCTTCTGTGTGTCACATATGATAATATGATAACATTCAGATAAAGATTAAACCTGTTGTCTAATTTCTAAAATGCAAAAGCAATTTCACCACAAGGGGTAGTATCTACAAAAAGCAAACTTTAATGAAGAGGATAGAAAATTTATTTGGGGGTCACTTAGTAAGTTTTGTACTCTACTGGGGTTTATTCATAGGAAGAACGTAACTTTGTAGAAACAATGGCCACAGTCAAGAGATTCTCTTATACTTTCTTGTCTGTTCTTAATCTTAGGTTGACCAAAAGAACACATCATTGCTAAAGAAACTTTTCATTTTTTTTATGTTTCCTCTGATGCCCACAGATCATAGTGGAATATTACAATTATTCCAACTAACTATCAAACCTAATGACTATTAGGGCCATGACAATCACTGATCTATAATCTTCAAAACATTTAGGACCTCACCCAATTTACATATGAGATTTCTTCCTTTGTACCATCAGGAAGACTAGCCAAAGAGATAATACTTATCTGCAGGTTTGCTAAAGAAAATGGACTAATATTCTATCCAGGTTCTAATACCACAGAGTGAAAAACTGAGGTAAGTGTGGTATAGATTGGCCACTGGTAGTTGGAGAGGAAAATCTACTGAAATAACTCATACCTTGCTTATCTTATCCTATGGGATTGAGATTTTGGCCAATATTGTTCAGATTCTCCAACACACACTGTTGCTGCTTCTTCATTTTTTCACCATGCAAAATACTGAACTTCATCTTTTCAGCATATAGACAAGCGGGCTTAACATTGGGGTATGTGGTTCAAAATCATTCATTAAGGTATGGGGAGAAAAGAGCAAAACCTCTAAATTCAATATTAATTTTTATTTAAAACATAATAAAAATTGTCTCAGTAGGATGTATTTTGACTTTGTCACTGGTGTATAATATATAAGTGAACATATAATTAAGAGGAATAAATACTCTATACATTTTTACTATAGAGGCGAAAAATTAGTTTTTGAATTAGTTGTCTCCACCAGCTAATATTACTGTAACAGAGGACGTTCTTGGGAACGTAAGCAAAACCTCTCCCTATCCCACCCTTGCTTGTCTTCGACAGAAGTGGAGGTATGTTCCCAGTGGACTCCTCATAAAATTAGGCACACTTCTATAAGGGGATTCTTTGTGAGAAGCGTTTCTTTATGCCTGAGTGGGGAGTTTTCTGGCTACATTTCTAAGAGTTTTTATGTTGGTCCAGGCTTCAAGATGACCCCACCTTCCAGGATTTACACGTTTGTGTAGTTCTCTTCCCCTCTGACTAGGGCTGACCTATGTAACCCACAGAATACTGAATAAATCACCATGTACAACTTCCAAAACTAGGTTTTAAAGACATTATGACTTCCATTTTACTCTCTTGGATCACTTACTCTGGGAAAGCCAATTGCCACAGTATGAATATATCCAAGCAGCACTTATGGTGAGGAATTAAGACTTCTAGAATATCTAACAACAAACCGAGGCCTCCTGGCAGTACTCAGCAAGGAATCAAGCTTTCCTCGCAACAGCTAGCAAGACACTGACACCAGCTGCCAATAGCGATGTGAGTGAAACATCTTGGAAGCAAACCCACCAGCCTCAGTCAGGTCTTCAGTTGGCTGTGGACCCACCCAACATCTTTACTACAACCTCGGGAAAGACCCTGAGCCAGAAAGACAGAGCTCTGCTACTTCCAAATTACTCATCCACAGAAACTCTGAGCTGATAAAAGTTTATTGTTTTCAGCTTCTAACTTTAAGGGTGATTTGCTGTTCGGCAATATACAATTGATATAGCTGAGTTCAATCATCACTATTCTAAATAGAATATAAATATACACATCAAAACACTGGGCACACCTTATTAAAATAATGAAAAAATAAGTTCCCTTCTGTACCTTTGACATTGTAATATTTGTAAGAAGCAGAGAAGGAAAACTGATGAGTAAGCTTGAGGAAAATGAGTCAATCTTTCCAGGACCTCAGAAGAACAGAAGCCAAATTATCAAGTTGAAATATTTGTTCACTTTTCCAAATGTTGCTAAACATTCTAGCCAATTAAATTTTCCCTAATTCTAACATACCATAGAGGCATAACTCTGGTCTCCTTCTATACAACAGTGAAAATAGCAGAATTTAGTTGTTTCTTCTCTAAGATCTATATGCCTTGTTAAGTTTTTCATATTTTACTTTCTCTTTGAACTTTGAAGAAAAGATATTGTATACAGGTACATGAATGCATTAATCCTATATTCCCAATAGCACCTAAATATACTGTTTAATATCTACTGATCTCATATAATTTAAGAAAATTTCCCAATTAGTTTTCCAAGTATCTTCTTAATCCTCTTTCAGCAAATTAAATTATTCTTGAAGGAGAATAGGTCTTGCTTTTCTTTTGTTGTTTCTTAGAGTGATTAGAAATATGTTTTGCATATACTAAGAACTTAATCAATAAATCTGGATAACAGAAAAAAAAAGTAGACCAGTAGCCTTTTGTAAGAAATTATACTAATATCTAGTATAGTCAAATAAAGTAAATTAGCACAGATAAAATTATTCTATTGGTCAAATAAGGAATGTACCAGTATAATGATGCACCATAAATCTCTTGGTCAAGAGCCCATTGGCTTTATACTACAGTATCAGTGCCCATCTCCACCAAATTAAACTATTATAATCAAAGTTTATGGCTATAATGTAGAGCCATTTGTCCTTTTAATAAGAACAAACTGAAAGATAGGTCTGATTTTACCTTATACTACTAAAAATATTGAATACCTAGGATAAGCAAGATTATAAGGCATCTTACTTACATTTGAATTATGAGCTTACCTGGTCCGTGCTTCTGTAGAAGGCCTACAGTGTCCGTATGAGGCCCAGAGTTTCAGCTGCCCATTTGACCCACTGATGATTAGACCATAAGTTTCCTGATAGGTCCCATCTGTTAGCTGACCTGAGAGACCTATAAAGGGGAGAAAAGACTGATTGGCCAAATCCTTTCTCATTTTATAGTTCTGAATTTTTAAACAAGGGGGCTATGTAGTATTTGTGATTGTCATGCTGGGCCATACACAAACTCATGAGAAAGAGAAAGGAAACTGATAAAGGGAAAACACAATACAGCAGACTTGAGTAGAAGAGAGAAAGTCCTTAAGACCCCTGAGAAGTAAGAATTATGGCTTAATTCTTGCCATAACATTTCTGGTTCCATTTCACATAAAATTTGACTGTACTGTTCCTCTGGATCCTTATGCTAACTTCCACTCCCTTCTAACCTGAAGAACTCTGAGTGGTTTTTGTTCCTTGTTCCATCAAAAACGTTGGCTATAACATTCCTTTAGGCTAAATATAGAAGTGAATGGGAATACTATATCAATAAAGTAGCATCAATGAAGATGCAGAGCTACTTGAGAGGAATAAAAATGAGATAAACCTCAATTTACTCCTCTTGTTTAAAGAAACTTTTCCATGGCAATCTCATTTACCATCACAGATTCAACTACTAGAAAGAGAGATGATTTCCAAATCTCATCTTCAACCCAGATCCCTCCCCTGCGAAATTCAGATTGCCTCCAGACCTATGTACCTAAATTTCTAATGACATTTTATATTCAACAAGATAAAACTGAAGACCATCATTTCCCCTTAGTTAATTCCGCTCCAGTATTTTTTTTTTTTTAGATTTTATTTATTTATTTGACAGACAGAGATCACAGTAGGCAGAGAGGCAGGCAGAGAGGGTGGAGGGGGAAGCAGGCTCCCTGCCGAGCAGAGAGCCTGATGCCGGGCTGAATACCAGGACCCTGGGATCATGACCTGAGCAGAAGGCAGGGGCTTTAACCCACTGAGCCACTCAGGCGCCCCTGCTCCAGTATTTTTTATCTTGAGTAACCACCATCTTCCTCAAGCTAGAACTTAAATTCACCTTTGGCATCTTTTACATCCTCATTTCTCTTTTCTCCCTGCCCTTATACACCTATTTTCCAAGAGCTGACAATTGACCTGTTTAACATTTCTCAAACATGCATCCTCTTCTTCATCTCTAGCATTACTGCATTAGCTCATCAACCCTCCTCTGAAGCAGCCAAAGCAGAGGTAAATGTGCTCACTTACCTGTTCTTTGTTACATAAGATCAGGAATCAAACTTAGCCATGGAAACTTTCTCTCCTTTCTAAGGAGAAAGGATGGGAGGTGACATAAGTGCTATTTTCTCCTCATTGCTGCTTCCTCATTTTCTTCTCCCCTCTTTCTAAAACCACCCAGTGTTTCCACCATGAAAAATCTCATGTCATTATCTATTCAGCTATTAATCCTCATTTTTGCTACTGATTCACTCCTAAGCCTTTGCACCTTGATTTATTAGTGATGTCATTGTTTGTTCACTCAACACAACTTCTATCGCATTTCTTTTTTTTTTTTTTTTAATTTATTTGTCAGAGAGAGAGAGAGCATGAACACAGGCAGACAGAATGGCAGGCAGAGGCAGAGGGAGAAGCAGACTCCCTGCCAAGCAAGGAGCCCGATGTGGGACTCGATCCCAGGACGCTGGGATCATGACCTGAGCCGAAGGCAGCCGCCTTTCTTGGTGATGTTAACATTCACATTCAAAATCTTCCCAGCACCCTGACATCAACTGGCATTGATTTCCTTTCCTCTCGTAATATTTTCCTCAGCCACATCTCAACCTTACATTACCAAAAAAAAAAAAAAAAAAAAAAAAAAAAGCATATCCTTCAATGTCTGAACTATAAACACTCCATTATCTTATCATCATCTCTTCTTTTTCCATTCGCTCCATCTGGTGTACAATTCTAAAAATCCTTTACCAACACATGGACCCTCCACTGATCCTAATAATATTCCATGCCTCTCCTTCTCCTCATTTTCGCTTCACTCAATTTATATTATACTACATATCATGAGAACTGCGTTCTTGCATATGCCCTAAATTCTTTGGACTCTCTCTCCTACCATCTCACTGACCTCGAAAGACCTCAAGCTCTGATGAAATTCAATTCTTTATATATTCTGTCCTATTCCCCAAATAGCTGAATGCAGTCAGAGAAAAGCACATGTTCTTTAAGCTCAAGTGGAAACTTAAGATTACATAGAAATTTATTTTCCTAGTTGATTCACTCTCCTACTCTTTCAGATGACTTCCATACTTTCTGCTATTTCCTCAAACTTTCAGCACATCCTCTTTGCTTGCCACTCCACTGAGAGAACAGAAACAATCAGCAAAGAAGCTCCATTTGCGCATCTACCTACATATGAACCCACATACCTTGTCTTTACTCCTTCTGGAAAAAATAAAATATCAGTGCACTGCTTAAGGTTGATCTCCCCACTTGTGCACTGGAGCCTAGCTCCCGTCTCTACTCAACAATATTATTCTATCAATATTCTCCCTCTCTCCTGCCTCGCCAACTTCTTTTTCTCTATTGGGTAATTCCAACAGATTATAAATATGCTGTAACACACCCCATCTTACAAAGCTTCTCTCCTTTGGGGCACACATCACTTTAAAGTTGCTACTGCCCCATGCCTTTACTCTTCTATACTGTCAGGCTCTTCAAAAAAATGGTTTATCAACTCTAGCTCCAATTTCTCTTCCTATTTTCTCTTCAACCTAATACAGGAAGGCTTACACCACTACCAGTTCTCCATTTGAATGTCATCAATGAACTGCACATTGACAAATCCAGCAGGAATTTTCAGTTATTTTACATGAACTATCTGAAATATTTATACTCTCCTTCTTGAAATATTTTCTTCTGTTGTTTTTAGGTATTCCAGATTGTCTTCATTTTTCTTCTGTCTTTTCAGACCACTTTGCGGTTCCCATCTACCCTATTCTCCAAACACCCTACTCTTGCTGTCAATTTCTATACATTGGAGTTCTCAAGAATTAGTCTTGAGACCTCTTCTCTATCTACAATTCCTCTCCAAGGTGGGATGTCATCCAATGTCAGGACTTTATAGATACCTTCACATGCTGATGATCCCTAAATCTGTATCTCCAAGTTTCACTTACATCCTTAAATCTGGACTTAACCAATCACTAATTTGCTCAAAATATTTGTAGTTACCCACTTGGCATCTCAAACCTAAAATCATGCATGTAAACCCCAAATCATACCCTTACTTCCTGAAAAAGAACTATTCTACTTGAATTCTTCATCACAACAATAAATAACAATTTCATCTACCCTGCTTTTTAGATGAAAACATTGAAAATATTATCTTCACTCATTCTCTCACACAGATATCCAAGCTATCTACAAATTCTGTTAGTGAAAACCCCAAAATATATTTGAAATTTGATCAGTCTCCTATGGTGTGCTTTGCTTTTCCTCTGCTACCCAGTTTATTCTCTACTGGTTGAACAAAAAAACCTTTGAAAATTTAAATTATAACTCTTCTGCTCCAAACCTTTTGAGGGCTTCTCACTTAAATAGGAGTTAAACTGGGAAGCTCTACAAGGCCCATCATGATTAATGTTGTCTCCTTCCATAACCACTCTATAGTCTAACCACTGTCCAGTCTATGACGTCTCTGACTTCTGAATATGCCACACATACATTTGCTCTTCTTCTGCCCATACAGTACTTCCTTCAGATATGTACACTGTTCACTCACTTTCTTTCTTATAGTTTCTGCTCAAATATCCATAGATAGGACCTTCCCTGACCACTTTACCTAAAACAGCAAACTTTTCTTTAGGCATACCTGATCCATTTATTCTTTATTTCTCTCCATAGAACTTACCAGAATCTGAAACAACTATATGTTTGTATTTGACAATTTTCTATCTCCTTCAAATCAAATACATATTTCAGGAAGACAAGTAATTTATTTAGTAATGGCTGTCCTTTACCTACCTTAATACTTATGATAGTACCTCACATGTTAAGCAATGAATATTTATTGAATTGAATGCTAAGTGAATAAATGAATTCAGAGAAGCACAATTCAATTCAACTATTGGTTATCTGAAAAGAAATTTTGCCTATGGACTTGGCAACATTATCTAAATTAAATACAATGAGAGTTCTCAGACAATTTTTTTTGAAGTCTTTCAATATGGACAACAGCCTAAGTAAAAATTATTTTACAACAGAGTAATGAAAAGTAGGCTATATAGACAGTTTTATTGTGTGTTATTTTTATTTATTTTATAATATTTGTATTTTATATTTATAAACATAATATATAATTATAAATGTTTATATTGCATATTATTTATTATTTATTTATTTAAATTAAATTAGCCATCATATAGTACGTAATTATTTTTTTATATAGTGTTCAATGATTCATCAGTTGTGTATAATGCCCAGTGTTATTATTTAATATTATATAATATTAATATGTTAATTGCATATATAATTATATTATATATTATATAGTGTTATATATCATTATAATTCTGTAAAAATATTAATATTATATGACAACCAGTGCTCATCAGATCACACGCCCCATCCCCCACCCCCGTCCCTTCTGCAACCTTCAATTTGTTTCCCAGAGTCGAGAGTCTCTCATGGATTTTCTCCCTCTCTGATTTTTTCCTATTCAGTATTCCCACCCTTCCCCTGTGGTACTCTGCACTATTCCTTATATTCCACATATGAGTGAAACCAAATGACAATTGTCTTTCTCTGACTCATTTAGCATGATACCCTACAGTTCCAACCATATCAATGTAATTGGTAGGTATCCATCCTTTCTGATGGCTGAGTAATATTCCATTATATATATGAACAACATCTTCTTTATCCATCCATCTGTTAAAGGACATCTCAGCTCCTTCCACAGTTTGGTTATTCTGGACATTGCTGCTGTGAACACTGGGGTGCATGTGGCCCTTCTTTTCACTATATCTCTATCTTGGGATAAATAACCAGTAGTGAAATTGCTGGGTTGTAGGGTGGCTCTATTTTTAACTTCTTGAGGAACCTCCATACTGTATTCCAGAGTGGCTGTACTAACTTGCCTTCCCACCAATAGTTTAAGAGCATTCCCCTTTCTCCACATCCTCATCAATATTTGTTGTTCCTTATCTTCTTAATGACAGCCATTCTATACTGGTGTATGATGGTATCTCATTGTGTTGTTTTTTTTTTTTTTTTTTTTTTTTTAAAGATTTTTTTTATTTATTTATTTGGCAGAGAGAGATCACAAGTAGATGGAGAGGCAGGCAGAGAGAGAGAGAGAGGGGGAGGCAGGCTCTCTGCTGAGCAGAGAGCCCGATGCGGGACTCGATCCCAGGACCCTGAGATCATGACCTGAGCTGAAGGCAGCGGCTTAACCCACTGAGCCACCCAGGCACCCTCTCATTGTGGTTTTGATTTGTATCTTCCCTAACGGCAAATGACATGGAGCATTTTTTCATGTGTCTGTTGGTCATTTGTATGTTTTCTTTGGAGAAGTATTTGTTAATGTCTTCTGCCCATTTCTTGACTGGGTTATTTGTTTTTGGGGGTACTGAATTTGATAAGTTCTTTATAGATCTTGGATACCAGCCCTTTATCTGTAGTGTCATTTGCACATACGTTCTCCTATTCTGTAAGTTGCTTTTTTGTTTCGTTAACTGTAACCTTTATTGTGCAAGAACTTTTATCTTGATGAGGTATTAATCTGGCTTAACTTAAAGACTAACTTTGAGTTTCTCAATAAATAAAAAGAAATCCTTCAGGATCATACTTTCTTCCAAATAAATTTGGGAGAAATATTAGCTGTGAGATTGAAGATGTAGTCTTTTCTGATAGAAAAATGAGGGTTAACAATCTGCTGCATGCATCAGCCAAGTACAAAGTAGGTTTGTTCTCCTCTTGTGAAAGTTGAGAAACCATAAAAGGTTCAATATATAAATAAGATACCAAACCATTTTTGCCCAGATTTGATCTAAGGGAACATCCATGCGTAAGGCCAAAGTTCCCCAAACAGATATTGTGAATCTACTCTAGTACAAATGGATTTTCTAGTCCTTAAAATTCTGCATTATGGAAAAACATGAGGATATTAGTATAAAAATAATTTAGAGCAAGTATTATACCGTATCAACATTGATTATTAAAAAAAAGAAAAGAAAAATGACCCTAGCATGTGACCCCTGTTCAAATGTTTGCAAAATAAACCTTTCTTTGAGCTACTTTGCTGTCAAGATTATAAGCTATGAAATGATTAAAAGATGAAAATCTCTATTAAGTTGTATGAGATGAGTTTGGGTGAGTTAAACTATTCTTTCTAGTGGTTATTTCTTACCAGAACCATCTCTTTAAGAGCTTTCCTTGCTCTGGAAAAGAGAGCTACATCACTGCACATGGACACATCAACATATATCAATGATACAATAAGCAAATAAAATTTCTATAAGCTAGGATAAATAAGTTCATATTTAAAAAAACAAAGAAAAGCACAAGTATGACTTAATTATTTTATCTCGACTTAATAATTAAGTATAAATTAACTTATATAGAGTGTTTAGTAAATACCTGGTATTGTTTCAAGTAGTTTTCAAAAGAAATTCTCTTTTAATCTCATGAAAGAGCCCATTGACAGATGAGATTACAGAGGCTCAGAGATTTTATGTAAATTGCCCAAGATTACAAAGTTAATAAATGGAGGAGCTCATACTTGAACTCACAATGACAACCTCTAGAGCTGGGGCTTTTAAGCAGGGCAGTGTGCAGTCTCTACCCTGAGGTGACTGTGGATGTGGATAACCTCAGAGCTGTTAAGTGAAACTGTAAGAAAGCAAAAAGGCAATCCAAAAGCTATGATGAAATTTTATCATGACCTAAACATAATGAGATAAGTCAGGATGAAACTTTGAGGCAGGCTTAGAGGTAGCGATGACTGAATATTGTCCTCTGAGGGGCAGTCGTAGTAGTGATTTATTAGTTCTGACACTGTCCCTTATCCCATAGATGGACAAGAAAACCCATTTTGGAAACAAAAATAGAAAAACAATAGAAAGTCCATTTGGAAACAAAGAAGAAAAACAATAGGGAAAGAGGTCCATTTTTCATAGGAATTAATCCTTGAAGGATAAGAAACATTTCTAGCAAGTCAAGAGAAAGAAGGACATTCTTTTAAAAAAAAATGGGTGGGGGGAGAAGAAGAGGAGAAAACAGAGGTAAATGCACGGGTTGATGAAGGGAAAAAAACCAGCAACTTCAGGGAATAACTGGTAGGATGACTCCTGAGGGAGGGATATCTTGAGGGAAGTAATACCAGATAGGAAACTAGTTGATCTGCTAAAAGTAATGCTTCCACATTTATAAATTTACATTTGTAAATTAATCTCTGTAGATAACACCTTGTGTATACCTAACCCTAGATTTAAAGTAGAAAAATTCTATTCTGATTCATTCAATAAACATAAAATCTCTAAAGATATGAAATAAGGAAGATTAAAGAGTAAAATCAGCAAGATGGTAGGACAGGCAGTCTTTCCTCCCACAAAAACACCATTTTAACAACAATACATGAACCAGTTCTTTCTATGAGAAACCCAGAATCAGTTAAGAGCCCCCTGCACCACAGCTGAGTATAACAACAGCTACAGTGAAGCTGGTAGGACAATTTATGGAACTCTCTCTTTTTTGTTAAGATTTTATTTTTAAGTTATCTCCACACCCAACATGGGGCTTGAACTCGCAACCCCAAGATCAAGATTCACATGCTCTACCAACTGAGAGCCCCTGGAACTCTCTCACCATAGTCTCTCTACCCAATGCAATGGCATGAGATCAGGAAGAAACTCTAAGCTCCAAGGGAAAGGAAAGACTGGAATATACATGCAACTTTCTGACTGGGGAGGGCTGCCCAAAGGATTGTCTTATGTCTCACTGTGCCAAAGTGATGTCAGGACCCAGCATAATCTTGACGTCCAGAGGGTGGTCACTGAGAAAAATAACACAAAAAGCTGGGAGGCATTCTGTTGCTCCAGAGGACCCATGGTAGAACAGACAAAGGTTAATAGAGCTCAGCAGCCTCTTCCTTGGGGTAAAAAGATGAGGGGAGCATGTGTTCAGCGTTCCAGGTCTGAAGGACTAGTTTCTCTCTAGCCCAATTTGGGGAACTGATGTGACCTGACATAATCTTAGAGCCTCTTGAGAACAAAAAAGAGGCAGTGTCACATTGCTGCTTCAAGGACATTTGGTATAGCAGAGAGACACCAGAGGGAGCAAGAGATTACAAACTCTGGAAGAAAAAAGAAACCAGCATATCCCTTTAATTACAAATCTAAACAAAGGACTTGTTTGTGTACATTCATAATTAGAGACACATCCACAGAGAAGGTCTGGGAGGCCCCAAGAATCTCAAACTGGACTGACTGATGAAGGTCTTTCCCTATATGGAGCCAGTCCATTAAGATCACAAAAGGACTACTTTTTCAAAGGCATGCATGCCAACATAAAATTATAAGGAACACGACAAAACAGGGAGAAATGGCCCAATAAAAAAAACAAAATAAACTGACACAAAAGAAACAAAGTTATATGAATTACCAGATAAAAACTCCAAATAATTTCTATTATAAAAATGGTCAAGCTAACAAAACTGATAATCTGAACAAAATGAAAATTTCAATAAAGAGACAAAAAATGTAAAAAAGAACCAAAAAAAATTGTGGAGTTGAAGAATACAATAATTAACATGAAAAACGTGTTCAATGGGATGATATATTCCACGTGCTTGGAAAAAAAACAAAACAAAAAAACTGCCAACCAAGAATACTGTATCCAGCATAAATGTCTTTCAAAAATAAGGATAGATTTTCCCAAATGAACAAAAATTGATGGATCTTGTCACCATTAGACCTGTTTACAGGAAATGCTAAAGAGAGGCCTTCAAAATGAAATGAAAGAATGTTAAACAGCAACACAAAATCATAAATGTATAATGCTTGCTATTCAAAGTAAATATATATAGATAAATAAATACTGATACAGTAATGCTGATAGGGTGGTTAGTAAATCACCTTTAGTTCTGGTGGAAAATTAAAAGTATAAAAATAACTATAACTATAAAAATATGCTAATGGTTGTACAACATAGAAAAGATATAATTTGTGAGATGAATAACAAAGTAGGGGGAGAGAAATAAAAGTGTAGAGGTTTTGTATACCATTGAAGTTAAGTCGTTAGCACAGACTATAATAACTAAAAGGTATCTTTTATAAGCTGGATAGTAGCCACAAAGAAAATATCTACAGAAACTAATCAAAGGGAAAAGAGAAAGGAATTGAAAAATGTCGCTAAAATAAGCAAGAAAATGCAAAAGAAAACAGCGTGAGAAGAAAAGATGAACAAAAGAGTTACAAGACAGAAAACAATGAACAAATGGCAATAGTACATTTCTCCCAGCAATAATTACTTTAAATGTCAATAAATTAAACTCCCCCATCAAAAGAGTGATTAAAGGTATAAAAAATAAATAAGGTCTCATTATATGCTGTTTACAAGACATTCATTTTAGACCTAAGGAAACTCATAAGCTAAAAGTGACAGAAATGGAAAAAGATTATTTCATGTCAGCAGTATCCTAAGGAGAGCAAGGATGACCATACTTAGACAAAATAGAATCTCTAAGTCAAAAACTATAAAATAAAAAGATAAGGACAGTGTATAATGATAAAAGACTCAATTCATCAGGATACTATAACAAAACTGTAAGTATATATGCACTCAACATCAGAGCACTTAATTATACAAACACTGACAAACTAAAGAGACAAATAGCAATACAGTAATAGTAGGAAATTTTAATATTCCACTTTCAATAATGGATAGAACATTCAGATAGTAAATCAATAAGGAAACAGAGGATTTTAACAACATTATAAGCCAAATGAACCTAACAGACATATATGGGGTGATCCACATATTCTACTCGAGTACACATGGAATATTATCCAAGTTGGATCATATATTAGGCCATAAAACAAATCTTAACAAATTTAGCAAGACTGCAAGTATCTTTTAGCAAGTATCTTTTCTCACTACAGTAGGATAAAACTAGAAATCAAAACAGAAGAGAAACCAGAAAATTCACAAAGATGTGGAAATTAAAGAACACACTCTTGAACAACCAACGTGTCAATGAAAAAATGAAAGGGAAATTAGAAAATATATTGAGACAAATAAAAACAGAGCATAACAAAATGTATGGTATTCAGTAAAAGAAGTACAAAAAGGGAAGTTTAGAGCAATAAAACCTACAAAGAAAAAAAAAAATTCAACCTAATTTTATACCTCAAAGAACTAATATAAAAAGAAGAAACTAAACTCATAGTTAGCAGAAGGAAACAATAAAAATTAAAGCAGAAGTAAATAATAGAGAGAATAGAAAAAAATTAAAAATAAAAAACTGCTTCTTTTAAGATCTTTTAAGATCAACTAACAAAGTTTAGTTAGACTAAGAAAAAAAGGGAGAAAACTAAAAAATAATCAGAAGTGGAAGAAGATACATTATAACTAATGCTATAGAAATAGAAAGTAGTATAAGAGATTACTGTAAACAGCTTTATGCCAATAAACTGGATAACCTAAAAGAAGGGATAAATTCCTAAAAACATACAACTTACCAAGACTGTGTCCTGTGGAATTAGAAAATCTTAACAGATCTGTAACTAGTAAAGAAATTGAATCAGGAATCAAAAGCCTCCCAAAAAAGAAAAGCCTAGGACCACTTGGATTTACTCATGAATTCTACCAAACATTTAAAGAAGAATTAATGCCAATCCTTCTCAAACTTTTCCCAAAAAACAGAAGAGGAAGATATGCTTCCAAACTCCTTTTACAAGGCCAACATCACCCTGGTATCAAAGCCATAAAAAGACATGTCAACAAAAGAAACTACAGACCAATATCCCTGATGAAGAGAGATGCAAAAATCTCAACAAAATACTAGCAAACTAAATTGAACAACACATTAATATATATCGTGACAAGGTGGGATTTATCCCTAGGCTGCAAGGATAATGCAGCATCTGAAGATCAATTAATGTAGCAAACCACATCAACAGAACTGAGGATAAAAATCACATGATCATCTCAATAGATGCAGAAAAATAATTTGACAAAAGTCAACACCCAGGGCCACCTGCATGGCTTAGTCAGTGAAGCATCCCACTCTTGATTTTAGCTCAGTTCATGATCTCAGGGTTGTAAGATCAAGCCCTATGTCAGGCTCTGTGCTGGACATGGAACCTGCTTAAGATTCTCTCTCTCTCCCTCTCCCTTGCCCCTCCTCCACCTCTAAAAAAAATAAAAAATCTTAAAATTTTAAAAATTTAATACCCATTCAGGATAAAAAATAATAAACTAAGAAAAGAAAATTACTTCATCAACGAACATACACAAAAATCCCACAATAACTATTAGAGTCAATATTGAAAAACTGAAAGCATTCCTCTAAAATCAGGAACAAGACAAGGATGCCACCCACCATTTTTATTCAATATAGTACTGAAAATTCTAACCACAGCAACAAATCAAGAAAAAAAGATAAAAAGCAACCAAATCAGAAAGAAGTACAGTCATCTCTGTTACAGATGACATGATCAAATATGTAAAAAAAAAACTAAATATTCCACAAACTATTAGAATCAATTAATAAATTCAGTAAAGTTGCAGGATATAAAATCAACATACAAAAATGAATTGTATTTCCATACACTAACAACAATCCAAAAGGAAATTAAAAAAACAATAATATCAAAATAATAAAATACCGAAGAAGGCAAAAGACTTGTACATTGAAAACTAGAAAACGTGCTGTAAGAAATTAAAATACAAATAATAGAAAGACATCTCTTTTCATTAATTGGAAGACTTAATATTATTTAAAGGCCTACACAAGTAAACAATCCACAGATACAACATAATACTTATCAAATCTCAATGATTTTTTTATAGAAATAAAGAAAGCAGTCCTAAAATTCATATGGAAGACTCAAAAGACAAAAGACCCAGACAAAAGGTACAAACTAGCCAAGACAATCTTGAGAAAGAAGAACTAAACTAAAGGCCTCATACTCCCTGATTTCAAAATATGTTATAAAGTTATAATAATCAAAATAGTATGGTACTGGCATAAAGATGAACATACAGACCAAAAGAACAGAATAGAGAACCCAGTAAAAACTCCACACATACCATTAACTGATCTTCAACAAGGATACCAAGAATACTAATGGAAAAAGGATAATCTTTTCAACAAATGATGTTAGGGAAACTGGATATTCCCATGTAAATCAATGAAATTAGGCCCCTATATCCCTCAAGAAAAATCAACTGAAAATGAATTAAACAATTAAACACAAGACCTAAAACTGTCAAATTCTTAGAAGAAAAAATGGGAGCTGAGGGAGCTTTATAACAATGATTTTGGCAATGATTTCTTGGATATGACACCAAAAAGCACAGGTGTCAAAAGCAAAAATAGACAAGCAGGACTATATTAAGCCAAAACAAAACAAAACAAAAAACAACAACATAAAAAAACAACTTCTTTTCAGCAAAAGAAAGAATCAACAGAGTGAAAAGGCAACCTATGACATAGGAGAGTGCTAATAAAGAACTGATACTAAAAGGGGCACTTGGGTGGCTCAGTGGGTTAAGCCTCTGCCTTTGGCTCAGGTCATGATCTCAGGGTCCTGGAATCGAGCCCCACATAGGGCTCTCTGCTCAGCAGGGAGCCTGCTTCCCACCACCCCCCCGCCTGCCTCTCAGCCTACTTACCATCTCTCTCTGTCAGATAAATATATACAATCTTAAAAAAAAAAAAAAAAGAACTGATACTAAAAAATATATAAGAAATTCCTGTAACTCAGTAGAAAAAAAAAATCCAACTTAAAAATGGCAAAGGATTTGAATAGACATTTCTTCAAAAAAGATATACAAATGGCCAACACTAACCGTCAGATGATCATAAACACTATGAGATATTACATCACACCTGCTGGGAGAGCTATTAAAAAAAAAAAAACAGAAAATAAGTGTTGGTGAGGATTACTGATGAGGAAGTGGAGAAACTGCAAACTTTACACTGTTGATGGAAATTAAAATGGTGCGGCCACTGTGAAAAATAATATGGAGGTTCTTAAGATATTACAAATAGGACTACTATATGACTCAGCAATCCCACTTCCTACTATTTATCCAAAAGGCTTAAAATCAGAATCTCAAAGATATATTTGCACTAGCATGTTTATTACAGCATTATTCACAGTAGCCAAGAAGTGGAAAGCACCATAAATGTCTATGAACAGATGAATGGATAAAGAAAATGTGGTATATATACATACAATGGGATGTTAATCAGCCATATAAAAAGTAAAACTTCTCATATGGTTCAACACTGATGAACCTTGAGGACATTATGGCAAGTAAAATAAACTAGTCACAGAAGAACAAATACTTCATGATCCCACTCATATGAGGCATTTAAAGTAGTCGAGCTCATTTAACCAGAAAGGTAGTTGCCAGGAGCTGAAAGGAAGGGAAACTGGAGAGTTATTGTTTAAAGAATATAAAGTTTTAGTCATGCAAGATGGAAAAGCTCTAGAGAGTCACTGTATAACATTGTGCTTCCAGTTTATAATATATTACAGTATTATACTATATTATACCATAATATACTGTAATATACTCTTAAAAATTTATTAAGATGTTGTATCTCCTCTTACCACGATAAAAAAAAAAGACAAAGGATTTTAAAATCATGATGGGAATTAATGACATGAATATAGATTCACAGCTACCATTTTGGAACTAAAAAGAGAGGACTCTCCAAAAATTAAATGAAATTAAGACAAACCATAAACTATATAAAATTTGTAATTAGTAGGAAGTAGTTATCTGAAAATGCAGGTTAGGTGAAAAACATATATGAGTCAAAGACTTATTTCAACAAATTAGCAGAAAATAACCTCAGATGAAATTAGTTGTAATTACAAACTTCTACCTAATCATCTGAAGTTGACATCACAAAAAATAATGGTGTCTTTTAGAAAAAAACAAAAAAAACACCTCCTGATGAACTTGACCTCTGTATAGTTTAGTAATTTTTATTGCAAGGTCACTCAGACAAGTTAAAGAAAAAGCCAGGAAGAATAATTCTGACACAGAGCTGAAGTAAGGAAGGAAACTTTCCAGCACTTGAAAAGTTTTATGCTCAAAAGTGCTGATGACACAGCAGGAATTAAGCCTTTATCCCTGAAGCTAGGTCTGGTTAATATTTCATGGAGTCACCTCCCTTCAGAAGCAACCAAATTAATTCAGTGGCTACACTGAGATCTGAGAGCACACAGCTTCCTCACATACACACTTTACAGAGGGCCAGCTTCCTGTGAAAGCTGCTGGGGCTCTGTCAACACAAGGGAGTCGCCCAGTGGAAGATCCTGTAATGCCACGCTGGTAGCAAACAAAAGCAGGGAACAAACTCTGTGGAACAGCCCCAGGAAAACTAATACAACCAATATACACCCCAGAATCCTGTCAATCACTGAATTTCAACATCTATCTATGTATCTTTCAATTTCCAGCAGATCTCCCTTCAAAATGAAATTCTATTTGGAAATCCAATATATAAAACAGGAAAAGTGCACTTAATCTGATTGAAATGGGATAGGCGTTCAGAGTTCTGCTTACCCTCCTTGGTCTCCCTGTTCCACCTGTGTCGCCTACAATTTTTGCTGAACTCTAGAGCTTTTCCGAACACAGTTTCAAAAAACAATAGATATAAACCACTCTATGAAGCTCTCAGTTTTCTTTTCTTTTTTTAGATTTTGAATAAAGATCACTAAGTATTTTCATATGAAGAAACAAAGGGTAGAGAACATGCACCCAAAATAAATAAATAAATAGACAAATAAGCAAAGACATTGTTCCTGGTTGTCAATCAACTTGAGAGGTAGCTGACCCAGAAAAGCTGTGGAGTGCAAGATTAAAACTGATTTAACTACTTAAATTTATTCAAAAAAATGTTTAATAGCATCTCTGATCCACCAGGCATGGACAGATCTGAGGGATATAAAGACAACTTGTAGGTCCCAGAGTTCAAAACTTTTTATATTTTGAACACAATTTGTGTTTTGATCCAAAACTGGATCACATTTATTTCAATATTACTCCATAAATCTCAACATTCTGGAAACCCATCAGCTTGATTGGCAGGAGCCCACCCTTTGTTCAGGAGCTCCTCCCAAATACTTCTGGAAATCCCTCAAGATACTTTCATGTGTCTACCAAGCATATCTGGTTATCACTTCCTGCCAGTGAACTGGCAACTCACAGATACTGCTCAAGCCTCTAAGTCACAAAAATGGCGACCTCAATAACCCTCTGAGAATGCTGCTCCTATTAACGTGGCCACTCCACATGCCTGAACTCATGCACAGCCTCTGATGATGCTGGGGAAAGGAGATACCATTCATGGTCAGGTCAGCCATTCTCTTTGCCCAACATATCCTCAGAAACATGAGCTGAACCTGATTTACAGGGAACTCTCAAAATGGCTTTGTCAGGATCTTGTAATTTGAAGGTAGGAGTGAGTTTTAAGAACACCCTATCTAAATTCTGGGAATTAAGTTTATAGACTATACAGAAACATGTTAGTCCTAGACTATTAGCCTTCCCTTGTTAACAGCAGAGGAAACAACATATGGAAGATTTATCAGTGAGATTTTTTATCTGTGGCCTAATTAGAAAAGATACTCATGACAGGCACATTAGGAATTTCCTATACTTCTTTCAGGGTAGGCAGTTACTATTTACAGATTTATACAAAATTCTAGAACTACTTGGAAAACTGTCAAAATGCCTACCCAAGTTCTCCAAAATTACTTTATACTCAAAAAGTGAAGGCTTATTCAATTTTTTTTAGTATAAAAAGTGCATATTTTTCTTTTAGTTGTATTTCTTCCTATAAAAATATTCAATGTATTCTTAAACAGAGCCATATACTCAGAATCAGAGTATAGGAAAACTATATGAGTCACAGGCCCTGGTCCCAAAGCTAGACATTTCATGAAAGAGAAGAGTGTGAATTCATCTATGTGGAGAGTAAATAACAGAAGCAAAATGACATGATAATTTAATTGTATTTCCTTGGTACTATAATGTCAGTACCAGTGAGTTAGGATGGATGGTAAGTGAGGCTATAGAGGTCGATGGCATTTGTCAGAAACGACCAAGAGGGAAGATGAAAGAAGAAAGAGTTCGGTAATGTTTTAAACAATTATGAAGCAGGATCAAGAGGTTAAGAATGTCATTCTAAATGCAAAGAATGTCTGCAAAAGAAGAAACACAGCATTATTATGAAATGTGTAAAAAAGAAAAAAAAAAAACGAAAATTCTGGGTGCCTGGCTCGAGCCCTATTTAAAATGAAATACAACAGAAAAATGAGAGGATTTAAGTCTGCAGAGAGTATAAATGGGTACTAATCTTATAGTTGATTGTGAAGAGGTTTACAAAATAATTCAAAAAGTGATTGAGAATCATTATTCCTCTTGAACTGATATACAAATAAAATTATATCATGATACTCTACTAAACAAAAAATAATTCTATGGGTGCCTGGGCCGGTCAGTCAGTTAAGTGTCTGAACTCTTGATTTGGCTCGGGTCATGATCTCAGGGTGGTGAGACTGAGCCCTGTGCTGAGCTCCACGCTCAGCAGGGAGTCTGCTTAAGAATTTTCTCTCTCTCCCTTTGCTCCTCTTTGTGCGCACTCTCTCGCTAATAAATAAACAAATCTCTAAAAAAAGAAATTCTATTTGTCAACTTGAAAAGAACTATAGAAGAACTGAAATTATTTAATAAAGTTTAAAGACAACACATTTTTTTAATTAAATTAATTTATTTATTTTCAGAAAAACAGTATTCATTATTTTTGCACCACACCCAGTGCTCCATGCAATCCATGCCCTCTATAATACCCACCACCTGGTACCCCAACCTCCCACCCCCCCGCCACTTCAAACCCCTCAGTTGTTTTTCAGAGTCCATAGTCTCTCATGATTCACCTCCCCTTCCAATTTACCCCAACTCCCTTCTCCTCTCTAACACCACTTGTCCTCCATGATATTTGTTATGCTCCACAAATAAGTGAAACCATATGATAGTTGACTCTCTCTGCTTGACTTATTTCACTCAGCATAATCTCTTCCAGTCCAGTCCATGTTACTACAAAAGTTGGGTATTCATCCTTTCTGATGGAGGCATAATACTCCATAGTGTATTATGAACATAGGCAGTAATCTCTTCGATATCAGCCACAGCAAATTCTTTCAAGATATGTCTCCAAAGGCAAAGGAAACAAAAGCGAAAATAAACTTTTGGGACTTCATCAAGATCAAAAGCTTCTGCACAGCAAAGGAAACAGTCAAAAAAACAAAGAGGTAACCCACAGAATGGAAGAAGATATTTGCAAATGACAGTATAGACAAAAGGTTGATTACCAGGATCTATAATGAACTCCTCAAACTCAACACACACGAAACAGGCAAACATATCAAAAAATGGGCAAAAGATATGAACAGACACTTCTCCAATGAAGACATACAAATGGCTATCAGACACATGAAAAAATGTTCATCATCACTAGCCCTCAGGGATATTCAAATTAAAACCACATTGAGATATCACCTTACACCAGTTAGAATGGCCAAAATTAACAAAACAGGAAGCAACATGTGTTGGAGAGGATGTGGAGAAAGGGGAAACCTCTTCCACTGTTGGTGGGAATGCAAGTTGGTGCAGCCTCTTTGGAGAACAGTGTGGAGATTCCTCAAGAAATTAAAAATAGAACTTCCCTATGACCCTGCAATTGCACTCCTGGGTATTTACCCCAAAGATACAGATGTCGTGAAAAGAAGGGCCATCTGTACCCCAATGTTTATAGCAGCAATGGCCATGGTTGCCAAACTATGGAAAGAACCAAGATACCCTTCAACGGACGAATGGATAAGACAACACATTTTAAATGCATGTTGGGCTTCAAAGAAACAAAAGAGACAACAGTAGCAAAGATGTGCATTGTAATGACCAAATGAGCCAGGAGATAAATATAATAAATTCTGATATTATGAAACATCTGAGTGAAAAGTAAATAACTAAAAACCTAAGAATTCAACTTCTTAAAAAAGACTAAATTTGAAAAGAATTAAATGGCAGTTCTAAAAGATTAAGGTCTAGAAGATGATATAAGTCTACATAGCACATCTGAAAGTACTTAGTTCTAATTTGGAATTACAGGTCTAGATTTTTTCTTTCTTTCACAGACTTACAGATACTAACATTTTTCATATACAATTGATTAATGTTTTAAAATACTTATGAAGTAGAAATTTTTGGCTCAGCAGCTAATGAAAATACATAAATTAACAAAATACAGTGAGTATAACTCACTAAACCTCAGCCTTGGGACATAAAATAAATTTTCTGAGAACACTTTTTCTTAAATGTTCTAGGATCATTTAAAGCATAAAGAAATAATAAGAATGCCACAATTAAATGAATTCAAAACACACTTAGGAGGACAGTTTATATAGAACATAGCATAGAAGTACTATCCGCATAAGATATGAGAACCATCTGATAACTTCTTTGTGGCTTTGACTAGAGCCTCAGTTTGATGATCTAGAACAAGTATCTATGTGTAGAGATATTGCTTCATCTATATCACTAAAACCTCAGTTAAAATTCTCCTCACTAGTGTGCTGTTGTTGGTATACATTTAAGAAGAAGCAACTTCAGCAACTGAATACAAGCTCTACTTTAAAAAAGAGCTTTTTTCTTTTTTTTTCCTTTTCTTTTTTTTTTTTTTTTTTAAGATTTTACTTATGATAGAGACACAGCGAGAGAGGGAACACAAGCAGGGATAGGGGGAGAGGGAGAAGCAGGCTTCTCAGCAAGCAGACATAGGGCTGGATCCCAGGATCCTGGGATCATGACCTGGGCTGAAGGCAGACACTTAATGACTGTGCCACCCAGGCACCCCCAAAAAAGAGCTCTTAAGAGACAAGAATTTGTGACCTTTTGTTAACTGCATAGTACATGGAAGAATGACTGGCATACAGTTGGTACTCAGTAAATATTTAAATACATAATGTATGGAAACAGAAAATAATTCTTACCCAGGTCTCCTTCAATCTAAAAAAGTAAGCCTAATAGTGACACTATATGTTATTCATGACTTCATATTTTCTAAATACTATACTTATATTCTCAGTCTGAGTTATCTCTTAGAGAAAAGTTTCCTTTTTCGCGACTACTTCCTTTTGTTTATTCTAAATACGTATGTCTTGCACAACAAGAGGTACCTTTCCTGCAGGAATCTCAGGAATGACACAGCAGGAAGGACTATCAACAGTTTTCCAATTTCTTTAAAATCCCTGGAGTTCTCTTCAATTTCTCCACTAACTTCTTGAATATTTCCACTCCACTAAGGATCAGTAGGGATGCCCTAACTTCCACTTTCCTCTGCATCAACTGGAACCAATTCTTCCCCAGGGCCAACTGAATTAGAACCTTTGGAGAAGACCAAAGCATTTCATTTTTTAAACTCCCCCAGTGATGGCATTGCACATTCAAGGTTGAGAATCACTACTTCTTTTGACTAGTGACTCCCAAAATTTAATGTGATATGAATTACCAGGAATCTTGTTAAACAGCAAATGCTGACCCGGTAGTTCTGAGTTATGGATCTGGGATCCTTTTTTCCTCCCTATTGTTGTAGGCTAGATAGGTAGTGACCAGTTCAGCATTTTTATTAAATGTTATACTCCTAACCCCTAAACCCTCTGCTTATGTCTCAGTAGGCCCTAATAATCTTTTTGTTTTGGCATCTGGCCCTTGGAAAAATTACTTTCACTTCTCTGAGGGAAGGAATGGGAAAATATTCCCTGGGAGACAAAGTCTCCCAGAAGATGAGAGAAAATATTTTATCTGTAGCAAATGCATAGAATAAAATCAAGACAATTAAGTTTCGAAGTTAAGGCAATCTCAAAGCCCTTACCCAGCTACGGTTTGTAAATTTGTAGGTCCCATATTTATATCCTATAAGATATAATCATGAAGAGAATTTGTCACTGGAGAGAGAGAGAGAGAGATGGAGAAAAAGCTTATATGAATGAATAATGTGGTTTTTAAAGAAAAATAACCTTCTCTGATAAAACCATCCTTCTCTCTTAATCTCCGCATCTCTCTCCTACCACAATCATTTTTAAAGTACATGGTACTTCTCAACTCTTAAGGCACTTTTTAAAAGTAGCAAAGCCACAGCCCAAACCCAGCAAAATTAATTAAAATTTTATATAAAGGGATGCCTAGTTGGCTCAGTCAGTTAAGTATCTGCCTTCAGCTCAGGTCATGATCACAGGGTCCTGGAATCGAGCCTGGCATCAGGCTCCCCACTCTGCAGACAGCCTGCTTCTCCTTCTCCCTCTGCCTGCCACTGCCCCTGCTTGTGTACACGCATGCTCTCTCTCTCAAATAAATAAAATCTTAAAAATTTCTATAAAAATAATAATAAAATTCAAAAAGTAGCAAAGCCAAGACCCCAACTAGAACAAATAATTCGGGTCCCTTGAGATGAAGTGTGACCATCTGTGATTTTTTAAATTCCTCACTTACACACACACACAGAAGGTTACAAATTACTGATACAGATGGACAGGAAAGTTATGTTAAGGACTTTTAGGTCCCCTACATTTTGAGGTCTCCAAAAGTAATTGCTAATGGAAACTGAAGAGTAAATAAAGCTCAAAAGATTTTGAAAGAGCATCTGATAAAACTTAACATTCAATTATGAATTTAGAAAACATACCTAGTAAACAAAAAATGAAAGGGAACATTCTCCTGATTAAGTATTCTACCAAAACCTACAGTAAATATCATATCAAAAAATGAAACTTATTTTTTAAAAGATTTTATTTATTAGAGAGAGAGAGAGAGATCAAAAGTAGGCAAAGCAGAAGGAGGCAGAGAGAGGAGGAAGCAGGCTCCCTGCTGAGCAGAGAGCCTTATGTGGGGCTCAATCCCAGGACCCTGGATCATGGCCTGAGCCGAAAGCAGAGGCTTAACCCACTGAGATACCCAGGTGCCCCCCAAAAATGAAACTTCTAAGTATAATACAGTATAATTTTAGGATGACCCTATTGCTGCTGTTTTTTTAACATTGTGATGAGGGCATTAAAGAGTAAAGAAAGAGAAAGAAGGTATAATAATTAGAAAAAAACAATTTTAAATTCTTATTATACATAGGCAATACAAGGGTACTCATGGAAAATCTAAAGAGAAAATTTTAGATCCAATAAGAGACTACAGAAGCGTTTCTGGATATAAGGGCAACATTTTTTTTTTAAGTCATTAACATTATTACTGTTCAACTGCTGTAATGGTGATTCCAAAATTTTGAAAAATAACACTAATAAAAACATGAGCCTAGGTGGCTCAGTGGGTTGAGTATCCAACTCTTGGTTCCAGGTAAGGTCATGATTTGGAATCATGAGATCAATCCCCACAAAGGGCTCTTACTCAGCACAGAGTGGCTCGAGATTCTCTCTCTCTCCCTCTACCTTTGACCCTCCACCCCGGCATATGCACATGCTCTCTGTCTCTCAAATAAATAAGTCTTTAAAAAAATGGACAAATTTTAGTATTATATATTAGAATACAGTTTAGCATTATAAACAATAAATTACTGCTATATATGTCAACATAGGTAAATCATAAAAATATAATTTTGCCAAGATTCATAATAAAGCTTTCCAAATGATACCATATATTAATGTTTATAAGCAAATAAATAGTATACATATGACTAATTAATATTCATGTGATAAAAGTACATAAAGGTGAAAGAGAACTATATTGAATTTAAACCACAACTCCAAGATAACTATCGCCTCTGATTAAGAGAGGGGAATGAAATAGTTGAGGAGTAAGAAAGAGAGTTTTAATTAGTGTTTGTAATATTTCCTTTAAAAAAAATCCAAAGCAAAAAGGAAATCAAACCACTGCCCTTACCATGAGTATTCGTAATATTATTCTCTGTGCTTTTTGAGATGCATGAGACATGTTGTAATACATATTATTTTTAAAACAGTGGTGAGAGATGTATGAGAATAACCATGGTCATAGGGAAGCACAGAACAAGTGGAAGGAGGTATTTTCAGTAAGAAGTTTATCTTAGGCCCTTTGGTCTGCTATAATAAAATATCATAGGCCTATTAAACAACAGAAATTTGTTTTTGATAGTTCTAGAGGCTGAGAAGTCCACCCTCAAGGCAGTAGTACATTTGGTGTATGAGAAAGCCTTCTAGCTATAACTTCACTTGGTAGAAGGGACAAGGGGTCTCTAAGGCCTTCTTTATAAGAATATTAATCCCATTCATGAGGGCTCTACCCTCATGACCTAATCCCTACCAAACGCCCCACCTCTTAATACCATTTCCTTGGGGGTAAGGATTTCAACATATGAATTTGGCCCATGGGGTTAGGACACAAACATTGAGTCCAGAGCAGAAGATCTACAGCATTACAGAGGTCCCTTGATTAAGTGGTTAAAAGCTCAATGATTCATTCATAGACAGTTAAATAGAGTGGATAAAACTTTGGAAACTAGTATCAGATAGACATGACACTGAATTTCTATTTGGTCACTCATCAGCTATGTGGACACAGTCAGCCTTAATTCACTAGGTCTTCACATTTTCATCTGTAAATATTAGTAACAATAGTTCCTATTTGGGAGATTATTTTGAAGATCAAATGAGATAATGTACATAAAGAATTTTTTATGGGGCACCTGGGTGGCTCAGTGGATTAAACCTCTGCCTTCAGCTCAGCTCATGATCTCAGGGTCCTGGGATGGAACCCTGAATCTGGCTCTCTGCTCAGCCCAGCCTGCTCCCCACCCCCCTCTGCCTGCCTCTCTATTTGTAAACTCTCTCTCTGTCAAAATAAATTTAAAAATAAAATATTTTTTAAAAAAGAATTTATTATGAATAGTGGTGATGTAGTCATTTGCTTTACCTCTCTCAAGCCGGAGCTGGTGTTGTGAAATAACCTAACGAGGACAATAAATCCAATCCAACTGGGATCTATATGTGCTTCCAAAGAATTTAAGCATCCTTAGGAAAGTATAGTTTGAGAGAAAGACCTTGGAGTCAGATAAATGGGGCTTCATGTCTAGGCTCCTCCATCTAAATTAAGTCTCTATTTTCTTTCCAAGATTAAAACAATGGAACTAATAAAACATTTTTCACAAATTTGTCATAAGTGCTGAACGAGATAAAGCATGCAATACTGACAGTATCTACCACAAACCATAAAAGAGTTGCTCAATAAATGTTCATTGTCTTTGTAAAGACAAGAATAATAGGAAATGCGAGAATAAGTCACCAGAATGGGTAATCAAATGCCAAAGCGGTGGTACAGATAAGCGTTCCAGGAAGCAAGAGGGTGAAGTGTGTAAGAACCGCAAGGTTGACTCCCCTTTTTTTCCTGATAGGATTATTCCAAAAGTGTACTGCTTCTCAAGTCCAGGCAAAATTGCTTGTTTAAGGAAGTGACAAAATAAAACTCTTCCTTTGTCTCTCAAAGAAGCTCTTGAATTTTTGGCTCATTACCTTTGAGAATCTTCTTCATCAATCTTCTAAAACAGGATCCCTTCAGGCTTCATTCTCGTATCTTATCTAGTTCAACAAACTAGTTGTCTTATCTTTTCCTGTTTTAATCTGGAGATTTCCAGGCATATTTGCCTAGATTTTCACGCTTCATTTGTAAGGCCATAAACTGTTGTTAAAGAAGGCTTGGCTGCAGACAGTGCCTGGGTACAAGATTAGTCTGGAGTCCTCCAAAAGAGCAGAGATAACCTCAGCCAGGGAGGCTTATCTGGCTTGTTTTTACAAATCAAAAACAAGTTGGCGAACAAGGGTTTATCTCAACCAGCGGAGCTACTTGAACAATTCAGATAACTTCCTATTTGCCAACCAACTTTCTATTATCAGGAAATGCTATACCAAGAGGCTGACTGTGTAAAATATGGGGAAATTTTCATCATGTATTTATATTCCCTCTAGAAAGATGCTGTTGTTTAAAGTACAAACAAGTGTTGAAATGCTATTAAAAGTGTACAAAGTACCCAGCAGTCAAAAAGCCAGAGCAAGCTGTCACAGATAGGCTCATATATCAACAGCACTGTGACTTTTTGTTTGCCTTTATCACAACTTAGTGTATAAAGAGCCATTTACCTGAGACTGAGGCAATTGCCATGTCCCTCTTTCTTTGAAAAGGTGTATTTCAGAGTCGTGTGCCTGACTGATGCTCAATTTACAAGAATTTTCTGTTATTTCTCCACAAAATTCACAAGATACATTTAAAATTCCTTAAGATCAAAGGCTTCCTGCAAAAATTGAAGGGGTGGAGGGGGACAGGAATCCTAAAGGTTTCAAAAGAAAAAAAAAAAAAAAGGTAATTTTTAGCAATAGAATTGATTACAAGGAATAAAGTGGTTGATCTTCCCAGAGAGGAAGGTGAATGGTAGATACTGCTTGCTGGGCCACACTTTGGTGAGCAGGATTCTGCATGGCAAAGGGGAATATCACAAAATGAGGGGAAGAATATTACATGGGGAGATAGAAATGTTGAATAAAGAAAGCTAAAGTCTGACTAAGAGAGGAAGCAGATGAACTTGGGCAAAGCTATGCAGGAAGTTTAATAAAGTTGCCTCAGACTTGGCAACTCCTGAACAGCAGACCTAATCTAGCATTTAATCTAAAATTTTAACTGTCACAGGAACAAGAAGTTGGAGGAAATGCTGAAAAGTAAAAATAAACAATAATGAGTCTTTTGTATGTGACAAACCACAGATAGACCAATTTTGCTTCTGGTGGGCCTTCATTATGCAAAGGGAATCAGTTCTATAGGAAACAGGGTGCTTTTTAAAAAATCAGTTGGCAGTAAATTTGGATAATAAAGATAAGCCTCTGGATTTGAATACATTTATGAAAGAAAACTGACAAAATGCAGAAAAGGTATAAAGGACCAAGGCAGAAAATAACCATTTACCAACAGAAAGTTTGAAAGATAAATGAAACTTTGAGGAACCGCAAAATTCTTAAAATAACTATGAAAGAATTTTTATCTGTGAAAAGTCATTCGAAGTCTCTTATGTGGGGTGTAAATTCTTAGCTAGAGTTCACTCCAGAATCCAGGTGTGGTTCAAAAACAGAGTATGAAGCAGAAGGAAGAATGTATAACCTGAAACAAGTAACCTCATGCTCTGAGACTTGGTTTCGCTCTTACTATAAAATGGGGATGATACTGATCTCTTCAGGTTGTTGTAAGGATTAAACAAGAATATTTATAAATACTTTGGCACTTCGTTGGCATATAGTAGATGCCTGACAAGTAGAGTCAGTCCATATTGATATTATCACCACTACCACCAGGATCTCAACTCATTTTGCCCCAAGACCTAAGATATAAGACATCGTGCCTGAGTTCTACGGGGAGGACCTATAAATAAAACAGAGATAAACACTAACAAGTTTTCTAAAGAAAAATGGCATGATTCCATGAGAGCAAGCCATGTCAACAATATTAATGCTTACATGCTAGCAGGGGTCAGGGCTATGAAGCAGGAAAAGAATCAATCAGGGAGAAGTTGTTTAGGATGTCATGGCACCAAATAAGTGTAAGTAACCAAACATGACATTCAAAAATCAGTGACTTACTTGCTGAGGTATTTCTTTTTCAACTCTTTTAGTTCCTAATAATTCAACAATTATCAGTGTATGCTAAAGCCTCTACCTTTTTAACATCTCTCCAGTAGTTACTAATCTTCCTATTAACAAAAAGAGAACAGAACTCAGGTCTAGAGCTCTTATAATCAGAGTCCCCAGCTAAAATTTATTGACATGATTTGTTTTTACAGTATTTGTTCTGTGGCTGTCTTTTAGTCAAAATAATACATTACCTTTCCAGTTAAGGTTGTGATAAAAAATTTTCCTTCAAAATACACTGATGCGCATAAAAAATATGTGTATATAAAGAAGAACATTAAGTAAGCCATTGTTCATTAGCTGCATGTTTTTGATAAGGTTGCTTCAACTTTCATTGCTTTATTTTCTTATTTATATAGGTAAGTACAGTAATAACTGCACTTACCTCATAGGGATTTAAAAGGATTAATTAAATAATGTATGTGAAGTGTTTAGCCTAGCACACAGTAATATAGGCTCAATAAAAACTTGGTATGATTTTAGAGGAAGTTAATTATTGAGTTCAAAGTATGGTCCATCCTTCTATGTAACCAAGCTTCACATTTAACATTCTAGTTATCCAAATTATCTACCAAAAAGGGATTGAGTTAATGCTATTATTAAATAAGTAGTATAAAACCCATATACATATAGCACAGAGCTGTCAGTTATTTCCCTCCCAATAATTGACAGCTTTTTAAAAAATCAAGCAGGGCCATTGAGTATGTTAGAGAAGAGTTACATGTGATTAAATGATAACCAAATTAACACCAAGTATCCCACAAACCTATTCTTCTGAGTTCTCAGAGGTTAAATAAAAGCAAAGAGAAAAATGTAATTAAAAACTGCAGATAAAGGAAGGAAGAGAAAGAAAGTGCCCTACCAAAGGGTTCCTTTTAGATTATTATAGTATCACTGAGGTCTTTGGTTGCAAGCAACAGAAATTGACTCTAACATAAGCAAGTTAAAATTTGTTTGAAAAGTAACTGGGGAAGTTAGGATGTTGTTATTCAGAGAGAACAGAAGTCAAACCATTTCTTTTCTTTTGGTTAAAATTTCATACTTACAAAGAAAGATTCGTATTAGTCTAGCTCATAGTAGATATCTTTTCCATAACTAGAGGCATCAAAAAATTCCATCAGAATACATCCAACAGGGAAAAAAAAATTTAATAAAGGAACTTAAGGTTCTAGTAAGATAGGAAAATGAATACTAAACAACCAAAGAAAACACATAGCCAATACAAGAAGGATGAAAGGTCAAAGTTTTCATCCACAATACCTCTCAAGATTATCTTTCAAGAAGCCATAGTTTTGGGGGCGCCTGGGTGGCTCAGTGGGTTAAGCCTCTGCCTTCGGCTCAGGTCATGGTCTCAGGGTCCTGGGATTGATCTCCACATTAGGCTCTCTGCTCAGAATGGAGCCTGCCTCCCCCTCTCTCTCTGCCTGCCTCTCTGCCTACTTGTGATCTCTGTCAAATAGATAAATAAAAATCTTTAAAAAAAAAAAAAAAAAGAAGAAGAAGAAGAAGAAGAAGCCATAGTTTTTGGATTATATTTAACCTCAAAACAAAAGTCAAAAACTGGAGTGACATGAAGAAAAAACACCCTCTCACCTTTGCTGGATATCTTTGTTTTGCTCCTGAAGATCACCCTGATCTTTGCTACAGGAAGCTGACCTAGATGGACTGTATCAGCAGGCTCCTTGACTTCTGTAATCCAACCAGATTTACCCAATGGCAGGATATTGGACTTTGGAGAAGTCAGAAATGTTGGAGCATTTATTCTCTTATCTTCCCTCTGCACTGTGACACATAATCAATCCCTTCATTATATCCTTCCATCAAAATTATAGCTACTTGGGATTGCTGCGGAAGATGGCAGAGTAGGACGACCCTAAACTTACTTCTTCTCCTGGATACAACTAAATAACATATATATCAGTGTAAATAACACGGAAAACAACCCAAAGACTGGCAGGACAGACTACACAACTAAATATAGAGAACAGGCCATTTGAAGACAAACACAGTGGGGAGCTAAAACTCATAAGTCTGACCATCAGAGGGAGAGAACAATGGGTGTGGAGAGGGGTGAGTAGGAGACTATCATATCAGAGAACCTACACAGGAAGATGAATACCCATAGCCTTTGGCTTTGAAAATCAGAGGGGCCAATATCTTGAGTTTTTACAAACAGCAGGACATAACAACTTTAAAAATTAAGGGGCATGGCTCTGGGAGAGCCCAGAGTGTGATAGAAAGATGAGTCCCTACCCTTAAAGAGACATCACAACAAACAGCCAGTGGAAATACAGCATAGAAGCAGCATTTTGAAAAATACCTGTCGTATACAGGAGAGAGAGTTATTTAATAATCTCAGAGTTCCTTGGAGGACTTCTCCAGGAACAATGGAGCTAGCAGTCACCATTTCCCTCCTCCACCCCCCAGCATAAACACAGAGCCACCTGCAAGAACAGACTGCACCAGCATCCACTACTTAACTTGTATATGCTGTACCCTGCCCTATCAAGCCAGGCTTGCCTTACTCCCAATGCTGCAGATCCCTGCCCCCAGAAGACCTACATAAACCTTGCCAATACTTCAGGTTCCAACTGCATATTTTGCAGGGTCTTGGTCCCTGCAAGGTGGCTGATCATCGTCCATGGAGGATGTTCACACCTTTTAAAAACTGTACCCCCTTACCTGCACAGACTTTGCAGAGCAACCCCAGGCCAGTCTGGGTCTTCACAGTGGCTGCACATTCCCAGTGGAAGATGACCACCATCACCTTATTAAAAGTTGTGCACACCATCCACTACTTTCAAGAGCAAAAGAATGTAGATAACTTCCCTAACACACAGAAAGAGACACAAAGAACTAGGCACAATGAGGACACAGAGAAATATGTCCCAAATGAAAGAAGAGGACAAAATCATTGCAAGAGATCTAAGTGAAATGAAGTAATATGCCTGATAGAAGATTTGAAGTAATGATCATAAAGAAATTCAATGGACTTGAGAAAGAGTGGAGGGCACTGTTGAAACCCTTAACACAGAAATAAAAAAGGACCATTCAGAGATGAAGAACACAGTAATTTTCATTAAAAATGTCAAGTGTATGGAATAAATAGCAGGCTAGAGAAAGCAGGAAAATGAATCAGCAACCTGGAGTACAGTATAATTGGAAGTACTCAAACTGAGAAGGCAAGAGGAAAAAAATTATGCAAAATGGGAATTGACTTAAAGAACTCAGTGACCCCACCAAGCATAACATTTTCATTATAGGGATCTCAAAAGAAAAAGAGAGAGAAAAGAGGGCAGAAATATTTTTTGGGGAAATAATAACTAAAAACTTCCCATATTTGGGGAAGGAAACATAAATTCAGATCTAGGATGCACAGTGATCCCCCAGCAAAATCAACCCAAGGAGGTCCACACAAAGACATAAGTAATTAAAATGGCAAAAGTTAGTAGTAAAGAAAGAATTTTAAAAGCAGAAAGACAAAAGTAAACAATTACATACATGGGAAATCACATAAGGTTATCTGGATTCTTTAGCAGAAACTTGGCAGGTAAGAAGGGAGTAATGAACATGATATATTCAAGGTGTAGAAAGGAGAAAGGAAAAATTTTCTATTCTCTAAGAATATTCTATCCAATAAGGCTATCATTCAGAATAGAAAAGATAAAGAGTTTCCCAAAGAAAAGTTAACGGTTTCATGACCACAAAACCAAAACTACAAGAAATGTTAGAGAGGCCTCTCTGATTGGAATAAAAAAAGAGTAATAGAATAAAAAAGAATAATTGGAATAAATAAGAGTAAGAAAAGTAGGAAACAAAGAAGCAGTAAAAATAAGTATATCTGTAAAAATCAATCAAGGGACTCACAAAATAAAATGAAGAAAAGTATGATACCATATACCTAAAACATGGAAGGGAAGCAGTAAAGAATGTGTTCAAACTTAAACAATCTTAAGTTTAAACTTAAGTTTAAGCAAACTTAAGATCAACTACTTGCAGAAAATGTTTAGTACAAGCTTTATGGTAACCATAAATCAAAAACCAGTAATGGGAAAAAATAAAAGGACAAGAATACAAATATAACACTAAAGAAAGTCAATTTGTGGTGAGAGAAGAGAGCAATAAAAGAAAGGAACAGAAAAGAATAACAAAACAAACACAAGACAAATAACAAAATGGCAATAAATATATACCTATCAATAATTACTTTGAATTTAAATGAACTAAATGCTCCAGAAAAAAGACATAGAGTGGCAGAATGGGAAAACAAAACAAAACAAAAAACAAAAAACCCAAAACCCATCTGTATGCTGCCTACAAGAGACTCAATTCAGATCTAAAAACACAGGCAAATTGAAAGTGAGGGAATGGAAAAACATTTATCATGCAAACAGATGTGGAAAGAAAGCTGCAGTAGCAATACTTGACTTTAAAACCAAGACAGTAATAAGAGACAAAGAAAGACTATATAATCACTAAAAGGACAATCCAACAAGAAGACATAATGGTTAAAAATATTTTTAAAAATATCAAAAATATATTAGTACCCAAATACATAAAACAATTAAAAACAAATATAAAGAAACTAGCTAATAATAATATAGTAACAGTAGGGGACTTTAATACCCCACTTACATCAATGGGTGTAAATCATCTAAGCAGAAAATCAGCAAGAAAATAGGGCTCCGAATGACACACTGGACCAGATGGATTTAGTAGGTATTTCAGAACATTCCATCCTAAAACAGCAGAATACATATTCTTTTCAAGTTATGAAACATTCTCCATAGTAGATCACATATTAGGTCATAAAACAAGTCTCAACAATTTCAAAAAGATCAAAGTCATACTATGCATCTTTTATGGCCACAATGCAATGAAACTAGAAACCAACAATAAAAAATCTGGAATGAGCACAACTACATGGAAGTTAAATAACATGCTACTAAACAATGAATGGGTCAACTAAAAAAAAAGAAAAAATAATATATATATTATAAATATATAATAATATAAATATAATATATATATATATATATATATATATATATATATATATATATATCTGGGGACAAATGAAAAGAAAAACACAACAACCCAAAATATTTGGAGTGTAGCAAAAGCAGTTCTAAGAGGGAAATTTATAGCAATCCAGGCCTGCCTCAAGAAGCAAGCAAAATCCCAAATAAACAACTTAACTTTATACCTAAAGGAACTAGACAAAGAAGAACAACAACAACAACAAAAAAAAGTCAAATCCAGAAGAGGTGAGGAAATAATAAAGATTAGAGCAGAAATAAATCATATAAAAAATTAAAACAACAGATCAATGAGACCGGAAATTCATTCTTTGAAAAGATAACAAAACCAAAAATCTTAAGCCAGACTCATAAAAAAAGAGAGAGAACCAAATAAACAAAATAAAAAATGAAAGAGGAAAAATAACAACCAATACCACAAAAATCAAAGAATTGTAAAAGAATATTATGAAAAATAATCTGCCAACAAATTGGACAACCTAGAAGAAATGTGCCTAGAAATATATAACCTACCAAAACTGAAGCAATAAAAAATAGAACATTAGCACAGACCAATTAATAGTAATAAAATTGAGTCAGTAATCAGAAAACTCTCCAAAAAAAAAAGCCTAGCACCAGAGGCTTCAGAGGCAAATTCTACCAAACATTTAAAGAAGAGTTAATACCTATTCTTCTCAAACCATCCCCCCCCCGCCAAAAAAAAAAAAAAAGGAAAACTTCTATATTCATTCTACATGGCCAGCATTGCCCTGATTCCAAAACCAGATAAAGGCACAACAAAAAAAGAGAACTACAGGACATTATCTCTGATGAACAGAGATTTTAAAAAAAAGTTGATAAAATACTGGCAAACCAAATTCAACAATACATCAAAAAGTTCATGCACCACAATCAAGTGGGATTTATTCCTGGGATGCAAGGAGTGGTTAAATACTCGCAAATCAATCACCTAATACATCACATCAATAAAAGGAAAGTAAGAACCATATGATCATTTCAATAGATGCAGAAAATGCATTTGGCAAAGTACTATACCCATTTATGATAAAAACTCTCAACAAAGCAGGTTTAGAGGGAACATACCTCCATGTTATAAAGGCCTTACATGAAAAACGCACAGCCAACATCATACTCAATGGGAAAAAAACTAAGAGCTTTCCCTCTAAGACCAGGAACAAGACAAGGATATCCACTCTCATCACTTATACTAAACATAGTACTGGAAGTCACAGCCACAGAATCAAACAGAGAAAAAAAAGGCATCCAAATTGGTAAGGAAGAAATTAAATTTCCACTATTTGCTATATATATATATATATATATATATACACACTGTATATATGTGTTATATAGTGTGTGTATATATATATACTATATACATATATAGTATATATACTATATACTATATATAAAATATATATAAAAAACCCAGACCACTCCACCAAAAAACTACTAAAACTGATAAATGAATTCAGTAAGGTCAAAGGATACAAAATCAGTGTAGAGAAACCTGTTGCATTTCTATACACTAATAATGCAGCAGTGGAAAGAGAAATTAAGAAAACAATCCCAATTACAATAGTACCAAAAATAGTAAAATACCAATGAACAAACTGAACTAAAAAGGTGAAAGACCTGTACTCTGAAAACTATAAAGCACTGATGAAAGAAATTGAAGACCACACAAAGAAATGGAAAGACATTCCATGCTCATGGATTAGAAGAACAAATATTATTAAAGTGTCTATACTACCCAAAGCAATCTATACCTGTAATGCAACCACTATCAAAATACCAACAACCTTCTTAATAGAAGTAGAACAAACAATCCTAAAATTTGTATGGAACCACAAAAGACCCTACATAACCAAAGTGATCTTGATAAACAGAAACAGAACTGGATGTATCATAATTCCAACTTCAAGTTATATTACAAAGCTGCAGTAATCAAAACAGCATGGTCCTGGCACAAAAATAGACAAATAGATCAATAGAACAGGAGACCTAACCCATAAATAAGGCCACAGTTATATGGTTAATTAATCTTCAACAAAGGAGGAAATACTATGAAATGGAAAAAGATCTGTTCAACAAATGGTGTTGGGAAAATTGAACAGCTTCACTCAAAAGAAAGAAATTGGACCACTTCCCTACATCATACACAAAAATAAACTCTAAGTGGATTTATGACCTAAATGTGAGATCTGAAACCATAGTAATTCCAGAAGAGAACACAGGCAGTAATTTCTCTGCTATCAGCTATAACAACATCTTTGTAGATAAGCCTCCCAAAGCAATGGAAACAAAAGCAAAAATAAACTATTGGGACTATATCAGAATAAAATCTTTTGAACAATAAAAGAAATGACCAAAAAACTAAAACACAACATTGGGAAAGACAAATACCATACGATTTCACTCATATGTGCAATTTAAGAAACAAAACATACAAAGAAAAAAAAAGACAAACAATAAAACAAAACTCTTAACTATAAAAAACAGAGGGTTAAAAAAAAAAAACAAAAAACAGAGGGTTACCAGAAGAGAGGTCGGAGGTCGGGCAAGTGGGGAAGGAATGAATGAACTACGTGAAGGAAATTAAGAGTACACTTATCATGATGAGCACTGAGTAATATATGAAATTGTTGAATCACTATATTGTATACCTGAAACAAATATAATACTATATGTTAATAATACTAGAATTAAATTTTTTTTTAAAAACTATAGCTACTTGAAGTCAGCCCATAATCACCCACTCTGGGTTCCAGTAGTCGCTGTCCCCTTAGTCCTTTAGATCCAGGGCCAATAATTGTTCCTCAGTGTTACTAGCCCTTAAGTTCCCACCCTATTCCTTATTGGTTCCTCCAAACCAGCCCACATTTTTAGAAATAGTTCCTTTTTTAAAGTGTCAGCTGCAAGTTTAAGAGGTCCACATAGTTTTTTTCTAGGGGCCCAAACTGGTAAGTCTTTCCTTCAGTATCATTTCAAAGATACTCTTTCAAAACAAAATCTTTTCCTTGTTTGTTGATATACAAAATACTTAAAATAGAAAAATAAGAAGCATTTTACTTTACAAAGCTTAAAAGTTTCATATTTTATTTATTCACTGATTGATACACACTTCACCTTTGTCTAAAAACATTACACAAAAGAACTAATAGAAAAAGAGAGAAAGTTATGTTAATAAATTGATAATAAAAACAATAGCAGTGGGGCGCCTGGGTGGCTCAGTGGGTTAAGCCGCTGCCTTCGGCTCAGGTCATGATCTCAGGGTCCTGGGATCGAGTCCCGCATCGGGCTCTCTGCTCAGCGGGGAGCCTGCTTCCTTCTCTCTCTCTCTCTGCCTGCCTCTCAGTGTACTTGTAATTTCTCTCTGTCAAATAAATAAATAAAATCTTTAAAAAAAAAAAAAACAATAGCAGTGATAGCATAATAGCATAAATGTGGTACATATGTGAGTTAATTTGTGGATGGATTTTGGGTTCAGCTTCTGGACAAAGTGAAAAAAAAATCTTGATAATTATTTGCATTAGAAAGCAAAAAAAATAATAAAGTACAAATTACCAATGGTATTATACTATGACTAAACTTCATTGCACTAAAGGTGTAAACAGCAGGCAAAGTTCAATGAACTGAAGTCAGTTCTTTATTTAAGTGGATTTTAACAGAGTGGGCAAGAGGGGAAGAAAGGAAGAACATGTGAACATTGAGGAGAATGCTTACCGAGAGGGCAATGGGCCAAAATAATAAGGGATAGGGAGGAACAGAACAACCTTCAGAGAGGTCATTAATTTTTGAGGGTTTATATTTTCCCTTGACTAGATGGAAAAAACTAGAAAATTGAACAGAAATGACCAGTAATTTGTTATATTTCTGCTACTACACAGCCCAGTCTCTGATGATCTATGAAAATTTTTGTTTGGGGCTTTAGGGGGTTTTTTGCTTATTTGTTGTTTTTTTTAAAAAACATGGCTAAATTCATTAATGAGGAGAGTTTATACTGACAAGATTTCTAATACGAAGCTTTACTATAAACAATTATATGTGATTTTAAAAAGACTTTCCATTCAAAATTCCAATGGCTAAACACTGTTGATGAGGTAAACCAATTCTCCAAATTCCTCAGATGACAGCGGTCCAGGCAGAGGGCAAGATATCCTAAGAGTTCTTAATGACAGGAGGAGAGGAAGGAGTAGGTCCATTTCTAATGTGTGTTGGGGGGGGCCTGTATGGCTTAGGCTTAAATATTTTAAGTTAAAAATCAAGCTAACAAGCTGCTAAATAAAATACGTTTAGTTTTACCAACTTCTTATTAACTTACAGAATTGACTTGAATTTATCCTTACTGGATTCTGTGAAGTTCCAAACCAGAATACAAAGGCGCTGGCAGATCTAAATCCGACCCTCATCCCCTGGCTTACCCCCTTTTTCTTACCACCCTTATTCCATCCCTAACTGTGAAGGGGCCTCAAGCACATATGTGTTGTTACGGACTGAATGTTTGCTTCCCCCCAAAATCCGTATGTCGAAACCCCAACCTCCAGTGTGGCTATATTTGAAATAAGGAAGTAATCGAATTAAATGAGGTCATGAGGGAGGGGCCCTCATCCAATAGGATTAGTGTGCTAAGAAGAGGAGACATCAGAGTTTTCTCTCTCTCTCCCTCAGTCTCTCCCTACTTCCCTTCCCACACACATTGGTGAAAAGCCATGTGAAGACATAAGAAAAAGGTGGCCATCTTCAAGCTAGAAAGCTAGAAAGACAGAAACCAAACTGATCAGAACTCTGATCTTACACTTCTAGCCTCCAAAGTGAAAGGAAATCGATTTCTGTTGTTTAAGTCACCCAATCTGTGTCATTTTATTATGGCAGCCTGAACAGACTAAGACATGTGTAAGTACCCAACACTACGTATCCAGGCTCTGTCCACACTCCCCACAAACAGCAACCCTTTGGGTACCTCTTGCACCTAGAAGTTTGCACAGTGATGACACAGAATGGAGTCAAGAGGTCATCCTTGAGGAGAAAAGCATTTCGCCAGGGAATCCTGAATTTATGAGTACCCAGAAGGTGGTCTGAAGAACAGGTACAAGTTCTGGGTGGGCACGCAACCTTACTCTAAGGAATCCTGTAGAGAAGAGTGTGAATGAATAAAGAAGGCCCAGGGGATCCTCTCAAAAATGTGGGGCCAATAATCAGGGCTTCTGTAGAAAGACTCAAAGATGATAGATTCATGGTGCCTCAGGGAACCGCTTTTTTAACTCTTCCAAATCTCAGGAGATTCTGATGAGCGTGTCCCCTTGGAAAATACTGTTCTAAAGAACAACTATTGTGTAGTGGTTAAACGCATGGCTAAATGTGGTTAAATTAATTCTAATCCAAAAATGTCTGTTTTAGAATGCTTCCCCTATCACGTGCTAGGCATGGAACTCCACGCAAATTACTTATCTATGTCTCATTTCCTCACTGTTGAATGGGATGTAGTACCTATTTCATATGGTTGTTATGAGAATGAAATGAATGGTACAAAACAATTGTACATGTGTCTAAGTCTAAATAATGAAAATAAAGAAAGAAAAGGTAGTAAATTTTCACTCCTATTTGGAATAATGATGGAAAGAATACAGGAGGGGAAATAGTAATCAAGCCAATTAATAAACTTTGTCAACATTATATAGGTAAAGCTATTTAAACCAATTTCTAATGTAAGGTTTTTGACAGATGAGAAATTTTAAATCTTCTATGTGTTCTTTCTATATTCATTATCTTTCTTCTTCATTAACTCTCATAATTGAAACTGGGTTTGGAATATGAAGTGCGACCGGGCTGCTAAGAGGATAAAAGCATTGTCTCTTCACAGTGTCAAAGTCATTCTCTGCTATGTAAACTCCCATTAGTAAAAGTGCAAAGTCCATGCACACCTTGAAGAATTTTCCATTTCTACAATTTTGCCAATTGTCCTGTGAAAGGAGACCTCACTGCTCGTTTCCAGCAAACTAAGCTGCTAATGACTATCTGCCCACCCCGCCACGGAAAATACATGCTTATTCGTGCAGACTGAGCAAATACTTATTCAGAACACATATCTAAAAAAGTATGCAGGCTAATGAAATAATATTTCAGATCTCACATTTCCATGTGGCAGAACAGGAATAGAAAGAAATCCTACTAAAGCTGGTACTGACATTCCCAGATGTGCAGCCATTAACACATGCTAAAACAGGCTTTTTAAAGAGTCTATGCATTTTTCTCCAAAGGAATATAAAATACTGTTCTCCAAAGCAGTCCCATAATACTCTGTCCTGCTTAACTTAGGAGTTATCAAAGCAGCAAGAGACGTTCTGGAAATTGCCTCTGTCATGAATGCCATGAGTGGGGGGAAAGAAAGACAATGTAAATCAGCGTGGTACTTATATTGCTTTTCTTTCTTTTGAGTTATTAGAGAACCATACCATATCGATTTAGTATAGGATTAGCATGCATCACTGAAAGTTTTAGGTGAGGACCTATTTATCCTTTACTCTTTACTGCCACCCAACATATCCTCTGGTGATAAAGATGGGCCTTTGTCAAAAAAAAAGCTGTGTGAAAACAAGCAGTATAAATCCACTCTGCAAAAATTCTTGTAAACTCCTAAATGCAGCCTCTACCTGGACCAGGAGTACATGCTGGCCTTGAAATGATTCCTCTAGGGAGTACTGAAGAATTTGATGTTATCCAGCCTTTCAAAGTGTATTAAAATGAAGTCCAGACATTATTAATATAATTTACATCACTTAGAGTCAGAATTCACCAGAGAATGAAGCCAAAAGAATGATCCCATAAAGCCTTAGGACCATGCTATATTTACCACAGTACTCATAAGTGTCAAGTTCAAGGTAAGTTTGTTTTTTTTTTTAAGATTTTATTTATTTATTTGACAGAGAGAAATTACAAGTACACTGAGAGGCAGGCAGAGAGAGAGAGAGAAGGAAGCAGGCTCCCTGCTGAGCAGAGAGCCTGATGCGGGACTCAATCCCAGGACTCTGAGATCATGACCTGAGCCGAAGACAGCGGCTTAACCCACTGAGCCACCCAGGCGCCCCTCAAGGTAAGTTTTGATCCCTATTGTGGCTTATCAAAACTCACTGAAGGTATTAAAAAATATATTTTCATTGACACTTCTTTGACAAAATTTCTGAGCTCATCATTTACTCTTTAAGACTACACTAAGTACCACTGAGTACACAACTATGTATGAATGTGGGAATGTGGAAATTTCCCGATAAGTTTACACTACACATAAAAATATATCTGTCATTATTTCCCAACTTCTTAGTGCCATAGTTAGCTGGTAACAGGCTCTTAACTGAGTATTAAATTAAAATATAATAAATTTCTACTCAATAATAAGAAAGGCAATACTTCTTTAGGAAAGACCCTGGTTTTTAACACTAGCTTTATTTTCACTAAGTTTTACCACAGGACATCGTCAACAGATTATCAAATGGCAAGTTACAAGGAGAAGTGTGGTAGACTGATTTCATTAATACCCGCCCCCCATAAAAGTTGACCTCTTTGTGTGTTCCTGTCTTTTATCACATAATCTCCCAGCTCTGCCATGTGACTTGAACATGTGACAGCTTTGGTTAAATAAATGTTTAGTTTGTTGTTGAATGCAGCTGAAGACTTGTGATTGTTAGACAGCATTTGCTACCCAGTACAGGGAGCCAGTTAGTTTTACTACATTTCTTTTGTGTGCTAAGTCTTCTGGAAAGTAGAATTAAACTTTATCTCTAAAGCAGGAAAAGTAGAACATTTGATATCTATTCCACCCAAATCATTCCTGGCTTACATTTTTTTTGGTAAAGTTCTACATAATATAATTAAAATCTCCTTTTCCATTTTTAATTGTCAATGCCATATCATTTTTTCAACCTCAAAATATCTACACTGTTGCTAAGAAATACATGTAAGCATCTTATGAGACCATGAATGTGAAGTAGGACATGCATGATTTCCTTTCAATCATCCAGTGGGAATTTTCCCTAAAAACAAGATGAATTCAAGAGAGAAAATGCTTACTTTTCATAATAAATACATGTTCAGAGTTAAATTATACACAAGCTGACAAGCAGCAATAATGTCATCCTAAGAGTCCCGGAGTGGGGGTGGCAGTATCACAATTCTGTTTAGGAGTTGTATGGCTCATGAACTTCTACAATATTGTTTTTTTTCCCTAAGCCAAGCAGATACTCTGGCAAGTCACCAAACAGCGTAGAAATGTCTTTTTCTCAGTACTTATGATTATAATGGACTCTGAACTCCTTGAGGGTAGAAGTTGGGTTTTATTTGTCTGTATTGAGAAGGTACTTGGTACAAGTTACTTACTATTAACCAAATGAATGACTAGATGATTAAGTACACATTCATCTCTGAAGGAGCTCCTGCACTCCTGAAATAGCCTGGTTAACTCTCATGGGAAGGTTAAAATTTAAAAGGGCAGAGAATTGAAACTAGATCCATCTAGGGAAGATAAGGCACTTTGCCCATGTACTTCGTTCCAGGCCCTTGTTTCAACAAGAATCGGTACTGTCACAACTTGCCTTGTTAATCTGCATTTAGACAGGTGAGTACACTACTGTATGCACTTCTCTTGGTTGGTTTTTTACTACAAGTCTAGTCCTTATTGGGAATCGTAATTTTCCCTACCTTGAAAATCACATCAGACTGTGAATCCCTTATATATTCATTTGCCCATTCATTTATGTATTAATATACAGAACCCCATTTATATGTTCCAGATGTTCTCCAAGAATGTTTAGTCCATTAAAGTATGAATAATTTTAAAACATAATAGTAAATGCAATACCAGAGGAGAGTGGGGAAAGAATTCTATTTTAGAAATGTCTTTTTATTTAGTCAGGAACTCTTCTTTAGAAGAGGTGACATTCTGCTGAAACTTAAAAAATGAGAAGGAGTTCATTCAGTTCCACATTGGGTCCTTATTATACGTTGGGATATGTCAATAGTGCAGTAAACAGGAAAAATAAGGTTGTTTCCCTAATGTAGCTCATCATCTAATGATGAAATAATAGACAAAACAGCAATCACAATGTATTTCATCAATACAAGGGTATTAGGAGATCCTCAGGCCTAATAAAAAGAAGAAAAGGAAAACATGAAAGGGATCTTATCTTATTCATCTTTCGGCTGTAGAACTGACTGATACAATTCCTGTTATGTGCTTCAAACAATAAAATCTTATTAAATGAATAAATGGAAGTTACCCTGTGTTACAAGATTCAAGATTCATTGACCTGAATAGGGTATGATTGGCTAACCCAGCTTTAAAAATGCCCTTCTCATGTTGATCTTAAGATAATACAACTACTAGAAAAATTTTACCTCGAACTCAGGCATCCATAATGCAGCCTACAAGTCAGTAAAATACACTGGCCCTCTGAGTGCATATGGGAGTTGAAAAGGAGAGGGTATGTGAGATGGTAACGACAGCTCAGGCAGAAATCAGAAGCCACTCTAACAGCTAAAGGAGAGAGACAATAAGGCAGGTGATTGAATATATTGGTACTTGAAGAGCTGAAAAACTAAACAGGGGATTATGAGGTCACCCAGACTTAGGAGAGCAGGAAACTCCTACCCCTCGTAAGGATGGCGAGAACAAGAGAGATGGAGCCTCCCGCTGACAAACGGAAACAATTCCGAATACCTGGTGGGAAACAGAACCTCTTTGGAAAGTTCTCCCTCCGCAAAAACATCCCCAGTTTGTAGTGTTTGTCCATTTCTCTGGTGTAAATACTTCTAACATGCTTGATTTCAAGGTCCCAAGAATTAACAAGCTGCTTAAAAATTTAAGGAGTATTTCACAATCTATTCTTGCTAGCCGGTACTTCTCTTCTCCCTTCTATGGGAGCTGCCCTCTGTGAAGCCAGGGGGAAAAGGGAGCCTGAGGAACGTATAAAACATTGGTGAAACCTGGGCATAGCATTCACAGAGATCGCAACGTTGTGTTCCAAGGAGGGCCACTCACACTTTATTCCTCATGAATGTTGCCCCTGGAATTGTGCACCTTTCTGCTCTGCATATGCTCCACATAAAAATATCTTTACATTTTCTGGCTGCAGGAACCCCTGAAAATATAAAAATAAAAATAAACTTTAAAGGAAAGCTTTGCTCTAGCATCATCTGGTATTGGCCTTATGGCTACGTCAATAAGGAAGCATCAGGGTTCAGAAAGTGTAGGAAGCGGTGATTTTTTCTGAGCTGTAACTGCTAAAGTGGAATTCCACTTTTATGCCCTAAGGAAAACACTTAGATTTTATAGCTATAGAGGCTGTTTAATGGTGTTACATATGGACTGTCAGGATGGCCATGATTTATGCACCGTAGGAAAGGCTTTTCAAATTTAACTCAATATCAAGTTATTCTTTCCACCAAAAGCAACAAGGGTATAAAACCATCCTGTCACTGTCACAGGCTGGCAAAAAAATACACTGAGTAAGCTGAGACATGATTCATCCTACCTTTTGCCTTTTTAAGGTAAAAGCTTGTCTTTGATTGCTATTTATGCCTATACCAAACATTCCTTCTGGATTTTTCTTTAGGCTTTCAAAAGTTTATGTCATGTATGTTTGACCTCCCAAGAAGTCTCAAAATACATGTCAGTGGGATCATTCCTCCCCTTTATTCGCTTATTCTAAAATACAAAGAAATTCTGTCTGAAATTAAAGTAGTAATGGATTCAGTTTGGGCAAGGGTTTATCTTCAAACAGCTGGGATCTTAAAACAAGTACTACCATTGATTTTGTTTTTAATAGCCATCATTTTCCACAGGCTTCCTCTGGGAAAGGATTTGAAAGGAGTTGAGGTTTTCCACTTACATTAGATTGAGCAGTTCAATTCAGCTCTGTTTTTATGTCTTGGAGCTATCTTGGGGATTACCTTTATGCTATCCTAAAATGCTCACTATTAAAACAATGGATTCATTTTTTACATTACCATAGGCATACTATATTCAATAAATATTTATTAATATTCCTATCTTAGAAAAATCTCAGTGTGTAAAAGGAAAAAAACTAGTTAGGTATACAAAGACTTTTCTGAAGTACCAGTTTGGCAGAAGCTGATTGCTATGGGATCTGCATGTCCCACGCATGCCTAACAAATACAATACTCACAATTCCATAATTGATATCGGGAAAACTAAGCAAAAAGAACCTTCTGGAAACACAGGAGCTGGGGTAGATAATATATTGTTAGAGTGCAATATTTGTGAATCTAGTCATTTATAATAATCAAAAGATATGAAAATAATAGCATTTGCTTTAGAGTTTTAAAAGCCAATCCACCGAGACTATTTTAAAAGAAGATTTAATGATTCAGATGTGCTGATATAAGGTGTTCACACAACACTTGCACCTTTGTTTTCTGTTTTAAATACATTTTTCTACCTAATGAACACTATAGTTCCCAAATTATATATCACATGCCCAGAAGAGACCTTTGTCAGGAAGATGTTTGTGCACACAAAGATGCACACATCCATTTTTAGCCAATCTGCCGTGGCAGTGCTCATTTGCTTTTTTCCCCTCAAGAAAATCTTTAATTCTGTATGTTCTGCTGCAAGCTTTGCCAGCAATTTTCTATGAAACCCTAAACAATTAACTTAATGAACTTACATTTTAGTTAACTTATTTACAAAAGGGAAAAATACTCTTGACACAAATTACAATGTTAGAGAAATTATCAAGGAAATTATTTTCCAGCAACCTGAAAAGAGCAATCTAAATCAATGTCCGTTCAGAGTTTTTCTGAGACTTTCAAATCATTTAACTTTCCAGAGAGACTAAGTTTTATTTTTTTAATTTTTTTAAAGATTTTTTTGTTTTTTTGAGGGACAGAGAGAGAGAGAAAGGGAGAGAGGAACACAAGCAGGCAGAGCAGGAGAGGGAGAAACAGACTCCCCACGGAGCAGAGAGCCCGATACAAGGCTTGATCCCAAGACCCTGGGATCACGACCTGAGCAAAGGCAGACACTTAACAACTGAGCCACCCAGGTGCCCCAGAGTGACTAAGTTTTAACTTAGTCAACTGATAGAACTAAAGTAACTTTAAAACGTGTATATATATATATATATATATATGTATATATGTATATATGTATATATATTTATATATATATTTAAAATGTATATATATACATATAATATATGTAGTTATATACTAAAAACATTAGATAAACCCCCAAATAGATAAATGATTATTGTGAAGAGTATGTCTTGGAGAGTATGTATATTTATTCAGTAACACATGACAAATATTAACTATCAAAAAAGATTCTCTGCCCATCCATGACATTTCATTTCCATTTAAATTGTGTATGTTCCCATTGCTGCCCTTGCTGTATTTTTTCTACTGTTGTTTTCTTTTCCCCATAAAAGAATCACATTTGCATGCAGTTCCAGCTACTATTAGAGTTATTCTAAAATTTAATTCTAAACTTGTGCAGATAATATTACAACCCTCATTTACCAATTTAAAGAGCTTTTCTGATATAGGTCATCTCACAAATCTCCACAACTCAAAGAAATTCCTTTAAGTGCAACGAGGTCAAAACACAAGCAAAATATTATCTTTCAGGTTAACAGCTTTATCATTCTCATTTTAGATCACACTTTTAGGTGGGAATTTTAAATATGTTTAATCATATATTTACATTTTTCTCAGGTTTTCCTATTTTATTTTTAGGTATGTGCTTGTGTTCTCTTTTGATGAACTATTCACAATACCAAACAGTAATTAAATTTCAGATACTTATGTGAAACCTAAGGTTGAAAATTACTTTCCCAGGACTGGTGGAGCAGTTTCCCAGCAGGGTTTGATCTATTATCTGCTATTAATGAGTAAATACTGCAACAAAATCAAGAAAAACTTAAAATGTGCATGTTGAAATAAGTTTCCATTTAAAAATTCCAAATCATTCTTTATAAAAAGTAAACATAATTCATATAGAAATCTGTAGAATTCAATAGGCTATGTGAAAACCCCCATAGTGTTTTTAGAGAAAGATTTAAACATAGCAATCAGAATTGTTTGTGGTTACAGGGCAGTTAATCTCTGATGTATCCTTAGGCTCAGGAAGAAAACTGACATTACTAAGATTTTATGTTTCTCTTCCTTTCTTACCTAACATCTTGGCACTGATAATTTTATAGTATGAGTGTAAAGGGTTTTTGTTTTATAGTATGAGTGCAAAGGGAAAGGGTAATATTAAGCATATCTTCACCCATTTAATATCAATAATGCCTAATGAGACTGATGCTAAAATACAGCAGTAACCACTGAGAATGCATCCTGTCTATAAACAACTCATGCAGGGGCTCCTGAGTGGCTCAGTTGGTTAAGGGATTGTCTGCCTTGGGCTTAGGTTGTGATCTTCAGGTCCTGGGATCAAGCCCCGCTTTAGGCTTCCTGCTCAGTGGGGAGTCTGCTTCTCTCTTTATCTCTCCTACTCTGCCCCTCCCCTCAACTCATTCTCTCTCTTTCTATAAAATAAATAAAATAAAAAATAAAGTAAAATAACTCATGCAAACTTGACACAGGTTCACACTGTCAAAGAAATTTCCAGAAACTCAAAAAGTTTCAGTTCTCTAATCCTTATGTTTCTGCCTACAAGTGCATCCCCTGCTCGCTAAGGTTTGAAGAGCTAGATAAAATATACATACATACAGTCTTAAAAGTATCAAAGAAAAAACAAAACAATATAGTTATTAAGGTCCAAAGAAAGGGAAATTGAGGAATAAGGGAGAAAGCTGGTTTGGGATCTGCTTTTGTCCTAAAAGAATTTGGTGAACCAGGGAAATTACATATTTGTTTGGTCAACTTCACCAGTAAGGGGACAGAAATCAAACCCTGGGATATATAAGGTAGAAGCTGAACAGGAAACTTAGCCAAATGGACAATATTCTTTTTTTTTTTTTTAAGATTTTATTTTTTTGACAGAGATCACAAGTAGGCAGAGAGGCGGGGGTGGGGGGGAGTAGGCTCCCTGCCGAGCAGAGAGCCCTATGTGGGGCTCGATCCCAGGACCCTGGGATCATGACCTGAACCAAAAGCAGAGGCTTTAACCCACTGAGCCACCCAGGTGCCCAATGGACAATATTCTTAACGTGAGGATGAAGTATATCATACTTGGATATTATGCTTAGATTTTAATTTCCTATGTCATGCAGGGAAATGTTAAACATTGAAAATGGATTAAGTTAGTACTCCAAATTGTGACTACAGTCTTCTAGCAAAAACAAATGCCAGTCTTCTGTGGAAAAAGTATTTCCATTATAAGACTTCAAAAAGATTTTTATCAAATACATTGTATAACACACAGCTAATGATCTTGAGTCACACAAGGACAGCAGACCTCATGAGCAAGAACCAATAAAAATAACAAACAACTGTTAATAACTATGTCTATATTTAAAGAACTAAGACACTGACTATACAACCATAAGCCATAAAAATTTAAAAACAAAATATATTTTCTAGAATAAAAAAACAATTACAATAAATAGCTTAATCAATGGTCACGTTTTAAAGGAAAACTAGATACAGATAAGAGAATTATTGAATTGAAAGATAGATTAGAAGAAAGTCTTCTGAATGCTGCATAAAGACAAAAAATGCAGAAAATGGAGAAAGAGAAAATAAAGAAGTTGAGAGACTACTGTTAAAAATTAAAATACATGGGGCGCCTGGGTGGCTCAGTGGGTTAAGCCACTGCCTTCAGCTCAGGTTATGATCTCAGGGTCCTGGGAGCGAGTCCCGCATCAGGCTCTCTGCTCAGCAGGGAGCCTGCTTCCCTCTCTCTCTCTCTCTCTCTGCTGCCTCTCTGTCTACTTGTGATCTCTCTCTGTCAAATAAATAAATAAAATATTTAAAAAAATTAAAATTCAGAAAAAGAGAACAAGGATCAAATAGAAATATTTAAAGAGAAAACACCTGAAAATTTTAAAAAACTAATTAAGACATGAAGACAAATATGCAAGAGGCTTCAAGAAATCCCAAGCAGATTAATTAAAATTAAATGGTAGATTTAAATGCTAATGTATAATGAATTACATTAAAGATCAACATACTACATATTTTAGTAGAGTCACAGATTACCAAAACTAGATTATGAAGAACATACATATAAAACATAAGGATACAAAGAGACTAAAACATATATACTCTAACCTGCCCTATCAAGCACTTCATAAACCATGTGTTGAAAATATTTTCCTACTGATCTGTATTTGCTCACTTGACTATAATCTCAAAAAGCTCAGAATAATATCTAGTTTGTAATCCAGCACTTACTATATAAAAAGACTAGATCAAGAGTAAAATCTCGGGGTGCCTCGGTGGCTCACTGGGTTAAAGCCTCTGCCTTCAGCTCCAGTCATGATCCCAGGGTCCTGGGATCGAGTCTTGCATCAGGCTCTCTGCTCAGCAGAAAGCCTGCTTCCTTCTCTCTCTCTCTCTGCCTGCCTGTCTACTTGTGATCTCTTTCTGTCAAATTAAAAAAAAAAAAAAAAGAGCAAAATCTAGCTATATTACATTAGTAAATAAATAGACATGCTCAAAAATTTTAATAAAAAACAAAATCTTCCAGATCAGTTTTTCAGATTGTAGAATTTCTATTGACCTATGTCCAACTCACTGACTCTTTCTTCTATTATCTAAAATTTATGAAATCTGATTTAGCAAATTTTCAATAAAAAATAATGCATTACAGGGGAGCCTAGGTGGCTCAGTCAGTTAAGTGTCTGACTCTTGGTTTCAGTTCAGGTCATGATCTCAGGGTCATGATATTAATCCCTGCATCAGGCTTCATGCTCAGCAGGGAGTCTGCTTGAGATTCTCTCCCTTTCCCTCCACTCCATCCTCCCCCTCCCAACTCAAATAAATAAATAAATCTTTTTTTTTTTTTTTTAAGTATTATAACCAGGTAAGTTTTATTTTAGTAATGCAAGGGTATTTCAGTATTATAAAATCAAGTGACATAACTTATTACATCAAAAATTAAAGTGAAACAAAATAATACTATCGATACTGAAAAGACATTTTATGAAAAATTCAAAGATTAACATTTTTGGGGCGCCTGGGTGGCTCAGTGGATTAAGCCGCTGCCTTCGGCTCAGGTCATGATCTCAGTGTCCTGGGATCGAGCCCCGCATCGGGCTCTTTGCTCAGCGGGAGCCTGCTTCTCTCTCTCTCTCTGCCTGACTCTGCGCCTACTTGTGATTTCTCTCTCTGTCAAATAAATAAATAAAATATTTAAAAAAAAAAAAAAAAAAAAAAAAAAAAAGATTAACATTTTTAAAACCTGTTACAAGAAAGAGGAAACTAAATATGGTGAGGACTAGTGAAAACCAGCAACAAATAGTATTTTAAATAATAAAACACCAAAAAACATTTTTATGTTTTCAATCCTATCAGTAGTTAGTGCTTTTGTGAATGTTGTAGCAAATGCAATAGAAAAGAATTATCACAAATACTGCAAGAAAGATAAAATACTGCTGTTGTTTTTCTCTGGTATTATGCTTCTTCATACAAAACACTTGTAAGAATCCACTTAAAACAGGAAACATACCAATGAGAAAATCCTCCAAGAATTAACAAGAGAATTAGGTAAGGTGACCACACAGTAAGCAATCATAAGCTATACAAAAATTGTCAATAGCATTTCATTATATGAGTAATAATATGGAAATGAGAGAAATATTTTATTCATCATACCAACAACCACAGAAATATTTGGTGATGTACTTATTGAGAAATAAGATACTTTTATGAAGAAATCTACAGTATCTTTTTCTAGGACTTTAAATTATTACACTAAAAAATCCTTTTTAAAGGACATAATAAAGCTTAGATCTATGGAAATGGGGATACTTAATATGCATTAAATTCAATTTTCTCAAAATTAACATATATTCAATAAAGTTCTAGTTAGAATGTTAATATTATACAGAATTTTGGAATTGGAGACAATGACATTCAAATTCATATGGAAAAAGAAATGTCTGGAAAATACCAAAAATGTGATAGGGAAAAAATCAGGGGAACTAGCTATACCAGAAACCATAACATGCTATAAAACCACTAAAAACATCAATATGGTATTCAAAAAGAATCAGCAAGTAAATCAGTACAAAATATTAAGAATTCCAAAATAATTCTCCTTTATTATAGTAATGTAATATATGTCAAAGGCAGATTTTAATTAATGTCTAATTGAATCTAATACATGCTGCTTTTATAACTGGTTAAATATCTGGAAGAAAAAAACTTGAACATTATCTCAATGTATGAAAAAATAAGTTTCAAATGTATTAAAGAAAAAATGCTTGTTTTATAATCAAAGGTTTCCAGAAGACAGTAACAACAACATAAAGGTTAGAGAGACCATCTTAATTAATTAAAAAAAAAAAAAAGACAACACCCAAGAGTTATAAAAGTATCTATTTAGGCATATTTGGCTCTAACTGACATGAAACATTTTAATATAAGACATAAATGAAACTGGATCCTAACGTCGTACTTCCCCAAATCTGCTCCTTCCCCACTCTCCCTCATCCTCAGCTGATGACCACAGTATTGTTCAATTCTCAGAGTATCACCCCTACTCATCTTCAGTCAAAGGAAATCCTATTTCCTCTGCCTTTCAAACAGATCCAGAGTCTGGCTTTCCACTATTTTCACTCCTTGCCTGATGTAACCCATCAGGACCTAAGGTGTGCCCTGCTTCAGTAACAACTTCCAGTGTCTCCTACTTCTCCCCTTATTCCATTTTGATTCTTCCTCATCCAGCACCTACAATTATCCTTTTAAAACACAACTCAGATTCCATCATTTCTCTGATGAAAACCTTGAAATGGTCTCCCAATTCTCTCCATATAAAAGCCATAGTCCTCACAGTGCCCCCACCTGGCCCTATGCCCATTATTTCTCAACTCATCCCATACCACTCTCAAGCTTGGTTCACTCTGCACCAATCACACTAGTCTTTTTGCTGCTGTTACTCCAACATACCAGCCTTAACACTGCTGTTTCACCTTCTGGAATGGTCTTCCCCTGCTATCCACTTGGCTTATTCCCTCTAATCCTTTATGACTATTGTTATGACTATTGTTACCTTCACAGGGAGAAGTACCACCCTACTTAAATGGCAACCACCTGCCGGCTCCCCACTTCCTACTCTATTTTTTTTTTCATATTTCTCTTTTTCCCAGAATTCGCCATCTTTCACATGCACTATAATTTATCTATTTATGTTAATTGTTTTTGCCTGAGTCTCCCCCTACTTCTTTACTAAAATGTAAGCTCCTTTAGGTCAGGGATCTTTTGTTTTATCTGATGCCCCCAGAACCATAGAATAGAAAGGGTGTGCCACAAAATGGAAGTCAATGAATACTTTTGAGTGGATGGAAGAATTAATGAAGGTTGAGCAGTATTGTAATATAAAATCAATGGACAGCAAATTAAGAAAATACACCAGCAGTGTACATGACAACAAAGTAAACTGATATTTCTGTAATTTGATCTTGTAATACCACAAATACATATGTTTATATATAGATATAGCTATCTATTTAGGGACAGAGGGAAAGAAGGAGGAAAACACTAATGTGGTAGTATATAATTATTATTTGTTTTATCTTTTTTATGTTTTTATTTTTTTAAAAGATTTTATTTATTTGAGAGAGAGAGAAACAGCAAGAGAGGACACAAACAGGGGGAGTGGGGGGACAGGCTTTCCACCGAGTGGGGAAGCCAGATGCGGGGCTCAATTCCAGGACCCCAGGATCATGACCTGAGCCGAAGGTAGACGTTTAAAGACTGAGCCACCCAGGCACCGCTCTTTTTTATGTTTTTAAATTTTTTACTAGCAGGTAACCTTTATGCTGAGGGAAATAAAAATATTAACTCTCAAAAATAATTCAGTTGAATACCACTTCCACTAGCAATGTTTATCTGACCAGTCAGTCTGATTGAAATTCTCATTTTCTCAAACCCATAGCAAACTTCCAGATATTTAAACCACAAATGTGGGCTTCTTGGTCTAGCCCTATAGATCATTAGTTCACCAAGAAATGGTGCCTTGCTCTATTTTTGTGTGTCCTCTCTAGTCTCTGTAGGAATTCATGACATAAGGAAGCCTTTGTCTCTTGATAACATGCTCATTTCTCTAACATGCGGGCCAGTTTTTTTATAGAGCTTTCTTTTCCTTTTTCTTTTCCTTCTGTTATTTTGCTATACCACTTAATAAATATTTATTTAACTTTATACACTTAAATTCTGATCTTTGTGTTACTCATGAAATCCATATTTTCATGTCTTCCCATTATGGCAGAAATGAGCTAATATGGATATTTTTTGTGTCACTCAAGTCTCTAATTATAATATTTTAAAATTTAAATCTTAGAGCAAAAGTAACACATACTATAAGGAAAAAAGCAAACACTTGGCAAAGAAAAATCACTTAATATTTTTGTATGTATTCTTCCACATTTTTCCTTTCATATAATTAGATATTAATGTGTTTGTTTAGTTATTACAAAGTTAGAAGCACAAATCAAATTTTTCTATCAACAATATTTAGTACATTTTCCCATGTCAATTAATACATTTTACTGTATTATTTTAATGGCTCTGTAGTATTCCATACTATGTCACACATTATTGTTTGTCTATATTTCTACTCTTCTGAACAATGTGATTTTGTATATCCTACAGCTAAAACCATCCATATATATACATATACATATGATTTCTTTAGGATAAAGTCTTAGAAATAAAATTACTGATTCCACTGATCCAATGGACAGGGATGTTTTCAATCTTTTCCTAATAAATAGCTTGATTATTCAAAGTATTATATCCTCTGACCAATCTCCTCATTTTCTGCACTGGTAGAAAATCCTGGTGACTTTTCAATACCTTTGTGAGCTAACTGGTGATACATAAAAAATGTTAATATTTAGGTACTCTTTAGAATGTTCAGTATTTAAGCTGACTTTTAAATTACTCAAAGTTGAGATGCCTGGGTGTCTCAGTTGGTTAAGCACTTGCCTTCAGCTTAGGTCATGATCTCAGGGTCCTGGGATCAAGCCCCACATCAGTCTCCTTGCTCAGCTGGGAGCCTGCTTCTCCCTCTCTTCCTGCTTGTGCTTTCTTTTGCATGCTATCTCTCTCTGTCCCTCTGTCAAATAAATAAAATTTTAAAAAATAAATTACTCAAAATCTAGTCATGGCAAGTCAGAAAGCATAACAAATAGTTTCAACAATTAAATATGGTCTGTAGATATGTAAGAAATGAAGAGCTTTGAAATAAATCTCAATTACATGGTGTTGTAAATGTATCCACTGAGAGTAGGAGTACAATTAGGCACCAAATTATATGGGAAAATGAAGTTGCGTCTTAAGAAGGAGCCTAAGCCATAAAACCTGTCCCTACTTGAGCCACGGTATTCCATAAACCCTGCGGCTCTACAGTGAGTTCAGTGCTTTTCAGACTTTCCACAAATTTGCCCCAATTTCTACTTCACTTTTCTCTCCATAATGCCTGATCTGTCTGATACCATATTATTTTAATTACATTCCCTTTCTAAACTTTCTTGATTTTTTCAGACCAACTGTCCACTAATGCTACACACCTCCCCCCCAAACCACATCAGTTACACTCTGCCAAAAAACATCATTCAAAATTAGACACTTACTCTAAGACACCTCTCTGATTAAGAAACAAGAGATGGTTTGCTGGAGAGTCCAGTTTTCAACCAATTGCTCCTTCAAAAGGTTATAATTACTCTTTCCTCTGTTTAATCTATAACCACAAAGCTTACTCTTTAAGATCTTAATGAAAGTGTAGAAACACAAAAAATACTCAACTGAGTTTGTTAATTTATTTTTAGCCAATGTGAAAATGTATAGGCTGGGACACACTATGTTTTAATTTGGGAAGGGGTATAGATATATGGTGGCCATAGTCCAATAATTCCAAGGAATCAATGGATATTATTTCCATATTTTATTTCCTAGTAAGAAACTATGAGGTTTTTTTTGTTTTGTGTTGTTTTGGGTTTGGTTTTCCTTTTTTTTTTTTTTTTTCTTTTTTTGGTGGGAGAGAAGGTAATGGAAAGAGAGAATCAAGAGCATTTAGCTTTAAATCTATTTCTAACTCCATTTTCTCCATCTCTTCCATTATAACGTCACAGAGATAAAGCCAGTAGCAAAGAGTCAACCTTGGGACATCTTCCCAGTTGCCAAGCAATACGTGATACACTTTTCACTTTTGGTCACTCAATCTAATTGTCTATTACAATTCCTGGCAAAATAAAAAACTCAAGTTATAGAAGACTTTAACTTTCTACACGGAAATAAATCTTTTCAAGTATCATTTGCTGTAATTTTTATTGTTAGTAGTGTTTGCTGATGCATGGCCTTTCCAATAAGGCTGGGGTATCCATTTTTTTAGACTAATGGAAGAAGCCAACTAAATAAAAAGCATAATTAAATATATAATTATGCACAGGTCTTCCACACAGGCCCTAGCAATCTACTGCCAGTATACCAGTATGACATAACACATGACTTGGATTTTGAATTCCAAGAAAGTTTGGTTTAGAAAGCTGTCATAGTGTTAATATAAGCCATAATAGAAAGTCAATCAGAATAAAACTTAGTAGTGTGTTTTCATTTTTGCTTTGCCACACAGGAAGATGAAATCCTTTCCTGTGGATTTTTAAGAGAAATCTTGAGGGAGAAGAAGAAGAAAAAGAAAGATTTAGTTGTAGAAGTAGATCTTAGATATGGAATTCCTACAAAGGAAAAACTCTAAAGTGGACTGGGAGTTTATAAAAGAAAATGCAAATAAGTAGTTTGAGGATAGCAGGATAGAAGGGAATTTTGCTCTATTTTTCAACAGAAAATTCTTTCTTTCGGAAAGGAAAAGAGACTAAGACAGAGGAGGAGGTACTGATGTGGCAACCACCAGGCCTTGACCGGGGCAAGAGAATAAACAAGAAAGACACTAGCCATAGACAGTAGCCATGTGTGTGTGTGCATACTTATATATCACTTTATCAAATGGTTATGACCAAAACTATATTTCTGATTAAAAAAAATATTAAGGTAATGCTTAGAGATTTTTTAAAGTGATTTTAAAAATGTGAAATATGTTTTAAATTTCTATTATATGATTTAACATAATTACTTGGTAGTATCACAGTTCTAGAATTTAAGGAAATTTGTATTCTGTGTACAGGTACAAGCAAGTACCTATTTTAGTAAAACTACAAGCCCCTCCACTCTTCCTCTGTGCTCTTTTTGGCATATTTTTAAGTTTTCCCACATTATCTTAACCCCATGATATCAAATTGTATCCCAGGCTTAAAATGCCTGCTTAAATTAGTATCCTTATATTTTTAAAAAATTCCTACCATTCTGAATATTTACGTCCCTCCAAATTCCTGTGTTTCAGTGCTAACCTCCATCACGATGACAGTAAGAGGTGAGCCCCTGGGTCATGAGAGTGGAACCCTCAGCCATGAGATCAGTGCCCTCTTGAGAGGCGCCACAGAGCTCCTGGCTCCTTCTGCCCAGGGAGGAAGCAGTAGTCCCAGTCCGCAGCCAGAAGGGTGCTCTCACCAGAACCCGGCCCCACCAGAACCTGACCCTACTCACACCCCACTCTGCACCTCACTATTCGACTTCCAGCCTCCAGGACGGAGAGAAATCCTTGTTATGAGCCGCCCACTGTCTGGTGCTTTGTTACAGCCACCCAAATAGACTACGACAATTCCCAATGATGAATTCTCTTAAAATCTGTCAGAGCAGAAAACAGTGTAAACGGGTATGATTAATTTTTCTAGGCTCTGGTGTATACTGGTTTTTTATTCAAGAGACTGGCATTTGAGAAACATCTACCTATCAAAGGTTTCTGGGCATTTTGAAAAATAAACAATGTTAAGATTTGATAAAGTTTAAAAAATAATAATTTTAAGTATATATATCTTAGAAAGCAGACACAGTTGAAACAGAGGCTGATGCTCAAAGGCCAAGCTAGATATGCTGACCTCAAGCATCTCAAACAGAGTTTACTAAGAGCCAGAGAAGAATAAGAGCTCTGGTTTTCAAAATAATTTGCTTGTGTATCATCCCCTGAAAGAACTTTTAAAGGCTATATTCTTGTTCATCATAAAAATTATCTATAATTTTCCATCCTTGTTTAAATAATTATAAGCTATGCCATTTCTAGTATATTATATATATACTGAATTTTAAAATAAACTTGTTACATCAGTCTTTTAAATGTATTCAATGAAATCTAAATAAAATAATTTGATACCTGCCATCATCAGTTTAAAAAATTACATAAACTTGCTAGCTCTACTTTATCAGTCAAAAATTTTAAAATATAATATTCATTTTTTTCTTTGAACAGTTTTCACTTTAATTTCACTACAGAATTTAATGAGATAATACAATATTATGTTTTAAAATATTTCATTAATCAGCCTATCATACTTCATATAGTAATATGTGTATAAACTGAAATTCCACTTTTCATTTTCCCGAGATCATGAAGCTTTAAGTGAAAAAAATAGAAAAAGCATTATCAATAGGACCTCAGTTAAATCAGGGTATAACTACATAATGGAATGCTATGCAGCTTAAAAATCAACAATGACTACTTATAAATTCATACAGAGCATAACAACCTATGTCACATGAAAAACAAGGAACAAAGTAATGTTAAGGGAGAGAGTACAATGAGCATTTCTATGGGTACTTAATTTCTTAAGCAAAAACAAAAGAAAACAAAAACCTCTAAAATCAAGATAATAAAAACAGTCATCACCTATAGTAGTCATAGAGCAGGATACTAGACAGATGAGTCAAAGGTGAAAGAAAAATGTTCACTAACAATTAATTTTGGGTTTTGAGCCATGTGAATATTTGACATAGATACATAGATACATATGTATCTACTCTAAGGTGAGCTATCATAAAAAAAAAGTAATTGAACTTATCTATCATCTGATAATTGAATTAACACTTCTTTTTGTTAGAACAAATTACTGGACAACATGTGATTTACAAAGTTATTTGTAACCTGGTTATTAGAGTCGTTAACTGTTTCAATTTTGTAAAAGCAGATAAAAATATGGTAAAAAAATCTTCAAAGACTATTACTGATACTTGATAATCTTTAACATAGAGGAATCTTATTTAAACACCAAGAAAGGGTCAAAAATACAAAATCATTGTTAATGTCAATAATTTTGCCACTATACCATGTTTCTAAGTTTTTAAAATATTTTATCTATTTGACAGAGAAAGACACAGCGAGAGAGGGGACACAAACAGGAGGAGTGGGAGAGGGAGAAGCAGGCTCCCTAAGCCACCCAAGCGGTCTTGTTTTTAAATTTTTATGTAACTTGTTTCCTTAAAGAATTTGCTACAGTCCTATCACAATTTTTTTTTTAGCACAGTATGAATAAAGGCAGAATTCTTTAGAACAATCAGATCAAGGTATACTAAGAATAAAATTAATATCAAGTTGTGTTTATATTCAGATAATCTGATCCTCTCCTTTGAAATGAAATGGAGACCACTCTAATTGAGGGCAAATGCACACATTTGCTCTTCTGTACAAAAACTCATACTTTACATAAACTCGATTGTAATTTGAATCAAGTTAGAAATCCTGAGAAACACTTACTTATGACCACATACCCATGGACAATCCTCAGAATCTGGATTTCCCATGATTCCATGACTAGGTCCTCCCTCAGGACAAAGATTCAGAATATTTAGGAGGCATCCCATCTCCTGTCAGCAAAATTCTAATATTTCAAGTGTAATAACTTGAAGTAGAAGCAATGGACGTGGTAAATTCACTGGTAATTCCAGGCTTGGGTTCTGCATATGCAACAAGAGGCAAACAGAGGCAAGAAGCACCTACTCCTAAAACTAAGACAGGGATGACAAGACAACACCAAGATACCTCATTCTGAGAGTCACAACTGAGAACTCACTGGGAATCTACATTACTATTCTGGTCTAGGCACTTTGTGAGAACTTGAAGAGCGTCGTTCACGTAAGGAGAGAGCAGGGCATCTTAGACACAATTCTCAGGAACATGAATATCAGAAGTGGTGGGAAGATGGGACAGAGGAAGGGAAGACGGAAAAGGTACGACGCAGCCTTTGGCTTGAAATCCTACCACCGTGTCACTTAGCACATTCCCTGGGTTTCCTTAGTGCCAGAAATGGCCAAAAATCCCGGTACCCACAGATGAAAGATGACTCCAAACTTTGCTGTGAAAGAGAGGAGAAGGCAAGGGAGTCAATGCTCACAGAAGACCCTTTGCTCTTCTCTCTCCCTGCTTTTACTCGTCCTTCAGGATCATCACAGATCCTTATCCCTGTTTCACAAGCATGTGATGTGTGACAAGGGATCTTACAGGAACTAGGAGGATCTGCTTATGGAAAAGATAGGATATGTTCTATGAGTTCTGTTAAACATAGCCCAAGGGACAACACATACATCTCTTGGATCACAGGGCAGCTGTTTGGGCTAAGAAAGCTTAGACAACTCCCTGCAGCATTCCTACAGCAGAGTGGTCACGCAGGCCTTGCCATTCCAAAGGCTTACACCTTTCTCTGAAACCTTCCCTGCCCTCAGCAGCCTCTGTGTTACATCTTAGCAAGCCAGGTTTTATGGCTGATTTCATGCTCTCCATTAACGCCAACACCTTAGCACCGGGCAGGTGAATGGTAATTGTTCCACCTCCACTTAGAAGCACAGAAAGTTCACTCCTAAGGGTCCTACACACATATGCACGCAAAACATCCAAGCGACACTAAATAGCCATACCATGTTGTTTCTGGGAGGCCAACAGCACTGCTGGCATCCCCTCTCAACTGCTCAAGGATGGTTTACGGGAACATGGCGATGTCTAGGGAGGAAGGCATTAGGTTAGGACAGGCCCAAACTAAGATCCCCTTTTACTTATTTTTATCTGAGGAAAGAGAGGCCTAAATGATGGTACAAGTGCATGATTACACAGTTCCTATGTGCCAAATACCTCTTCTATAGACATTTAGGTGTCTGGGTTCAAATGTGTTCATTCCTTTCTAATGGCCTACAAAGTCCTCTTGCTGCTACCAGAGTGAAGGTTTGTCCTTAAGGAGGATATCCTTAGAAAAGAGAAATGAATGTTTTCACAGTTGTCTTAACTGGGATCCAGCATCTGAACTAAGCCTTCTTCAGAAACACAAAGGATCATTTCACATACCGACTTGCACTGGTTTGATGTCTGCACCATCACAGCACACTGGTCTCAGATTTTCCAGATGATATCCAGGGGCAAATGCATGGGTTTCTCTCAGTTAGGCACATGGCTATTTCCACAGTGACCACACACCAGCTGGACCTATTCCAGCACTGCCATGAACTAAGATGGGTTCACCACCCACACTCACCGACCTCCTATAATTTAGACATTTCAGAAAGTCTGAGGAGTCACTGGGAACACTGGCCAGGCCCACGACCTACTAACGATGCCACTACAATAGTGTTAATGAAACAGTTTCAACTTTTCTCAATAAATCTTCTTTAAACTCTTAGAGCTGCAGATTTAGTTTATTTAATTTACCTAAATGTCTTCCATAAAACCTAATTGGAAAGGCTAATCTTTACTGTCAAATTCATCAGCCCAGTATGATTGACTTTCTTCTGGAAAATGTCTAACTTGCTATTTCTATGGAAATAATCATGTACATTTTCATGACTGTCTTCCTTGTCTGATACCTAACTCTAAGATGGATAGATAAGACAGAAAGTCTTGCCAGGAGTTTGTTATCTAGATTAAATGAGTCACATAACATTGAATACTTCTTACCAAAGTTCTGTGTTACTATATTTCAATTCCAGAGCAAGGCATTATTTGACAGTAGCCAAGGAATAGAACAGGCAGAGCTTTAAATCAATAAAAAATCACCCGTAACATCTTACCTTATATTTTATTAAGAGTGTTCTGATATAGGGCCACCTGGGTGGTGCAGTCATTTGAGCATTTGACTCTTGGTTTCCATTCAGGTCCTGAATGCAGGGTTGTGGGTTCAAGCTCTGCACTGGGCTCCACACTCAGTGAGTACCCAGGAGTCTGAGCTTTAAAATTAACTATGCTGTTTGAGGAAAGACCAAATTCTACAATGGACAATACCGTGTTTTACTAAAGTAACTGAATTAAGTTATGTTTTGTTTGAGAATAGTCGAAATGGACTGTGATTACATGAGTAAGCTGGGTCAAGCTGTATTTGTGTATTCCGGTCGTCGTGGATGAAATTATCCCTATTAGGGTACAGATCAGAAATGGACTTGGGAGATGAATTTTAGTCAAGGCAATTAGTCCTAGGATAGAGCACCAGATGCTAGTCTATTACAGTCTACAATATAGTCTACAGTACAGGGAAGGAGTTAAACTACCTGTGATAGCAGAGCTTTTGTTTCTCTCTGGGAGGAAATATGACACTCAAAACAAAAAAACCTATAAAAAGATGAGTGTTCTGGCTGAAGCCTATCTGGGAAGTCCAGATCCTCCTCACCCATCGGGTTTCCTGTTGACTGCTTAGATCTGCTCCCAAGCCTCCCTCACAGAGACTGAGGTGCCAGGAGACACAAATGTGACACACTGTACTATGCCAATCTTTTCATGGAATTTGAGATCAAATGTGCAATGAAGTCAACATGGAGAACAAAGCTGAGAACCTCCAAAAAGTAAAAAACAAAAAAATAAACTTTTCTGAAGTAACAAATTTAATACTAAATTAAGTTAAGGAGTCAGGCAGCCTGGCTGTGAATCCCAACTTGGATATTTTTTAATAATATCAATAACTTAAATAAATTCAGCAAGTTACCACCTATATCTCAGTTAGGACATCTATGATCAGCCAATTCATAGGACTGTCAGAAAACAACTACCTGCTACATACTATATACTATACATAGTAGAAGCTTAGCAACTGAGAGATAAATTGATGGAATTTTAATAAAACTCAAGGACTTTTAATTAAGTTGCATTTAACAAGGTTCTTTCTATGTATCTCTTCAATTTCTCCCATCTTTAACAAACACACCAAGCTTCTTAAATCTTATTCGACTGCCCTCATCTTTGAGGGAGAGGCAGAAAAAGGAACATGTTAAGTTCAGATTTTTTAATATTCTCAGATAGAGAGAATAATCCTGGCAGATAACTTGGGTTCAGAGAGAGGGGAGTGTTGAAGCATTTATATATATTTCTAATGTATCTGATATCTCAGAGGACAGTAAACTCCAAAAGACAAAAGGGAAGATGGACTGGGGGGTCACACTGCTGCAAAAGTGATAGTCTAAATCAAAACAAAACAAAACAAAACTATTGTAATAAATAATAGAAGGTCCTCACTATGTGTCAGATTATCAACAAATGATCAGACTATCTTCAATATTTTGTGTTTAAGAAATAAATCAACTTAGGTCACAATCGAACGTATTTTTATTTTTTAAATCTTTGGCACTTGAAGTATTTGGTTTCCTTTCTTCAGAAAACCCATTTACACATCAAGAATGACAGGAGGTACTGTAGCATAGTACATCAACAAGTTGATGTCCTATAGGCATACTGCCTGATTTCACCAAATGCAAAGTAGTTGAGTTCAATCCCACCTGTATTCATGCTTAGGTAGTAACTTTGGGCAGGTTACTTTTAACCATGCTAATGCTCACTTTCCCCACTAAGCAGCCACTGCATAATCAGTGGGGCTGATAATGATAAATAATTCATGTTCGTTGTGGGAAATGATCTGGGTGAAATGTTTAGTACAACTCCTGGAGCATAGCAAGGACTCAGCAAATAGAGGATATTAGTATTACTACTATTGCTATACTATAAGGGTGGTGGAGGAAATACTAATAGCATTAGTACTGCTAGTATTTATGTTATATTTAGGTATTTACCTCACAACCATTTCAGATGTTTTTCTACTGGCTCACCAACTACATGACAGTTTTCATAATAGCGTCCATTTATCACTTTTTAAATATCTGCCACAATTCCTACTACAGTTCTGGACTTGGAGTAGACACTCAGTAAATATTTCTTGATTGATTGATATAACATATGCATTATAGTTGGGTGAATACGAATTAATTTGCATTTCAACTCAAATACTTGAAAAAAAAAATTCCAGCTTCACACTTGATATCTTCGTTTGCTCAACTCTAGTTACAAACAGCTAATTAGGGATGATATGGCACTATTTGAGTTTTGGCAGACTATAATCCGTGGATTTTAATACAACCAACTGCCTAATTTACATTGGTCCACATGCCAGAAAAATATATTCAAAGACTATTATTTGGTTAAAGAAAATCAAAGTAATGGACTCAACTAATTGTGACTTTTGGAGTCAAAAATTTAGCTTAGAAAAAATGGCTTCCTTGATGCTTTCATTTATAGTGAGCTTTGTTTATGTCATAAATACTAAAGAAACAGTATTTTGCCCCCAGGAATATTCACAGGTATAGCATCAGCCAAGTAAACATGTCATTAGTTGTGGTAATGTGTTCAACATTTTTCAAAGTAATATGGAACAAAAACATTTCAGTTAAAAATAAATGTGAATTCTGATGTCCATGCAAACACCATCCTTAACACACAAATCTTCAACTGAGAGTACCCTCCGTGAAAAAAATTCAGAAGCAGCAATCACTATATATTTCCTGAATTAATTTTTTTTGTTTTTTATTTTTATTCAATACAATTAAAATTGATAAGTCTCTAATTTTAACAAAATGGGACAATATAAAATAACACATCTCATCTGACTGAGTTATATATATAGCTTACCTAAAACCATGGCACACATTTTGTTTTTTGTTTTTAGTTTTGTTTTATTTTGTTTTGGGACTGTCCAGATGTAATTAGTATAGTTAAATCCATGTAAATTATCTTTTAAAATCTCATATTATAATCAATTGCACCAAGCAATGTTATAAGATAAATTATATAAATTGAACAGATGGCACAGACATTAAAGAGACAGATGACAGATAACAGGTTGACAGAGGCATAGAGATAGATATACTTAAATCATTAATATAATCACTATTTGTAATGATCGATTTCCTCATGTCCTCTCTTCTTCACTCTGTCCCTTCTATTTTTTTTCATCCTTCTAAATACACTGAGGCAAAATACAAGTAGGTACATATAGATTTAATTATGTTAATTTCCTGATGAAGAAAATAAACCCAGAAAAACTAGATTAGGCTTTTTAAGAAAGGAAAGGCAAAGAGTAGAAAGGAAATTAATACAGAAATCAGAAAGAAAGGTATGAAAAGAATTTTACCTGTTTTGACAAGTTAGAATGAATGATTCCATATAGTGGCAGATATTATTTATTGCCATTCTAATACATACTCTACTCTTCCTCACCTCATTTTGTTTATGTCAATAATATACCCACCTCCCCCAAAATACAACTAAATCTCACAGTCTTCCTTTCAAGGAGGAAAAGCTAAGTCCTGATCCATGAGGTATCAGTGAAGGAGAATGGTTTAAACAAGAAGGAGCCTCTAGCAAGGAGACCTCGCAAAGGAGAAGAGTTAACTACTATGTCCCTTTTGCCCTTTGACCTCCTTATTCTTCCATCCTACAATAATGCTGGAGGCTCAGCAGCCATCTTGTTACCATGAAGTGATAAGCATTAAGATGAAAGCCACATGGTAAGGCTAGATAATGTCTATTAATTTTTTTTTTTAATTTTAAGGGTCTTTTTGAGAAAAAGAGTGGCACTTCTCTACCTTCACACACTACAATTACATTGCCATAGTCATTTCTAATTTTACTTCCTAGTTCTACTATTTGTATCTACTCTAAATCCAGTCCCTCTTGTTCTGTTAGTGTGGTGGCTTTCTGGGATGAAACTAGGTTGAAGCAAATGAGACACCTACAGTACAAAATTTAAGGAAGTATTCATTCAGGGGCAGTTAAAAACAATGCTGAAAGTGAGTGCCTCTCTAAATTTTGACCACCATTATAGGCTCTCCTTCTTCCCTATATTTTATCTCATAATACTTACTGTAATTGCAAGTAAAAAAATTATTATATTCTTTATTAATAGAGACATTGGGGCTATTTTATTGCTTTTTTAGATATAACTTTTTTTTTTTTCCATTTGCAACAGCATGGATGGACCTGTAGGGTATAATGCCAAGTGAACTAAGTCAGTCAGAGACAAATACCATCTGATTTAACTCATCTGCGTAATTTTTTTTTAAAGATTTTTTTTTTAATTTATTCATTTGACAGAGAGAAATCACAAGTAGATGGAGAGGCAGGCAGAGAGAGAGAGAGAGGGAAGCAGGCTCCCTGCTGAGCAGAGAGCTCGATGCGGGACTCGATCCCAGGACCCTGAGATCATGACCTGAGCCGAAGGCAGCGGCTTAACCCACTGAGCCACCCAGGCGCCCTCATCTGCGTAATTTAAGAAACAAATGCACAAACGAAAAAGAGGGGGCAAACAAAAAAACAGACTCTTAAATACAGAGAATAAACTGACAGTTGCCAGAGAGGAAGTTGATCAGGGAATGGGTGAAAGAGCAAAGAGAATCAAGAGTATTCTTACCCTGATGAGCACTTACCTTGATGAGTAATGTATAGAACTGCTGAATCATTAGATACACCTTAAACTAATATAATCCTGTATGTTAATTATCCTTGAATAAAAATTATTTTTTAAGTGATTTTATTATGTTTTTCTGATTGTTGCCTTGTTCTCCATCACCTATATGGAGGGAGAGACCTTGTTCAGTGCATCCTTGTGCTAATATAACAACATATATTAGTACACAAAATATGAACTGTATAGACGCACCCTGTCTTCATTTTATCTGAAGCTATGTAATGCCTAAAACAAAACAACAGGCTATAAGTAAGCCCACCTTTCAAAGTGATTCACTAGACCACCAAAACAGGACTTGTAAACGTAGCAGCCAAAGAACAATTTCTGACAGCCATAGGAAAAGTCTGAACAAGACACTGGAAGAAGTAAAACACAGGAAAGAGTTTTACAAGAGATACAAGACCACTGAAATGACAGATATGTACTTTCTGGAGTTTAGGGCACCCAAGACAACTGTCTGAAACACACCAAAGAAACCGAATTGGAAGAGGCTGTGGTTATCACACTGGGCTGTGCTGGCACGGAGGACAGATGACTTTTCTTGCCAGGCTCTAATCATTTCATATTCTTTGCAAGAGGACTCCTGACATGATTACGTGACCCTAACAAAAGGGGTAGGCCCTTGATGCACAGGGCAAGATGCCCAAGGAGAAATGAATAATCCATATCACAAGATGTCTGGGTGAACGTTCCCAGGAGAAGATGTCTCAGAAGCAGTACACGTGTTTCACGGGAGAGTAATTGCAGCAGGATTTTCATGATCTTTCACATCTCCTTTCTATCCTTGCCCAATCTCTAATCCTGCGAGGGAAGTGGGTGGGGGGGGTAGTGGCAGACTAGTGGGGAGAGGGGAAAACAGGAAAGAGAAAATGTTGAAATGGAAAATCTTCCTTTCCTACTGCAGGCTGCAGATTCCAGCCTAGCTGAGAAAATATTAATTCCCTATTAAGTTCAGAATTCTAATTTTATGTTGGAGTGAAAATAATCACACAACGAGATTTTTTTTTTGTGACTGAAAATGCCAGGAAAAGTTTTACTATGTGAAATGACTAGAAAAGTCACAGATCTGCCTCAAAAATTAAGTCAAGATATAAAGAGAATAAGCCCAACAGAATTGGTTTGAACACACAGTCGTAATAAGGTAGAGGAACAAAAGTTACTTTTTTGGAGTTTCTAAGAAGTTACACTCCATAGTGATGTAGTCTTTTAACATAATGGTAACTTTTTAATGAATGAAAAAATGAGCATAAATAGTCTTAATATCAATGTTAATTTTAACAACTTATTAATGAGTAGAGGGACAGCATAGGATTTTAAATGGCAATCAGCTTTTCCTTCATGCTTTAAAATTATGCATAAAAATGAACTAAATTGATTATTTCTCTTGTATTATAAAATATAATAGACTGCTATATTTACTGCCTTAATGACACTGAAAATTTGCAAGGCATTAAAATGTATGCTTGTAAGCAGAATTAATAACTTGACTATCTGACTTTTGTCTAGTTTATTATCCATGGCATTCTCCATAGATCTAGAAAACTATTCCAGCCTTCATTAAAGTTTTAAACAGTTATGAAATAGCAATACCCACCACATGGCTTAAATATTTTATGCAACATCTTTAATCACCTCGTTATAATTTACAGTGTAGATTGTAAAATCATTACAGATATATATTAATAATTAATAGGGAATATTATCTTCTTATAAATATATGTCATAGATGCATTTAAATACTTCGCTTATAAGGTGAATAATGGAGTTTCTTTTATGACTGCTACACATATTATAATTTTATGGTAAACTTGTGTTTCATGCTTAGTTTTCTAGGCCAGATTACTGTCACCTCTCATGTTATCATGATAACTACCTTTTTGTTATACAGATGATTTCTCTGTGGTAATTGTTGAGACTACTCACAAATATTCAAGTTTTCTTTGGGGATATATGACAGGATTCCATTTTCCCATTCCCTCTTAGGATATGCATGGTCCTCTGACTTGCTTTGGCTAAAGTAATACAGGTGGAATTGATGTGTCACTTCAGGATGAAAATTTTTAGAGCCCCAGTGCAATTCCCTGGAATCTGGAACCCTGGAAACTTCTGTCAACCTCGGACCATGCCATGGCATCTGTGTCTGCCCACATTAGTCATGCAACATGAGTGAGAAAAAAATGTTCCTATAATCAGATACAGCAATTTGGAAATTATTTATTCCTGAAGCACAGCCTAGACCAGGAGGTGGCAAAGATATTGTGTGAAGAGGCAAACAGTAAGTATTCTACCTTTGCAGGCCTTAAAGTCTCTGTTGCAAGTACTCAAGTCTGCTACTGAAATGAGAAAGCAGCCATGGGGGAAAGTGTAAAGGAGCAGACATGACTGTATCCCAGTAAAACTTGATTTACAAAAAATCTCGGTGCCAGAGTCAGGTTTGGTCTGTGGGGACCTTTGTCAATTCCAGGTCTAGCCTTTCTTCTGTGATAGAGTCTTGTAATGAAGTCACGGGAAATAATACATGGAGGTGAACTTTAAATCATGTATTTAACAGATTATTCTGATTTTTTTAAGTTTTTAATCATGTGATGCTTATGTGAAAAATATATATATACATACATGCTACCTGTTCTTCATTCATTCACTCATCAATTGATGGATATAGGCTGCTTCCATATCTTTGTTATTATAAATATGCTGCTATAAACACAGAGGTTCATGTATCCCTCTGAATTAGTGTTTTCATATTTTGTGTAAATACCTACTAGTGTGATTGCTGGATCATAGGGTAATTCTATTTTTAACTTTTTGAGGAACCTCCACATTATTTTCCAGAATGACTGTACCAGTTTGCTTTCCCACCAACAGTGCACAAGTGTTTCTATTTCTCCACATCCCCACCAACAATTGTTTCTTGTATTTTTTATTTTAGCCATTCTGACAAGAACAAGGCGATATCTCATTGCAGTTTTGACTTGCCTTTCCCTGATAAATGATGATGACCATCTTTCCATGTGTCTGTTGACCATCTGTATGGCTTCTTTGGAAAAATGTCTGTTTATATTTTCTGCCCCATTTTTTAAATTGGATTATTTGTCTTTTGAGTGTTGAGTTTTATAAGTTCTTTATATATTTTGGATACTAACCCTTTATCAGGTATATCATTTGCAAATACCTTCACCCATTCCATAGGTTGCCCTTTAGTTTTAATTGTTTCCTTCATTGTGCTGAAGTTTTTTTTTTTTTTTTTTTTTTTTTAATATATCCTCATAGTTTATTTTTGTTTTTGCTTCCCTTGCCTCAGGACCTATCTAGAAAAAAGTTGTTTCGGCCAATGACTGAGAAATTATTGCCAGTGTTCTTTTCCAGGATTTTTATGGTTTCAAGTATCACATTTAGGTCTTTAATAATTTTTGATTTTGTGTATGGTATAAGAAAGCGGTCCAGTTTCATTCTTTTGCATGGTGCTGTCCAGTTTTCCCAACACCATTTGCTGAAGAGGCTGTTGTTTTCCCATTGCCTATTCTTCCCTGCTTTGTCGGAGATTAATTAACCATACAATTGTGGGTTTATTTCTGGGCTTTTTATCTTGTTTCATTGATCTATGCATCCATTTTTGTGCCAGTACCATACTGCTTTGATTACTACAGTTTCATAATATAAACTTGAAGTTCAGAATTATGATGTCTCTAGCTTTGCTTTTCGTTTTCAAGATTGCTTTGGCTATTCAGATTCTTTTGTGGTTTCATATAAATTTTAGGATTGTTCATTCTAGTTCTGTGAAAAATGCTGTTGGTATTTTGATAGGCCTTGTATTAAACCTGTAGTTTGCTTTGGGTAGTATGGACTTTTTAACAATATTTGTTCTTCCAATCCATAAGCATGGAGAATCTTTCACCATGCTTGTTTGTCATTTGTTTGTCATCTTCAATTTCTTTGTCATCTTCAATTTCTTTAAACAATGTTTTATAATTTTCAGAGTATAAGTCTTTCACCAATTTGGTTAGGTTTACTCCTGGGTTATCTTATTATGTTTGGTGCAACTGTCAATGGGACTGTTTTCTTAATTTCTCTTAATTTCTCTTAATTTCTCTTTCTGCTACTTCATTATTGGTATATAGAAATGCAGCAGATTTCTGTACAGTGATTTTGTATCCTGTGACTTTACTGAATTCATTTATCAATTCTAGCAGGTTTTTTTGGTAGTCTTCTGGGTTTTCTATATATAGCATCATGTCATCCACAAATAGTAAAAGCTTTACTTCTCCCTTACTGATTTGGTTGTCTTTTGTTTCTTTTTGTTCTCTGATTGTTGCGGCTAGAATGTCCATGTTGAATAAAATTGGTGAGAGTGGATATCCTTGTTTTGTTCCTGATGTTAGGGGAAAGGCTCTTAGTTTTTCCCCACTGGGTAGGATGTTGACTGTGTGTTTCTCATATATGGCCTTTATTATATGGAATTATGTTTCATCTAAACCTACTTTGTTGAGGGTTTTTATCAAGAATGGATGTTGTATTTAGTTAAATGCTTTTTCCGCATCTACTAAAATAATCATATAGTTCTCATCCTTTCTTTTATTGACATGATGTATTACATTGACTTGCAAATACTGAACCACCTCTTGCATCCCAGGGATAAGTCCCACTTGATCATTTGAATGATTTTTTTTAACATATTGCTGGATTCAGTTTGCTAGTAGTTTGTTGGCTTTTTGCATCTATGTTCCTCAGAGATATTGGCCTGTAGTTCTCCTTTTTTTGGCTGTCTCTTTAACTCATTTTGGAATCAAGGTAATGCTGGCTTTACAGAAATGAATTTGGAAGTTTTCTTCCTTTTAAATCTTTTGAGATAGTTTGAGAATAGGTCTTAACTTTTCTTTAAATGTTAGGCAGAATTTGCCTGTGAAGGCATCTGGTCCTGGACTTTTCTTTATTGGGAGTTTTTTAAATTACTGATTAAATTTCTTTACTAGTAATTGGTCTGTTCAAATCTTTTTATTTCTTCCTGTTTCAGTTTTGGTAGGTTATATGTTTCTAGAAATTTATCCATTTCTTCTCAGTTGTCCAATTTGTTGGCATGTAGTTTCCCATAATATTCTCTTAAGGCATTTCTACCGTGTTTGTTGTTATTTCTCTTCTCTTACTTGCTATTTTATTTATTTGAGTTCGTTCTCTTTTTTTCTTAATGAGAGTGGCTAGAGGTTTATCAATTTTATTGTTTTTTTTTTTTAAGAACAAGCTCATGGTTTCACTGATCTCTTCTATTGTCTCTTTAGTTTATGTATCATTTATTTCTGCTCTGATCTTTATTATTTCTTCTCTTCTGCTGAAGTGGGTTTTGTTTGTTCTTTTTCTAGCTCCTATAGGTACAAGGTTAGGTGGTTTATTTGAGAGTTTTCTTGTTTTTTGATGTAGGCATGAATTACTACAAATATCCCTCTTGAACTGCTTTTACTGCATCCCAAGTTTTGAACTATTGTGTTTTTATTTTCATTTGTTTCCATGTACTTTACTGTTTCATCTTTTATTTTCTGGTTGACCCATTCATTGTTTAAGAGCATATTATTAAACCACCATATGTATGTGGTCTTTCCTGACTTTTACTTGCGGTTGACTTCTAATTTCATAGCATTGTGGTCAGAAATGATGCATGGTATGACTTTGATCTTCTTGAAATTGTTGAGGCTTGTTTTGTGGCCTACCCTGTGATTTATTCTAGAGAATTTTCTATGTGCACATGAAAAAAAAAATGTGTATTCTGCTATTTCAGGATGGAGTGTTCTGAATATATCTGTTAAATCTATCTGGTCCAGTGTGTTATTCAAAGACACTGTCTTCTTGTTGATTTCCTGTTTGAGCTACCCATTCATGTAAGTGGGGTGTTAAAGTCCTCTACTCCAATTATATTATTATCAATTAGTTCCTTTATTTTGTTATCAACTCTTTTATGTATTTGAGTGCTCGCATGTTGAGTACATAAATATTTACAATTGTTATATCACCTTGTTGGACTGTCCCCTTCATTATAATATCATGCCCTTCTTTGTCTCTGGTTATAGTCTTTGTTTTAAAGTCTATTTTGGGGATGCCTGGGTGGCTCAGTCAGTTAAGCATCTGCCTTCAGCTCGGGTCATGATCTCAGGGTCCTGGGATCTAGGCCCACATCAGGTTCCCTACTCCACCAGGAGTTTGCTTCTCCCTCTCTTCCCTACTCATGCTCTCTCTAGCTATATCTGTTTCTCACAAATAAATAAATAAAAATCTTTAAAAAATATATATTTTATCTGATCTATAGGTATCTTTAGGTCTCAAAATTAGTCTCTTACAGACAGCATATAGATGGGTGTTGTTTTTAATCCCTTTTGTTACCCTATGTCTTTGATTGGAACGTTTAGTCCACTTACCTTCAAAGGTAATTATTGATAGTTATGTATTTATTGCCAGTTTATTACTTGTATTGTGGTTATTCCTGGAGATTTTCTCTGACACTTTCTCATCTTTCTCTCTTTTATGGTTTGCTGGTTTTGTGATATTTTTGGATTTCTTACTCTTTATTCTTGGCATATCTATTAGTGGTTTTTGAGTTATGGTTACCATTGGGTTTGTATTTAATATCTTCTGCATATAGCAGTCTATATTAATTCGATGGTTATTTGAGGTACCTGAGTGGCTCAGTCAGCTGAACATCTGATTCTTAATTTTGGCTCAGGTCATGATATTCACGATCATGAGCTCAAACCCTACACGGGGCTGCATGCTCAGCAGGGAATGTGCTTCTCTCCCCCTCTCTCTCCCCCTGGTTGCACATTTTCTCTCTCTAAAATATAAATGAATCTTTAAAAAAAAAAAAAAGTTGATGGTTGTTTAAAGAACTGATTTTTTACTCCTCTCTTCTTCATGTTTTAGGTATATGGTATCATATTTTACATCTTTTTCTTTTGTGAGTTCCTTGACTGGTTTTTAACATAAATATTCATTTTTACTGCTTTTGTGTTTCCTACCTTCATATTGTCACTTTTGGTCTTTCCTTTCCATTCAAAAGAGTCTCCTTTAATATTTCTTGGAGGATTGGTTTAGTGGTTATGAACTCCTTTAATTTTTGTTTGCCTGGGAAACTCTCTCCTATTCTGAATGATAGCCTTACTGGATAGAGTATTCTTAGTTGAAGGTTTTTACCATTCAACACTTTGAATATGTCATGTCACTCTTTTTATGAAAGTTTCTACTGAAAAATCTGCTGGTAGACTTACAGGGTTTCCTTTGTATGTAACAGACTACTTTTGTCTCACTGCTTTTAATATTTTTTTCTTTATCACTGTATTTTACCATCTATGTCTTGGTGTTCATCTTCATTTGCTGATTTTATTGGGGATTCTCTGAACTTCCTGAGATCTGGATAGCTTTTTCCTTCTCCAGATTAGGGATGTTTTCAGCTATTATTTCTTCAAATAAATCCTCTCCCCCCTTTTCTCTCTCCTTTGTTTTGGCCTCATACAATACAAGTGTTATCACATTTAATGAAGTCAGAGTTCCCTAAGTCCATTCTCAATTTGCTTAATTCTTTCCTCTCTCTTTTGCTCAGCTTGATTACTTTCCAGTACTCTGTATCCTAGGTCATTAATTCATTCCTCTGCTTCTTCCAGCATGCTATTCATTCCATCAAGTATGTTTCCCATTTCATTTTTTGAGCCCCTTATCTCTGCTGTGTTATTCCTTATCTCTGTGTTAATGGTCTCACTGATGTCCTCTACTCTTTTTTTCAAGTCCAGTGAGTAGTTTTATGATCACTGCTTTAAATTCTCCATCAGGCATGTTACTTACATCTGTCTCAGTTAGATCTCCAGCCATGGCCTTGTCCTATCTTTCCTTTAGGCCAAATACCTGTCTTCTCATTTTGTCTGCATCTCTGTGCCTATTTCGCTGTGTTAGGAAAGTCAGCTATATCTCCTGTTCTTGAGGGTAATAGCTTTATCAAGAAGAGATCCTATACTGCCCTGCAGCGCAATGTTCCCTGTTTCTTAGACCCTGGCACTTCTAGGAGTATCTCCAATATGTGCAACATGCATTCTACTATTGTGTCCTGGTGACTTTATCCTTCGGCCTTGTAATCTACAGAGGTTCTCTTTGCTAATCATGGGTAGTATTTGGTCCTTGGCTTGAATGTGGCACATTTTAATTACGTGGTCTGGTCTGCTTATGAAATGAGACCTGTCACCACTACTACCAGAACTGAGGCCTTGCAAAACTCCCAAGTCAGGAGACGTAGTGTTGGTAGGGGTTTGGGTTAGTCTTCTGGGAAAGGGGCCCCACTGCACTGGGACTGAGGCAAGCATGAGCAGAAAAGGCAGTTCTTCTGAACTGTGTAGGGTGACAGATGTCCGTGCTGTGCCGTTCCTGCAGGTGGCTCTGTGTTTATGCTGAGGGGTGAGCGGGGGGCAATGTCACCAGCCAGTTCCTTTGTTCCCAGAAGAATCTCTCCATGAATGCTATCTCCCTGGGACACACTCCAAGATGAGCAAATAACCTCCCCACTGTGTGCCCCAGGCACTCTTCAGATTGCTGTTTCCACACTGTAATCTGTGAGCTGTGTGCCTGCCTGTCTTCCAAGAGAAGCTCTAATATCCTCTGAGTTTTCCCACAGACAAGCATAGGGACCTTTAAAACTCCAGTCTTTGGGGGCGCCTGGGTGGCTCAGTGGGTTAAGCCGCTGCCTTCGGCTCAGGTCATGATCTCAGGGTCCTGGGATTGAGTCCCGCATCGGGCTTTCTGCTCAGCAGGGAGCCTGCTTCCCTCTCTCTCTCTGCCTGCCTCTCTGTCTACTGTGATCTCTGTCTGTCAAATAAACAAATAAAATCTTTAAAAAAAAAAAAAAACTCCAGTCTTTGGGGTGCCTGGGTGGCTCTATCAGCTAAGCTTCTGCCTTCAGCTGAGGTCATGATCCCAGGGTCCTGGATTGAGGCACATGAGGCTCCCTGCTCATCAGGAAGTCTGTTCCCCCTCTCCCTCTGCCTGGTGCTCTCACTGCATGTGCACTCTTTCTCTCTGTCAGTAAATAAATCTTAAAATATATATATTTGAAAAAACCAAAATCAAAAACAAAATCCCTCCAGGCTTTAAGCCTTGCTGGTTGCAAGAAGTCATGAAATTCAGCCCCTCTTGCTTTCCAAGCCAGCTGATGTGGGGATTCACTTCCCCCATGTGCTCCCCTATATGTTAGCCTGTCTTTTGCTCTTCAAAACCACAACTCCCTCCCCACCACAGTGGCCATGATCCATTTGTCTCCCAAACTATGTCTCCATATCTCCTACCTTCTTTGATGTGGCTTCCTCTCTATCTTTGGTTGTGGAGTTTGTTCTGCCAGTCTCAGATTGATTTCTGGAGTATTTAAGATGATTTGATAGTTATCTAGTTGTATTCATGGGACAGGGTAAGCCTAGGGTCCTCCTACTCTCCCACTATATTTCCAATCTCAGGATTCTTTCTACTCTGATTTTTTTTTCTTATATATATTGGAATTTAAACGAATATTTCCAAAGAAGTTTTAAGATTCTTTTTGGTTTTCACTTTCCACGTATTTTCTAAATAACATTAGGACTGTGCTTAAGTTAAATAAAAAACATGTTTTGAATTGAAATATCCAAATATTTCTCCTTCTTCTTAGCTAAATATAATTTTACTGGAAAGGTTTAGGCAGCATTGTTTTTTATTTCAATTATTCAATTATAGGAAAACTGACCTTTACAATGTCAGTCTTTGTAGTTTGGTAGAGATACAAATAGAAATTTTCCTAAACAGAATTATCCAAAACAGTTTTTTAATTGAACAGGAAGTCTTTCAATGGTGTTATATAGGTGAGAATGTAGTTAGATACCCTAAAGGTTTGTGCTAAACCATACGTATTCACACTTACATACATTATTCACACACAAACCTAGGTATCTATAGTGAAAATGGCAAAAGAGAAAATATTTGAGAAAGCATCATTTTTTTCCAAGGGAACTGTATCCTGTAAGTAAGCTGAATCAATAAATTAAATAAAAATCCCTCTTATTCCCTGTGACTTACACGGATTTTTATTTTAATAAAATTATTCATATTCCTCGTTTTCTTTCCTCAGAGTAACTTCTTCATCAACATTTAAAATAAATGAAGTGAAAATGTTAAAAGTATGTGAAGTATTTGAGCATTAGTGTAATAAGTAACCACATATTTCAATGAACATACTACTTTTTGGCTGTAGCTATTAGACCTGTAAAGAAATTATTATGTTTCATTCCATACAATTCAATGAATGGATTTTTGACAAGGCAAATTGTAATAATTCCTTTGGATCCATTACTTTTTTTTTTCCATGTAAAAGCTTTTCAGCCTTGGGATTATTAGCATAGTAGATTTTTATGTTTCTAAAAGTGTTGATAAATTGGCTGGCCTACAAGAATACTCAATTAAATTTTTTCTATTCATAAATGATAAAAAAAAAATGAGGTCAAATTATAGACTAAATGCTTCCCAAAGTCCTTAATTTTAATTCTGGTGGTTGTGAGCAAAGGTTAACAAAAGCAACTTAACATGTTGAACTTTTGTGTCTGTGCATGTGTGTGTGTGCATATGCGTGTGTGTGTAAATATAAATTTTCTAAGCATGTAAAATATGCATTTTCTCTGATTTTCTAGATGCATCCTGAAAGAAATATTTACAGTCGGGTATTAAACCCATCAACATTGTGGGTTTTAATGGAAATGCTGCCCAGCCTTTCATGCTACTACTCTAAATAATTAAAGATTTTTAAATTCCTGGTTTGGTTTTTACCATGTAGATACATTTATTCCACTCATTAGCAGAACATTGTATAACACAGTCCAAATTAACAAAATGCAAAGAATGTCACCCCAGCAGGAAACTTGGAACATGAAATGGATTTCTATCACTGTAATTTTTGCTAGAGCTCATTTGGGTACCCTCAATATGCTGTAGTAGTTACATTTTTGTGCCCAATTCTCTGGCTTACTCTTGTGATTTTTCTCCATAACTGGGTAAAAAAACTTACAAATAAGCAATGGCTGTGAATGATGGTTGTTTTGTTTTCTTTTGATACATTTCCCCTACGGGCTTGATTTGTAATTAAAATAAGTTTACTCACATGGAGGTCTTGCAATTTCCCCCATTTCTTTTATAGCTTAGAAAAATCCCTTTGTTTCTGAGGACTTGAAAAATCCTTATTAGAAAACTTAGATAAATATGTCTTCTTTATAAGAGCAATGAATTTCTTTAAAACACAATCTTCCAGTTAGATAAGATATTATTTAAAAAACTATGAGATATTAATTTCCAAGCTACATGTTCTAAAGGGGAGGAGAATTTGCTACCCCAAAATATGTCTCTTTGACACAAGGATTATTTTGAACTAATTATTTTTAAGAAACTGCAGACACAGGAGAAGCTCTGAAAACCAAGTAAAAAATACAGTTTTATAAGAAATATATCCATATATAAAGGAAATCTCCATTTCTAAAGATGTCTCCCTCCCAATACCAAGAAGAGAAGGATGACTAAATCTCCAAAAATTTATCAGTGAAAAGGCAATAACTTACATTTGCATAACAAACTTGTTACTGTACTTTTCCTGATAAACTCCCATTAACAACACCTTCTCCCACCTCCAATATCTTTTGTCATTAGTTGGAGAGGGTATTCAAGGTACTGGCTTGGGCCATTTAGGGAGTTACTCAGTTTTCCTGGGTATTAACCATGAATAAGAGGTATGCGTGTTATTAAACATCAATTAATTTTTCTCCTGTTAATCTGTCTTTTATCACAAGGCAGGGAAATGGGGTATCTCAGCCCAGAACCAAGAGGGTAGTGGGGAAATTTTGTTTTTTGCCTAAAGTGCAACCCAGACAGTATCTCCTGAGTATTTAAAAATAAGAAAATTAGTCTCCCTAGTCTTCCTCTTACTTTTCCTCCTAAAAGTTCCTGGTTTTATTAATTGTAATGATATAAATGTGTGTGTGTGTGTTTGTTAGTATATTATATAAAGGGGTTTATAACTTCACTTCAGTAACTACAATTTCCATATTTCTTGATTTTAGTTAATACTTAAATGGATTTAGTAATCTCTAGTTGTTCAATTCCTATGGCTTCTCCTTTCTTGGATTCTTTGGTTCATCTTTAGTTGAAGAATTTTGTTGTCAAGTTCTTCTCTTCAAGGAAGATAGTAGGTGCGTTCTAATCCTTCCACACTTGAAAACAGCACTACACGTCACTAAGTAGAGGAAACCACTCTCATCTCTAGGGCTGGAGAAGCAAACCAGAGAAAACAGTGTAAACCCAGAGCCCATAAGTATACCATCTCTGAGGCTGCTGGAGTGACACTTTTGTCACTGCAGTGATTGGAGCCTAAATGCTGCTGTCAATGCAGTGACTGTATTTGCCTGTCACAGTCTTCTTGCAAACACCTTTATTCCAGGAGGCCCCAGTCACCTACAGCATACAACTTGCCAGAACAAATATAACAGCGAAAAAAATTACTTCTTTATCCTTGCCTTTTCGTCTCCCCTCAATACCTTCTATTGAAAGATCCTAACTGGAACCCAACTAACAAGGAAACCTAAGAAATATAGTTTATGAGCATCCAGTCCTTGGAAATAACAGAAGAAAGTGTAAAAAGACAAAGTATGGCTGAGGTCCAAAAGACCAAAACCGGCATGGGCAGCATCCACACAAAATTCTGGTGCTTGTACCCTTCCGATTGCAGCATATATTTGAATGAGCACAATATGGGTGAGGCAAGAGACTATATATATTGTAGCTCTGATCTGGGATTTCAGAATATTTCATTTGGAACATTTGTTTCACCAAAGCTATTGTTTTGTTTCCACTTATGTCTCCCTTCTGATTTTTTTTTTTCCTTCCTCCAAAGAGGTTAGTGTATCTCAATTAGAACCACTTAAGTTACAAGCACTTTCTGTTGAGACTTGATGATAACTGCTCCTCCCTTCATTCCTCGCTTTCCCTTTGCTAAAAGGCTGTTATTGTGGCAGAGAAAACTAGTGCTCATGAAATATCCACGTCCTCCCCCACCCCACAACTCCAGTCTCCCTTGCAAACAGGATGAAAGCCATGTGGCTCTTTACAGAGAACAGATTGTGAGCAGAAGTTCTATGTGTCACTTCCTCAAAGGACCCATTCCAGATGGCAAAGATAAAAGTGGAAAAGAGTTGTCTGACCTGTATCAAACTTTACACAAGCAAAAAATTATTAAGTCACTGACAGTTATAGGTTTTCCAGTGTTGATTGCCTTAACTAAGAAGAGATGATAGAACGAGCAGCGTGAGCCTACATCACCGGGGCTCCTCCAGCTCTCCCACTCCAGTCTATGAGTTGGTTCTACAGGAATGGTTTCCATTTATCCATTTCCATTTATCCCGTAGGCCACCCACATCTCTAGATTTCATTATTCTAATAAGTAGATCCTTATACAGATGTTTTTCAGACAATTTTAGGGAAATATTTTTCTGCTATAGTTTTGAGAAAGAATGTGTCAACTCTCAGCATCTTCCTTCATTAACATACAAATTTAATAATATAGCATACAACTCAGTTTTTACTTTGGATGTGGAGCCACCCCCCTATATCACTGAAGATTTAATGGTCTCCATTTTTATCCTTTTTTTAAAAAGAATTTTAGATAAGGTAAAAGACAATTTTCTTCTCTATCATTTTAACTCAACTGCAATTCCACACTGAAATTTGACATGTAGTATGATATGAAATGGACAATGTCAGTTCACATACATGCCTTTCCTTGGCTTCTCCACTTCTGTCTATCCCCAATATAAACCCCACACCCAAAACAGACTAAATAAACCTGTAAAGTAACAGTCACCTAAAAATTGTGGTGAAATTATGCAGAAGAGAAGGATCGGAACAGTTATGTGAGCAAATGAATAAATAAGAAATACATTTAGAAACTTGGGCAAAATACATTTTTGATGTTTTTAATTCCTTTTCCTATCTTAAAAGAGCATTTAAAGTATGTTCACAAACTGTTTTGATTAAGACATGCTTTCAGTAGCTTTTCACACACTACACAGAGAAAAAAAAAGATACTAGGTCTCTGTGGGCAATTTAACAACACATAACCACCAGAAACAGGTAAGTGCTGTTTGAATGATAATTCTCTAATAGATAAAATGAGTCTATTTTAATCAGATTATGACATGAAGTCACATCTTTTACTGGCTCATTGCTATATTTATGTTAAGTGAGTATAATCTGATAGTCCTATATTCCTATAAATTTTGTCAGTCTTTGTATAGACAGGAAAAAATAATAAAAGCTGGAAGGAAATATAATAAAATATGATGCATAACAAGAAATATGAATATATTGCTTAGAGAAATTTCCTTTGGACACTCCATAGCTTATTTCATCCTTCAGTATTTTCACAGTGACAATATTAAATATTTACCTCCTGCCACCACCACCAACGCACCCCTCATTTTTTTTTTTTTTTTTTTAGCCTCAGCTAAAATTTTCCTAGCCACGGCACTAGCTCCCATTACTGGGGCAGCATCAGTGAGATAACACTAGAAACGTTCATCTCCTCACTGCCCCAAATCTCCTTGTCACCACCCTGTAACTCATCGCATTACTACTACCACTACTATCTCTTCTTCTACATATTACTACAATTATCGTTACTGAGTTCATAGATGAGTTTAGCAAAAGCTGTTCAGGTGAAATGATGGGAGTAGAATCCAAATCATAGTGGGTGGGAGTGAAAACTGAGAAAACCATAAACACAAGTAAAAATAATTCTTACGAGATGATTGGCTGAAAAGAGGAGCTGAAATGCAGGAGTAGGTATGAGGTCTTATGTGATTTACTTGTTGTGGTTGCTGTTTTAAAAAGGGAATATTTGGGCCTATTTGAAAATGAGAATTAAAAAAAAAAAAAAAAAAACCTGGAGAAAAGAAGGGTAGACATATAGAAAAGAGAAAGGAAGAGTAAAATGTTGGGGTTCCTGCAAAAACAGAAAGGAATCGAATCCAAAACTCTGTATCCAAAGCTCTGGATCCTATATCATTGAAAAAAGGTAGAAGCTCTTTGGTTTTCCTGGCAAGAAAGGAAATGATCAATGCAACTGTGAGTATCTCTAGTTTGGTAGGGAGCCCAAGGATCTTCCATGGGAGGCTGTATTTTCTGCTGAAAGCGACAAGGAGAAGGCAGTTCTTACAGTATTTAAGGAGGATAGAAAGGTTACAAAATGGCCAGAGAAGACAGAAGAACAGAAATTTCACCAAATAATGTAGGGAATGGAAGACCAGTATTAAATCACATTTGAATGCGGTCATTCCAAATTAATAATGAAACCAATGTGCCCTCTGGTGTGACCATCTTCCGTAATTCTTAGCTGTTCTCAATGTAACCTGTACTAATAATTGGGTGTTATAAATGATTGGTTTTCTTAGGAGCTATGACAAAAGAACAAGGGTTTTGGGTTTTGTTTTTTTTGTTGGTTTTTTTTTTTTTTAACGTTTTATTTATTTGAGAGAGAGAGAGAGAAAAACAAGCAGGGGGAAAGGGAGCTGAAGAAGCAGACCCCATGCCAAGTGCAGAGCCTGACGCTGGGCTGGGCTAGATCCCAAGACCCTGAGATCAGGACCTGAGCTGAAGTCGGACACTTAACAAACTGAGCCACCCAGGCGCCCCAGAACAAGTATCTCTTATAACAGCAACAGGTTATTGAAACGACAAAGTAAAAAATTTGAACTGGATGATAAGAAAAATAAAGAAATTACTGTAAAAAGTACAGAGAGTAACTCCCTACCATCTCTGAAGAGGTGAATATAGCTAAAGCTGTAGATTAACTCATCCCTGACCACCTTAATTAAACAGAAGGCTAGATTTTCTATAAAGGAAGAGATCAGAGATATAACTTGAACATTTTTCCAAGGTATAGGCCATTCCTTTTACTACATGAAATGTTTACTTGAGAGTCAAATTCACAGTTTCACACCAAAGTTTGCATTTGTTTTTGTAAGGAGTAGGCATTAAAGAATTGCTTTAAAAATTTACTGAAATGCATACTCTCAAATGTACATTTCCTAAACAAAAGCATACAGCTATTTGCTGAAGTAATTACTAGTTCAAGTTGGGTGGCCTAAAGCTTTTCATCTGGAAGTTCCAACCAGCTCTGATTCTGTACATCAAATAACATTTGGTGTGGGTATATACACACATATATGGATAACTAATTAACATTATATATGAAGCCACAATAGTATGCATTCTTTCATAATGAAAGGCACAATTCACTGTTTTAAAAAAGAACAAAAATAAACAAACACAATAAAGGCATTTATCCCCAACTTTAACTTCCTTGTATAATTTGATGAAGGTCCAAGGTTATTTTTGTTTTGTTCTTAAATGCCCATGAGCTTCTAGATTAAAGGTAATACTGGTTTTTTAAAAAGTGATTAAGTTCCTTCAAAAGTAACACATGCAAAAAATATTAAATGGAGGTTTCATTATTATGTTTATGAACAGATAATAAAAATATTTCAAATAGTTTAATGCTTTAAAAACTTACTTTTTAAAAACAGCTAAGATTCATTTTAAATTAAAACTATTAACTTGGTTGGGAAGAAGGGCTGAGATGCGATGACAAGGAAAAAAGTCATTTCTGGGTATATGATGAGACAAATTTATTTCTTCTTCATGTTTATCCGGTCTTCCCTACTCAAGTAAATGTCTGGAAAGCAGCCTAGAGAATTCAACCATGAAGTGTTTTGTCTTCTATCAATAGAATGTCTTTGTCCATTAATTTCTGAATTGATTTTTATAACCCTGGAGTTTGCCAAGGTAGCAATACATAAAGCAAATGAATGAAATCTTGGATACATGTAAAAACATTTGCTGGGCCAGTTAGTTTTCCTATAACCTGTTAACATCTGAGAATGTTCAGCAAATGTGTAGATTTTGCCTCTGTTCAGTGAACTGGTCTCCATTCAATGATTTGTTTATTTAATGGAAGTCTATTGTTCTTCCCAGGAAATGTAATATATCAAAATAATATTTGTTGAGTCTAGCAAAGTGCTGACCCTCACTGGACATTAGCCAGTTAGCAGTAATGTATGCAATAGGAGAAAACAGATAGAATCACATATTCAAACCATTAGAGTTGGAAGGAACCTTAGAGATTCTCAAGTTCAACCCATTCATTTTGGGTAACAGGAAACTGAAACCTAGAAGTGTCCTGCCAAAGTTTGCACAAGTACTTATAAATTGGACCAGGACCAGAGCTGAAGTCTCAGACTCCATATCTAATAATTTTTCCTCCAGCTGATGAACATAACAAGAAAAGGAATATCATCTTTGTAACATATTAGTTCCATGCAATATCTTACAGTTTTATAACCTGTTCAACATATTGGAGAACTAAACTTGGTAATAAGAATTAACACTACAAACACACTTGCTCTTTTCCCATTCTGAAGACATCACAGATATCATAAAGAATATACTTTTACAAACTTATAATTCAGAGTTATAAATAACCATCACTCAGTCCTGAGACTATTCAAGGCATCATGGCTTCTGAGGTTTTAAAATCAGTAAAGTGGGAAGCAAAAGTGTAACTGTCTAAATGGTTTTCAACTATTTCCTGTTTATACACTTATCACAAATTTCCAATTTTAAATTTTTTTTTAAGATTTTATTTATTTATTTATTTGACAGAGAGAGAGAGAGTGAGAGAGGGATAAACACAAGCATGGTGAGTGGGAGAGGGAGAAACGGGCTTCCCGCTGAGCAGGGAGCCAGACGCGGGGCTCCATCCCAGAACCCCAGGATCATGACCTGAGCTGAAGGCAGATGATTAACTGACTGAGCCCCCCAGGTGCCCCAATAAATATTCACTTTTTAAGCTTGAACAGTGAAGAATATTGTGTATATTTCATCAACTCCACTACACCCATAAGGTGTTTAGATGAAACAAGAATATCCAATATATCTACTAATAGGATAACTATGCAAGATTTTAACTTTATGCTATGTTGTTATATGTGCATAGGATTAAATAAGAGAACAGTTATGAAATATTTATGACTGTAACCTATGCCAGGTTCTGCCCTGCTCTTTTAATTCTGGGTACAAAATTAAGTCTCATTTCATATAATAATGAAGTTATAAAAGTAAAGACATCATCCTAGATAAAGTTTGTTTCTTCTTATTGTTATCTTTCCTGTGATGCATTCAACAGTCATCTTAACAGTGCTTACTAAGTTCTGGTCACTGTCAATATGAAGGGGAGAAAAACACAGAAAATCTGATCTATCCACCAGAGGGACCCACATATTACTACTGTTGTTAATGTGGCTGTCACATGGAGTGACTGTTGAAAACAGGAGTTGAGGTAGCCCAGATTTTCATGCCTACTGGTGTCAACATCTAGTCACCACACTCTACCAAAATATAGCCTTCAAGCAATTTACTGCAGTGTGTACCTTCTGCTGGAAGCTGTCAGGTCATCTGAGCACAATTCATTACCAAAATCAAGGTATAGTAAAATACCTTTCTGCGGGGCAGGGGGGGGACCAGAGATGGTAAGGGAAAAACACACCATGACACTCTAGAACAGTAGTATCTTAGTGAGAAGCTTTCAGGAAGCAGATACCTTAGGTTCTTGCCTCACAGTTGAACATAACTTGGGCTCTTCCACCAATTTATAGGCCTAAGCCACTAATACTGGGCTCTTTCAGTTCATCTAAGTCCTGTATACAAGGCAGAACAGGCAGGGTCTTAATATCAAACTCATGATATACTTGGTAGTAGCATATCATCACAGTAAGTCAGGCTTCAGGGTTAAGCATGGGCCAGATGTTTCACCCCTGTCATTTCCTTAAGGACAACCCCTATACTCTCATTCCTTTTTCATTCCTATACTTCACCGATCTCCTTCCCATATTTTTTTTTTTAAGATTTTATTTATTTATTTATTTGACAGAGAGAGATCACAAGTAGGCAGAGAGAGAGAGGAAGAAGCAGGCTCCCTGCCAAGCAGAGAGCCGATGCAGGACTCAACCCCAGGACCCTGAGATTATGACCTGAGTTGAAGGCAGAAGCTTAACCCATTGAGCCACCCAGCTTAATCCATTGAGCCACCCCCAAATTCTTTTCTTAACTACTGATCATTCACAAGAGTATGCCATTGTAATATTCCAATTAAATTTTTTTCATCTGTTGACCCTACTTCCCCCTTCAACTTACATATCAGTCTGTGGGTTCTCCTTTATGACAAAACCAATCGTGGATTCTCAAAGTCTTCAAGCAAAGTCTTCTCTAAGGTGGCTTAATGTCTATTTCACTCTAGATGTTGCCATTTTTAATAGTTTTTTTGCTTTCTTTTTAAAAACAAAAAGTATGATCCAACATATTAGCTCTATGCTATGAAAACAAAAAAAAATTATTGTATCAGATAATTTACCACATATGGATCTATAGAATGTTTATTTTTTTATTGATGTATTTATTTATTTTAGAGAGACAGAGAGAACAGGAGCGCGCGTGCGCACACACGAGTGGGGGGAGGGGCAGAGAGAGAAAGAATTTTCAAGCTGACTCCCTGCTGAGCACAAAGCCTGAGGGAGCCCTGGAGAGTCTGAGGTGAAGCTTGATCCCAAAACAACGAGATCATGACCTCAGCCAAAGTCAAGAGTTGGTTGCTTAACCAACTAAGCGACCCAGGTACACCTGAAATGTTCTTTTAAAAAAATAAATGGTTAAAGTTTACACATACACTTATGGGGTTTATCTCTGATGCTTTCTTAGAAAAAAAATGGGTGGCAGAGGCGTACTGAATCTGCCTCTGCCAAGGCCCCATCAACCTCAAGATCTATTTTTTGTTTTCTTCTTTCAATATTAATGAATATTTATTAAGAACCTACTACGTATCTGACCTTATAATGTTCCCTGGCAGCACAAAGATAAAAAGTCAGCCTCAGTCCTAAAAGATCTCATAGCCTAGACAAAAGTAGGCAGGCAAATAGCACGGATTACCAGTTAGGTGAAAATGTTACAGGAACAGGGACTCATATTTTCAGGATGAATTAGCAAGGACCAGTAGAGAAAGTAGAGAAGGAGATATTCCAGGAGAAGAGAACAGCAAAGGATAAGGGTGGAAACAAAATGTATAAATTGTTTCCTATTTCCGGAGTATAAAGCTTGAAGCAGAAATAGCCATATAATGTTGAGCAGAAAAAAAATGGACCACATCTTGACAGCCCTACTATAGTATGCTACTTTTCGTTTTATTCTGTAGGTCATTCATTCACAAATGGACAAAGGCTCTGGCAAGAAAATAGGAGAATCACATGGGAACCCTTTTCTAAAAACACATGGTTACCATATGTGTTTTGAAAAATGTCTCAGATGATTGATACAGCATCTCCTCCTTTCCACCTAATTTGAAAAATCACTGCTGTGGATTATGGACAGCCATTGATGAATTCTGAGCAAGGAAATGAATAGATATTTGCCTGATATCCAGATGTATAAGACCTCCATGGACATTGGAGGTCCAATGCCTTGTCCAGTGAATTCCTACCTTATAACTATATTTAACACTTTGACTAAATTCCCAAGATAAATCCAACTCCACAACACATTAAGTAGAAATGCAAGTATTTTGCAGAAAATTTCATAGAGATATAGTTCAGAAAGTATTTTGTTCCATACAATAGTAACTTAATAAAAATTTCATATTACATATCTCTATTCTTCTCCACTTGCTTTCTTTTTCCCTCGTTTCTGAAAAATCCCCTCTATCATCCTGAGCAATTTAATTTTTTACCTTCAACTTGCATACCCCATTCAGTAAAACAAAAGCCCTCCAGCCATTATCCATTTTTCTTCATTTTATTTCTCTTAGTTTCACCCCTCTATAACAAGCAGCTTATCAAATTATCCAATCCTTTTGAGAAGGGAACATTTTAATTGTGGACATGTTTTCTATATTTGTATAAGTATTAGAAACATCAAAATAATCATTCATTCATTCATTCATTTTATAAACATTTTCTAAATGCTTACTATATGCCAGTCTATCTTAATTCATAGCTACTATCTAGTAATATTACTTGCCATTACTCTCTCTCCAACTCGTAAGAATGTCCTCATAACAGTGAAAGACAATCATAAAAATACTCAATTAACATTCTATTTCAATTATGGAAGCACTATTGTAAGCTCTAAAAAAGCTTTTTCAAACAACAGTCTTGGCTCGTGCAATTTTTTTTTTTTTTTTTAATGAAATAGTTCAGACTTCTATTCTCCTACATCTCTCCTGCCTTCCTGCCTAGAGACAGAGAAATGGAATGGGTATCCTTTCTGCCCTTCTGTCAGACAAATAACAGATTTCCCCATTAATTACATACAGGCTTACCATCAGTTAAGGAAAAAAAAAAGTTTAATTCTTTTCTATACATGGGGACTTTATTTTAAAAAATAAGCAAGTTCTATATGTATAGTTCTTTTAATAATTTCACAGTCTGAAAATATAATAAAAATATAAGCACAGGAAAACAAAGGCATCTTTCTAGTTGTAAGTATCTTCTTCTCAACCAAAGAGAGAAGGTTGAAATTCTACTCATGCCCTGTTTTCAAAATGTTGCACTGCCATTTTTGAAACTAATTTGTTGAGCCTCAGTGTAGGACACTGAGAGAAACTGCATTTACTCGCAACTGTTTCCTGGTGAAATTGCTTAGCCCTCCAACAATAAGAAATTACAGGAGGACATTGAATTACTCCCTACTCAAATCTAAACTTCCAGTTTGAAAGGTTTTCCTAAGAAATGTATTAATCTGAAGAATTCCATGTTGATTAATATCTTTTATTTATTTATACAAAATGTCTGAATAATACAACAAAATTATCCTTAAAACAAAGTATGTTTTTTTTTTTTAAACTCCTTTCGGACACAGGACACTTTAATGTAGTTGTCTATTTTTTGCATGTGATCCAATTCTGCTTCAAGATAGCAGCTTTGGAACACAGCAACTATTTCAGGAAAACAGATTCTTTAAAACTTGATTTTTATGCCAGATCTTTTTGTTGTTGTTAAAATATTATACAAACGAAGATATTTTAGAAAATAATTTAATCATATTGATCAAACAAAGGCATCCGAGAAGAAAAGCTAAACATTTTCATTAAAACACTAAAGAGTCCATTGTAGACTTTCCCCCAACCCTTGATCCATAGGTGAGTATGTATGGTGGAGGTTGAAAGAAATTATTTAAAATTCATTTTAAATAAAAAATCTGACATGGCACACAAATTGTTTTATTAAATATTATAAACTCATCTTTGTGAAATATGCATAGTGTGTAAGGTTGCCTGATTTAGCAAATAAAAATACAGGATTCCCAGTTAAATTTTCATTTCAGATATGCAATGGACAAATTTTTAGTTTAAGTATACACCATGAAACTTTGGGGACATAATTATATTTTCAAAAATTACTTGCTACAGCCTGTATTTTTTCTGGCAACTCTAAGTACATGAATAAAGCACTGAGTCTTTAAAGAAAAATAATTGGATAAAATGCAAACCTTATGCTGCTTTGATGTTTGCTGAGTCACTTATAAATTGAAGGCCCATCCCGCTCACATCCTGGCATAAGGTGTTTGTGATTAATTTTAAAAGTTTGGACCTAGAGATCTGAGTGTTCTAAAGGTTCATGGAATTTGAGCAGCCAGGATACCACAGACTTCTGTATCTGTTTTAGACTCAAAACACTGACAAACCAGGAAAATCTGGTAGGTCTTTATTTTCTGTTATAATTATTCACTACTATTCCCTCCAAGTGGTACCAGAGACAATTCAATTTAAATAAAAGTGTTGATTTATCTAATTTTCCAAAATACCCAGTCACTTTATACATTATCCTTTACATATCTGATCATTCTTTGCTCTTTACATATATATAGCCCATTCTGTCTCTCACTCCCATAGTATCTTCTTCCACTCGCCTGCATGCCTCGGCAAACTCTACTGTGGGCTCAGTTACCATCAAGTCTTCCCCGATCACTTCTGTTAACAGGGATTTTCCCTATTCTGAGTTCTTCTGGCACCTTATCATATAATCAGATAAACGTTAAAAAACACTTATGGAGGTATAGGTACATCTAGATGTACGTACCTGCACACAAAGTGACACACCCTTCCAAAGATAATTTAATATCCCTTTCAAATTTTTCACTCCCTTGGGTGGCTGGCAGAGTGAGCATCTATGCAAGCTTTGAAAAAACCAGAAAGGAAAGAGGATGTTACAAAGTGAATTACATCTGAATCCCCTTTGAGATTCTTTCAGAAAAAAATGTAAAGGATTTAAGTTATTCTTAGCTATAGGACTAGTTTTGTTTTTTGGCTTTGGGTTTTTTGGGGGTTTTTTTTGGTTTGGGGTTTTTTGTTGTTGTTTTGGGGGTTTTGTTTTTTGTTTGAACACTACTCTAATATTGCACCAAATAAGGGCTTACATCTATAAGATAACATCCAGTTAACATCCTAATGATGACCACAAGAAAAATAGCTTTGAATATATCTTATGCACAAGGTACTACTATTCTAAGCAGTCGACAGGTTCAGTCTCATTTAATATCCAAGATAACTGGATAAAGTACTTTCTACCTCCATTTTACAAAGGAGGAAAATGAGATTCAGAGAGGTGTCATAGATTCCCCACAGTCACAAAGCACGTCCGATTAACGCAGATCAAATACACAGAGGGATTTTACCATAATTCAGGCACTGAGCTAGATCCAAAGTGTCAAGTCGGAGAAGGAGATGAAGGGAAAGAAGCAGGGGAAGAAAAGGAGGGTGAGGGAGAAGGAAAGGAGGGAGAAGAAGAGAAGAAGAGAACAAGAAGGGACAGTCCTCAGCCTCCTATATGTTATAGTCTATTAGGGATAATATATACGCAAATAAGTAAACAATCACATATAATTCTGTATAAAGATCATAAGAAGATAAAATGATCAGTTGTATGGGAGATGAGGAGGAAGAGCAGGAGAGGTGAAACATTCACAAGGATATTACAAAACAAGAATCTGAATAAGAATCCATTAATATACAAGGTGGCAAGCACCCATTTATATGTGAAGGCTTCTAACTGAATGCAAATGATAAGTTGGTAACACTCCAAATAGTAAAACAAAGCTGGAACAATCATGAGGTACCTCATATTCATAGAACACGTCTTGAGTTGTGACATGGATGGGATAGGGAATATAATACCTCATCATTCAAAATTAAATCCAAATGCCTCCATATAAAGTCCAAACTCTTAAGTCTGATGGTCAAAGCTTTGAAAACACTGGCCCAGGTTGACTTTTAAAACTTTTATCTTCAGGTGCTCCTACAAATAAATATTCTTCCCCAAACATGTCAGTCTACTCATTCTTTAAAAAAATATGCCATGCGTTCTTCTTCCTCTATACTTTTGGCTGTCACTTTTGATATATTTAGAACACACACACACACACACACACACACACAATTTCTTCCTTAAAGCTCAATTTGAAAGCTTTAAAGATTCTCTGTGAAGAAATGAATGAAAGAACCCTACCGGGACAGACAACAATTACATGATTATACAGATTATACATACCAGAATAGTGAAGGATAAATAATTTCTTAATAACAACATAATAAATTGAAAATATTAATAGAGCTTCAAAAATAGGCTAACATAGTTTCTTAAATTCCCATGTCAGAAAAATATATTACCAACCCAAGCCATGTCACAAAGGAGAGCTGATGACCTCAGTTGACATAAATAGGTCATGAAGGCAAATGAGCTACTTGTAGGTGATTGGATTGGGACCATCTGTGAAACTGTACCTGAGCAATAAGATGCTAAAGATGCCATCAGGTTGGCCTTTAGATGGCAGAGGAATAATCAGATGGAGACCATGTTCTGAACTTTAAGTGACAGTGGAGATCCACAGAGACCAGTAATCGTGAGGCAGCAAGTCAAAAGAACTAGGATAAATATTCCCTTATCTCCTTATGATTTTCATCAAAACAGCCAGAGTCCCAGTCCTGTTTGATGAATGTGATAATTATTTCTAACAGTCTATAAATAATAAAAGCAATGCTAACTATTTTTTTTTAATTTTTGATTACTGGACTTCATATTTTAATCCCTCTCATTTATTAAATCATTCATTCATTCATTTATTCAATGTATTTTGAGTGACTAGTATGTACCAGGTACTAAGTGCCATGAATATGCTGACAACACATACCTGATTCTTAGCCTCACAAAGTTTACAATCAGGCAGGAAAGACAGATACTGAACAAGTAATTAAAAAATGTGATGAATAATTCTGAAGGAACAGTACATACTGCTTGGGGAGTTTAGAGCAATATGATTTAACTTAGTACTCAATTTCAATTCTACAGGAAGAGAACTAGATAGAACACCAATGGGAAACTAAGTTGGCCTATTCAAGATAAACTGAGAGGAAGTTCTATGAAATATGTGTTACTTTCCTGTCCTAGAGTTTAAAGGACAAAAGAAAATACTGCTCATACCCATATGGACAATTTAGGATAAAGGTGCTAAGGAGAAAGGGGACAACTGGGTCCACTATTAAAGCTCCCCGCCTTTATTTAATTGCTGAAAACAATTAAGACCCAAGGTAGTCACATGATAGGCTTCAAGATTAAATAGCTCATAAATAGCAGAACTAAAACTCAAATCCAGGTGGTAAGGCCTCTAAAGGAGTACTCCCTATACACTATTCAAGGGAGAAGAAGGCAAGTTAGTCCCACAGTACTTCCTTGGTTTATATCTTACTGTAACATTTTGAAATATTTTGGTAGGGGGTTGGTTATGGTTATAGGTTTTCAGAATTCTGGGAACAGAGGTGAGGATACAGAAGTTCTAAGAAAAGGGAATGTGAAAACAAGGAAAGAAACCCAATGTAATGAAGTAGACTAGTGGAGAAATAACCCTACTTCAGTCAGGGAAACAAAAAGTGTTCCTCTTTCCCTTTCCAGTTTCTCTGACTAGTGAGGGCACAAAGCAGTGGCGGGAGGTTGAGGCAGATCTTAAGCTTACCCATAATTTCCACCATCCCTCTTCAGTATCCTTTCGTACAGATAAATGAGTTTCTTGGGATTGCATCAGATATGATTAAAAATATATTTAGAGTTAAAGAGGAGAAGGGAGTTGGGGGAAATTGGAAGGGGAGGTGAACAATGAGAGACTATGGACTCTGAAAAACAATCTGAGGGTTTTGAAGGGGTGGAGGGGTGGGAAATTGGGTGAGTCTGGTGGTGGGTATTATGGAGGGCACATATTGCATGGAGCAGTGGGTGTGGTGCAAAAATAATGAATACTGTTATGCTTAAAATTAAAAAAAATATATATATATATATATACATATATATGTATATATATATATATTTAGAGAGGTGCCGGGTGGCTCAGTTGGTTAAGGGGCCAGCTCTTGATTTTGGCTCAGGTCAGGATTTCAGGGTTGTGGGTTGGAGCCCCATGTCCCGCTCCATGCCTGGCATGGAGTCTGCTTGAGCTTCTCTCTCCCTCTGCCTCTGCTCCTCTCTCTGCTCACATTTGCACTCTCTCGCTCTCTAAAACAAATAAAATCTTTAGTGTGTGTGTGTGTGTGTGTGTGTCTTTAGAGTGATTTACTTTTTTTTAATCAGCTATGACATAAAATCTGAATAGAAACCTAGCCTTCGTTACTCAAAAGCATTTATCAAGACACATTTTTTTAACACTATTCCCGGGAATTCTGGAGCACTCAAGCCTGCACCAGGGGTGAGAGTTGGTTCACTGGATGTCCTATGTCATCATGTACCTTGTGTTGTACCCTGGTGGAGACCTTTCTTGACTGAACCCCACGCCGTCCCTGGCTGCTTAATTCTTCACCCTGACGACCCTCATTTATGACCCAGATTCTACTTCCCAGCAACAAAAGGAAACAAAGCGTTACCATTTTAAAGAAGAGGCTTTCTTTGAAGCGCTCAATACCAAAGGTAGTGTTCAATACACATGCAGTGGGGAAGTTTGGGGTCTTTTGTTTGTTGGTTTAATGTTTAACCTTTTCTTAATATCTCTTCTTTTAATGGGCTTTAACCTTTTCCCTTTGATCTCTTTGCTTCCTTTTCAGAGAAGCTGCCCACCCACCCAATTCACCACCCCTTTCAGCAGTTTTCCCTTTGGCCTTCACAGCAGCTCCAAAGATACTGGCACCTCTGCAGCAATGCCCCCCCCCCAAGACTGTCCCCATTATACTTGTCATCTTCCTGATTAACGCCTCCAACGTTCATCCCCATTTTTAAGTACTTGTGAGAGGTCTGTTCCAAGAAGAGAGTTATGCTTTTGTGAAATTTCTCCCCAAAGCATACTTTACTGACCATCTTTCACCACATTTCCTTTAACAGCAGGCTCTATTCATCCAATAGAAAACTCAGATGAGAAAATCATATGAAACCTCCACTTTAGGCACTTTGAGGAACTAACTAAATTATTTCAGACCATAAAGCATTACCTTGTACACTGAAGTGAAACTGTATAAAAGCTCTACCCTCATTGACTGCTACTTGTTTTTTCATAAAGTGTTTTCACAGACATTATTTTATGTAACTCTGTGAGGTAGGCAGGCCAAAAAGAGAAGGAAACTAGGACTCGGAACATGTGAGTGATTACCAAGTCTACATCAATTATTACAACTGAATATGGGAATGCCAACTGGTAAATAGCTCTGGCCTTGACTCTGGAGAGACGCCCCTACATGCCATCCCTGCGCCTCCACTGGGACACTCCATTCCTTCCACAATGTCTGGCTCAATGGGGTAGGCATCCTTGGTTATGGTCAACAGTTAGTTCTGATTGTCCACACCTGATTTATACCTGCTGTTAAAGGTCCACTATCAACCTAGGACCACTTTAAGTTGAACTATCAGCTTTTTTTTGAGGGAGGCAAGGTCATGTAAGCAGTGTGAGCTCTAGCTGCAAATCTGTGTGAATGAGAACTTGTGGTTAGGAATCCTCAAAGATCTTTTTTTTCCCCTGCTCCCAGAAAGAGGCAAGGTTGACATAGACAAGTTGCTTCAACCTTGTGCTATGTAAGAGTTTTTGTTCCTTATGCCATTATTATATATATAAATATGTATATATATATTATATATATAATATATATAGGGAAAGGGAAATATAGAGAAAGGGAATATATATGTGTGTGTGTGTGTGTGTGTGTGTGTATATATATATATATATATATATATAATATATGGCCATGGTTATTCTTTGGGTCCAAATTTTATGCAAGATTCACCTATCTCCCACTCTATCTGGGCCCTCAGCTTTGCTTCCTGTCCTCCACTAACATATATGTTTATTTTAACTCGCTCTAGATTAACAGTAATTAAAGTTGCTTGTAGACAAAGGCCAAATCTAACACTTGCTTACACATCTGGACTTAAACATTTCTGGCCACTGATGATTTCCTTTCCTCTACGGCTAGTTCAGCCATGCTCTTAATAAGATTTAATATTTAATCCAGCAGTTTCTTAGGTGTTTGACACTGAGAGGGGTTTCTCCACATAGCTAGTTCTCCATAATGCCAGAAACAGAAGTCTTTGACCCATAATTTGTCATTTTTGTCCACTATTGGCTGCCAGACATGCCACAGACAAATCTCAAGGAAAAATGAACTTGCAAAATTGGCACAGAAAAGTGGAACTGCATTTCCTGATAGTGCGTGGAAATGGACCCTTGGGGTACATGGATGCATGGGAGGCTGTGAAGTCACTGAAACTGCTATCATCTAGAAAAGATGATGCGATCATCAGCCAGAAACATGGGTCTAAGCAAAGGAAAGTTTACACATTTATTAACTAAGGTTTTCTTTAGAAAGAGAGTGGGTTGTTTTTTTTTTTTTGTTTTTTGTTTTTTTTAAAAAAAGCGAGAGCAGCAGCTGCCATGGGAATTCTAGTAAAAGTACACTCCAGGAAGCAGGGACCATGGTGGGCTTCATGCCAAAACAGATTGGGAACCACTAGTATAGAGAAAAAAACGCACTCATCTCATTTAGAAGACTGAGACAGTTTGATTTTCCCCTTTGTGCCAGGGAATACATGTTCCCTTAGGGGCTAAAACAGAGACTTCTCTCCAGCTCTGCCAAGGTCACCTTTGTTAGGCAGATTTATTCTCAGGTGAAGCAAAAGATCCAGCTCCAGCTGCAATGTATTCTATTTCCCTGCCTTCTTACAGATTGTTGGTTAAAGCTAAATTTCTTGCTCTCTATGAGTGGGCAAATCGCCTAAGCAGTGGGGTAAAACAACAATATATAGAAACCATCTCAATCATAAGGTAGATATGAAATATGTTAGAAAAAACAAACACCAAGTAAGAATACGAAGACGGCTGCACCAAAAAGTCTGGTGTCAGGCAAAAACTGCATTTACCTACTATTGCCTGCTAAGACTCCTCTCAAGCCAAAAAAAGAAAGCCCCTTAAAGGTCAATTACAGGAAGGATTTAGTGCATCAGAGAAATAAACTCATAGTCATTTCTTCATCCAAGAAATATTTGTTGAGCTTCTGCTACGTGCCAGGCATTGTTCTAACAAACTTCTTAGTGAACAAAACACAAGACCTGTAGCTTATAAGATATTTTAATACAGGTCTTTGTGGATTTCTAATCATTTTTCTGCTGCTATATTTTACTACCTTCCATTCTTGGATTTCTCAGAGCTTTGCCCTTCCCTGTCCCGGATGTATGTACACCCTTGTGGATTCTGCGGCCAAGAATAGTTTCGGCAGGTTCTCAATCTACTTGCAACTGGATGGGGGAGGAAGGCCTCTATCCAGCTCCCATGGATTGGCCTTTGTGCCTGTGAGCTTACGTTCTCCCAAAAAAGATGATTCAGGATAACGATTCTGGCACATTATCTCATTAGGCCTCCTGATACTAAATGAAGAAGGCAGCTGAAAAATAACACTCCATTTCACAAGAGAGAAATCTGGGGCATGGAAAGGTTAAATAACTTCTCTAAATCAAACAGCCAGGAATTGGGCCTGGGACAAGGACAGAGATCTTTAAAATTCACATCACATTTTCCATCCCTTACATTGCACTGTCTTTAGATTAAGTTTAAAGAATTCTGGCAAAAATCAAGAATATACAAAGAGAAAAACATAACTATTAAACAGAATTGCTATTTTCAGAATACTGCTAAAATTTGGATATTGTCAACACTAACCCAAGACACAAAAAAATTAATCATCCACATAGAAATGTTTTATAAAATTATTATTTTCTTTAATTAGATAAACTAAAATTGTATTAAAAATGTTTATGTTCCAGATGTCTCTCCTAATACTGATAATATAGCAACAAACAAAATTCCACAAAGTATTTCACAATATTATGTTGCTATCAGAGCTTTCAAAATACAAACTTGGAAAATAAAATCCATAAAGGGAAAAGCAGAGGGAAACACATTTGTAAATAACCTGGAAACATGAAGAAAAGAGATCAAGCTGAAACTGAATATCCAGCTGTGTAAACACATTTAGATACTTTTAAAAAATCTCAAATTGATGGTATTCACAAGGTCTTCCCAGTGCCAAATCGTATACTTCACATTAATTCTTCTGTGATTCCACATCCTTTCCACACTGCATCAGTCTAAACTGTCTATTTCAGATGGAACCACTCGAATTCCATGAATGTTTTTGTTTAATCAAGTGAACACTGTAAACTGTTGTTCTTGGTCATACACTCTACTCTTAAATAAAAATAAGATTTCTGAAGATGAAAGACTTGAGGTGCAGGTGCTAAATATTTGCAAATACTTTCATTACTCTCAGAGATCTGAATTACAAGTGGGGAAGCAGGGCCTTCATTAGCTTCAGTTCATAAACGAGTGCTAAAATCCACTACTTGAAGGGAGACTAATTTTCTATCAAAAAAATAAAAAATAAAAACAACTAGAAGAAAGACTTCCCAGAAGATTTCTGGAACTTCTGACAGAACTTCTGGGAAGTCAGTAACAATTCTAGCCACATGTTGAAATTCTTTTTCCAATTACATGAAATTAATGATAAGGAGAACCTACAGAGTGTGTAGCACTGCAGCAGGAGTTAACTTAAGCCTTCCTTTGTAACCTTCCTAACTACACTGACACCACCTATTTTGATGAAACTGATCACAAGGCAAATTAACATCTGAGTCCTCACAGATGCAGCTGCCTTAATGAATTGAACACCTCTTTCGCCCCAACACCCTACTTCGGTCAAATGAATGCTAACCTATCAAATTCAGGAAAAAAGTCTTATTTATAAATTGCAATCACTTTATTTTGGACATTAATTCATTGGCTCAGAACTACACTTCTGATGCTAAATATAGTTGAAGTCACAGTAGTCATTTACTACAAATTCTGGGACTATCAAGCCTTTCTTTTACCTGTTTATTATGGAAGACTTCCCAGCTCACAGTCCATTAAATCCATGGTGGTATATTAAACAAATGCACTCAATAAAAATAACTATTTTCTGGATTACATGGAGGTAGGATTGCAAGATCCAACAAATAAAAATATACAATGCTTAGTTAAATGTGCATTTCTGATAAACAATTACATACTTATACTAAAAATATCATTCACTATTTATTGGAAATTCAAATTTAAGTATGTGTACTGTATTTTATCTGACAACCCTGCTGGAAAGTTACAAAACCAGTACTTACAGCTACAGAAAATGTAGGATATTAGACTGAATCTACCCATCCAGAATTGTACCTTCTTAAATTGACAAAAACTCAACTTGCTTTCTTGTCATTTTTATATCTGTGATCAGAGTAAAAGGATGATTAGGTGAATGAACTTCTGGACAAGTAGAGTGAATACCTTTTTAAATTTAATTTTAAAATCAAAGATGAAACTACATTTCTTCTAAAGTATTAAGTCTTTTAAAATGCAGCTTTAAGACAAATTTTAAGACTATTATTTTACAAAAAGGATAGTGTCAATGAAATCTATTCATCTTCTGAAAGGCATAGAAACTATTTATTAAAATTTTTGATGCCATATATGAAAAAGAAAAAAAGAATCTCTGTAATGTGGTGGTATTGATCAAATAAAATGTGTAACTGTACGCCAACTCTAAGGGGCAGCTGATTATTAAAAATAAAGAGTTACATTTGTTTATCTACATACAAGATTTTGCCATATACTACATATTTACACACACAAGTATCAAATTTCCCCCCAAAACACTAGGTTTTGGAATACCCATTTTTTTTAATCTATCTCATGTTGAGATACTTGAATCTACATATTTTAAAACGTTTTTTGAGAAATAGCTTTATAAATTAGGAAGGAAAACTCCTCACATTAAATATGTATCAAAATGGTTATCAAAATTAAATTATAAAAAAGTAAATATGTATCAGAATGGTTATCAAAATGATTAAATTTAATAGGCAAAAAAGACACAATACAAAACTAATCAGATGTAAAATATTCCCAAAAAAGTGTATTATCTCCACATTCAGGCATGTATTATCAAGTGGGCCACTGGTACTTAATCCCATGGTACCCTCACTGAGGCCTCGTGAAATGCATCCTAGCCTTGTTGGCTTAGGGAATGGAAGAGGGAAGCATTCACCGAGCAGTTCTTATAACCCAATGGTCCAGGGTAATCATATAGGCTTCAAATCCACCAAACTGTATACTTTTAAAGTATAAAAGTTGGCTTTAAAATCAGGTCCTGGGATTTTAGACACATAGTTGCATATATTCCAAAATGAGGTGATTTTTTTCCCAGTAGTATGAGTTAGACTAAGTAGTTGATTATGTAAAGCCTTTTCTCGTTATGATTCTGTAATGAATGTATACAAAATAACATAATCCCCATTATGATTCTGTAAAGAATTTTACAAAATTTTATACAAAATTTATGTACACAAAACAGTGAACTTATTCCATGAAACACGGAAAAATTTTAGTTGGGCATTTTTGCCATTTACAAAACAAGAAGCATGTTGAATGAACAAACCTGAACTCAAGAAGGCATCATCAAGACAATAGGGTGGGGGACTCCAGACTCCAACCCCCTACGAAGACCAACAATAGCTCTTCCTGGACAGAAACAGCTCTGGGATTCCTCAGGAGCCCACTTAAGAAACTTCAACAACATGCATTCCCACCAACAGCGTAGGAGGGTTCCCCTTTCTCCACATCCTCTCCAAACACGTTTCCTGTCTTGTTAATTTTGGCCATTCTAACTGGTGTAAGGTGGTATCTCAATATGGTTTTAATTTGCATCTCCCTGATGGCTAGTGATGATGAACATTTTTTCATGTGTCTGATAGCCATCTGTATGTCTTCACAGGAGAAGTGTCTGTTCGTATCTTCTGCCCATTTTTTTATATGATTGTCTCTTTTGTGTGTGTTGAGTTTGAGGAGTTCTTTATAGATCCTGGATATCAACCGTTGGTGGGAATGCAAGTTGGTGCACCACTTTGGAGAACAGTATGGAGATTCCTCAAGAAATTAAAAATAGAGCTTCCCTATGACCCTGCAATTGCACTCCTGGGTATTTACCCCAAAGATACAGATGTAGTGAAAAGAAGGGCCATCTGTACCCCAATGTTTATAGCAGCAATGGCCACGGTCGCCAAACTGTGCCCTACAACAGACGAATGGATAAGGAAGATGTGGTCCATATACACTATGGAGTATTATGCCTCCATCAGGAAGGATGAATACCTAACTTTTGTAGCAACATGGACGGGACTGGAAGAGATTATGCTGAGTGAAATAAGTCAAGCAGAGAGAGTCAATTATCATATGGTTTCACTTATTTGTGGAGCATAACAAATAGCATGGAGGACATGGGGAGATGGAGAGGAGAAGGGCGTTGAGGGAATTTGGAAGGGGAGGTGAACCATGAGAGACTATGGACTCTGAAAAATAATCTGAGGCATTTGAAGGGACGGGGGGGGGGGGGGGGGGGGGGGGGGGGGGGGTGGGGGAACCAGGTGGTGGGTGTTATAGAGGGCACGGATTGCATGGAACACTGGGTGTGGTGCAAAAACAATGAATACTGTTACGCTGAAAAAAATTAATTAATTAAAAAAGAAAGAAAGAAAGAAACTTCAACAACACAGTGGAACAATAAACCTGAAAACAACCACCCAAAAAGGAATGGGCCAACAGCTTCATTTTACCTGCCTCACCCCACACCGGGCAGCACAACTTGGCAAAAAGAAGGCAATTCCCCGCTAGCGTTTCCCTCTCCCACAAAGGAGAGCAGGTGAAAGACCGGCTTCCAGAGCCTTTCAGGCCCTAAGTAAAGGACCTCCTTGGGGTTCAGCCCAAGCAGAGACCAGCAAAGCTGAGACGTTCAGTGACAGCGAGGGACAAAGACGTTCAGAGGTTACCGGTAGCAGCGACGCAGGGGAAGGAGGAGACCCAGGTTTGCAGTTACCTGCTCTGCAGAGAGCCCCAGAAGCTTTCTTCTCTGAAGAAGCCAACCAGCGACCGCCTGCAGATTCCACCTGGTTTCACCCCACAGGTTTGCAGGTTCACAGACACCAACCACCTGAGTCCTTCCCAGCAGGCTCCGCGGCCCTCACGCCCAGCCGGGGACCCACACAAGCCGCCATCTCTGGCCTCTGCGGCTGCGCGAGGGTCGGCAATCAGGCCTGACGGCGGGGCCGACGCCCAACCCTACGCGCATGCTCAGGATTAGCCCCTCCAGTTGCACGCTGAACGCCCTCAGACCACTCCTGACCTGGACCTCTGCAGGGTGGGGCGTGCGTGCGTGTGTGCATTCATTTTCATTTTACCTGCCTCGCCCCACACCGGGCAGCACAGCTTGGCCAGAGAGTGCCCGACCTGGACCTCTGCACATGGGCGGGTGTGATTGTAGCCAGAGAGTGCACCCCAACAGCCAAGGCACCCACAGCTGACCTGTGGCTCACTTGGTGGCAGCACTTCTAGCTCTATAACCGCATCCAGCGGCAAAAGTCCTGTCTCTGGCCTCCAGTGTGCCCTGCGCACGCTGGTGGTGAGACCCTGCAGTTGCAGCAGGGCACCCAGATAGCCGGGGCTGCATCTGGATAGCCGGGGCTCCTGCCGCTGCTAGTGTACCCAAGGTTGGCCCTGGCCCTAGTCGCTGGCACTTGCCCTTGCCACTATGTGTGTGTCTGCAATAGGCCCCTCCCTATGCCTGTCGATGGAAAATGAATAAACCCCTTAGAATGTTTAAAAAAAAAAAAAAGTTTTATTGAAGCCCAAGTTAAAAACAGCTGCCTGGGATACACAATCTTCACAAAGAAGAGTTCTCTGGTATGGGAACATTTGGTGTGGGGTTATATACAATTTTTACATAAAAAGTTGCAAATTAGGGGCACCTGGGTGGCTCAGTGGGTTAAAGCCTCTGCCTTCGGCTTCCGTCATGATCCCAGGATCCTGGAATCTAGCCCCGCATGGGGATCTCTGCTCTGTGGGGAGCCTGCTTCCTCCTCTCTCTCTGCCTGCCTCTCTACCTACTTGTGATCTCTGTCAAATAAATAAACTAAATATTTTTTTTAAAAAGTTGCAAATTATTAGACAACATTTCAAAAAGTTGCAGACCTTATCTTAAGCTACTCCTGTATGCGGGGCTGTATGACTTTAATCTTATGGGAAACCAGGGAAATTTTCTTATTTTTTCTTATCTTTTGTGTTCAGAAGTCTCCTTTTTGGTTATTTTCTTTAACGAAAGAGATGTACAATGTATGCTCCGGGCAGAAATCAAGCCCACCCTTTGAGGTTTTGCCGAGTCATTTTGACCTTGGTAAATGTTAAAGGAGAGCCTCCCTGGGAGCCCAGGAGCAGGGCCTACAAACATTAAAAGTGGAAAATTTCCTTTATCACTCCATAGACGCCTGCAGGTGGCCCCCGCAGCTGACTGTGTGCACACCACCAGCTCCAGCCCACAATCAAGTGGGATTTATCTCTGAAATAAAAGGATGGTTCGACTCAACCCAAATCAATAAATGTGATACACCACATTAATAGAATGAAAGACAACAATCAAATCATTTCAATAGATTTAGAAAAAGCATTTGACAAGTTACCACATCCTTTTATGATAAAAACTCTCAACAAATTGGGTGTAGAAGGAACATACCTCAACATAATAAAGGTCATATATGACAAACCCACAACTAATACCATAGTCAACAGTGAAAGTACTCAAAATCTGATCCCAAAAGCCTGAGTGAATAAACTTACTAAGAACCAAACTACTGTGGTTCCTGCATAATTCCCTGTGAATTCTCAAGAGGAACTTTTCTACTTTTTTCTAATATAATAATAATACAAAATTTAAATAGTGCTGTACACTTCCCCCTGTCCTCCCCAATATTTCCTGGCCATCTCATAGCACTTCTCTTCTCCCAGACTAAATAGGAGAACCTTCCCCATTGACCAACCTCCATCTCCTACTTCTACCTCAAGTTGTCTTTGAATATTAATGACAGCAACTCATGAATCTTGCATTCTAACACTGCAGAATTTAGTTCAAGTATTTGCATAATTTTCCTCCTCCCATATCTGACTCTCCCTCCCTTCATGACTTCCTTAGTAATGGGTTTATTTCACATAATAGCAGGCTCAACTCCCAGAGGAGAGATGCCCATTATACAACATTCCCAAATACTTTAGGAAGCAGAATATAGGATAGTGAGCAAAATAATGAACCAGGAGTTTAGACAGCTGAATTGTGGCTGTGTTTCTGCCTGTAATTACATGTTTGACTTTAGATAAGTCAACTGAACTTTTTAATATACCAGGACTTGTTCAACACTGATGCAATGTCTCTTTATGAAACAGCAGTTTTTATCTTCTAAGAGTTGCCTTTAGAAAGGGACAGGCAGGTAGGGGCACCTGGGTGGCTCAGTGGGTTAAGTGTTTTTCTTCCACTCAGGTCGTGGTCCCAGGGTCCCAGGTTCCTGGGATTGAGCCCCACATTGGGCTCCCTGTTCAGCGGGGAGCCTGTTTCTCCAGCTCCTTCCTCCTCATGCTCTCTCTCCCTCTCTCGTTTATCTCTGTCACTACCTCTGTCTCTCTCTCTCTCTCTCAAATAAATAAATAAAATATTTTTTAAAAATAGAGGGTGACAGGTAGGTTGGTAGATCTCATTTTGCACTGATTTATTTTCCCCATGAAATTTATAATTAGCAATGACTAGAAAATCATATAAGAAATATTGAACATATATAACAGCTTGTTTTTTATGAAACTATTTAAATGCAAAAATATAAGTAAGGAGAAAATGATTATGTAATTGCACATTTTTTCAAAGTGGAAAATGTTTATCAAAAATGTCTATTTTGGGGGCACCTGGGTGGCTCAGTGGGTAAAGCCTCTGCCTTTGGCTCAGGTCATGATCCCAGGGTCCTGGGATCAAGCCCCGCATCAGGCTCTCTGTTCAGCAGGGAGCCTGCTTCTCCCTCTGCCTGCCTCTCTGTCTACTTGTGATTTCTCTCTCTGTCAAATAAATAAATAAAATCTTTTTTAAAAATGTCTGTTTTCTAATGAACTCTAGTTTGCCAATTCATAAAAGCAGTTTCATATGCAAACTGGTAGATACAACCTGCTCAAATGAAAAAATTCTCAAGGGGGATTAAAATACAATGAAATTATTTTTTATGTCTATAGAGTTTAAATGCCATTGGTTTTAAAAATACATAAGAAATTGATCTTGCAGTTTTTAAATTCAATTTTTCATGCTGTTTAATTGTTTTTAAGTATCTTCGCTAAGTACATGAGATCATGGTCTCATTCAAAGTATTTTTAAATCCATACATTTTTAAGCTCATATTTAACTTCTAAAAATATTCCCTGTGGTATAAGCTCTGAAAATAACTCAAACTGCTTTTTCTACTTTAGTAAATGGATCTGTTATTCCATATGTTACCATATAGGTGACAGAAATATAAAGATGAATAAGATATAGTGCCTGGTTTTAAGGAGTTTGCAATCGAATGAGGGGAAAATAGGCAAACAAACAATAAAACCCCGGAAATTGAGATTAATTTATTTAATAAGTATTTACTAACCATTCTGTTTTTGCCAGCCAATGTTCTAAGTGCTAGGGAGATAGCAATAAACTACAAACAAACAAACAAGTGACAAACATCTCCAACCTCTTAGAGCGTGCATTATCATGGAGGGAGAGGAACGACTATAAAGTAAAATACACCGTAAGTCAAGTGTTGATAACTGGTGTAGGGGGAACAAAATAGAAAAGGGGGAAAGGAGTCTGTGATGGTCAGAGAGCACTGAAATTGTCATATCTGAAAAAAACAAAACAAAACAAAACAAAACAAACAAAAACAAAAAAACAAAAAAACACCAAAACCTGAAATGGGCAAGAAGTCGGCAAGGGCTATCAGCCTGAGGCAGAAGCATCCTAATTTAAAGAAAGGTTGATGTGGCTGGAGTGGGTTGAGTCGCAACAGATGAAGTAATGGAGAGGTCATAGCAAGGGTATCCTTTTAGTGATGCTAAGTGTATTAGTTATCTACTGCTGCATAACCAAGTATCCCAAAGCTTAGCAGCTTAACACAATAAATATATATTATTTCACAAAGATTCTTTGGGGTAAAAAATCCAGAAGTCATTTAGCTGGAGGCCCTGTCTCAGATTCTCTCAGAAAGTTGCAAGGAGATGTCTGCTAGAGCTGAGGTCATCTGAAGGCTTGACTTGGACTGGAGGGTCCATCTCCCTCTTGGCTCACTCACATGCCTGGTAGCATCACTGGCTCTTGTTTGGAGGCCTCAGTTCCTGACGAGGTGGACTTCTTCATAGGGACCCTCGAGTGTCCTCACAACAAGGCAGTTAGCTTTCTTGGAGAGAGAGAGAGTGATCTAAGAGATTGCAAGACAGAAGCCACTGTGTCTTTTCTGACTTGCTCTCAGAAATCACAGTGTCATTTCTACAATATTGTGTTGGTTACATAGGTCAGCACTATTCAGTGGGAGAGGAAACTACATACAGGTATACACACCAGGAGTCAAGAATCATTGAGGGCCATATTATAGACTATTACCTCAGCAGGGAATTCAGATTTATTTTGTATGAGATGGGAAGTTACCAGAAGCTTGTGAGCATAGTATTGGCATAACTTAATTTTTAAAAGGATTAATATAATTTCTAGGCTGAGAATCCCAATGAGCCACCCAAAAACTTCTACCCTCTCTAGGCAGCAACTCTGTGATCAAGGATCACAAGTGCTCAGGAGATCATAGTGACCAAGATGGGTCTGATCTACAGCCAGATACCCGGAGTGCTGGAAAAAGCAGTGTGCCCAGCGTTGGGGTGTTGTGGGGTCCCAACTATATGGGGTCTGTGTGAGTCTGGGTTAAGGTCAAGATACTACTAGACAGTAGTAGGACAACATGGAACCCAGGAGGTCAGTTGGATGGTTTTTACAATACCAGCAAGATGGCAGATTCGATGGTGATGAAGATCAGAGAGTGAGAAATCAGAAGACTCTGGGTGTAAAGAAGAGGAGAGGCAGAAAAGGCCAAAGCTGAGCTTTGACTTTGGGAGAAAAACAGACTGTAATGAATTTTGGAGTGAATTATTGTGTACTAAGGGATGTAAAACCTCTTCAGTCTTTTTACAAATTCTTCAGTAAAATATTTAACTCTAGTATGCTCTGGGTTTTTTTTTTTAATAAAATGTTGATTTCTGCTTTAAGTCCAAGCAAGTCTCTGGAGCAAAATGACCCAGAGCCTTTTCCTGTGTTCAACCCACATCTGAGTTCATCTGTATCTGATGTAGAGAACCTTTTCCTGTTTCCCAGTCTCTCTGTTTAGAAATTGGATTCCTTTTACCTTATTTCTTTTCCTGAATCCTTGATTTCAAGTGTACATCTGTCACCGTTCCACCATTGCCCCGCTCACACTCCCAGATGGCCAGGCTCCTCACCTTTCTTCACCTAAAACCTTGGTATTCCTATTTCCTCCTCCTAAACCACCTACCCAACCCTCATCTATATCTCCTCCTAATGAGGCTGTTTATAATTCAGTGGTTTCTTGACTCCTTGTGATCTGCAAACCTGCTCCTGTTTAAATCCTAGAGACAGATCTAGCTAAAGGAATTCAGAAGATCTATACTACTGGCTAGAATATTTGTACAGTAGTGCCGTTATAATTATATTTTATATATCGTCAATGTTATATTATTATTATCTATCATTATTATAGGTAAGATGTGTCAGTTTCTTACTATGTCATGCACTCTGTTAAATAATCTGAAGCATCCTGTCACTTCATTCTTAAAATAACTCTAGAGATTAGTATTAAGAGTATTATTTATGCTTGAAGAAACCAAAGCCCAGAATGGTGGAGTAATTTATCTAAAGTTACAAAACAGATGCAGTGTTCCAACCCAAGTGTGTTGATGCCAGACTGCAATTAATGACTACCATATATTAATCCACATGTAGCCATCTTTAAGAGTCAAATTTTTAATATTTGTAGGAGATGGGAATCTCATATGATTTTTTATTCAGATATAAAAATATTAAAAAAAACTTCTTATGTTTCATTTTGCTTTAAAAGGTACAAGAGAGGGCGTACAAATGGGATTGGAGAGACTTGGAACATCATAAAAAGAATTTCTCAATAAATTGAAAAACAAGCTTACATATATCACTTTTGTGAGAAAATCCAAAAAGCTCAAACTTAACCACATGGGTAAAATGTAAAAAGTTAAAAACAGACATTCATAATTCAGGTTGTCAGCTTTCAAAAATTTCATCTTAGACTGGGTATTGTAAACTATACTATGATGTCTTGCAAGAGCGTAAAAAAAGTTTTGATGGCCAGGGAGAGAAGTGAAGTAAATTTGCGTATGGTCAGCAAAATGGGGAAAACTAAGATCAGGAAAGAGAAAAGAAGGAAGAAGAAGAGGAGGGGTTTATCTAGAAGCTTTTAAGTTCAGGAAAGTCTGGGGAAAGTGGTTGTGGAAACATTATTAATAGTGACAAATTGACATCATTGATTATGAAATTAATGGAAGTAGGAAGAGCCTGTCTCTGAGCTTTTATCCAAAGATTTCAAATGTTTTAAAAGAGTCCCATGGTCAATTCTTTCCAAAGAGACTGATAAATTGAACATAATAAAAGCACAGATCAAGACCCTGTCAGCCAACATTCTGGGATCATTACGTTCTCCCCGAAGGATGACCCCTCTACCATGCTAGAAGCCTAAAGGCTGACAGCCACAAAATATTACCCTGTCTCTAATGATCCCAAGGATGATGTGACTCAGCTTCCAACCTACCTTCCCAGTGATTTCCTGTGTGAAGAGAAAGCTAGCTTGGCAATAAATAACCCATTTGCCCATAGTCAGAGAGGACTACTTGACAACCAAATGAATAGAGATTATTTTGAAAATAGAGGAAAAATTACCCTTCACCAAGAAAAAGACTGATAAATGAGACACTTACACCGGTCTCAGTTAACCATTTAAAAAATAGGAACAGCCTGGATAGATCAGTTGGTGGTTAGACATAATCTCCAAACCATCTGTAGTGTCAGGCTCTGAAAAATCCATGAGGCACAGGAAAGCAAAAGGTAAAGAAGCATACATATGACACGACAGAAAAACTGTTAGCAATAACTGCTCAGTTTTGTACATTGGGATGATATGATTTCTCTTGGTTTTTCAATCAAGCATGAAACTACTTGGCTAAATAAATATAGTTCAAAAAGCAAGATGTCTTTTTTTAAGCCCAAGTTAAATCTCAGTTACATGTGATAAAGGAAGAGTGGCAAAACCGGAAACTCAGGTTAACCCATTGTCACCCGTTATGAGATCCAATCTTGAGAAACAATCCTTAAGCCACCCAGTCAGGAAGAGATGGTGGTTGGGGAGGCATTGGCTCAGAGGAACTTGGAGATGACCCAGTTTAGAACCCTGGAAGTCATTATTGTTAGTAAGCTGAACAATGACTATTTTGTAGTTAAAAGTCAATTATAGTAAAATTCCAATTAGATTCTCATCTTTGGAACCAGATAGAATCTTCATTACAGGGTTTCTGCATATCAGTAGAAATATGAGCTTGATCAGTTTCCTATCTCTCAGATATCAAAATAGGTTCAGTCTGACTGGAACTCTGAATATGTCGTTCAAAGATCTGACCTTCTGACATGAAGAGGAATACTCTGCTCAATAGTATGTGAGTAGCTATCTTCTCCATATGAGAATCTCCATAATATTCTTGAAGAGATATAAAATATGAGTGTGTATTGAATTAAGGACCTAATGACTGCCATTATAGCAAAGGATTTTGTAATGAGGCACTGGTGAATAATATTACAATTTTTAACAAAGATGATGAGAAACATTATCTTCACAAGATACGCAAGGCAAGAAAATGAAGATTGTTTAAAATTTTCCAACTCTGTGCCATCCAATCATTTTCACATACTTACACATACACACACACCACCCAAATCCATGATTCAAGATGACTGGAAAGCGAAAATCTGAGCCTTTGGGCAAAGAGAATAGAGAGAAATGTTAAATGAAAATGTTAAAGTAAGAAAAAAAGTTCTGACTCTTATACACTATTGATGAGAATATAAATTGGAATAGACTTTCTGAAGGGCAAATTGGCAGTATTTATGAAAATTTAAAATGTGCTTACTTCTTGACCCAATAATTCTATTTCTAGGATTCTAACCTAAAGAAATATTTGCAGGTGTGCATAAAGGCACAGAAAAATGTTCATTACAAATTGTTCATTAAGCAGAAAAACTGGAATCAAACTAATGTCTCTTAGTAGAGTAGTGGTTCAATTATGATAAATTTCATCATAAAATACTGTGCAAAGATTTAAGAGAATGAGAGAGAGCTCTGTATGTTTTAATATTTGACTATCTCCAAGACACATTATTAAATAGAAAAGGAAGGGACAAAACAAAGGCAGAGATCAATATACAGATGGATACATAGTATGATTAAAATTTATGTTTATTTTTAGATGTATAGATGTAAATACATTTATAAACATATGTGAAAGCATTCTTTCAGTGGTCCCGTCTAGAGAGGAAAGTGGGCATCTAGGGAAGAGATCAAATAAGTTTTCATTTTTTTAATTTTATAAATGCCTACATTATTTAAATATTTTCAAAACAAGTATATAAAGATTATAAAGAGAAATATTTTAAAACAAAAAAATAAATAATATTGAAAAAGAAAAAAAGATTTCCTGAGGATACACTAGAGTATGCAGTGATATTAACACCCAAAGCCCAGTGATACATATCACGTGTCTATCACAGTCCAGAGGCAGTTCTGCTTCACCCTTTTTTTCTTCTGGAACCCAGGCTGACCAAGGCAAGATACATGGGGATGTCCATGTTCTTCTTCTCTTGCTTCTACTTCTTCTGCTTCTTTCCTTCTCTCTCTCCATCTCCCGCTCTTTCTCTCTCTCTGTGTTTTTCCAGTTAGGTCCAGGAACTTTAAAGAGCTTTCTCTACTAAAAACCCCTATTCACACCAGTTGGGACAATTTAGCTTCAAAAATTTCTCTCTGATTTTCTACCTTCATTCTGCCGTCAATGTACTTCCCTCATTTAGGAAAGCATATCCTAACTTAAAGCCATGCTAGTATCTCCAAGCCAACTTTACTGTCTCTGTTCTTTATTTTCCTACCTATCATATGTTCTACTTAGTCTCTGGAGTTACCTTTCTAGAACATTGATTTAATCAAAAGTTTTCTTTTTAAAATCCATTGAGTCCGAATTTTGCCTGAGGAGACATTCTTAATTTGTAAAGAAGGTGCTTAAAACTGTTTATGAACAGACTCATCTTGCTCAATTCTCCATCTTATGGTTCTTGAATAAAGAATTCACGCCATACCAAACACCTTATTATTCTCCAATGTCCAAAGCTATCTTTGCTTTGCAATTGGTTAATCCTCTGCTTACAGCTTTGATGCACAGTTCTTCAGGAACTCCTACTTGTCCTTTAAGAATCATCTCAAGACTATCACCATTTCAATCACTGAACTTCCAATGCTGTTATAGATGTACCCTTAATGCCTTGGGCTTCTCACCACCCTGCATTCATTACAAGAGATTATAACAGCTGATTTATTTACCTGCCTTTCCCATGAAGCATGTGTTCCTTGTAAGTGAGGACGAAATAGTTCATCCTTTGTATTGTTTTCTTGTACCTAATTCAGTACTTGGTATCTATACCAAGTTTGAGAAATGTGAGTTAAATACTTTCAGTTCAGTTGAGTGGTAAGGATATAGGTAATTGTTCTGTGCAGCTCCTGCTTGACATGCTCTCTAAATCCATGCATTTTCCCTTCATAGGGAGGTAGATTCTTGGCATGATCAAGGTTGCTGACATCATAAAGTCCTGATCAGATCTCAGCAGAGTCTGGAATTCTGATCTCCACTTTCTCCAGGATGAAGCTGTAACCTGAATGGGGATCCCTGGATCAACTTGGTGTCAAGAATGGCCACTACATTGAAACACTGGCACTGAACTTACATTCCCTTGGGTAATTAAACCAGTGAAAATGGCAAAAGTGGACACATAGATCAATGGAACAAAATAAGAGAACCCAGAAATGGAGCTTCAACACTATGGTCCATTAATTTTTGACAAAGCAAGAAAGAATATCCAGTGGGGCAGGGGGAGATAGTCTCTTCAACAAATGGGGTTGGGAAAATTGGACAGCCACATGCAAAGAATGAAACTCGACTACTTTCTTACAGCATACACAAAAATAAATTAAAAATGGATGAAAATCTAAATGTGAGAGAGGAATCCATCAATATCCTAGAGGAGAACACAGCAACCTCTTTGACCTTGGCTGCAGCAGACATGTCTCCAAGAGGCAAGGGAAACAAAAGCAAAAATGAACTACTGGGACTTCATCAGGATTAAAAGTTTTTGTGCAGTAAAGGAAACAATCAACAAAACTAAAAGTAACCTATGGAATGGGAGAAGATATTCACAAATGACATATCAGATAAATGGATAGTATACAAAAATCTACAAAGAACTTATCAAACTCAACATCCATAAAACAAAAAAATCCAGTCAAGAAATGGGCAGAAGACATGAACAGATATTTCTCCAAAGAAGACATACAAATGACTAAAAACATTTGATTGACATCATTCAGAATCAGGGAAATACAGATCAAAACCATAAAGAGATACTACATCACACTGGTCAGAATGGTTAAACTTAACAACTGAGGAAGCGACAGATGTTGGCAAGAATACAGAGAAAGGGGAATCCTCTTACACTGTTGGTGGGAATGCAAACTGGTGCAGCCACTCTGGAAAACAATATGGAAGTTCCTCAAGAAGTTAAAAATAGAGCTATTCTATGACCCAGCAATTGCACTACTAGGTATTTATCCAAAGGATACAAAAATAGTGATCCAAAGGGGCAAGTATGCTCCAATGTTTATAGCAGCAATGTCTATAATAGCCAAACTATGGAAAGAGAACAGATGTCCATTGACAGATGAATGGATAAAGAAAAAGTCCAGCCCATATAACTGTATATCTATATCTATTCATATATGAATAGATTTATGAATCCACATATACAAAGGAATATTACTCAGCCATCTAAAAGAGTGGAATCTTGCCATCTGCAATGACATGGATGGAACTAGAGGGTATTATGCTAAACGAGATAAGTTAGTCAGAGAAAGATGAATACCACATGATTGCACTCATATGTGGAATTTAAGAAACAAAACAGATGAACATAGGGGAAGGGAAGGAAAAAATAAGATAAAAACAGAGAGAGAGGCAAACCATAGGAGACTCTTAACTATAAGAAACAAATGGAGGGCTGTTAGCGGGAGGTGGGTGGGAGATGGGGTAATTGGGTGGTAGGGCATTAAGTCAGGCAGTTGATGTAATGAGCACTGGGTGTTATATGTAACTGAAGAATCACTAAATTCTACCCTTGAAACTAATAATACACTATTAATTACCTTAATTGAATTTAATTAATAAAAAAACAACAACTAGTGCCAGTGGGCCCTGAACTTTTCCCTCCACATTGGACTACAGGCCATTCTCCTTAGGACCCAGCCTAACCAATAGTTTAGGGCCATTAGCTCAACATATCTTCTCAGCTCACTGCCCTCATCAACCACCCAGGACCTGGCCCATCTCGGGGCTAAGTTCATGCTTCTACTTGAAAAACTGGCAGTGATTTTTCTTCAGTCCACTAACACTAGAAAATGAGATAACTTCCTTTTGAGAAGCTAAGCTTGAATGTAAATCAAGATTGGGAGTAGTGGTGCCACACTTTCCTATAGACACTGCCATCCTAAGGTGCTATGTTTTAAGTAACACTCATATTCCAAAGATTTCCAACTACTTTACCTGGTAAAGTATTTTAAGAGGCATCTACAAGACTTTGATATTAGCCTTATGTTGGTAAGTTCAGTTATTTAACCTGTTTGCACACCAACTCTGTCTGCATTCACTGGGTTTCTTGCCCAATAATTTTACATGTAAAATCTATAAATTTATAAAAGTAAGTAAATTCTCTAATTTCTATTCCTTCATAGCTTTTCTTACCATCTGACATATTTCACATTTTCCTTATTTATTTCTTTTTGCTCCTACTGTAACAGAAACTCCAGAAAGGCAGAAATTTTTAGTTGCTTTGTTCCCTTGCTTATCCTTAGTATCTAGAGCAGAGCCCAGCTCCATAAAGCCATTGGTATGGACACAAAGAAGAGAGGATGTATGTTAAGAGCCAGCTGGCAGTCTCTGAAACAGACATTCATTCAGTTGATGTAGGCACATGGCCATGCCTAGTATGAGTAATAACAGGAGTGGTCTTTTTTTTTTTCAATCTCCAATGATTTTCATATGCGGCCAAATTTGAGAACCACAGTTGAAAAGGTTATTGTTTGGTTATTGTCCATTCAACAATATCAACATCGAGAAGAATTTCTGATGTTGTTCTTGTCTTTGTCTCTTTCTCTGTATGAGGAATCTTCTGGGTAGCAAAACCCAATGGAGTTGGGAATGAAATTTGGGGATGGAGGTGGACCCTGTTAAAAATCTCGTTAAAGGAATGTCATAAACTTGAATTAATTTAGGAAAGGATTTAACTAAGGAAATTATAACTCGTGAAGACAAGCTGGTGATATTTTTGCTTCTATCTTCCATTTTAGGCCAGATATCTTACATTTGAAGTAGAACTAAGGAAGTAGCTTAAGAGATTAAGAACTATGATCTTGGGGCCCAAGTAGACTGCTCTTCTTCATCATGAGCTTTCTGTGTTGACTTTCATGACTTCTTTTGAATGAGATTTTTTTCTGCCCTTAACATCCCAGAAGTGGTAGAGAAGATAATTTATTATAATTGAAATATGATATAATAACCAAGAGTTTCTTTCTTTGTTATCTTAAAATTTATTTCTTAAAACTTTTATGGACTATCGGAGGAAGGGTAGCATTTTATTTTAGCCATTAAATCTTGCCTATTAAGTAAAATTCAATATCTCTGGTCATATATAGCAGTTACAAATTTCAATCTACAGAGTCAAACAAAATCTTTTCTTTTTATGACAATCTAATATAAGCTCCCATCTTCCTGGTATAGTAGACAGTTATTTGGGGGGTTCTTCTTTCCTTAGGCTTCTAAGTTTTTGAACTTTTATATGGTCTTAAGACATGTGACTAGGAAAAGTCTGAAACTCCCAGGATGTGCAGATCACCAGTCTTTGAAGTTATGTTCTGATGGCCCTGAAGTAATTCTGCTACCTTCCAGGCCTGCTAGAGCATGAAAATATCTGAGAAGCTGTCCAAAAGGCCCTTTATACAGACATGCCACACCTCCAAGCCCTTCCTGAGGTTTGACCACGGCCCTGAACCCCAGCAGGCTCCCGAACACAGGATTCCTCCCTCCAGATCCTTCTAATGTTTTCCTCTCAATATCTCTGCTCCATCTGTCTTCCATAGAGGGTAGAAAAATTCATCTTCTGTTTGCTTCATAGGCTTCGAGAGCAACATCTCCTTAATGAACTGATGCGTTTGTAAACAAAAAGCCTTGAAGACACCCTTTATTCTACTTTCTGACAAACTGCTTTCCTTCCCTGAGGCAATGAGTTCACTTTGTGCTTGAAGGGAATGAAGTAAAAGGGAGAAGTACAGAAAGAAAGAAAAAAAAAAAAACTTCATATTAAACAAAATGTTATCTTACTTCAAGAGTAGATGGTGAAGTTTCAAATAAAATTGTTTTTTATACATAATTTTGACTGTAAAGTGCTTTTCAGCACTGGTTCTGCATCCAGATATGGTTTATCCAGGTTGTAACTCCTAAGAAATGTGTTTTGCTATTGCACTTCCTCTACCTATAATTATCCCCATTTGAACTTCAGAACCTATTATAAGTATTTCATAATTAATTTGTTGAACTGGAAGGTAAAATTAATTTCACGTAATCTAAAGCCAAAAAACAAAGAAGGGAAGATATAAGTAATGCTGAAAAATTCAGATGTGAAAATGGATAAATTATGCAAAATTTATACTTAGTTTTCAATTATTTAAATACTCTATTACCCAGTTGGGAATTCAAATGATCAGGGAAAGGGTACAGTTTCCACATGGATATAAACTAATCTGAAAAGACACAAACACCTATGAAGACAGCAAAAATGGGTCACCATTTTGTACGCCTTGTCTGATCGGAGATGGTAGAAGTGTAGAGAAATAAGGATTTCATAGGGAAACCAGTTTGAGAAACACTGCATGTCAGACCTTAGAAACTTAAAAAGTGCATTTGTTTATTTATCTAAAGTCTCTGAGGAGTTTTGCAGAAGAGGAATCTGTTTAATTTTGTTTAAATTATTATTTTTCAAACTTCTGGAGCATCTCTCTCTCTTTCCCTTTCTCTCTATACACACACACACACACACACACACACACACACGTATTCCTAGTATTACCTAATGGACAAAGACACTGTGTTAATCTGGTGGTGGGTATTAAGGAGGGCACGTATTGCATGGAGCACTGGGTGTGGTGCATAAACAATGAATGTTGGAACACTGAAAATATAAAATTAAATTAAAAAAAAAAAAAAAGAAAAAGATTACAGTCAGGTGCCTGGCTGGTTCAGTTGGTAGAGCATGAGATTCTTGATCTTGGGGTTGTAAGTCCGAGTCCCACATTGGGTGTAGAGCTTCCTTGAAGAAAAAAAAAAAAAAAAAAAAAAACTTTTAAAAACAGAAAATCCTTATAAAAAATTACCTTTGGTATTACTCAATTTTAACTTCACAGTTTACTTGTCTTCCTTTTTTTTTTTTTTTTAACTGTTCTTTAGTAACTTTTACCACGGAATGAAATTTTATCCATTCTATTAAGAAACTGCTAGTTGAATATTTGATAGGGAAGTAATGTGCACCTATTTGCTTAAAATGGTTGTCTTTAAAAATTTAGGTATGTGTTTATCAAGGCTATTGTTTTTTCTTATTCCTGTCTCCTCATTTTTATGTTTTTAAAATGAGTTCTTTCTCTTTTCTTTCTTTCTTTTTCCTTTCTTTCTTTCATGCTCACTGGCAGAGGAAGGATCTTCATACTAAATTTTGAAGACTTTGTCATCTAATTTTTTTTAGCTGTTTCAACAAGCGATAGAAGAGACTACAGGAGATAGCCCTGTTTTTTGTTTGTTTTAAACATACTATGGTGTTATCAACAACAGCAACAACAACAAAAGACTACGCGTCTTTCAGAATCCTTGTCAAAGTAACCAGAAGATAAAGACAAATCCACACAACATAGGACCCCCTTTAGTCATGCATATTTTTTTTCGTGAACAGATGCTTGGCTTTACCTCAAGTTCAGATAGAATAGCCAATTTCTTCCCAGTTATAGAAAATTTCCTTTTCTTTCTATTTTGGCCTCTGAAGACGTGAGCTCCCTTCCACACTTCCTCAGTTAAGCAAAGAGAATTCATCTGATTGGTGAGAACCTGATAGCCACAGGCCAAATTCCAGGTGTGGGTAATTTTCCCTCTGACACGGACCACGTGGGGCTTGTATTTCTATTCTCAGTATGTAGACCAGTGTCACTCAAATTTTGATGGGCACCAGAATCATTTGGAAGACTTCATAAAACATATTGTTGGACCCCTTCCCCCAAATTTTTGATTCAGTAGAGTTTGGGTCAAGAATTTGCCTGACAGGTTTCCAAGTGATGTTGATGCTGCGGATCCACTATGAGAAATGTGTTAGACAAAACAGGAACAGCCTTTTTTTTCACTTCTTATCCAGGTCTCCACCAGCTCTGTTCTAGCGTCTTCTCTTCTGGCTGAGCAGGTAATTCAGGTTAAGTCTCTTATTTGTGCAGGTGATTTTTAATTCAAGGGAAGATAATAGCCTCATTTCCTTTCAGGCACTAAGTCATTATCCTCCCACACAGGGTGAACAGTGAATTTTGTACTTTAGATGACTAAACTGATGCTTAACTAACATTTGGCTCCTTGTGCCTTTTTTAAGCAATTCATTACAACTCACAGGGGAGGAGGAGCAAGTTATGCCTTGTCCCCTCGGTTTCTTTCTGGTCCCAAATTCCTTCTCTTCTGTCCTAAAGCAACGGATATTCTCCTGCCCACTCAGAGGTGGGCCCATGTGATCTTCCTGCATCTGTAGTTTTGCTAAACATTCAAGCTTTTTCTAACAGAAGGCCTGTATCAGTGTAAGATATTCCACTGTCTATATTTCTGCAGAAAGAGCTTTATGGAGACATTTTGCACATAAGAAGTGGCAGGTGTTTTCATATCCGTATATCATTTGTAGTTCACTGCCACTAGACCGTGGCAGCAAAAGGCACATTTGTCACAGAATTTAATATAAAAAGTTTTTTGGCCAGTGTCCTGGTATCCACCCAGAATAATCATAATTTTTCTCACTCTGGAAAAAAAAAAAACAAATATGAAAAGAAAAAGCAAAACTTATACTTTTCCCTTTTTAAAAAATTGACATATAACATTGTATTAGTTTTATGTGTACGATGTATGGATTTGATACATGCATATATTGCTGAATGATTACCAGAATACATTTAATAAACATCACCACCAACAGGTACAAATTTTTTTTGCTTGTGATGAGAACATTTACTGCTACTCTCTTAGCAACTTTCAAATATACAATACTATGTTGTTAACTATAGTCAACATGCTGTACATTATACCCCCAGGACTTACTTATCTTATAGCTGGAAGTTTGTTCCTTTCAATTAACTTCGTCCATCATATAAGCCTATTATATTTGCTGAAAAATGTGGGATATCACAAAGACTGCTCACATACCAATTAATTCTACAATAATTCCATGAAATAATTACCATTTTTTCATGTGGTAACTTTAACTAGCATTTTGTTGAAGACTTTACTAACATTGAAATGGATGTAGTTTTGTATATACAGATTTTATTATATACAGATATTCATTATGTTATTATTTATAGAAGTGAAAAACTGAGATGTCTTAATTTTCAAACACAATAAATGCCTATTAGAATTTGTTGAGAAAAGGAATTATGGTCTGGTGTCCTGTTGGGAGAAGATTAAGTAAGGCTGTGCTGGGACAGGAATTTCTTGTGGTCTTTATCTCAATTAAAGTCACCTTTGAGATTGTGTTCAGGCATTGTCTTGATTGTTTCACATATGATATCTGAAAATATACTTAAGGATCATCTTAATGGTTCTTTTTAAAAAATTTTTAAATTTTTTTTATTTTTTGAATTTTTTTATAAACATATAATATATTTTTATCCCCCAGGGTACAGGTCTGTGAATCGCCAGGTTTACACACTTCACAGCACTCACCATAGCACATGCCCTCCCCCATGTCCATAACCCCATGGTTCTTATATTCCTTATATTCCACTCATACAGAATAAACGTATACCTATATATGCCTTACAGGCTACTAATGAAACCATTTATTTTACAGTGCTGAGTTGGTGTAATTCTTCCACAGGTTTTGGCCTATTTAGAAAAAGTTTGATGAATTCAGTCGTACCCCTATGACGTTTATCCTCGACTCTTCATCCCAGATATGATGATCCAATTTCTATTCCAAGAATCTATTCATTCTCAACTTGGGGTGGGGAGTCACAATATTATCCCCGTGGGAGAAAACACGGATTCTTGGGGGATGAAAAAAAATCTCATGTCCACTACAAAGGTATGTGACCCTCCAAAGACCATAGTACAAAAATAGATATATAGTTTAACTGTGGTATTAAAATTTCATGGGGTGGTAAGAATTAGGGAAAATGCTTCAGAAAGTCTCCTTAGGGCATCAATAGTGGGGAAAAAAGGGCTGTGAAACATGCCCTAATGTGTTGCTTCCTGTGTGAGCTCTAATCCACTCCCAAGACTTTCCTGTTGTTGTTTCTGTAACCTTTATTGAGGACTTAATGTAATGAATTTGTGATATTGGTATTATCATTCTGCCCATTTGCAGTGAGGCATGAAGAATAAAAATAAATAAATAAATAAGTTGCATGGGTAGTAAGTAGCAAAGCCAGTGCTCAAGTTCAGGCTGACTGAATTCACAACTCAGGTGTGTCAACATGATGCTCTCATTTAATTCAAAGGTCATCTGAACCCAAATAACTGTAAATCTCGCTCTTCCCCCGAGTGGCAGGCTCTTCTATCCAACAAGGAAACTGTTCTACTGTTTTTTTTTTTTTTTTTTAGGGATTTTATTTATTTATTTGTCAGAGAGAGAGTGAGCGAGAGCGAGCATAGGCAGACAGAGTGGAAGGCAGAGTCAGAGGGAGAAGCAGGCTCCCTGCGGAGGGCAAGGAGCCCGATGTGGGACTCGATCCCAGGACGCTGGGATCATGACCTGAGCCGAAGGCAGCTGCTTAACCCACTGAGCCACCCAGGCGTCCCTTGTTCTACTGTTCTAATCTTGATCTGGTCTACTTGGATATTTCACTGGCAACTCAAACATTTTTTTGTTGTTGTTTACTTAACTGTTTTATTGTGCGATAATTGACATACAATAAACAGCACATAATGAAAGTGTATAATTTGTTAAGTGTTGGCAAGTTATTCTCCCATGAAACCACACTCCGTAATAAAGATAAGGAACATATCTATCACCCTCCAACTTTGCTCAAATTCCATTGTAATAATTCTGTCCAGCTCCTTCCGGAGACCCATCCCAGCCACAGAAACCACTGATTTGTTTTTGTCATCTTTACTATTTCCAGTGTCCTTCATGGTTTAGGTGGATCCAGATTTCCATCCGTTATCATCTTCTTCCGCCTGGTGGATTTCTTCTATTCCTTGGAGAGCAGTCTGTTAGTGATGAATTCCTTTATCTATTCTATGTCTGAAAAAGTGTTCATTTCAATTCTGTTTTTGAAAGACACTTTCAGTGAGTGTAGAATTTGAGGTGACAATTTTTTCTTTCATTATTTTGAAGATGTTCCTTTATTCTCTTTTGCTTGTGTTATTTCCAAGAAGTCTGTGGACATTCTTATCTCTGCATTTATACATGATTTGCCTTTTATCTATGTCTATTTTTCATATTTTTTCTCTAATCAGTGTTTTTAGGTAACTTCACTATGATGTGTCATTGTGCAGTTTCTTCACATATTTTGTGTTTCAAATTCATCGAGCTTGTTGAATATATAGGTTTATAGTTTTCATCAAATTTGAAAATACTTCATATGTTATTTCCTTAATACTTTTTAAAAAATTTATTTGACAGACAGAAAGACAGAGAAGAAGCCGGAGAGTGAGAGAGGGAGAAGCAGAGAGCCTGAAACAGGACTTGATCCCAGGACTCCGGGAGCACGACCTGAGCCAAAGACCGATGCTCAAGGAACTGAGCCACCCACTCACCCCTCCCTTAATACCTTTTGTCTCCTGTTTTCCTCTCCTTGAGGGTCTCTGGTTGTACTTATCTCAAAAATCATTTATAACTCTGTTCATCTAATTTCTTTTTTCTTTGGTCACTTGTGATTTTGATTCATATTTTAAAAACATTAACTAATCCAAAAATCATGAAGATTTACATTTAGGTTCTTAATACATTTTGAGTTAATTTTTGTATGTGGTATGAGGTTCAACTTTTTTTGTCTGTTCGCATGTAGATATCTGATTATCCCAGAACCATTTGTGGAAAACACTATTATCCTCCCTGCCCCCATTTAATTGTACTGGTACTTCTGTGGAAAGTCAGTCAATCCTAAATGTGAGGCTTTATTTCTAGACTCTCAATGTTAGTGCATTGAGTCATATGTCTCTCCTTATGGCAATATCTCATTGTCTTGATTTCTGTGGCCTTGTAGGAAGTTTTGAAAGTGGATAGTTTAAATCCCCCAACTTTGTTCTTCTTTTTCAGAATTGTTTTAGGTATTCTAGACCCACTGGGTTTTTAAATGAATTTTAGCAGCTTGTCAATTTTTGCACATAAGTCATCCAGAATTTTGACCGAGATTGCATTGAATCTGTAAAACAAATTGGGTAGTATTGCCATCTTGATAATTTAAGTTCTTCCAATCCTAGGATATGGGCTACCTTTCAACTTATTCCAGTCTTTAATTTCTTTCAGAAATTTAGTTTTATAGTTTTCAGAGCACAAGTTTTGGTCATTTTTTGTTTAATTTGTTCCTAAGTATTTTATTCTTTCTGATGCTATTTTATTTTATTATTTTTTTTTTAAGATTTTATTTATTTGACAGAGAAAGAAACAGCAAGAGAGGGAATACAAGCAGGGGGAGTGGAAGAGGGAGAAGCAGGCTTCCCGCCAAGCAGGTAGCCCAATGCAGGGCTCAATCCCAAGACCCTGGGATCATGACCTGAGCCAAAGGCAGAAGTTTAACCAACTGAGCCACCCAGGTGCCCCTTTTAAGTCTTTTTTTTTTTTTTTTTTTAGATTTCTTTTTCAGGTAGCTCCTTGTCACTGGATAAAATATTCTTGATTCTTTAATATTTTGTAACATAATTTTGCGAAGACTATTTATTAGTTCTAATAATTTTTTTAGTGGATTTATTAGGATTTGTTTTATGTACCAGATCATGTCATCTGGTAATAGAGATAGTTTTACTTTTTCCTTTCCAATCTGGATGTTCCTTATTTTGTTTTCTTGCCTAACTGAGCTGGATTGAACCTATTCAATATTGAATAGAAGTAGCAAAAGTAGACATCCTTATTTTGTCTCTGATCTTAGGGGGAAAGGGGGAAATGGTTCTGTCTTCTTTCACCATTAAGTATGACGTAACTGTTTTTCACATGTATTCAATAAATGAAGTTTCCTCTCTTCCTAGTTTATTCAGTGTTTTTATCATGAAGAAGTGTTGAATCTCTTCAAATGCTTTTTCTAAATTTCTTGTGTCAAATGTTTTTTTTTCTAAATCCACGAAGATGATTATATTATTTTTGCCCATTATTCTGTTCACTTGATGTGGTGTCTTACGTTGATTTTTGTATGTTGAATCACCCTTACATTCCCACCCCTACAAGTGGGAAATAAATCCCACTTGGTCATGGTGGCAATAAAGTTTTAACTGATTTGTCTTCTTCCCGTCTCCGTCTCCATCAAGCCATTCCACCTGTTACAGACATCTTTATAAAATGCAAATCTCAGTCATACTCTCTTATTAAACTCCTTTAATTCATCTCTATGGCCTTTGGCATAACAAACTCAGCATGGCATTAGAAACCCCTTGACCTGGCCTAGTAGGATCTCCAAACTGACTCCTTACCACTTCCTCCCTCCAAGCTCTGTGAACTACTTGTAATATTCATCTCCAACGTCATTCCTCTGCATATGTTCCACTCAGAATGGCTTTCATCATCTTTGTCTATTTAATTCCTAATGATACGTCAAACCTGATTTCAGGTCTATGCTCCTCGCAGAAGCTATTTCCCATATTCTTTCTCCCAGTATGTAATAGATCCTTGTCCTGGGTACTCAGTTTATTTCACTCCTGGTATTTGTTGTGCCATATTAAGATTAGTGCTTTCTATGGAAATTTCTGAGGGACACAGTTGGAAACAGTCTTGGAGAAAGGACTCTGTCTTAATGATCTTTGTTTTTCTGGTGCCTGGTATAGGTCCTGACCACAGGATTCACTGATGTTTAATAATAAATGTCCTATGATAGAGGAATAAATGTAATGCACACTTTAAAGATCTATAAAATTCCTAAATACTTACCATTCATTCCATTGTCTGCATAGAAATTCTCTGTGGCACTTATTGCAATCCTAAGTGACTACTTACAAATTATATACTTAACATGTCATCTCCCATGAAGGCGGAAACCATTTCTGTATTAATAGTTCACCACTGTATCCTCAGCACTTAGCATAACACTTTTATATACTTGTTGAATATAAAAATGAATGAATAAATGATGATTCTTTTGCATGAAGGAATTAAATATCTTTCTAAAAGAGATCATACTTGATTAAAGTACAGTAGTAACTCTCTGGATTACCTCACTGTTATCTTCCCCCCTCCCCTTCAGAGTAGCTGGCTTTAGCAGACTTGGAGTCCTAAAATCGTGTACTTTGACATGAAATTGGAATCCACTAATTTCACACTTCGCGCATTTGCTCTTTTTTAGTTAATAATAATCTACCGCAGGTCCCGTTCTAGGTAATTTGTGTACAGTCACTTTTTAGTATATGCGATAGGCATAATTATTGTGGTAATCATCAGTGCCTTGTCATAGAACATTGCAGCCTCCTTCTGGTGCTCACGGTCAGCTTGCACTATTGGCCTTGGAGCTGCATCTGGCCAATGATTTATGAGGGGAAGTGAAGTGGGTCATTTCTAGGTGAGTGCGCTTGCTGGAGACAACCTTCCTGAGCTCTTTCCCCTCTGGTATGGTGACTGGCAATCGTCCAGACAATGGCTGCTGTATCTACCTGGGTCCTTGAATAAGCACCATGTGGAGCAGAGCCTCCAGCTGATCTGCGAGGGGCGTGCAGTATTAGCAAAAAATAATGCTTCTTTGCTTTGTAAAATTCAGACACGAGGGGTTTTACTGTAGCACGGTCCAGATTGGCATGACAGAGCCAATGATTGTCCCTGTTTATACATGAAGGAACAGCGGTGGAAAGTGGCCAACTGAACCGTTTCCATCATACCACCAGTGTGACGTAGCCCTGTGGGATTCCGGTCGGGCAGTCTGCCCGCAGAATCTGCACTCTTCACCCTCTGCTCCAATGCTCTGCACTAACATCAGCCATCTTCTGGCTGGGACGCTTTTTCTCACGCGCATGGAAACACACAGCTGCGTATATTCGAAAGGAGAAGTGGATAATAACATAAAGAACAGGTTTAATAGGGCCGAACCTCAGAGAACCATTTTTCTCTCCTGATTGAGTACGCTGTCATTTTAATGGGACAATCATAGTTTCACAAATCATTGAGTTAGGACAATTTCTGGGATAATTACCTTGTCAGTTAAATTTAAAAATATTGAAATTAAGGTTGAAGTTTGAAAATTATTCACAGCTTTTGCTTTCTCCTTGTTGTATAAAACCACCAAAAATACCCAGAAATACATAAATACTCTGATACTATAAACCTGAGATCAAATGAAGTGTAATCAATTTTTCACAGTGGTTAAAAAGGCCCAGGGAGAAAAGCGTGTTTCAGCTGCCCCAGAGGCAGGGGCTTATTATTATAATACACATCACTTCTGTATATTAGCCATAGTAAATTATTCAAAAAATTAGTAAAACTGAAGTCCTTCTTTTTTTTTTTTAATGACCCTTTGATGCTTATAACATTAATACACATAAAGTACTTATAATTAATTATGGAGCTTTTTACCGTAGAAACAAAGGGCATGAAAAGCTATGGAGTTGCTGGTGTTATTTTCCCAGTAGAAAAGCAGTATAGCATGAAACTGCCTTTTAGGAAGAATGCAGGGCTGCACTGCCCTGTAGAACAGCACCGGCCACATCCAGTTACTTAATTTAATACAAGGAAAATAAAACAATCAATTGCTCAGTCATACCTCAGTTACCTTTCAAGTGTGGCTCTTGCGGAGGGAGGCAGACTACCAGCATGGTGTACGTGAAAAGAGAGGTACGTGCCAGGAAGTCCGGAGGAGGGAAATTTTCAGGGCTCTGTTCAGGGAAGTTATGCTAGAGGTAATTTCTGATCTGAGTCTTGACAGTTCAGTAATGAGATAGGTAGGCAAATAAATGCGGGAAGCACCCTCCTATCAGAGGCAACGTTACAAGTAATGATGCAGACTTGAGAAGTCCTTGATGTGCTTGTGAAATGAGAACCAGTGCCGTTCTACCAGGGCGTAATATGTGATGAGCTTTCAAGATCCGTGGGGGCCAGGCACTGAAGGCTTTACAACGCAAAAACTCTTGTGTTTTCGTCTGTAAACTAAGCAAGAAGCATGAAGGTCTTGAAGCAGGGGAATGACAAGGTCAGCTTTGCATTTTGCAGGGCTCACCCAGCAGCACTGTAGAAACTATATCCAGGGAGGACACTAGGACCATGACCCGGAAGAAAGATGCCTCAACCGGGGCAGAGATGCAGAGGGTAGGGGACAGATGAGAAAACTGCACAGCAGGTGAAATGAGCAGGGCTTGTTTCAAGATTGACTGCGGGCAGGGGAGGGTCGGGGGAAAAGGGAGAGAGCTCGGATGGGGCCCAGGTTTTTAGTCTGAATGTGTTTACCTACTGACATAGTGTCTTAGAGGACAGGAGGTGTACTTGTCATTATATAGTCGAGGAATGTCTTTCAATCAACCTGAATAAGTACTGGATGAAAGAACTATGAAGTTACTATGTTAAAAAAAAATTGACAAACAGCACATTTTCCCCAGTAGAAGTTTGTCTATAATGTATATTTTGGCCCACAAGGTGCTATCCACCGCCAGACTCCAAAGGAACTTCAGGGAAGCTTCCGCCCTGCCCCCTTATATCCTCATTGCTTCAAGGAAAAAAAAAAAAAAGTTCGTACAGGCACATTAGAGAACTTTTTTGATTTTGATGTAACTAAGCTGTGAGGACCACAGATGAGTAAGTCCAGATCAAACTTGAGTACGGCCGTATCTCATGTGTACGTTTAATGATATAGATTGTCCCCTGCATTCCCGCTCCTTGCTTAAACACGGCTAAATCTTGGCCCTTCATGATTTACTAAATAAGTATTTATTTAGTGACTGTGTTTAAAATGATTTCAGTAGGCATTAAATTAAAGAAAGGAAGACAATTCCAAAAGCTTGGCATTTCAAAACATTTCCCAAATGTCACTTTTGTTATTGTTGTTGTTAAAACTTCTTCCCCTAGTGGACATTCTCAGAGTCATTACCAAGTGATTCCATTTAATCTAAAAAATGTCTATTCAATGTCCACTGATATTAGAGACAATGTTACAAACTAAGAACAAGGAATAAATGAGCTGGTTTTTTTCGGCTCAAGCAACAGTCATTCTAATTGTTTTACCTCCTCTTCCCTTCCGTGCCCTCTTCTGGTAGATATCAAAATGTTTTCTGAAATAGACCAAAGGCAAGTAATTGGAGAAGAAATTGTCTGTAACTAGTATCTGTAACTCAGTCCATCATTTAAAAAATAATGGTTGGAATAGCAGGGATAGGTAAAAATAGTAGTGGGTGGGGAGAATCATTTTGGTTTCCCAAGAGAAATATCTAAAATATCCTCTGCCCAAAGGGCATTTTTGGTACAGTCTTCAATGCTTTGGAAAAAAAGGAAGCTATAGTGATTTATAAAATATTGAATGAGAGCAGAAAAATTTCATCTGAATTTTAGTCTTCTGTGACACTTCCATGAGACATCACTCACTTCAAAATATTAAAAAATACTTATTTATATTTCCCCACAAAGATATTTGGAATCCCCTAGTTTTTATCTCTATATATTTTTCCATAAGGAATTTCTTTTTTTTTTATTTTTTATTTTTTTTAAAGATTTTATTTATTTATTTGACAGACAGAGATCACAAGTAGGCAGAGAGGCAGGCAGAGAGTGAGAGGGAAGCAGGCTCCCTGCTGAGCAGAAAGCCCGATGCGGGACTCGATCCCAGGACCCTGAGATCATGACCCGAGCCGAAGGCAGCGGCTTAACCCACTGAGCCACCCAGGCGCCCATCCATAAGGAATTTCTTATAATTGATTATAAGCTAGAAGTAGGGATCTTTTTTGAGCAATCTTATCTTGAAACTGTGGTGAATTTGATTTCAGTTTTATGTCTGGAAAATAAAATTAATTTTTTTTTTACAAAAAGTACATTAATGTTTTCACAATTCATAACACGTAACACATAATTCGTAACACAACTCACAGGGAGAAGCGACTTTCACTTTTGAAAAGTATATACTCTGGAAAGATGCAAATGTTTTAATTTTTTCCAGATGCTTCTGTATTCGTTAAGAAAAAAAAAATAGCCAAGTTGGGAAATGAGGCAAAAATAACTGCTTTACCTTCTGAGGTCATACTAAGCATGATTTAAAAGGTTTATTATCATTCTCCTCTCCTGGAGAATATACCTATTTATTATTACTATTTTACTTTTCTATAAAGTTACCTTGTAGAAAACTGATCAGTCACAATGATTTTCTTATTCAGTAACGAAGACAACCCTAGAGGTTATGGTCATTACTGCCAAACAGGACATGAACTGTATCATATGTAATTGAGCAATCTTATTCCAGCATTCTTTCTTTTCAGTCTTTCATATCCGTTTTTGAACCAGCTTTGTCCTAGTGCTTGTTCCTTCCTTGTTAATTAGAACTTTTGCACATGCTCACTCTCCCTATGAGAATGATGTTTTTGTTGTTTATAACATTTTGAGAGTTAGGTTTTGACAATTTGAGAATTAAATAATGACCTATTTATTTATTTACCACCAAACCCATTATGACAGAATGCCATACATAAGGATCACATCTGTAACGATGTTACTTGTAACCAACAGAATTTCTAGAAACGTTTGTGGATACGGCCAAATTAACTTACTTATCATAGGAAATAGAAGACTAACAGGTGTCCAGAAGGTGCAGAGCTCAGTTCTTTGTATGAAGGACTCTGTATAGGGCACCTCAAGAGCCAGCCAGCCTTGGCTCTTTAGCTTATTGTAAGACGGCTGTCGATTGCCTTGGTTGTCTGCTTTTATAAACTCTGCATGTTTGGTAAGTGGTAAATGGATGATTATATGTAAACCGACTTGCCAGAATTTCACCATGTGTTTATTTCTATTAATAATCATAGTCCACCAACAAACATGCATTGAGGGGAAAAATGTAGTTTAAAAAAGGAAAATAAAGAATCTCTTTGATGGCTGGTTGGATCCTAAACATTAATTATTAGTACCTCTGTTTTTTTATATTATGGGAACTGTTTATAAAACTTTTCCAAGAATTCCATGAAAATTGTTCCCGAAATAGAAGTCAGCATGTTACAACTTTTAAATCAGTTTTTGTTGTTGTTGTCATCTTTCATGACTTCCTTCCTTTCAGATCAAAGACATTTAAAACACAACCTAATGTATTAATGTTTATAAACTGTTGAGTTATATTTCTTGAGTCTACCTTCAAATCATTCACTATCAAAAATCATCACGAGCAGTGGTGCATGCTAATAAGCAATCCTTTTTTCTCTGGGTATTTATACCTTTAAAAATATTAAAAACATATTTTTCTGTAAAAGAGTGCTCCATAGTCGAGTTTAACTATCAACAGAGCTGCGTATTGGTGTTTGTCTTGAAAAGAACAATTCTTGTTAATTTTAAGACATTTTAGAGTTTGTTTTTGAGGTTAAAGTGGTTGGGGCAGGAAGGCCAAAAGGAGGAAGCTTCGGTGACTACAGCACACTCGAGCACGTGAGCACCATCTGGGAAACAGACACTCAGGAGCGGGCCTTGTGCGAATGATGTGTTCATCTTTAAACTGAGTTAATTGAAATGCAAATGTACCTACTCGGGAGTCTGTTAAGGTGTGGAGGCCATGGATTTGAATCAAAGAAAGTGTGCCTGGAAGTTGTATCAAACTTCAGGTTCATGAAACAACGTTGAAAATGGCGACGAAAAATCTCACGTCTTCAAAGGCAAATGACAACCCATTTCCTTCCGGACAATAAGATGCTAGTAAGGGAATAGGGTTTGGAAGGGCAGTAGGTGTCCAAAGACACAAAAGCATCAAGAGAGAAAGGTTTCCGCATGCCTTCGCTGCAGACTTCAACCAAAGGTATCAAGACAAGCTTCCCGGCAGTCTTTAAATTTGAGACTGTCGGGGTGCCTCAGTCGGGCACTCAGTCGGGTGGCTTAGTGGGTTAAAGCCGCTGCCTTCTGCTCAGGTCATGATCCCAGATTCCTGGGATAGAGCCCAGGGTCCTGGGATGGAGCCCTGCATCGGGCTCTCTGCTCGGCAGGGAGCCAGCTTCCTTTCCTCTCTCTGCAGGCCTCTCTGCCTACTTGTGGTCTCTGTCTGTCAAATAAATAAATAAAACCTTTAAAAAATTTTTTTGAGACTGTCTGGGAAATGAGGGGCAATGGGCACCCATTTAGAAAAAGAGATTTCCATTGCATTTGAGAATACTGAAGTCTCAGGGAACATCATGGGTCGGTAATGTAAGGGTATTAGGCAGTCTATTTGGTGATTTTCAGGGATAGTAAACATTTGCTATGGCCTGGGAGGCAACTCGCCTTACCTGAATGCTTGCTTGCATGCAAGTTGGAGTGTGATGGCTGGACACAGGGCAAGGACAGCTGCCGCTGGCAAAGAAAACTCCCCAATAAAATAGCATTGGCTGATTGCTGGATTACAGGTTAAAGAACCATATATTGGAAAAACCAAACCAGTTTCATTCTCTAACACCTCTGTGGGTCATTACAGTTCATTTTACTTGGGTTTTCCCGTTTTAATTTTTACTATATTAGATACCTAAGGTAAGATAACTTTCCTTAAGTGCTTTCCTTAAAGTTAACACTCTTAAGGAAGAAGTTGCTGTGAGTTGCACTGTTAACAAATACCAGAGCCTTCGTGCTGAGTATATGATCTCTTATTTAAAAGTCATAGTGGGGGCGCCTGAGTGGCTCAGTGGGTTAAGCCGCTGCCTTCGGCTCAGGTCATGATCTCAGGGTCCTGGGATCGAGTCCCGCATCGCGCTCTCTGCTCAGCAGGGAGCCTGCTTCCCTTCCTCTCTCTCTGCCTACTTGTGATCTCTCTCTGTCAAATAAATAAATAAAATCTTTAAAAAAATAAATAAATAAAAGTCATAGTGGGAATAACAGAGAAGTGTCTCCTAAAATTTCAATAAAATTTTACTAAGATAATGGGAGACTTCTTCTTAAGGGCACTAAAACGCATCATGTAATGAAATGCAATAAGGAAAGGTTCAGAAAATGCTCCCAAATGAAAAAACTTAAAATTAAGCCACCTTCTAACTGAATCAGCTGGACGCTTGAAGAAAAATCAAGAGTAAGTACCAGATTTGAACCCTCTTTTGTGTCTGTTACCGCTCATGTGAAGTTCTGAGTCTAGAATCAGGACTCAGCAAGCATGAATTAATGCACTCAAAAAAACCAATTGCAGTCATAAGGAAAACTTGGTAAAACTCTGCCTTTTATGGGGTGTAACTTCAGGAAATGGCATTAAGAGAAACTAAGAAGGCCATACTTCCTGTGGTGTTCCTTATTAGCATAACAAAATGCATGCTTTTAAAAAATAGAATTAAGAAATGAGAGATAACATTCTGAGCTCAACAAGATGAATATGTTGGGGCAGATTTTTAGAAGCAATTTTTTAAAAAAAAGATTTTATTTATTTTTTGTCAGAGAGAGAGGAAGAGAGAGTGAGCACAGGCAGACAGAATGGCAGGCGGAGGCAGAGGGAGAAGCAGGCTCCCTGCCGAGCAAGGAGCCCGATGTGGGACTCGATCCCAGGACGCTGGGATCATGACCTGAGCCAAAGGCAGCTGCTTAACCTACTGAGCCACCCAGGCGTCCCTAGAAGCTTTTTTTAAGTGAGATTCAAACACTATTTTCAGCTAAGTGACAGTTTTCTGAATTTATCCAAATATCCACATGCCATTGGGATAGAACGAAGCCATATCGGCTTCTTTAATGTGTCCGTGGTCTTGTTTCATTCTGAATGAAATGCTTTGGAGTTCTGAATGGCAGAACAGGAGTGTCACCATAAAAAAATAGAGCTTTCGGGGACTCGACTCTCGCAGCTACACATGTCCCAACGTCTGTGTCTACTAGAGTCTGCTTTGCCAGCTGTGACTGAGAATGTGAACGGTTCCAGTTGCTTTTCCAAAGTCCTTCTCTCCCTTTGGGTGTGAGATGCTCTCTCTTTTCAGTCACTCGTCTATCAAAGAACATTGCTCCGGCTGTTTTCCACCTCTCTTTTGGAAAATGAATAAAGCCCTCCTTACTGTATCCTCCTCCTTGGCAAAGGAACATGTTTTTATTTCTCCCACTCTAAAACAAAACCAAACAACTTTCTGTTGATTCAACATCTCTTGCCAGCTTATCATTCCTTTTTCCAATCCACGTTACAGCAAAACTCCCCCAATGGGATATTGTTTTGCAAACCTTTCTTTGTCTTCTCATGTATACTCCCTCAGACTTTCCCTTCCCATCCCGTTGATCAAATGTTTTTGTCGATGCCCTGCCAACCAGGGGCAGGTACGCGGGCATGCGCTCCAGGCAGGGGCACGGGGTCCTGAGCTTCATTGGAAGCCCCAATGCCGCCGTCCTGAAATTGGAAATTTCTGAACACGGAGGCTTTCAGGTTCGGTTTGCTCTGGGCCCTGCAAAGTACATAGCCCACCCTGCCGGTGACCTTCACACTGCCAAAATTAACGAGCGTTTTCCCACTTGCCCTCTTAGCAGTATTTTCTAAGGTCAATGGCTTCCTGCTTCGTGATAGGTTTTCATTTTCCGTGGCTTCCAAGATACCTTACTCTCATTTTCCTTCTACCTTACAGGTGGCTTCCTCCTCAGTTTCCATCACTAGTATCTCCTCATTGCCTTGATTTCAAATACTGAGTGTTTTTCCACCTCTGTTCCCTCCCTCGATTATCTCAGCCAGTCTTATGGTTTTAAACATTGTCTAGGTGCTAAGGCTAATGCCTAACTTCCAACTCCTAGATCTAACACTCTACTTGACCTTTGGACCATAAATGTAGCTTGTCCCAAATTTAACTCCTTTTCCTCCCCACTCCAAACTCCATCCACCAAATCTATTTTTTCCAGTTTGCTTAGACTTGGAGTCTAAAAATCTTGGAGTAATTCTTAACTCTTCTCTTTCTCACCCACCCTGCATCCAGGCCATCTAGTTTGTTCTCCTTCTAATGATTTCTGGAATTTTAACTGCTTTTCTGCTCCTGTTCTCTCTTGCAGAGATGACTAAATTAGCTTCCAGCCTGGTTTCCTTCCTTCTATCCTTGTATCCTCACCTCCTGTGATTTATTGGAAGCATAGAAGAGAATGGTCCCATTTAAACATACATCAAATAACAATCCTCTGCTCAAAACACTAAAATACCTCCCTTTTTCAGAAAGAATAAAAGTCGTACTAGCCAGAGTGGCCTACAATGTCCTAAATGACCTGATCTCCTCTAATCTCAATACTTTCATTTCCGAGTGAGTTTCTAAATATTCTCCCTCTGGTTTGCCTGCCTCAGCCACATTGGCCGCCTTGCTCTTTCTCGAACTTACCAGATACGCTCTCTCACCTCGGGGCCTTTGCATGTGCTGCACACTCTGCCAGTTCCTCCTTTAAGTCTTGGCTCAGATGAGAGCTGTACTGTTAAGTTACTAGCCTAATGAATATGGCAACCATCCACTCTACGGCCTTGAACTCTGCTTTTCTTCCCCAGAGCATGCATCAGCTTCCAACATGAAAGGCTATTTATATATTTGTTTATTGTGCATGTATGCTTATTGTCTGTCTCCATTCCATACAAACAGGAGTTTTGGTCTGGTTTTCTTCATTGATGCAGTCCAAATGCTTGGAATAGTGCCTGGTACATAGTAAATACTCAGTTGGTCGTTGCTGAATGAATTTACGAAGCCTGGGTTTGTACCACACAGTCACCACCACCACCAAAAAATAACAGTAATGATAATTTTGCTATAGAAAAAAAAATCATCAAAGCAACGTAAAAAAAAATCATAGAAAATAAGCCATCATGATGGTATCAAATTGATCTTTGTAAACTAACTGGTGCATTTATGCTTTTTCGGATCCATTAATTCATTGGGTAATATGTGCTATGTTGAAAGAAAACACCTAAGGCGATTTAAGGTCTGAAGAACACACCACTGGTTGTAGAATATACGAACTCTAAAAATGGACTAATGTGTAAACAGGAGGAAGGCAGAAACTGCTTTCATGTGAGAGGTGGTGTACATTCTGAGAAGTCTGTGATGTATTTGTGGGGTTTGAGTTCGTGAGTGTTCCTGGGAAATTGCTTACAGTTGAGTCCTTCTGCAATTTTAATTTGGAAATGTACTTATTTATGGGAATAAGTTAAAGAATTTCTCTGATATTTTCCTGCTAATCGCATTTGCTATCCCAGTGTCTGTTTACCTGAAGGAAAAGGTTAGTATTTGTTACATGTTCTGCTGTTGTTACCGCAAAAATGTTGGGAGAATGGGTTGTTATCTCATGTAATATATTGTGTATCCGTACTTTAATACTTAGGGAAGGTGACTTTCGGATTACTGACATCCAACATATTGGAGAACGGCATTGTAAAAGTAGCAATGAGATTTAATTATAAAAATTGCTTATTTTTAGTCAGAGAAATATCTATTAGATATCTGCATGAAAACAATCAGCTCTAACATGAAAAAACCTCTCCTTTTCCATCAACTATTAGGCTCTACTTTTCTACCGCTGTTATTTTCACTCAAAAATGTGACTTGGAGAGGGGCACAGAGATAGCTTGGACATTGCTCACCATTTACTTTAGCAACTTTCAATCGTTTTTAAAATTTCTTTGTTCATCCCAGTGTTAAAAACAGAAAAAAAAAAAAAAACGTTACTTGGGGTTACAAAGACGGAGAATAAAAGTACAGACTAATTAGCAGTATGCTCAAAAATGAAGGCTTGCTTGTCTTCTGAGCAAATGTTTTTCGTCTTAAGCAAATTTGGCTCTGAAAGAATCAGGCAGGTGCTGCTGCCACGGTGCTTTCGGGTTTCCTGGCAGAGCTGGAGGTGCACTGGGACCTGAGACAAAACCCAGAGGAACCACAGCTAACCTCAGCGCTTTGCCCAATTTCCTCCCTGCCAGTTACCAGAGTTCACTATTGTTCAAGCTCCAGGGGTCACACATTGCCTGTCTCGGGGTGGAATTTATTCTGAACAAGTGTTTTGCTTGGCTTACAATATTTAAAAAAAAAAAAAAAGTCAAATCAGACATTAAAAATTAGGAGATTTCACAGCAAATTCCCTTTGTCCAGTTTTTCTGGAAAACTGAAAATCTGCAACCCAAGTCAGCTTGGCACTGTTCTTAGAGCTGAGGAAAGGCTACCTTTATACAGCCCTCTGGTTCCCAAGGTCTCCACCCAGCTGGCTCCCCTACACGGGCGACTTGCCTGCATCCTTTGTGCAACTGAGTTTCTGACCCCGGTTTTACCCTTTCAGAGATGGGAGACCAAAAGGTGAGCGAGAACTCATAGTGCTGACTCCCTCTTCTTTTCCCTCAAACCATGGTAAACAGCTGATGGTTACAGAGTTCTTTCTGCATGGGATTCTGACAGTTCTGGGTGAGAACAAAGTGTATTCAACTTTATCTGAAAAGTGGTCCCCATAGGAGAATCAGGCTCTAAGTAAAGAAATCACATTAAGTGTTACTACTACACTCTTATCCGGGGAATGTTGCTCCAGCTGTGAAACAAACTTGTCGCCATTATGAAAGCCCCTCAAAGTCTAGGCTCTGCTGTTTTCAAAACAAGGGAGAAGAGAAAGCTAGAAAAAACAAACAAATAAATAAACACATTGACTTATTAATTTAGGCTCACAAAAATCAGAAGCGAAGATTGTGTAAGGAGGGTAGATATTAATTAATTTGAAATTTTCAAAACAAATCTTCTGAAGCAATTAGTTATTTAAATACTTTAAGTAAGAAAGTAAGTAAATAAATAAACAAATACTTTAAGTAGTTCTGTCTTTTCTGTGTGTTTCTTTCTGGCTACAAACACTTGGTTGAATTTTCCCATGTCCTTCTCCTACCTGGATTCCTTCTGCCTCTTCTCTCTTTCAAAATCATCCTTCAGGAAACCTCCTCTGATTAGTTTCATTTTAAGCAAACAAACAAGACATGTAATATATCAATATAAAGTTTTTGAGATAATTACCAGGATCTATACATTCTATGTGGGTACACTGAATTGAATCAAAGTTAAGGTTCAAAAGCAGGAGTTTTTACATATTGTAACATAACCATTACACAATACTCAATACTGAATACTTAATACTCAATGAATGTTTTTGAAATAAGCGCTTTTTTAAATTGTTAGCCTTCCTCAAGAAACTAGTATGTGTGTGTGTGTGTGTGTGTGTGTGTGTATATATATATATATATATATTTTTTTTTTTTTTAACACAAGATCCATCAGTAGGAGAATCCAGGCCTTTTAGATCTTAGTAATATTTTCGAAAATGGTGATCTGATTTCACCATCTCAATTTATCAGAGCCTGTCCATATGTTACAATGGTCTGTATTTCCTATTGCTGTGTGGATGAAAGTGAATCCATATAAACCATACCAACGCCATTATGTATAACTGGTGGTAAAACTTTATTATTCAAGTTTAGATGTAACAGACATCTTTGCTGCCTGAAGATTGTTTGCATAAGAAATACACCAAGAACATGTTTGTGAGTAGAAATGAACATGCACTATGAAAAACAAAATTAAATAAAACAAAAAAAAAATTCCATGTGTTGTAAGAACAGAACTATTATAGCCAACATTCTAATATTCAAATCAGGACTACAAATTGAATTTTTTCTTTAGCAACATGAAATCATTCCATATGAAAGACATTTTCTGCTGGTGAATATTGCTGTAAGTTAATTTTACATTGGCATTTTGAGATGTTTCCCAACCCCACCCCACCCCACAATTATCCACGTTGTCAATAGTCCACCCTAAGAAATTTGGCATTTCTTATTGTGATATTTGCCTTGTTGGTAGCCATTAAGAAACTATTGTTTTATCAGCCTTGTAATAGTTTTGCCTCTTCATAGTCAACACTACAGGCTGTCTAGTATGATATTTACAGCTCATGTTTAACAAAAATGACCCCAACCTTTCATGGCCCTTGGGAACTGAGAGTTTAAATAAGCCCCTTGGCCATATAATAATACTTGGCACTCCCATGGTGCCTTTCAACCAAGGATCTCAAAGTGCTTTACAAAACAAGTACTACATTATCATTATTATTATTATTAATATTATTATTATTAATATATTTTTTCCATTTTACAGGTGAGGAACCTGAGGAACGAAAAGAAAAAGTGATTTACTGCAGGTCATAAAATGAAATCAACAACCAGGGGTAGAATCAGGATCCAGTTTTGGGACTTATGGGTCTTGAAGGACCATCTTCTCTGATGAAGGCTAAAAATGTTACTTCCACATAAAGTTACTCTTGCTTTTCTCTGGTGTAGGACAGAGTGAAGCTTACAGCTCTACCTTTCCTTTCAAGGCCAACAACACATGAGCATACATTGTCCAGTTTCCATGTGTGGATCAACGTTGAATTTCACATTTTCTTCATCCCTGACTTCACCCATTTCTGCCCTAGCATCTTCCAGAGGTCCTAATTACTGCCAGTAGTTGTGGACAATTTCTAAATATCAAGAACGCATGATTCAGCTGTCTATGAAACAGTAATGGAAAACCAAAAGGAAGTGTTCTCCAAAGAAGCCATCCCTCTGTCCTTGGCCGGGTATTTCTTTGGGAAAGTAACACAGCCCTTCCAAGTCCCAATGCGTGTCCTCCTACCCTCTTCTCATTTACAGCTGCCTACTGATGGGATTCCACCTAATAGTACCTACCTTTGGTTAGCATATTTAGTTTCATATTCTGGTTGATTTTCAAGCCCACCATTTTCTCCTGTGATCTAGGGATAGCCAGCAAGCTCTAACCTACTGGCTTAACAAAGACGCCTTCCATTTTATTTTATTTTTTTCCCATGACCCTGAACCCAAAGACTGTGAGCTCATGTAAACGTTAGGCAAAAGGCTGGCATACAGTGCAGGAGCTGAGCACCAGCTTCTTTCCTCCATGCTTCTACCACTGGATGACAGATATCCCCACTCTGGAATTGCGTTAATGTTCACTAACTCAATAGGCAGGCAGTTCAGAGATCTCAAGATGGGTCACCTTGGTGATGTTTTGCAGCCACACAGCAGAAGGCTATTATTTTAGTAGCAATAGTATTGGTACTCTTCAATTTATTAAGAAAAAAATGTATATCCTCAGGCATTTTAAAATATATATACATTTAATATTTTTGGAGCTGTACTTGCATTGGATCATAATAGATTATGTGCACATGTGCAATCATAAATGTAATGTGCTACCACAGGCTTCAACAAAGAGCTGTTAAAGATAATCACTTTTTTTTCTTCTTCTCATTAATATTACCTTAGAAAAGAATCCCCATGCTTGTTTTCTAAAATCTACTTTTACTAAAAGAGAACAGTTTAGAACAAAACATCACTATCTTAAAAGTTGATTTTTTTTAAAAAGAACATCTCAATATGTCATGTAGGAAGAATGGGCACACTCTTTTCCTGTTGAACTACAGAGTGAACACGTTAAGGGTTAGAGCTCCGTCCTTTTCTCATTCCCTAAGAGTCCTGTAGTGTCTCTCAATCCACATCCTTCCAAGGTGGGCTGGCTTGTTATGATTTTTTCTATCCCAAACAACAGTATTATTATATGAGAGAGGGAGAAAGAAAAAGAAAAGGCAGAATGAATGCATGAGCTGGTCCTGACCTAAAGTTTGACTCAAAGCTTGATTCAGAATAGAAACAAGTAATTTCAGAAGACTGACAGTTTTTCAATGGCATACAATTTTAGCTGGCATATAGTTTTCATCATAGGGAAGCCTTTTCCAAGAGGGAAAAATTCCTAAATCATCTCCAAAGTCCTTAAAAAAAAAAAGAATAAGTACCTAAATAGCTCATTTAAAATCACAATTTAAGGTAAAATCATTCGGAAACCTTAAAACCAAATAAAAATAACAACTAACCATTTTTATAATGTATTTTGAGAGATGGAACAAAGGCTTTTCAAAGGTCCAAAAATAAGGGGTATTTTAGTGTTACAATAAATTTTCATTTTTTAAAAAAGCCCAACCTCTTCTCCATCAAAATATGTATAACAATGAAAACAAAAATGAAAATAAAATAATCAATAATAAAGGAATATGGAATAAGATCTATCATGTCAATGCTATCCAAGAATATTCTACTGAAAGTAGACTGACCATAAATATTCCAAGAATAGTGATATGTATTTTCCAATGCTAATCATTACTACTATGTCTGAGAAAACAAAAATCAGATTTAAAAAATAAAAAAAAAAGAAAAAGAAAAAGAAAAAGGAATACATGCCAAAAATGAACAACCTATTTGTGTCTGACACACTGGAGAAATTGTTTATGGAGTAGTTTTGCCCAAAGAGTCATACCTGTAATATTGCCCAAGTTCACCAAACTTCTGGCATTTTGCTGATTTGAGCAGTCCATGTAAAATGTTGCTTAAGGGTTGCCACAGTGCACCTTGTTACTAGTCTTTTTACTAAGAAAATGAAATATTGTTTTGTTGTTTGGGACATCTCCTCTGTTTCTGAGATCTTTAATGGCCACCTCTCAAGTCTGCCTGTACATCCTGAGATGCATTCACTGACATTCCTAAGAAAGATGAATCAGCATCACATAATTTGCATGTCAGAGGTCCTCACTCCACCTCTTGATTTCAGCTTATGTGAAGAGTAGAGCTAGACAGGTGAGATGAGACTAGGGTCCTTTCAAAATGAAACTGAAGCTGAAGGCTTAGTCCTGATTTCTTTTTCTTCTCTTTCTCTCCCTTTTTTTTGTTTTGTTTTGTTTTTTGTTTTTTTTTTTGTTTTGTTTTGTTTTTGTTTTTAACATGAAAACAAAAATGCAAGAATGGAAATGACAACACATCAGAAAGACATTTTTAACTTCATTCACTACGACAGTCACAAACTGCTTGAACTCTACCTGCCATCCAACTTGAAGGAACAAAGACCTGGCACTGGGAAAAAGAAACAAAACCCAAACACAACAAAACAATACAAAGCAACTGGGAATTCTGTAAAACTGAGTGCAAACACGGCTACAGAACGCAATAAAAACACCAGGGCTGCGGGGGCCAGCAGCGCTTATCAAAATAATTTCTGAAATGTTTCATCCGAAACATAGACAAAAGCAATAAAAAGAGGATATATGTTTATCATTTTAAGCATAACAATGTGAGTTAAGAGCTTAAAAATTAAAAAAAAAAAAAAAGTACTTGGAATGAATAGTGCTACCCTTTTTTTTCCTAAGTAGGCATAAAAATATTTTCATTTCCTTCTTGTTTTCCATACCATTATATCAAGAACTTCCATTTGTTTCATGTTACCGTTTACAACTTTAATGCACACACACACACACAAAAAAGGTATCTACCGCAATAGAAATAGTTGCTTCATTACCTTGTTTGCTACATTTGCAAATGTAAACAGCTAGGCAGAGCCAGAACAGACTCTAATGCATGATGGAGTATCTTTGTTGCATACGTACACTGTAGAAAATAATTATTCAATATGTCAGGCACCATTATTTGAAATGTAATACATTAATATTTACTAGAAAAATAAGTTTTTTTTTTCCTATTTGTTTTCCCAACTTCTTTAATGAAATAAGTTAATCTGACAGTGCATCCAGTAGCTTGTAATATCTTCTACATCTCCGTGGCAAAAAATAAACTACTGGTTGGGACAATATAATGCAAATTATTAAAGTCAGTCCTTGTACATACATCCTTGTAGCAAGCATTGAGGCTCGACTAACAGCACCTTTAACCAATTACTTAATGTTCAGTTATGTAGCCCTATTTCCCTGAGCAGTTATGCTGAGGAGCTTTCCCTTCATGGATAGTTTTACAAAGCCTTAAGTATTAAAAGTACTATGAAGATAGACTTCTAAGAATCCTATTTAATGCTACTTAACTAAACCTGTATAAATCTAATGAAGGGAATGACTGGTACATATACCAACTGTCAGTCTGTGGTAACGTAACCTTAGACGCTGCCTGGCCACAAAGTTTGGAACTTCTATTTAACCAAAAGAAAATAAATAATACAGCAGGTTACCTTGTAGAGAAATACCATGTACTCTAAACAAATTCAGCCCATGGTCTGAACTTTTGTATCCATCTAATCTTTTTGAACTGAGGCGGGGGGGGGGGGGGTCCCTTTAGTTATAAAACGTGCCAAGTGAGATTGGTGACCAAGAGGAGGCTTAAAAAACAAATCCAGACCGCTTTATCACATACGAGAAAGAAACATCTGGCTTTAAAAAAAAAAATTAAAAAAGACTACGTAAGCACTGAGGACACTGTTTTGTAAAGATGCATATATATTTGGACAAAATGAACCTAAATTGCCGACAAAAGGACTACTTTTGAAAGGAGTCTGAACATCTAAAGGACAAAAATATCAGAGAGGGTGTGCATGTGTATGTACAGGCAGGGCCGGCCAAAATCCCCGTGCCGTCGGCTGTCACCTTCCCTGCTGCTCTCTCACCAAGCCTAACCACGGCTCACATTTCTAGGTCTAGGTCGGAAACATGGTCAATGAGAGGAGACTGCTGGAAGAGGCGCCATTTTCCTTTCGCGGCCCTGGGGAGTAGATTTCTCCTCATCTGCCTAGGATTTCGTGATACTTCTAAATTTAGGCAACAACGTCCGGGTTTGTGAACAAATGGACCCATGGCCAGCCCAATACTGCATTAGGATCATAATATGTAAACCCTTTCAAAATTCTAGATAGCTTTGATCTCCTTCTCGACAAACGTAATCATGAGAGTCAGGTGATACTTCTTATGGACCGTTTCCACAGTACACATTTGCCAAGATGTTTTTTTTGACGTAACCAGCTTCTAAAACATGACTATTTACCATCTTCCATTGTTTTTTCTTCTCACTGACCATTTGTCTCACTTTTTAACCTCGGTAACCTACTCATCAAAAGAAAGAATAAAAGAAGGGAATTTCATGTTGGATAAGGCAGGCTCTATGAAGTATTTTTTTAATAGGTCTTCATAAGACATTACAAGCTATTGAATTCCCATCAAGAAAACCTATTTCTATTTAATTGTGCTAAGTGCTAAGGTTTTACTCTTTAGGTTTTCCATTTTTTTCCGCTTGTGCATTGTTCCTATGCAGGCCCCTCTGGATATGAGTTGTGAAGTCGTATTTGTCCGTGCAAAGATGCTGGCATATGCTGCACTGGAAAGGGCCACTGTCACCATGGCAACTCATATGCAAAGCATACATCACTTCATCCAGAAAGACAATGCCACAGTGCACACATTTTGTGGACAGTTCATCTTGAGTACTTCTATCAACTTTCTCTGTTTTTACTACATTCAAGGGACCTTCACTTTTTACATTGGACGGTGCCTTCGTTTTCTCCTTGGAGGCACCGTTTGCAGTTGGCCCAGGTCTGGAATGCTTGATCGCCAAATCTAGAGGAATGTCATTGTCTGATCCAACAGCTGAAAAATGAGGAGGCAGATTGAAGGTGGGATAAGGCACATAGTTTTGGCAAGGATTTGGTAGGCCAGGCACGTGACTCAAGTAGTGCGGATTCCCAGGAACGGAGAGCTTATATTTACTCCAGAACCGCAGCCAATCAGCTTCACTCTGGAAGTCATTATGTACAAACGGAAGTCCGAAAAGGGGGTACTGGTACTTTTCAATAGGGCTGCCTGGTGGTGAATAATTTGGGTGTTTTGCAGGTCTCATGTACTTTTCTATGGGACTGCCTCTCTCAGAACTTCCTTTCCCTTCTGACACGGATGAACTGTTTCCTGGGTCTCCAGTACTTTCCTGAGGACTTTTTATCTGAATGTGCAAAGGTTGCATCCTTTTGTGAATATCCAGAGTTTGGCTGACCAGGACCGGCTGCTGAGCAGAATGGCTTTTAGTCAATGAACCCTGGGCTTCGTATTTACTCAGGCTAGGGAGCGGAATTTCTCTCTGGTGACCTTCGGTTAAATGGTCTTCCGACCTCCTCTCTAAGGGGCTTCCGTTGACCTGCTCCTCGCTGCCGCCCCTCTGCTGTTTGTTGAGCTGCTCAGCCTGCAGTGCCTCTGGGTTAAGGCGCTTTCTTGTCCTTCTCCTAATAATCTGCTCACCGTTGTTTTGTTTAATGATGTTTAAAGGCCTGGGAGTCTGCAGAGAACACACACGTACAATACATAAAAGGGAAACGTGAGAAAATACATTAAAACTCATTAGCAATTCCTCACAAACATGAACCACACTTAAGTTCAAAGCAAGGGTAGGACTCGACGTTATAGGTTTACTAAATCTCCTCCTCTTGCCCTGAGCAGGATCAGAGGCAGTCACCAAAGCACACTATTTTAGCCTAATTAAATCAAGTCCAACTCTGCAGGGAGCCCTGAAAACTTTCATCTACTTAAAAACAGCTTTCCCAAACTCAATAGATTTTGAAATTGCATCATTTAGTGATAAAACTGTGTAGAAAGTTCCTTGAGGAAACACGATTTTTCTGCAATTATTTCTCAACTTCTGAGTCATGCACTAGGATGTCAATACGGGAACGCGGGAGCTAGGCTTTAAGGACAACTGCGGCAACATTACACAGTGCTGCAGACCGAACTGGGTCCCCTTGTTCGTATGTAGAAGCCCTACCCCACAGTGTGCCTGGATCTGGAGAGCCGGTCTTGACGAGGCCGATTAGGTTAGATAAGGACGGAGAGAGAAAGAGGCCTTCTCCAAGCCGGGAAGAGAGCTCTCCAACCAGAACCCGGCCACACTGGGACTCTGACCTCAGACCTCCAGCCCTGAGAACCGTGTGAAAATCTGGTCTGCTGTTTAAGCCCCCAGTCTACGGTATTTTGTTTTGGTAGCCTGAGCTGACAAATATGTGTATGCTTCTAAATCACTGCAAATGTGAATATAAAGTATTATATATCCACGCAAAAATAAAGACAAATGAGCAGAATCATGAATAAAGATACCAGGTACTCAAAGCCCTATCAGTGGGAGACTTTCCATCCCCCCCTCCCAGCTCTCATTTTTATTTCTCCATGTTTAAAAGGATTTTATATAATCGCTTTGGAAAATTTTACATATCAACAGGTAAAGCATTTGTTTTCTGTTGAAATTCTAAATTCTTTTGTAGCTTTGGTACAAATACATGATAACGTCACTCTACTCTGTACTTAGTTAGAATGCTAACTCTCACTAGGCTTGTTTTTTATTCAGCTTAAGCACTGTATGGTAGTCATGTACATGTTCAACAGGCATTTATATTACAGGACTAAAACCCATAGATAAAACTATACCAAAAACTTTAACTTGCAGCGAGAGCTCTAACTTCGATTTATAAAATAAAAAGAGTAAGTTTAATAAATTAATGCATATTTATAGGTAAAAATTTAGAAAACTCTTGAAGTGGGCTAAAACCCGATTTTTCTAAAAGATTACTGAAATCAAATAATTTCTACACAGAATGTGAAATATATATATATGTATGCATATATATTTAAAAATATGTAACCTGTGAATTATTCCTAGAAAGAATGTACCTTAATGCAAGAGATACCACTCATATCTTAAACAAAATATAAATATAAATCCTTTTTGGAATGTTTCTATTGTCACAGAGGCATTTTGAAGGCAAGAAGGATAACACACTTGTCACTGACAACTCAATTATTGGTTTCAGAAGGAAAATGCCACATCCCTTGGATATGCCACATCCATTTATTTTGTTCAGGAATGTTCAATGTTCAGGTTTATAAAAAGCTCCTATTTGTATTATGAATATATGCAGTATTTAATATCTACCTATAAGGAAACCAGAAATTTGCATTAATATCCTTTTAAAACTTTTATAACTTTTGTGACAGTCTTTGACATGAGATGTGTGCATAACCTTTATGTATTTAAGTTTACGATGTAAAGAAACTCAAAACTGAACACAGCTTGCCTCTGGAGAGATGAATATTAAAATAACTAAAATAACTTTATATCACAGTTGTTAAATTATCATAGTCTGGAAGAGCAGTAGTTTAATTAATTCTTGGCCTATGATTGGCCAGAGTTCAATTAAAATCATTAATGTCAGTACTCATTAAATGAAAGCTTATTGCTGTGCTAAAATGGCGAAGGTGAAGCTAAAGGAAGGTGATGTAGCGGAGGGAGAAGCTCTCTGTTAGTGGCACGGAAGAACTCAGGCTTTACCGTTTACCACCAATTAGTACTGTTGGCAGCAGGCATTTTTTAAAGAGTGCTTCCAATGGTCCATTTATGAGGACGTTTTGTCTAAAATTGTATTCCCTGTAGCTGTAATTTATTCACTGGCTGTGCTAAGAGCTATGGTAAAATGCCAAACAAAATGAAAAAGGCAGAGGGAAATGGATTTCTTTTTACTAAGTGGGGTATTCCTATTTTTAAAGGCAGCTCTTGTCAGCAGATAAACTTCCTAAACTTAAAAAAAACAAAAATCCTTCAGGAAGTAAATGCATATAGAGATGGGGAATTTGTGAGATTTAGTTAAACTTTATGAGAGGATTCTAACTAAAATCTGAGAAGAAAGTTCTGGAACTACCTCGGTGAGCCACAGAAAGAAGCCAGCCAGAGAGTTTGAAACACAAGGCGCCTTCACACCTTACTCTACTGGGATGTGAGCCGTTCAGGCCCTGAAATACCTTCCTTGAATATATCCCCCGAAGAACTGGCAAGATCTACCTGGCATTCTCGGGTCCTAGCTCAGGACCACTCTTCTGAATGTGCCTGACTTCTAGTCCCCAGAGCAGCCAAGATGACACTTGCAAATTCTGAACTTAAAGTGGAAATGAGTATTCTTTCCCTGCGCTGTATTTTATGTGAAATAGGAGAATCCTCTTTTTAAAACACTTTTTATGTAATATTGAACTTTCAAGGTTTCTCTTTCCTGCCTAAATTAATTTCACCAAATTCTGATAACCATTAGAGCAACGATCTGTTATGGGAAGTTCCCAGAAATCAATCATTTCCTCGTTTGTATCAAAAGAAACATAATGCATTACTAATGATCTCAAATATATCTCCCCATAACATCTAAGTCCATTTCACCATAAATCACAGGTGCTCTCCGAGTGACTGTATTAAACTGTGCAGGAGCAGGCATCGCAAGCCAGGGAATGGTACACATCACACGACAGACCAGGCTGCTTTATAAAGCTTTTCCTCAAACAGTCTAACAAGCTCTTACCGAGTGAAGCTTCTGGTAGAGGCCACACGCGTTGCATACATATCCACCATTTGCATTCTTTCGCCAGAGAGAGGTCTTTGTGGTCAAGCAATTGGCACAAAAAACACCCGAGCCTCTACGCCTCTGAAACAGGGGAAAAAAACACAAGGTCAGAGGTGAGTCACATGATCAGTGGAGTTAGACCAAATCAACCCAGGAGTTTTGTCTTTAGACTAGCAACAATGACAGTATAAAACCACACTGCCCATAATGAGGTCAGGTTCAATTGTGTTTAATAGGCACCACTGATTTTCATTATAATTAACCCTACAGTGATGGATGAGGTGTGTGCAACACCAAAGGCTTTTCACAGACACAGCTTTAACTTTTTGAACTTTGGGTTTTGTGCCTTTAATGATGGCTCCTAAATGCTGAACCCTAAAATATACCTTCTAAAAGTGTCAAAACAAAAGTCATAAGACAGAATGTGCGATGTGTTTAATATACTTTGGCGAAGGGGGAGCACAGGCTACCTGAGCTTTAAAAATATAGTGAAGCGTGGAAAACGCGGCATATAAACCATTTAAAATTAAACCTGATTTGTGTCTTTTTGGATGTCATTCATGTAACACAAGTATTAAGAGAATATCACACACTCAGTTCTAGTTTTGGGGGTTGCAATGGTAAACTTTGAAAGAGAACACCGTCTATTTCCCAGAGCTGAGGGGACCAGTCGAAACTTGTTGCCAACTCGAAGTACAGTATTACTGAGAACGCTTATGAGGTGCCTGTGGAAGCCAGACAAGCTAGTTCCATCAATGGCTATTTATTTTATTTGCCTCAGACTTGGAAATCACAAGCGTTTCCGAATACAAATTGATTTTAGTGGGCTGAATTCTGTAATCACCAGATTCAAAAATAATCTAAGAATATTTAAAAGTAGATAATTAGTATTGCTTGTTCCATTCTTGCTATCAAGTCATGATTCCATTAAACTCACTGAAACAAAAGTCAGGCTGTGTTTGTAGGCGCAAATACTAACAGGCAGGAAATGAAATGCTCTTGCTGCAAGAACAAAAAAAAAAAAGCCTGAATTGCAACTTCACTCTCCTTTCTCTAGCAAGCGAAGCCTTTAATGATAGAATATGCACGTTAGATAAGGAGTGGAAAAAATGTTGCTGGAACCCAATTTTATTATAAATTTAAAATTACAAATACCGTAAGTCAAAATTTCAGGGATTCATAAAATTTAGGCAATTTATTTAACTTGAGTCCATACTGTAGACCAGTGCTATCCCTGCCAAGAAAATACAATGGTTATAATTGTACTCTGATACATTTCAAATGGAAAGCTTTCTGCAGACATAATTTTGGCTTCAAGACTGGAACACTTTCTTGGCATTGAAAGGGCATTTGATTCATCGGGTGTTTCACAATGTATCACTAAAAAGACCTGGTGAGCAGCCAGTTCCCTATAGGGTAATTTTTCCATCCAGATGCAAGTGCTATCAGAGGCCCTCGTCAGCTAAACTAATTATGATCTTGCAATTGCTGATGCCTGCTCACTCTAACATTCGACATCCTCCATTAATCATCAATACAAGGAAAATGAATGAAACGTAAAGAAATGAGGGCTGGTAAGCTGCACAGCCATAAAAATCTGAAATGAGAGCAATAATTTAACAAGATTGGGGGAATGTTTTTAGTGCGCACAAAGTCAGGCTAACAATTGCCCTTTTCAACCAAGAACACGATTTCATTAGTGTAGCAGGTCGTGCTACTTTAGGTGATGTAATAAAAGCTAGATTTTGCACAAAGATAATCTCTGGCTCCCCTTTTTCTCCCTCTCTGCCCAAGTCGGGACCAGGAACATGTCACTGTTAGAGCAACGGCAAATGCTGGGTGTCAGGCCACAAGTCCCAGTTGGGACCTCCTACAAAAGTAGAGATTGCTCCCTCCTGAAAAATCAATGAACTACTAGATGCTATGTTTATCAAACATTCTGGGGCCCCCTTTATCTGAAGTAAGCTGGGGAGCCTAGTTAGGTTATAATTGTGAAACTTTCCTAAGGTCACGCCATCTTTTTCCTAGATCTAAATAACACGTTTGGCAAATAAACACCAACTTGAGCCACATAAAGGCATTGTAAATGTCCATTTGGAAACTAACCCACATACATGGCTGAGACTCAAAACTGAATGTGTAACCATTCACTCCAGCCTGCTTTTCTTTCCTTATGCCCTGGGTGCTTGACACAGCACGCCAAAGTGGGTGTAATCCTGGTTTCTGAGAGCGTTTCAATCCTTGCACAATTTTGTGCTTAATTCTCTTGCAAAGAAAATGCCCTTCATTAGTTAGAGGGAAAGTCCTAAAATTATAGCACTGGTTTCCACAGGCCTATCTTGCTTTAAGCAGCACTTAGGCTCCACTAAAGAGGTATATTTTGGGAAAACTATATCTTATTTAAGACATCAGGGGTTACTCTGGATTCATTTACCCAGAGTCAGTATAGCATGGAGGTTAATAATCAGATTTAGAGTCAGACTACTTGCATTCAAAACAACTTTTGCCAGGTACAACTTTAGGCAAGTTACTTAGCCTCTCAAAGCTTCAACTTCCCCACCTTTAAAGTGTGAGCCGCTGTAGTATGTGGGCAAATGGATACAATTAATATAGTACCAGGGATGTAGTAAACACTCAGTAAGTTAGCTATTTGTCAAAGGGATTCAATTATTATTATTATTATTTGGTACAAGAAAAATACTTGGTTAGCTTTGTTTCCATCTCCTTAATCTGCTCATTGAACATTATAGAGATGCTTAAGACATACAGTTGGATATTATCAATTGTAGTTCATTTGCAACAATCTTATCAAATATGAGAATGGAAAGTTGAGTCAGAGCGAAATATCTGGTGTTCACACCTAGGATTCAATAGGAGCATACTTGTGTGGGGGTGGGAAGTAGGAGGGAGGTGAGAAATATTTCACATATTGAGTTAACTCCCTTCTAAACACATTTATTGCTTTGGTAAGCACTGGTTCACCGTAGTTTTGGTGCACTTGGAATTTCTGGAAGCAGCAAAGAAGGTGGCCCACGTGGATAGTATCCTTAGCTGTGTGATGACAGAATCGTAACTGTGCCACATATCCCTCAGCTACAGAACAGCTGAGAGCCTGACCTGGTCGCTCTGTGTGTAATGTAACCTGGCTGGACAGAGTAAAGCATCTCTTTGAAGTTACCAACATCCTTAGCCCAATCACATGCAGAAAAGCAGGTCTGTGGCCAAAGGAAGGCAGAATAGGAGTCTCCCTCACCCCACTTTTTAAAAACAAACTTGGCCTCGTTAAAGAGAAAGAAAGGCACCAAAGACTTTATTTCATTCATAGTTTATCACGCATGACAGAGTTTTGAAATATTTTGTCATCCTCCTATACACTGTGCTTGTTAAGGACAGAAATTATGACTCCTAAGATATCCTAAGTACCAGGCACCTAGGACAGTGCTCTGTCTTGACAGACTAAACATTAATAAAATTGAAAATATTCTACTGGCATTTAAAGAATCTCACCTGCTATTATTTTTTTAATCATTAAAAGTTACTCCTAGTTTTGAAAAAAAAAAAAAGTTTTTAAAAAATATTCCTTCTAAATGTCACTCATGTGGATCGACAAATTTACTTCCAGTTGGGCAGAGATAACTAATGATGTTGTAGAAAAGAAAATCAAGAGAATTAAGGAATGTTCCAATCTTATAATTCACACTTGTTTTTGAGGAGCAGTTGAAGTTAGGTACTTGCTAGGTCCTGAGGATACAAAATCAAGTAGAACAAGGCTCCAATTCTCCTTTACATACATCATTAGGGTCATATGTTGTCCATGGCTCTATATGTGCACACGTGTGTTTAAATAATAATATTAAATAATAATAATTATTTTTCCTTTTCTACAAGCTGTTTTTTATTTTTAAATGACTATTTATTTACTTATTTATTTATTTTTGGGGGGAGAGAGAGAGAGTGGGGAGGGGCAGAGGGAGAAGGAGAGAGAGAATCTGAAGCAGACTCCCTGCTGAGCGTGGAGTCAGTACCACCCTGAGATCATGACCTGAGCTGAAATCAAGAGTCCAACACTTAACCAACTGAGCCTTCCAGGTGTCCCCAAGCTGTTTAAGAGTTAGTAATATTTTATACCTCCATGACATTATGCAGGAGAGAGGAGAACTGAGTCAGATACGGTCCTTTCTGGAGAGCAGAGGAGAGGAATCCCTAGCTAGGGGATGGCGCCGCTGGCCCTCCTGAGGGGGCATATTTAGCCTGATTCTTGCCCTGTGGTAGGGGTAAGAATCTCAGGCTGAGAGAAAGCTGCATGCTTGTCCATCTTCACAGAAGCACCACATTCTCTGTCCTTGGACTTCCTTACGCGCCTCTTCTACTTGTTTGTGGACTTAAGTGAAGGAATTAAAATTAAAATTTCTAAAGAGAAAAAGTCCAGAGGCAACAATTCGAGGAACTGGTTTTGTTGTCTGTTTTTTTTAAACTTCGAGTTTATGGCTTGCCTAGTAACTTTTAGGTCCCATTTGTGTTGCCTGTACATAATTTCTGTTGGCTGCTAATCTCCTGTGTGAAAAACGAAGGATGGTGATACAAACAGTTAATTGTAAGGATTTTTGAGGCCAGTCAAAGGATAGCAAGTAGTTTTCAGTGATAATTACTGAGAATTCTTCGGGATTACTTGTTTCCTTTCCATGTTTCAAATGTATTACGACCACAATACTGACTTTAAAACAGCAATTTAGGTGATGAATTTGGACAATCACCCATGTTAGGATTTGAAATAGAAAATGACATTCACATCTTTTAATATAGGCACATTTTAAATCCAACATAATTTTTTTTCCTGCTTTGAAGTGCAACAAGTATAATGACTAAAATAATGGATCAAACAAACAAATTAATTTAGGTTCACAGCTAACCACTGTGCCGTTGTCACTATCATCAAATTTTTCTGAAAGCTTCTGGTTCCAATTTTGCTGTTAGGGGGCTTAATTCTTTAGTGTGTTATGGATCAGTGGTTTGGGCCGTGGCACATGTATTGGTGAACCCATAGGTGTCTTAAGAAAAAAAGATGGAAAAAAACGTTTTAAAATTGGTTTAGTTGTTTCTATTACTTATATTATTACTTAAAAATCAGCCCAAAACAAACACTTGAACATTTTCAAATTTCATTAACAGCTGATTTCATTTGATTAATAAGAAATAAATTTGATTGAATTATTCATTCGAGTGGCTTATCATTTAAAGACATGGATATTTATCTCCAAGAGATTAAAGTCTCCATTGGAAAAGGAGTTTGTGCAGAAATGATCCTTTATATTAGTGTTCTATGTATAAGAACTATACTGAAACCATGTAATTACATAACAAGCTTTGATAGGCAAAGTATTTATTCACATTTTTTATGGTTTTTATATCTTAGCCATTTTAAATCAAATCAATCTGAAATATGATACACATGCTGTTAGGGCAGATATACCTCAAATATTTTTTCACTTTAAATAATTTCTGTGTTTACTTGATTATATCAAGAATCTTTTACAAACTTCACTTTAGCGACATTTACAGATGGCTATGATAGAAACTTCTAGAACAATTTTGCAGTAATAAAATTTCAATGGTAAATTTAACTCAGTTTCATTCTGGGAATGTAATAATTACCAATTGCCCAGCATGTGCCTGACACCGTGCTACAAACTGGAGTTACAGGGACATATATGACAAACATGCTCTATAATCTCTCTGGGTTTCCAGTAGAATGAGCTAAAAACCTACTAAGTGTGGAGTTAACGCAACACAAATTGAGATGTTCATAAACACTGAGAGTTAAATTTATGCAAATTATATGTAAACTTTTCTGAGGAAACAAAAGTATATTAGATCAATAAATCTAATTTATTTATTTACTTACTTAGATTTCATTTTTAAGTAATCTCCACACCCAACATGGGGCTCAAACTTACCAACCCAAGATAAAGAGTCATGTGCTCTACCAAATGAGCCAGCCAGGCACCCCAATAAAGCTCATTTGAAGACTGAAAGTTATCTAATGACAAGAGAGCTTACTCTCTGTGTTCCTTTACCAAAGTGGGTAATAACAGTCCTGTAATAACAGGACAAAGATCAATAACATTGCCCTACCGACTACCAAAAAAGTTGATATGCGTTAAATAACGTATTAATTATTACTATCATGTTAATGTATTTATTATTACTATCATGTAGTGGGTTGGCATTCACTAATTATGAATACATGATGATTCATATTTTAGTCATTTTCACTGTTATTTACCACTGGTGACAGAAGGCAACCTCTCCTTCCAAATTCCCCCCAAGTGAGGATTAACCAGCTATTGACTACCTATCAGTAGATCCTACAAGAATGCACAGAATGCAGTGCCTAAAACCACTAAAAAACAGATGGTGGCTTGCAACGAATGTCTTTAAATTAATAGGCTGAATTTTCCCCAAAGCACAGGCTACCTGGTATTTTAGGAAGATCAGGCAAAGAACATTGCCAACATAAAGCAATAGTTACCAATAACTTGGCTGACTTTTGTTCCAAATAGAATTGTGAAGAACAGTGTAGCTGAAATGGGCTGCACAGCAAGTCTCTGCCTGATTTGAAACAGCCCTCTTTGCCCTCAGATTTCTTGCCAGAAAACTGAAGAGACTCTCCAAGGTTCAGCCAAGCACCCATCTTACGATCTCCTATCTCAGAATTTGGAAACAAAACCTGTTTACCCTGCTTATTAAATTCATTTCCTCAACACATCAGCAATGATAATGGAGATAAGTGTAAACAAAGCTGACATCCCTGGCTAGGAGCAATGGAACGAACTCTCTTCCAGGACATGAGGCAACACATACTCTAGTAATCATACACTGTACCCAGGTATGAATGTGCCTGAGACTTACTGCACTGACACATCACCATGTGGGAGTTGCCCTACATATCAGGAAACGCTAGTGTGCCAAACACATTAGCTCCATTTCTTCTGAGATGCAACTGGTGACTACTGAAGTGAGATAGCAGACAAATCAAGAATTTGCAATGTATATCCCACACTTCTAATCATTCACAGTTTCTTCAAATCGGCAGAATTTACAAGTGAATCACACACATCTAGAACCCATTACGAAGGTCTGAAGGACTCCATCTCTATTCTTTGATTCACCCCATATTTGGTAAATGAGCAAATCAAATATCCAGTGTCATGTCCAAATTACATGAAGAACCAGGACTAGAAAAAACTCACATCTCTGGAGTTCTACCCACATTGTTTCTATAACACTGTTCTGCCTTTACAGCAATATGTACATAGACAGCTAAAACTATGGTTGAAAATTTATGTCTGCACTGTCTTTTTTCATTCCACGTGAAGTCATTATTGTCAGAAGAACTACTCAAGTCTTTCACTTCTATTTCCGCCACCATGGATCCATTTTCACCTTCGGCTACAACAATCATTGGAGGCTTTCTCCACAGGGACTTTCTTCCATGCCAGTGCCAACACCTGACACTGAAAAGGAAGAAAAAAGGCTTTTTGGAGGCACAATTTTAGCACCTCTTAAGCAAACTTTGGCAGGAGAACAAAGTTGATTCTGTTTTAATAAATTTATTGCACATTTTACTTAACAGTATATTCTGTAAACACATTTAATATGGGAATTAGTCACATTACAAAAAGTAAAAATCTTAAGTGATAACAATAGAGAAGAAACTTGTTATAGAAAAAGCCTAATGTCCAAAGGGTTCAGCTTCTGTGCACTTAAACACAAATTGAGTTATTTTAGATATTATCAGTGTGGGGTTGCCTTTATAATAGATAATGATGATGATGATGGTTATTTTGGAAGAATCAGAAAATACCAAACAATAGTCAGGAATTTTTTTCATGGGGTGGTGGCTGGCTAGCTCAAGCAGGAGAGCATGCAACTCTTGATCTCGGAGTTCTAAGTTCGAGCCCCATGTTGGATGTAGAAATTACTGGTGGCTCAGTGGGTTAGGCTGCTGCCTTCGGCTCGGGTCATGATCTCAGGGTCCTGGGATCGAGTCCCGCATGGGGCTCTCTGCTCAGCAGGGAGCCTGTTTTTCTCTCTCTCTCTCTTTCTGTCTCTGTCTCTCCATCTACTTGTGATCTCTGTCAAAAAAATAAAATCTTAAAAAATATATATAAATGAAATCTAAAAAAAAAAAAGAATTCTTTTCATAACAGATAATGACTGGGCTGTAAACTGTTTCCATCCTCACAGCATTCACATATACATCAAGGGTTCTTCACTGGTTCCTAACATTCTTTCGATAACATTTATGACACTCTTTCCAGAAAAAAAAAAAAAAATGTAAAAAAATTGTATACAAATAACTTCAGGCTGTTCGAAAGAATGTCCTTCACACAATGTATCCAAGCATTTGGTATTGTTATCTGAATGCCCACAGATTTGAAGGTTAAGAACTCCTAACATTTATTATCCCAGTTTAGATCAAAATGAATTACCAGTTACTATTTTTCTCCCACTTTCATTAATGAGGTAAGAAGACTAAGAATGGTTCTTTGACTTATTTAGTGTCAAAAAATACATCCTAGTCTCCAAGTCTAGATAAAAACATAGGACTGTGTTCCAGAAACCGTTTCTGAATCAATTATCTGATAGAATTCTCTTGCTTGACTACATTATGTCTCTTTTTAATAATCACCATCAGACATCTAATATTTCTCAAGACTTAACTATGTATAGGATGATAAGCGATAGCTTTCATTTCATTATCTGACCTTGTTAAAATGATCCTAAGTGACAGGTATCATTATTGTTGTTGTTGTTGTTACTGTTCTTTTTCTTCTTCCCTCCGTTTTACAGAGGAGAAAACTGAGGCCTATCAATGTTTTTCAGTTGCTCTACAGGAGGGCTAAGATACAAACTCAGGTCTCCCTCACTTGAGAGCCACAGTGCTGAACTATGTTTCAAGTCCTAGTACTAAAGAGCCGATTGGGGAATTTTTACCAAAAATATTTCACCATAGCTTGGTTTTGAAGAACGCTTATCTCTTCAAACCACCCTATAACAGCTGATTGAAATTATGCAAGTTTTGAGGTACCAGAAAGAAATGACTCATCCTTGATCAGATATGGCAACGATCTGTTTTGAAGTTGACAGATACAGTCATAGCCAGAGGAACACAACATTTGGCTGATGGAGAGGTAGGGGTAGGCAAGGGGGTTGGGTGCAGTACATGTGTTTTAATCCTTCCATCACAAAAAAACAAAAACAAAAACAAAAACCCAAAACAAAACAAAACAAAAACAAACAAAAAACCAAAACAACAATAAACAAACACAAAAAACCAAAAGCCAAAAAAACCCACCCCAAAACCATGTAAAATAAGCCTCTGTTTAAAAACAGAAAATTAGATGACACCACTGACTTAGCTCCTAATAATGCCAGTCACATGGGAGGGTAGCTGTGAACTAGAATCTCTGTTTTTGCATTAGTCTTGGCTAGAGATGGGGCAGCAAAAATGATGCTGGGGTTCTGACAAGTTCTGTAAACACATATGTTCAGATAACAATTTACTAGATTTACTTTTTACATACTTGTATGTTCCCTGGCAAAGACCTTTTGCAATGTGTGGTATCATCATTATCCAATATAAAACACTGCCAATTCTGAAAGATGAGGTTATTTTAATAAATTCCTCAGATCTGGATAATATGAAAATATTTATAATTATTTCCCCTATTATTATATGTAAAAGTATACGTTCTTCATCAACCTATAGAGCTGACTTTGATACTTTTCATGTGTGATACAGTTTCCATTTCATTACAGAACAGTGAAGACCAAAATATTCTTAACTCTAAACACTTTTTACAGGCTATCAAGTTGAGAGGATACAGCACAGATCAGATGTTAAAACATAGCATGTAGTCTGCTCAGCAGAAGGATGGTAATTGCTGCTTACTTCCACTGAACAGCATACAAATTATGGAAAAACAGTTAAATGTACTGAAGTTCAAAATAATTAAGAACCATGTTAAAAATCTGCCGATGTGTGTCAACAAGAGACTTGGATACCAAATATGCAATTTGGACTAAATACTTGGTAAGACTAGATTGGGAATACTTCTCGTATCATTTCATCCTCTAGGACCTAAATCCAAAAAAACCCCCAAGAAACATAAACCTGAACTTCAGTTAATTTTTTAATCTATAAAATTCTTTTAAAATGTTGTCTCATTTGTACTCAGTTTTGTACTTCCTTGGGACACATGAAGTCGTAGGTATTTAAGTCCACCTTTCCAACGGTTAAAATAAGTGCCTAGTATGTTATGTCATTGTTCAAATTGAAGAGTTATCTTTAAATGAGGATTCTGTTCCTGCCAGGGGTAAAATCAAACTTGAGCAGAGAATTTCATTATAGAAGCACGGTGCAGACAGGGAACTCTAAGCTGATTTTTAAAGTTTTAATAACATTATTTTAAGAAGACAAGTTGAAATTATGAATTGCCTTAACAATCATGATGTAATTTTGTAATAACTGAAATCTTTCATGGGAAAACTGCTTCTTCAGTAACTCACACAGTCAATTACACAGGAAAGCAGTGTAACAGGGCTGTCCTCCTGCCGCACCCCCCCACCCCGCCACATTCAAATAGCTCACGTACACGACTTCCTTTTCCATTACCAACTTGTCTGCAGTACCATCTGTAAAAACGAACACATACCTTGTGCTGCCAGTTTCTGCTTTTGCACGTCCATTAGTGGGACTGGCTGCAGCTGCTCAAGAAGAAAGCAATGACTGTCTTTGTTTTTATATACATATATTTCCCCTCCAGTACGACCATATCAGTGCAAGGCAATACCTCGTCCTGAGTAGGGAACTGCTCTTAATAACCTGACTCGGACCCGGTTCTCTGCGTGATCTGGAGTTTGTTAATCACACGGTATCACATACCAAAGCAAGAACTACCTCATCGCATCAAGGACTCTCGAGACAACCCCTCAGTCACTCCTACCCAATGGCACAGTTAAAATCATTTTGTACTGTGACATTCTGTCCATCGAGCAGAGTATCAGGAAACCAATACTGAGGCCTGGCTGCACAGCCTAAGACACAAAACTCCTGGGGAGTGAGCTTTTATTTCATGAGAGGAGCTTTGAAAATAAAACACAGCAACTCACTTTTCTAAAACTCTGTTCTCCTCTGCCTGCCTCATGTTTTCATTACTTTTCTGTTAGCATTATTTTTTCCCTAGACAACCACGATTGCACTATTCACTCTGCAGAAGATGCAAATATAGTAAAGCAAGAAGTGACTTCAAATTACTTTTTTGAAGTGATCTGCCTCCAAGAAACATTTCTCCCTGTTGTGGAGTAATAGGAATTAAAGGAAAAAAAAAAAAAAAAAGAAAGAAAGCAAGCAAGCAGATACCATCAACTATCAAGTTCTTAAAAATATTAAAAAAAAGATTCATAGAGAAGCTGAAATTAAAAACACACATAAAAGAAAAGCAGAGATTCAAAAAAACAAACCCCCAAAAAACACCCCAAAACAGTTTAGCTGTTTTCCTGTGCTATTCCACATTTACAAATTTACCCCACATACATTAAAAACTACTCTTCTTCGTAAGAGGTACTTTGGTGTCAGTGTGAACATTAGAATGCCAATTCTGCCTTAGCTTCTCATATACTGACTTGTCTTAAATCATCAAATGGCTCTGCTTTCTCAGCGTTTAGGTAGAGGAGGCAGAGTGCTAGCTTGCAATTATTTACAGACACAAGTCACTTCCAGGGGACTGGGGCTATTAAGGAGCAGGTCCATTTCTCTTTCAATCTTTGCATTATCAGTACATGGTACAGAGTAGGCATTTAACTAATGATAGCTTAATTGAATTGACCTCTATCAGAAGACAGGATTCTGTGGATTTCAATAAACACTGTGTTAAAATATACATGTGTGTGCACATACCACACACACACCATGATCAGCAGATTATACCTTAAATGAAGCTTTATTCATGAAACACATGTGGCAGTCATCATTACCAAAAATATGACTTAGATTGAAAACAGTTTCACTTTTGTGAAATGCAAAATAAAATTAGTAAATCATGCACCATATTTAGACTCTATATTATATAACAGGAGGGAAAAGAAATGGACTTTGCTTGAGCTTGTGAGCAATCTGCAAAACTAGTAGAAATGGCATATGTTGATGTGTGTATTAGTGTATGTATATATATGTATATATATCGAAGTGACAGTACATATACATATATATATACACATGTACACACACACACACACACACACACACAAATTCGCGCAGCATTTTATCACTGACATGTGGTGAGATGTTGCTAGTTGCTTTTATTTTCATTAAAACAATTTCATATTTTATGAAGGGCTAAAATATGGGCGATGTTGTTAAAATTAAAGAGAAAAAAATCCCAAGAGTTTCCTGAAGAGTGGAGAAGAAAGATAATTAACTGTGTATAAAAGGCCAAAAAAGAAATGAAGGAACAGAGTACCTAGGAGAGTGTCTTTTATGTCAGCCTAATAATTACTGATTTTGATAGGTGGAAATTAAGACATCGAGAACGTGTGATTTGTTTTTATTACTGTGTTAGAGTCCTCTCCATTCACTTACACACTCAATTAACATAAATACAATTATATATGAGATAATACTGAATGCTATGCTTGACATATATCAGGAATTCAATGAGTGTTAAAGATTTCCTTTCTCTCTTAGTTTCATAAGATACTGTGTATCAAAAGATACTAGATTTTAGAAAATACTGAATAAATAAGATTTTGGCATGTATATTCACGTATATCACTCAATTATCTAGAGTTACATATTTATGCACATATGTATAAAACGTATGCAAAGAAGCTCTTATTTTTTCTATTTTTGCAACATGCATAGAGGATGAAAAATGATCCTAAAACTCTTGCATTTAGGTGACTGTCTTAAAATTTATCACATCAATTATGCGCTTGAAAATACTATCTATTCTCTTGCCCTCTCTCTTCTATTCTTTGTCGTTTGCTTGTGTTCGAAAGACCTTGAAGGATTTCATTATATAAAATAAACCAGTCTGGTGGTGACTTATTTACCATCATGAGAGTCATCAGTCTAGCAAAGAGACACACCTCATCCTAAAACACAAGTGGAAATTTGGGGAAGGAAGCTGTATCCTTTGGAATTTTCTAAAACATAAAAGAATGCTAGGCAGGTCAAGTTCCCTTATAAATATTACTCATTCTAGCTAGTTTTCTTCTTTTCATATAGTGCGATCACATAGATTAATACATTGTCATAAAATATGATGATGGATATTTAATTCAGAGACTACACAAAGCTGATCCACTTAGATTTATACAGATCAAGATTTAGAAACCTCTGTAAATTTATATTCATAAGCAAATATTTGGAATTTGATATCCTCTGTTTTATTAAAATACATACACATATATACATATACATATGCACACATAATACAGTAACATGTACACATACACTTAAAATATGTATATGCACATTTGGCGCACATTTCCTTTCATAAAAATGAATTCTAGGTCTTTCAGTTTAAAATTTAAAAAGTTCAGAGGGGGACAAACTTGTATTTTAAAGGGTTTACTTTAAAAACAAAACAAAACAAAAAAGTTACATTTCTTTCCCAAATAAGAGGTTATTTCTGACTAGAAAGTAAAATATCTCTGAGGAAAAGTAGATATAAAAAGTGTAATGACAGAATCAATGAATCAATGAAACTAAGAAACCAGCAGGCAGCATTTCATGAAAAAGGAATAACTTATATATGATTAAAAAACATTTACAGATATTACATTCTCCAAAAAACTGTACTCTCTGAAGGTCAAGTAGCTAGATCTAACTTTAATCATCCCTCTTTTTCTATCTACTTTATAATATTTTATTTCACTCATTGCATGCATGTATATATATACTTAGTGTGTCCATATGTATATTTCCTTGTCAAAATAAAAATAGAAATAGTCCTATTCTTTTAAATTCATCCCAAAGGAAGGCAATAATTCAGAAATAAACAGAATAGACTGATTGGTACCAGACTAAAATTCAAAGCAATTCACATGTTCCCCCCCCCCAAAAAAAAGGTAAAGAGAGCCTTATACATAAAAGTCCTAACTTTTAAAGAAGAAGAAAATCACCATTAGCACAGAGGTTTAGCTAATTAGCTGATCTAATGCTGAGCTTTTATGTTTGTAGGTTTACAAATTTCAGAAAATGACCAAATTATTCCACTTATACCATTAGCTTGACCCCTTCCAGAATTTGACCCTCCTAATAGATTTGTTTTATAAGATATGACATCTTGAACAGCTGTGCTATTCTTTCTTGAACTTGACTTTTTCTTTTTTTTTAAGCATGAAAATAGACTGATTTACTAAAACATGAGTATTCTTTGGTAACAGTGGGGGGAGGGAGGCATCAGAAATGGAAAAATAATATGAGTTCCTATCTCAGCGAGTCATTTTGAAACTCAGAGAACACTGAAGTATTACAAACATTCGTGGCCAGTTAGAGAAATGATGTAGAGAGAATTTGAAAATAATCACTATGAATTGAGTTCATTAACATAAGGAGATATGAGTATTAAAATGGAGAAGAAATTCATTTGAACGTTCTGATCTTCAAATCCCCTACCACTGAGCGGACGCCATTATGTGCTCGGTGCAAATGGAAGGAAGGATGTTTCCAGTCTGGTTAGTCAGGCTCTCTCTAGAATTTTACTTTTTAAAACGAAATAGAAATCAAGATTAAGTTAGACAATTTCAGGGAAAAAGTTTTCTAAATCTCTTATGGAGCAAATAACTTGCAGGCACATTGGGAATTTTAATCTATGCTAAAAATACCTCTAGATAGATTCTATTTAATATAGCAACTAAATAAATAGTTTGATGGAACTGGAATACTGGTCTTATTCAGAACCCTCTAGATAAAAAGCCACACTGGATTAATAGATGAAGTGGGAAGGGGGAACGGCTTGGCATTTAATAATCATGGCTTCTACCCTTACTCAATTCCCTATAAAGTTTAATCTTGCAGAGGTACTTAGGCTTAAGAGTTATTTTTGTACCTTGGCTCCAAATGGCATCTTGAATTAAAATTCTGTAAGTACCTTAGACAAATAATAAATTTTGTAGTGCAGTACTAAAAGCACATATGAGACTATTCTTAATTTCAATTATACTTTTACTATATCAGTGATCTGTTTATCCGATCTCTGCTTCTGATAGGTCGACCATCGTCTAACACAACCCAAGCTCACTGTTATTTTTATAAGAAGTGAAGGCATTTGGGGGGAAAAAAAAATCAGACAACTCTGTTTCCAGTGTCTCAGGGATAATTGTTACCTTTCTCCTTTTCAACTTGAAAAGAAAGCAGGGTCTATTTTGCTCAGGGCAGCTGTTTAAAGCTCCTGCTGTCAGAATCTTTTCAACTTGAGTAGATTTAGGATTATTTAAAAATGATTGTTGTATCACACCAAGTCCTCTATTGCTGTTAATATTTGAGCATCCTAATGTCCGTACACAGCACAGCAATTAACCCAGGAGATACGTGTTCACATTCACCTTTGTGTGTGTGTGTGTGTGTGTGTGTGTGTGTATACACACATATAATTTTTACATGGGTGATTCTAAATGGTTTATTTTTACTTAAAAATTTTTAGACAAACCTGTGATGGGAAATGTAGTACTGGTAGTCCAAGATATAACAACATTTTAAAAATATTTGGTCTTCTACTTCTAGTTCTGAAATTCAGATTTCAAAGCAAACTCTGCAGACTATTCACTTACAACAGAGCAACTTCTGTGAGCTGATTCACTCTTTTACTTTATTTTACTATGCAATATGCTATTATAATGTAATCCCAGAATATCAGCAGAGAGGTTTTGCTTTAATAGTCAAACATTTACAAAAATTCTTATTTTGAAAATATGTTTTTCAGCTCATAGCTTAAATGATTGGACTTGCTTTCATTATTAGATAAATATATAATTTTTAACTTGGCAACGCTGGTATAATTTTCCATTAGAACTGCAATTAAAATTCATTTTCATCCAAGCCATAAACATTGGTTTCCTTTAGCTTCGTTCTGAGTTGATTTAGATTTTCCCTAGCAACCCATGCACAGCCTTCTCCACCCCTCTACTTCTTTGAATGTTTATTACCTGTTGAAATCTTCTTGGCTTGCAAGAATAGCAGACAGGAAAGGAAAAAACTTACAACCTAAACGCCTGATATTTCATCAATAAAGGAAGGATCTTCTCCCTTAGGAATTCACTGCTCTATAAACTCTGCCTCTTCTCCTCTTTCAGGAACAGAGATAAAGATTCTCTGCTTCCCACGAAATCAAAACCTCAAGTCACTACGAGACACTGAAGAGCCCAAGAAACATGCTCTTACTTACTTAACGATTACAGGTTATTCAACTGTAATTTTTAAATGCAACTGCTAATCACTTGCTATTATACAAAGATGACAAGGCCTCTGACTCTAACTCAGACTTCTTCCCAAGTTTCTTAGAGGTATATATTCATAATATTCATTACTTTGGTTCTCTCAGTGATAGGAAATCTACTTTTCTGGAGACAGATCTCATTTCTGAAAGAAAGCAACATTTATTCAGAGGAACGCTGATGAAGAAGATGGCAGAACCACTTAGGTAGGACCCAAGGGTGGCAATGTCTATGACCTAACGAGGATGGCGTGTGGACAAGGACTGATAGGAGTCAGGAACAGCACTGGCTATCGTGCAGGGGCAGAGTCTGGGACCCTCTAGGAGGTCAGGTGCTACCCCTTCCCTGCTGGGTGGTATAGCTTTGCTCAGGGAGCGGCTCGGATTTGCTCAGGGAGCGGCTGCGGCACCCAGTGGATCTGGGACTCGGGGCTGAAGGCTAGTCAGTCGGGACTGAAGGGGGTTTACCACATTGAGTATTAGTCTCAGCAGTGTCACTTTGAGTAAAAGTTAGAAGTAACTAGCAGATCGCTGGCATGGTCGCACGGCTCAAAAACTGGTGCTGATCATTATTCTAAAGACTTACAACAATGTTCTCTCCAAAGTCAGCAAAACCTGAATAAATTGGCAGCTTCCTCAGGTGGTGGTTTTGAAAGTCTACACTCACTTGGTAATAAGTTCTGGTATGTTTATTTATAAACGTCTTATTACCTTAAATTATCACCTCATGTAAGGAAAGTTCAGTGCCTTTGAAGTGTTTATAATTTTGAGGGGAGGTAAGGTAAATATACATGAAGCAATTAAGAGAATGATGCAAGAAAGGAGACATGTCTAAATACTAAGATTTTTATGATTCCTCTGCTTCTAAATGCTACAACAAACAAGAAATGTGAAACACACACACACACACACACACACACACACGTGCACACACCCTCTCACACACGCGGTCAAGGAGCCCATGCAAGAAGGTGGGAGGGCTCGAACACACTTTCAATCATTACTTATCACTGTAACTTTAAGTTTCTTTCAGTTGCTCATGGCAGAAAATACAAGCCAAACTAGATTAATGTGAGAATAAATCTTCTGACTCCTGCCAATGAAAAACCAGGAAACACTGACTTTAGGCACAGATTAACCAAGATTCAAGGGGTATCATGAGAGTATAACTTCTCATCTCGTCTGCTATATGTGCTCACTGCACTAACTACAGTTCTATCCATACACCCTCTCTCTGCTTGGCAAAATGGCTGTTAGACATCTAGGGCCATACAGTTGATTGAACAAGTGAGGGGGGAACCGTGAGTCCTCTTTCTTGATAGCTCAGTACAATGTCCTCAAGTAGGGCCTTGTTGACCTAACTGGAGGCATGTCTCTGTCCTACTATATAGCCAGATGGGATATATGATGGAATGCCTAGATTGGTTTATTAGGCCTAGAGTAGTTTCTCTGATGTGAGTTACAAATTACCTCTCATCCAAATGTAGATTTTTATCTAGTAGGTCTGAGATGGGACCGGAGATTTAATATTTCTCATAAGCTCCCAGTTTGTGTAACAAAAAAAGGCACACACTTGAGCTCTGACTCTTGGGCAAAATCAGCTTCATCTGAACTAGATATTAAAAAATGAGATTAAAAAAATCAATACATTTCTTCTACTACCACCCATCCCCCACACTCTTCTGTATGTTATCTTTCCAGAAGAGGGATCTTTTAGTAAGTAAAGCATCTGTACTAACAGTACTGCTGATCACATCTGAGTGGGCCAACCATGTTACCTAATATTTTCTGTGGTTTGAATAATCCTTGAAAGAGGCCATCATTATCTACTCTTCTCATGTAACTCTCTTGAAAGAATTGATCCATGCCATGTTCTTTTTTCTACAAAAGCCACACTACGAGAAGGTAGTATAATGATCAGTCTACCACCAAGAGTCTGTTTAGAAGAACGTGGTAAAATCTTATTGTTACAAAAAGCAACGATGCCCCCATGACAGGTGCCATGCCATGGTCAACTCTTTGAGATTCAATCAATCCCATTTCCTTAGTTCACAGTGAATATACAGAATATGTTTAGAAGGTTCCCAATAAAAGCCCTTGTGGCCAGCCCATGTGAGAACTCTCCTGAAGGTTTACATGTACTTGAAAGACCAATAGACCTTTTCGCTAGCCACAGTGATGACAAAGGTAGCATCTGATTTTTTTCTGCAAGAATGTTCTTACTATCCTGTGTCAAATATCAGAAAGTATTAAATGGGCCAATAACTGTTTCCATTGGCACCTGTGTCAGAAAAATAAGTTATAGACAAATGTACCATCTTTATCTTCTAGATACACTGACTATGACATTAACAAGAAGAAAGGCTTACCGTCTTTCAAATGAGGTATCTAAATAGATTGAGAAAAATATATACCTCTTCTGATCCTATGTCTAGACCTAGATCATATTTACACTATAAATATTAGTTACTATCAATTTCAACTTTTCCTCATATCCTTAAAGAGGCAGTATAGTCTTTTGTTTGAATTCTCTACATCACAGGGCATGTCTCTAGCTTGGGTTATAACTCAGAGTCAAAGAGAGTATGAGACTACTTTCTATATTCCTTCTTGGGTAAAGAAAAGCTATGACTTTCATTTCCCCCTATGAACTGAAAGCATCTTATAACTTAACAAATGAATGTTATCAAGTGTCTCATAAGAGTATTAAGACTAAAATACCAAAACTTGGCATGTTTTTCTATTTCTAAATGAAAGCAAGCCAATGTCATCCAAAAGATGTGCAAGTGTCTAAAAAATAAAAAGTACAAGGCCTACTTATTGCCAAAAGCATCTAAATCTAGTGCCAAAAAGTCTTACACGCACAGGATTGCATAAAATCCAAGGCCTGTGCACAATGAACGTGATAATTAGGTGACACGTATCTGTCATCACCTACTTATTCATTAAGACTTAATACCATTCATTGAACACCTGCTTGGTGCCAGGTCCATACTGGATGATTACGGACCTATAGCTGTAGAAGACATGACCCAAGGTCTCAAGTTGCTCACTGACCATCAGAGAAGCCATATAAGCAAAGACCTGGTAAGTACTCTAATAAAGCTATCGATATTTACTAGGTTATGCTTCAGGGGAAAAAAAGAAGAGCAAAAAGCTAATCGTTCTGAAGGGTCATGAATATGATACACACAGAATATCTGGTGCTGTGCCAGTCACATAATAGCTGTTCAGTAAATCAGTCTCTTCTTTATATATTTATGTATAAGGGGGGTGTAAGTAACAAATGATCTCCTGGTCTCTTCCAGTACTTGGATTTCCATAATGGTTCATTCTTTTTGTCCAGATGATCTGGCATAATCTCATTGACTTTGAGACTCACATTTCCTCTTTCCCTTCTCCTCCCTTTCTTTCTCTCTCTTCCTCCTTCCATCCCTTGTTTCCTTTTTGTTTCTTTGCTTTTTCATTCATCATCTCACTTTCAGACTACTCAAGTTTCCAGCATTACACACTGGGGATTCTAAGCAAAACTGTGTTTTGTAATAAAACAAATGCTCCGAGAACATCTTACACAGTTACTAAAACATGATCCAATATACAATGATTGGTGACTAATCCAACCTAACGTAACATGTATTCATGATAAAGGCAAACTCATGTTAGTTTCATTCAAGATATTTAAGTACCTAGTAAAATGCACGCTAGGTTTGTCTTTTGTTGCCGTTCAAGGGGAGGGAGCCAAATGGTCTCAATCCCATGTGGAGACAGCGTTCGATGTGTTTCTTTTGCTCAAATTAGACAGTCAACAAAGTGTCTGAGTGTAGGAGTGTGGATGACGAGTACCTTGCAGCTTCAGTCATGCATTTTCTATAAACTAGGAATGGGGCTATTCCCCCCTGGGGCACGCAGAAGCCGTCAGTGAGTCTTTCAGGATGGTGGTGTTGTGATTTTCATTTCCTGGCACAGCGTAGTGCTAAGTGCAGGAAACTGGGATTTGGGAGACGCACATTCTAGCACGGTTCTACCTGGGATTCTTTTTTTCACTGGAACAAAGTTACTTTATCATTCTCCTTTAGTATTTTCACCTATTTTAGAAGAGAGGGGGTAGGATCTCAGCACTGCCATTTACAGTGACGCTAACAAGATAAATTAGAACACGGGACATGGATATGAAAGCAAAAATCATGTCACAAAGTCAAGAGAGTTGAAAGAGAATCAAATGTGCAGAAACTGAAATTATTAAAATGACAAAGACAAACAGAGCAAAGACACGATGGAGTCATTAGTTTTTCAATTGACCTGTAAGTAATTTTCCATCCTATCCTCTAGGACAAATGTGGTTAACTGCGTCGTGTTCATCAAGTCTTTACGAAGTTTGTTTTAAAAGTAAATCACTGGTAAAACTGAAATTTATTTTAATAACAAAAAAGTTGTATTTAAAGAGCCTAGTTTTTCCTCATTAGCCACAGGGGACATTTTGTACCCTGTATACGTTATTATTAGCACTTTGCAGCTAACAAGCAACTTTTAAACACTACTCGGCAACAGCTGTAAAACTAAACCTCCAGTCATTGGTCCCTTCTGCGGAATGTCCAGAACTGCAGTGTTATGACATGTGCGAACATCCACCCTAACTTCCTTTCAACCGAGAAAGCTCAAGATGGTAGAAAACGAAGGAGACCAACAAGAATCCGCTCCCTTACTGTATACAGTGTCTCACTCTCTTGATTAGAGCCCAGGGCACACTTGTGGAGAGAGCGACAGCTGCTTTCTGTCTTTTCATTCCCTTCTCCCATTAATGTTATTTCAATTGTGTTATGGGCTGCACTTTAGATCTAAAAAGAAACATTTAGTTTTATTTGAATGCTTAAATGATTAATGACCCTCTCGTGTAGTTGTCTTCTCATAATTGCCATAGAGTAAAAGCTGCAATTTACTTTTAAAAATCCAGACCTCTGAGTACTATTGAGAGCAAATGATAGCCCAGGCATTGGTCACGATGTAGAGAGTTCATTTTTAAAATTGCATCAACTCCCCAGTATTCTATGTGGACCATTTCCTAAATGTTTATGTCAAAGAAAAGTCTAGAAACTTTTATTATGGAAAAACCAAGGCACTGCCACACCATTCATTGGAGGAGGGTAGGTGTGCACCTGAGAACTGGAAGATAAAAGGAGAGAGGGGCTCGAATCAATAAGAAGGACTGTCTGGACAGGCCAAGACTCTGTGTTCTTCAAAAGGAGGACCCTTTTGCATTTCATCCGAGAGCGGTGCACAGCTGTCCACCGAAGGGGAAGGAAGTAGTTACGTGCACCTATCATGTAATCAAGAAAAGGTGCCTGTGAGTCGTAACAGGACCATGTGAGTCTTACACTTTCCTGTTTTATACAGCTCACATCCTCATATCCCAGGGCGAGTCAGAAGAGCAGTCTACATAAAACATGTAACTCCTAAAAATATAGCTGTTTACATTTATATAATGGAAAAAGATGTGCTGTTTGCTTCCCAAGGTTTCAGCAGTGAGCCTAATAATAAATTTGCATTGCTCTCCTAACTTTTTTTATTTTATGGAAAATGCAAAATGCATTAAAGAATAGATTCTAAGGCATTGCTGTGGCGTATGTTCGGTGTGACAAAGGATAATGGGTCGTCACAGGATAAAGATGGACATTATCAAACCACAGTGCCTGCGAGTCACCTAGATAATGCTGTCAGTTTGTTGTGTTTTTCTGTGTAAGTCTTCTGGCTAAAATGTTTTCTGATTTTTGTCTTGGCCAATTTTGGGCCACACTGAATGTTAAATAAACTATTATTTAATCAAATACAGGCATATTAGTCTCACTCCTGCTGACAACTTCAATTAGAATATTTTTGCTTTGTTACAAAAAAAAAAAAAACCAACAAAAACCCTCATGATCTTTAAACTGTTAAGACCTCTGCACAACATCTGGTAACAATTTTTGATATAGCCAACCATCAAACTTGTATCTCCGTGAAGTGGTTTATCCAAGATTTGTTTTAATTAGGCCGCCTTTCTAACTTCACATGGCTTTCAAAAGACAGAATCACTCAGATGTTTTAAGCTGTAAACTTACTGAAAGGTTCAGAGGCTATAATTAGAGATCCACCTAGGTGAACTATTTCTGCTTGTTAGTTAGATAGCCAGGTTAATTCAGTTGCCTCTTTAAAAGAACAAGAAGCTATTTCTAACTTTAGCACATTAAAAAAATTCATAAAAGTTGAGAGCTGCTTTTTAACATCCTACTCTTCTTGCTGGTGCTCCACTCAGAAGCATTTTGAGTCCAACACTTTCCACAGGGACCCATGTTCCAAACATGCATTTCTCTACGTGGGCAGCCCACTTCAGTTTTAAAGTCTTCCATTTAAATGAAGTGCAAGTTACTAGAGAAACGTATCCTTGCAGAGACAAGATCACGAAGAACAGGACAGAACGGAACAATAAATATAAAAATAAATCAACGTCCAGATTCATTTTAATAAAGCATCTTCCCTCCATCAACCATAGCTTCCGGTAAGCCACCCTTTCAGTAAGAAATTACACTTACCTTGGATGTTCTTTTTTAATATATTTGCCTCTGTATAAAGCTTGGAGAGTATAAAAATCTCCACTCATTTATTTGCATCACAGGCACAGATTAAAGGCAAAAGTAATGTGGAAACTTAAACTATTTATTTTATGAGGTAACTATTTAAAAATCCACTGGGAAAATAATGAAAAATGGCCTCATTATCCCTCTTTTTTGGTGAACCAGGCTTCATTCTACCAAAATAGGTCTCCCAGCTCTGTGTGTGTGTGTGTGTGTGTGTGTGCGTGTGCATGTGTATTTGTGTGTGCATGAATGTGTGTGTGTTGGGGTTGATGGTTGCCCGTGGCTTTTCTCCACAAGTTTTTGATGTTACTCTCTTTGAAGCACTAGCACAACTTTATAGCTTTGTATTATTATTAAACTTCTTCATAAATGCAGGGGTTTCTCATTGGTGTTCACAAAGCCTAAGAATGGACCCACAGGATCACTAATATTTTAATTCTTTCTGGATAAAATGGACTGAAAGCAACTGTAGTGAAGTTCACTATTTAGTCTACATGAGGCAATGCATATGGATATTTGGAAACACTTGGAGGACTCACTTCAAATGTCATATTTAGATTCACTTGTATTATATAAACAGTCAAATTCTCGGAGTAGATGATACAGTGTAGGCAGCAACAAACATTTCACGCATTGATTTTCTGAAGGAAAAAAAATACATCTGCTTTTCTGTTCTTTTTTTTTTTTTCTTTCCCATTTTTGCTTACAGAAAAATGGGAGAAAAGTTTGAATTTTCACCTTGCATTTGAAACTGTAGTACATTTTATATTCAAACATTCTCTAATTCTGTCCATGGCAAGAAAAAAATATATATACATGCAATACATATAAGGACTCTGAAGGGTTTTATTGTAAATCAGAATGATCTTCCTGGTGAACATAAGGCTCTCTGGGCAGCAGGTGTGTATTTTTCATTTGTTTAATATTTGGGTTTTGTTTTGTTTTGTGGGGGTAGACCATACAATGTAGTTCAACAGGGAAACAAATTAGTTGCCAACATTTAAAAAAGTGGGTGATTTCACATAAAAACCCATCCCTCCGCCCTGATTTTATTGACATTTGAAAAATCTTATATCATAGGATTCATTTTTTCATGGGGTAAGACACAGCTGAGATGGTTGTGACCACCCCTTCCAAAAGCTGCACTGGCCACTTAACCACGTGACCCCCTGAGCCTTGGCATTTTACACAACCTGCTTGGCTCCCAGAAGCATTTAATTTTGCCATGGTAACTTTTAAATCCTTTGATATTAATTATCCCAGGCTTTTTCTGTCTAAGCTGTTTTGTAATCTGGAGGTGATTAGAGTCTGCCTGCCTGGGTTCAAATCTTGTCTCAATACTAGGTAGCTGTGTGACCTTGGACAGGTTGCTTCAATTCACTTGGATAAAACTTGTTTTGTCTGTATATATATATATACCAAAAAAAAAAAAAAAAAGGATAATAATGATGGGTTGTTTTGAGGAGTAAAGGAGTTAATTCAGTGCTAGGATAATGGTATTTACTCAATAAATGTTAGTTATTATAACTCCCATTTGAGACCTCAGTCCTTTCTTCATACTCAAACTCAGCAATCCCACATGCCTATACCTGGTTGCTACCACCAACTGGACAAATATCTAAAATGCACCTTCATGCCTAACATATCCATAAATAAATGCTTTAACTTGGGTATTCTGGGACCTTCCTCAAATATACACCAGCAATATCTTCCATAGAGATCTAAAATATAGATCTCCCTTCTCCTTAAATATTCAAAGCTCCCCATCATTTAGAGAACATGACCTACTGTTCTCCTTCTTTCCCCCCTTGGTCTAGCTCCTCTCTACCCATCTTCCACCATCTTCCTCCATCCTCACTTCTTTCTCCGTTTCCATGGGATCGGAGGTTCTTCACTTAGACTTTGTGCCTGTCACTCTCTCAGTCTGCTGGAGACTCTGCTTTTCTATTACCATGGCCAGGGTCTAGCACGGTACCTGCAACAGGGCAGGTACTCTGTAAATTTTTGTTGAATGCATGAAGAGGTGAAGCATGAACCCACTAATTTAAGTCCTTCTTATCTACCTTTTTAGTCTAGCTCAAACCAGTTCTTCTGTCTTCTTTTCCAAAATCTTTTTCTCTCTTTCATCTATTTCACCCATTTCATTTTGCTGGTAGTTCTCCCATTTTATGGTATATCTTATTCTACAGTGTTTGCTAACATGGCTATTTCTTCCACTAAACCATGAGCTTCTAAGGGGTAGAGAACACCCTTTGGGGGGTCATTTTCCGAAATGCTTTGCAAATCATCAGTGCTCAATTATTCAAGTAAACAATGTTTCATCATTTCAAAACTCAACCACCATTTAAGGAAAATCTTCATTTATCCACAACTGGTCTCTTCCCTTCCTTATGACTTGGTGGGCTCCACTGTCCTGAATTTGGCACCAGCTTTGAAGACTTTCTCCATCACAGCCAAACTTCCTAGGATCAGTGTTTTCTTTCACCAGAGATGGCTCCCTGGATTCCCATTTTCGCTTTCCAGTCCACCAAGAATACCATTTCTAGATTGAATTTCTGAAGAAAACCTCAATTCAATTGCTTCCTTGTTCATAACTTCCACCTTTTCATTACACAGTGGGTAAACTCCATAATCTTCTGTTCCACATTCTTAATGCTCTTTACAATCTCAATTCCTCAATTAGCATCCTTTACTCTTCCTTGAACCCTCCAAACTAGTTTCTTCCAACTTTCCTGAAACAGATGTTGTACAATAAAACAGGTGGATTTGAAACACACACACATACACACACATACACAGACACACACACACACACACACACACACACACCCCAGACCTTGTACATTCCCAGCTCAGTGCATTTTCACATACTCTTCATTCTCTTCCCCTTAACCTTCTGAAACCTGTGCAAGCTTCAGAGATCAGCTCAAGATTCCAGACTTTTTATGAAGCTTTAAATGCTAAATCTGGTTTTTCTTTCTTTCTTTCCTTTTTTTTTTTTTGGAGAGAGAGTGAGCGAATGAGGGAGAGGCAGATGCAGAGGGACAGAGAATCTTAAGCAGGCTTCATGCCTGCTTCGGGGCTTGATCTCATATCCTGATCATGACCTGTGCCAAAATCAAGAGTCAGAGAAGCCCAGTGGACTGAGCCACCCAGATGCCCCACTAAATTTGGTTTCTAACACTTCTTTTAAGGAAGTTCCAGGTAATTTGCTTTATTTCTCTCATACTGTCAAGCCTACCTCTTCAGCTAGATGAACACTTTCTTCTCTCCTATTTACCCTTTTCTGCAACATCCCTCAAATCTCCCTTCAGTGAGTTCTAATGAACTACTTCCCTACGATACTCTATACCAGGCATCTCCAATCATATTCCTCCTTAAGTTAGTCCAGATTTGTGGGAGCTAAATTGCACCAAAATTCCTGCTTCATTTAAGGAAACAAAAAGAGCCAATGAGGAAATCAAGTGTTTGTTTCTGTATTCAATTGTGACTTCTGGAAGGCAGGAAATCATGACTTTCAATTGGCTCAGCAAAACTTAGTTCAGTAAAGAATTGAGAAAAATTAAATGCTCAATTTATAAACTGAAGAGAAGGAGGCTATCGATTTAACCTAAAGACATTTTTCTTTCGAAAAACTGCTTTAACAAAAGGTTAAAAACTTGTAAGGAGAGATGGATTTACCAGAGGAAAATTACTAAATATATTATTATTGCACTGCCACTACAAATTTAAGAAATTTATCTATAAGTATCAATCCATAATGGTTTTAATATAAAAGGCAACATATCATTAAATATAGTTTCACTCTTGGATATATTTATAAAAGGATGGATAAGTCTAATATGCATATATGTTTGTCATGGTGGCTTTTCCATTAGGGAAATACAATTTTCTTCTATAGATTTTCTTTTCTTTCCAACAGTGATTCCTTTTAAATTCCGAAGTTGGGGAAAAATACTCTAAAATGACCATTTGGCTTGCCCACACTGGATTTTGTGTTCGGTTGGATACAGGGATGATGAGGGTTGCAGTTTGACTTTGCAGCCAAATCGTTTTTTTGGTTTTTTGTTTTTGTTTTTGTTTTTAAATAGACCTCACACAAAATCAAGGATATGTATCATGGGAATGTCCAAAACACTCAGGTAAATGTTTGCAAGCTATCTGAGAATCATCATTTACATAAAAAGCAATGTGCCATGTATACATTAGTAGCGTGTGTTTATTACTCTTGTGCTTCCCCCACAAGAAAGGACTTTATTTCCTATCAGGACCCAAACCACGGCGACTTCCCCTAATCTCATGCTTTTCACCTGCACCAGCTGCTTCCAATTACCCAATTCCACCTGCAGGACCCCCTCAAGTTGTGTGGAGATTGGTTCCTGTTTCAAAAACAACCAGGAGAGTGACCTGGGCCTGACACAGAAGGCTGCGCCAGTTAGGAATGAGAATCTTGCATCAATTTAGTTTCCTGCTTGTTGTTTCCCCTCTGCAGTCGTTGGTTCCCAACTCGTGGCTTGGTTTCTGACTACTTGCTTTTCAGTCCCTGAAATGGGATGGGTGCGTCCACGCTCCCAATTTCAGTCCTTGTCTGCTCTAGCTATGGCCGTTCTAGAATCCTCAAGCACTAGAACGGATTTAAAAGATGATGGATGTGAGCCTAGAAAGGTTATGGGGATGACCCAGTGTCATTCTGAAAATGATACTTGGTCATTTTCAGTCGGTCAAAGACGGACTTATAGACTGGACCTCACGGGATGGCCATTTGATATAGTTCAACCTAATGGAATTAAGTTTCTAAGGTTACCAATTCAGGCTTCCCTTCCGTCAAACCCTGATGTCTTTCTATACTCCAACTCCTCTAGCTTCCCCACTTGCTTTCAGTGCTTAGCCGTGCTCTGATATTCAGGGTGGCAAATCCCTTGATCTAGCATAGTGTTTCTCAAAGTGTGGTCCACATACCATAGCATCAAATTCATCTGGGAGTACTTGTTTAAAAATATGGGTTTTTTGTTTGATTTTTTTTTTTTTTTTGGTCCCACACAAGACCCCCTGAATCAGACTCACTAGTTATGACGTCCATGAACCTATATTTTTAACAAGTCTCCCTAGTGATTGTTAGCTCAGGTTTGGTTCACCTCTGGTCTTTAAATTCAGGTTAGTTTATGACCCTCTGGATTGTGCTAGAAGTCCTTTATCAAACCTACTTACTACACTTTCGCCTCTCACTTGCTCCCAAGTACCTACATATTACAATGATTGCAACGTAAGACAAAATGGAATTTCCCCGCTTCGCCACTGGATCATTTGAAGGTAATGGAATACCATGTGTAGGAAAATCATTTAGTAATTCCGATTTTCTACCTACATGTTGTTCTTGGTTTATTTGATTTTTTTCTATTGAATCTATAAAACAAACACTTCTAAAAAATGAATGTTTCCGTTATGCCTTTAAGTTCACAGGCTTGTGAACTTTTCTATGAAAGACAAAAGTAATGAAAATCATAATAAAATATAATAAAGTATGCTAAAAGTAATAAAAAATTATGATTATGCCCACTTGTAATGTCAGTACAAACAATTACCAATCAAACCCAGTCTGGATTCCTACTGGATTAAACTAGTCTTTTTAAACTTTATTGAAATTTTAAATAATGCCAGATTTCTTTTGGGGGGGGTTAAACTTATAATTTTACTTTAGAAATAATGTGATATTCTTAGAATGCCATATTTTATATACCTCAGAAGAAATGTCAGGAGCACTATTTAAAAAATATTCAGCAGGTCTAAAAAAATACTAATATTTTAACTGTTAACTTTGGTGATTAAATACTTGGAACAAACAAAACTTATGTTCAATGTCACCTACTATGAAATCACTGTGTAGAGATCTGAGTTCATTCGTTTACTTTCATAACTGCTGTCAGAGTTAAAATGTATTAAACCTTTGAAAACAGAAACTAAAATGTTTCAACTTTCTGAATCACATAAAAGAGAATACATTTTATGCTTGCTTTGCAAGCCTCTGATGTCTTTTCCTTTCAAGTACACTAAATTACTGACTTGCCATGATGACTAACATAAAAGGACCAAGCAAAATACTGTTCACTTACCGAAGAAGATATATAGGCTCGTTATAATAAAGTGCAATTAATTTTCATTTAGATAAACTAAACAACAACAATACTAGTAAGAAGGGCCTTAGCCATGCTCCAAATCTTCATTTCAAAAGAGTCCAAATAGAAAGCAGGTTCACAGAATTACATTAGTGTATTTTATTCTTCTCCTACCAACCACATTGCTCGTATTGCCTTAGACATTTTCATTATTCTTGTGATGTTTGAGAAATGACAAAATTAGAGAAGAGGAATCTGATAAAGATAAAGCATGGCACAAAAGCTATATAGATAATTGCCTTCACAAATCTAGTGCAGTTTTCATCTCTCCTAATTAGCCTCATTACCATACTTTAAGACAGACTAGCAGTCACTCAAGACCCTGTTCTTTTCTGTGAGAACAAGTGCTGACAGCCAAATGGACAACATATGGAAAAGTACCCTCTTTCCAGCCATTCTTCTGTGTACTAGGCCGCTGGCAAAAAATGTAGGACAGAGAAAGTTTCCTAAAATCCATCGTCTAATAGGCATCTCTGCCTCAGAGTTAGAACAATGTACCTTAAATACCTCTCCTTACCCCCAACTTGTCACAATTTGGGGCGTTTAGGTCCTATATCCTCCGTGTTTTCTAACAGGAATGCCAACCATTTTCTGTAAGTGCGTTAGCACACCAATTCCGCTAGACAACTTGATTTTTTGGACCTGTTCATCATTAAACAACTATCATGAAACTCTGAATTTCAGATACCCCATGGTAGTTTCTGCCCTTGACATAACTGTGATAACTCCTTCAAGTCCTTAGAGTCTAAATGTAAGAACTCCACTGATCACCCTTTGAAAGTGAGTTTTAAATATTAATTAAAAAAATGTCAAGTCATTCTTGAGTACAACATAACTGTCAATATTGACTCATTTGCTAGAGGGAAAATATTATGAAATCTACTAAAAAAAGATAACATTTGGTGACAGGCTGAATATTTTTCAGATTTCTGGAAACCTCATGGCATACCTTCTACCAGGGTTTTTCTAATTAAATCACTTTTTATAAAACACATTTTGCATATGATTTTAAAGGTATATTCAACTTATTATGATGTGGGAAAAGATCATTATTTGATCACATCAGTCACAATACTTATAGGATTAATTTTCCTCATTTTATGAAGAATCAAAGTTAAATCAGAATGTTTCAGGTCATTTTAACTTAAACAATTTAACTCTTAAGTACTTCTTACAGATCCTTTCGAGGCCCATTTGTTTATATAATCACAGGTATCTTTCTTTTTTTTTCCCTGATGACTTTCCCAGTTCTTTAAAGAAGATTGTTGCTAGATTTAATTTTGCTTTTGCATTGCAAAACCTATGATGCAATCTTAATGGCAACAAAATCAGGAAAATGGATTTTCTGCACTTCGCAGTTTGGGGAAACTAACAGTCCATTCAGCGTGACTGAAAAATACCCTGAAGGCCAATATTTACTAAGCATGGCACACACACAGGAGCCTTGTTAAAAATCCACAACAAATCTCTCATTGCAAACAAATCCAAAGGCTTCAGAGCTTCTGCAACTGTCTGAGTAATGTTGATTCTGACAGCAGAAAGCTGCTTCTTACCAATCCAGCAGCTAGCTAGAGGTCTGCTGGCCCCACACCAAGATTTCACGATTTCTTGTCTGTATTCTTGGCTACATATTCCTCTTGTAACAATCTACCAGAGATGAAGAGCCTCATATTAAGGTGAGGTTTTCTTATCTGCCTACTTAATATTCAAAGGAGATGGGTAAACACCAACTAGCCGTTTAACTTCATCATGCCAGTAAAGGCCTACATAATTAATGCTGGGCTCCCATCAGACGATTGGAAGAAAAATAATGGTCAAGGCGGCATTCCCAAATAACAAGAAATACTTTGAGCTTCATACATAACCCTTTAAAAGGCATGCTGCTTTCATGTGGAGAAGCCACGGTAATGTGCGACTTACAACACAGACAGACACACACACACACACACACACACACACACACGTGCGCGTGCACACACGCACAAATACTTGGAAGAGGAAAAAAAAGTGAGGAAATTTCTTGCGTGAAAAAAAAGAGTATCCAGAAATGAGCTGAACTGGGGCAGGCATAGCATGTGCTGAGCGACTAGGCTGTGTGCAAAGCAGAATTCTGAGACGTAGGAAGCCAAAGTTTTCTTCCAGAAATCTGATTATAAATTTAGTGAGTTATTTCTGAAATCTACTTCTTGCACCCACCTATCCTGCCTGGGAAACATCTGTTCTGATCGTGATGTGAAGCTAGAAACTGAATTCCAAACCCAATGTGATTAGACGATCAGTATTCAGAATCCTACATCGGCAGGAGCTGCTCTGAATGGCACAGGCCTCGCCAACCATCTTAAATGCTTTCTGAACATGCTTTTCATTCTTCACGCTATTTAACTTCCAAATGCCTTACATTCCATTTCCAAAAATTAGATAATACAATTAGGCGCCTATGATTTGGGGAGGACCACTTAAAATCACTAGGTAATGCTCTTTGAAAAATAACTTTGAGCCCTGAACTTGAAGTAACAGTACACATGTTTCTCTTCTGTACCTTTCCGTTTTATACGTTTAGGATCTTGCTGCCTGGGAAGATCGGTGTCAGGAACTTCTTTCTTCTCCAGAGTTATGAACTGTAACTCATGTGTCACCCATGCATCCCCAAACACCAATTACACATGAAAAAAGAGAGCAGGGAAAAGTGGTTGCACACACATGTGCCTCCTTCTTACTTCCCCCTCAATAAAAACAAATTAACAGCAGAGCCTTGGGACAGATTTTTAGTGTTCACAACTTACAAAAATTTCATAGATCCATAACACATCCTTTTGGGAACACAGCAAGTTATATACGTTCAAGACCATTATGAAAATCCACAAAACAGCAGAGATCGCAATCAGAATCCTGATGGCACACTACTGATGACGTTCTTCCTAATACCCCAAAGTGTAAGAAAGGGAGCTGTGAACAGACCATTTGGTGGCTATCGGCAACCAGCAAATTCCTCTCCAGCCTACTCTTTTTCACATATTTACTTAAAATTTTATTTACAAGTTCTCTGTGATGCAATAATTTTGCAAAGGAGTTAAAAACTGCACGTTAATGTTAAGTGGTCGATGTGCAGTGCTCTATTTAGGTCAATGATACTCCACAGGTAAACCTCTGGCACGCTGTTAAGTCACAGAGTGATCCTAACTACTTCTGAAAAGCAGAAAATCCAAATTTGATTACATGCACACTTACATGTACTCTCATTCACTACTCGTTTCTCATTCATTCCAAACTCATTCTTTTTTGGAAAAAAACAGTGCACTCTACGTACCAGATGTTGTGGTAGGTGCATCCTTTTGCACTGTAAGTGACTAACGGGGATAAAAGCAGGAAAAGGGACCTATCTCGGGCACTGATACCACATGTCAAACAAGAATGGGACTGATGAACACATGAAAGAAACAGACAGCAAAAAATGCAACCACTTTCGCCAGTAAACACTAGATCATTTAAGGGAAGTCCCTCTAGGGTTAGTGCTTCCTGATTGATGTAATCCTAACCACAGCCTGTGGTCCAAAAATTGCCAATCAATCATGTATACATTACAGGAAAAATTGGGTTAACATGTCTTCATGCTGGTGCTTCAATGATGTTCTGTTCAACCCTGGCACAAGATACCCTTTGCAAAAACCCAGCCTGGTAGTGTATCGTTCGTTTGTTTTCACCTCACCATTTTGTTATGATGTATAGGCAACGAGCCTCCTGTGGCCTTCCTAATCTGAAAATGAGCCAAGAGAAAGAACGTGCTCAGAAGTGTTGAAAGAAAGGCCCATTCTGTGCCCAGGGAACTGCATCTAATACAGGAAATGAACACAAGTTTGCTGTAAGCTGTCCAGCTTCTGAATCAGCTGTTCCCCGCTCAGAATCCTTCGCCCTCCCCACCCCCACCCCCGAAAACCAAGAGCTAAAAGCCAATACTAAAGTTCTGAAAAATGTGTTTTCTTCCTCTTCTCCCGTGTTCTCTCAAAGCTGTGTAAATCTAACTTGAATGGTAAGCGGCTTTATTTTAACAAGTGTGAGTTATCAGAGTTCGCATATCAAATTAAACCCAATGAATTCTGGACTTGTTTTAAATTTCAAGCCAGAGGCCCTAACTCCCTGCATTTCACTTGGCGGCTCGCCAGACTTCGTAATAAAGTGCTAAGCAGAAGACAGGAAATACTAGAGAAGTCGAACAATGTTATGACAATGTTTATAACTTTTACAGTCAGGCCTGACTGCACATCTGCACAACATCAGACTCTGGTCAGACCCGCGGAGAGGAAACCATTCCTTAGTTGGCAGCCTTTTGTTCCAGCCAGATGTTATCACTTTACTGGTATCTTTTCACCAAACAAAAAAATATATATATTCTATATTCTATAATTACATTTCTGAGAAGGAAATGAGGGAGGGGACCTCCTGTTTGGAAGAAACGGTACCTCAGATGAATTCTGTCCCATAATTGATTTATTCTGATAGATCTGAGACAGCTCACAGACAATGGCATCTTTCCCTTTGATGTGATAACGTTCAAACTGGCTTTTTTTTTTTTTTTTTTTTTTGGTAGAAGGGGAAGAAGAAAGCCTTGTTTGATGCCCCGCACTGAAATACAAAGGAACTCCCAAGTATCACGGCCTTGGCATGCTGGGATAAGACTCAGATGCCTGTGAAATTAGGCAGTCACCTGACAAGTATTTATATAAATGAGATGATATTAGTGGCGTTTCCTTAAGCACAGATGTAACATAAGAATTTATCATTTTCGTTGAAACTGAGGAAACGAATGTCTCTTTTACTTGAATCATTTCAAGAGCCTGACATATAAAATGTCGCATCACCATTAATAACGCTCTAGATAGATCAGTATGGGAATAGATTTTCAACACACCTAGGCTCAGGGAAAACCAAACCAAACCAAAAAAAGCTCAGTGGTTATTTGGGAAAATAGCATCGGCAAGAATATATCTTCACATGTCCTTCATCTTCAATCCCTAAAACTAAAGTTGGAGACATAGTCACACACCAACTGGGTGTTCACCCGCAAAACAGAACAACAAAATCAACCAGACAGAGATCCCCTCCGTGATTTCAGATCTGTTTCTCGATTTTACCAATAGAAAGAATTCTCTACATTTGCATGCGTGGATGGGTGAGAGTGGGTGTGTTCGGGTGTGTGTGTGCACGTGTGCACGCGCGCGTGTGTGTGTATACTTCAATGCACCTGTCCTACACCTGCCTTCAAACACTTCATCACATGTCTCAGATAAACGTGAAAGCCAGTTCAAAATGTGAAACACATTGTTGGCTTAGCATTCTGGGAAAAAGCCACATCAACTTCATCAAAGATAACTATGGGAGACACGTTACAATGAACACGGTTTTCAAAACCCCTGCAAAGAGCCACGGAGCTGCTGCGGTGTCAATACGGAGACTACCTAGTTCTAAAGGACTCAAACTATAAACAGGCCATTGACTTGGATGAATTTGATGAGATAATACCTACGAACTGCTGTTTGCACTGGGATAATTCTTATCATGGTATATGCACGTGGCCCTACCCACGCAAACATACTTGAAGCCTGTGGATGAGAAAATGCTTGCAAGGGATTTCATTCCCTTGGCCATTCAGTCTGAGTTAAGCTGAAATCGGGTATTCAATCCAATGGTTCCCAAACCCTTGTTTAGTACTGGTATTGCCTAGGTTACTTGTAAAAAGTCAATTCCCAGGCTTCATCTCTATGGTAAGGGATTCTATGACAGTGAGCTGAAATCTCTAGGATATTGGAGACTGCTTGCCTACTGCTAAACCTCGCCATCCCCCACATTTTACACTGGCCTGAGATGTACCACACAGCATGTCTGTTGAGCTGAGCACTGATGGCTATTCAAGATTTTGAACATGGCACTGGGGACAGCCATTCAAATTGGCTGGCCTGTTTCAGATAGTTTTCTAGTAATGTTTTAAATTATTCCTCTTCTACTACTGCACTTCCATGTTATGAGTGTTTGTCTTTTAATTTTTTCAAGTTTTTTGGCTTTTATGCAAAGTAAGCTCCACTGTGTATAAGTTGTTTTGACATATTTAATTCCACAAGAGAATTCTAACCACCAATTCTTTCATCAGCATTCACACTACTGCAATGATAGAATGCTCTATTACTTAATATTTTTCTCAGAGCCCAAGATACTGATGGTTGATTAATCTCAATCTGATGTAGTCAACAGTGATATTATTATCACTGTACTTTGATGGATTGAATTATTTGTAAATCCTCTAACACTCCTCATTAATTAACTCTATGGGTTAAAGCTTGCTGAGTTCAATTTTATTTTGTCATGTTCATGAAATTCATAGAATTATCTTGAAATACAGAGAATCTTTCCAAAAGAGAAGTCAATATAACAGAGTGTAAGAAAATATCTTGCCCTCTAGAAACTGTTACAATGCATAAAACCTTTATAACACAAACATTTCACCTTAAAACTCTGAATAATTGGAAAACATTTTCCCATTCCCCCAACTTTTCATTATTGTCCATTACTAAATTATTGGTAGAGATGTGAGGCCTCTGTAGGCTTTAGGCTTCCAGATAGTAGGTGGATTTTGTTTCTCCTTTTTTTTTTTTTTTTAAAGATTTTATTTATTTATTTGACAGACAGAGATCACAAGTAGGCAGAGAGGTAGGCAGAGAGAGAGAGGAAGGGAAGCAGGTTCCCCGCTGAGCAGAGAGCCCGATGTGGGGCTCGATCCCAGCACCCTGAGATCATGACCTGAGCTGAAGGCAGAGGCTTAACCCACGGAGCCACCCAGGCACCCCCGTTTTTCTTTTTTAAGAATCCATATAATATCTTGATCAAATTAAATGCCATCACTTGTTCCAAGTTCTTCTGTGTATTTCAGGGGCTCAAAAATTCATCCCTAGCTTGAATGATGCAAAGGTCTGTTGGTATTTTCACATTACTTTTCCTGTATTCCAGAGCATATAATATTCTTCACAGTTGTTCTTACTGCCCAGCTCTACAAGAGTCTAATTTAACAGGCACAAACTGCAACTAAGGCAGAAGAAATTTAAGTGACTATAAAAGATCAGGCTATAGTAATGCCCATATCAGGGATTCCTTCCACAAGAGATGTGCTCCTCTGTAAGACATTTTGTCCAGGTAAACTGAGAGCTTATGATTCAGCAAAAGAAGATTCATATTTTAATATTTAATATATCTAGCACATATTACCTAATAATGGAAGCTATTATTTTTGAGTGCACACTAATTTTTTAGATTATACATATTATTTCTATGGTTTTCAAACTTTTTATATTAGTGAAAGTATTTTCTCAAAACCTGAATGGGTGCTCAGTATCTCTGTATCTCTAATTAGTACACGTGAAGCTGTAGGGGAGAAGGTCTGATGGAATTCTCAGGACTTCACTGGGCTCATGCAATTAAGACGGCTTGGGGTATCCTTGCTGAACACCAATGCATTATTAACAAACTTAAACAGAGGAAATTGAAATCATTTTCAAGATTCTGAAACAGAGCTGAGAGACTAAATAATACATCTAGTAAGCTTCAAAAATCTGCTTTTTCCTCTTTCTTTTTTTTCCTTCAAGGCCAGAATTCTTTTTTTTATGCCATACGGTTTCTTTTTGAAAGAGAAAAATACTTTCTTTCACAGTTTGTAATAGATGGGTGATATATTTTTATAAGCAGTGGCAAATTTTTCTAGATTAAAAATTAGGCGATCTGTGATAACCCTGTGTAAACATCCTATTTTATTCTAGCAGACCTGAAATTATATGCTTTAATTTATCAAGATGTCCCTCCATTACTTTGGAATTTTTAGCCCCTTTCTTTCTTGATGATTCAGGTTTGAGACTGCTTTTTGGTCCCAAATTCTTACGCTGACCTGCAACTTGAATTGTATCCTAAATATGTAATTAATCTATAGGATATTGTTAACTTTAAAATATTTTATTTCTTTATAAAAGATTTATTTATTTATTTTAGAGAAAGCATCTGTGAGCACGGGGCGGGGTGGGAGGGACAAAGGAAAAGGGAGAGAGAGAATCTTCAGTAGACTCCCCGCTAAGCAAGAAGCCTTACGTGGGGCTCAATTCCTTGTTGCTGAGATCATGACCTGAGCCGAAATCAAGAGAGGGATGCTCAACTGACGGAGCCACCCAGGTATCCCATTATTTTATTTGAACTCATGACCGTAAGACTGGGCTGAGATCAAGAGTCTAATGCTTAACTGACTGAGCCATCCAGGTGCCCCCTATTTCACTTATTTCTAAGTGAACTCTATATCTAACATGGGGCTCAAACCCCAAGATCAAGAGTCACATGTGAACTTGCTGGGCACCCCAGATATTGTTAACTTTTCAAAATGCATTCTTTACATTAAAAACTTACAAGATTCTAGTAAATGATTGTCGGAGATTAAGAAAGAGAATCAAGTACCTTAGAAAGGAAGTGAATTTAACATCTTGTCCAAACCACTCACTTTGGCTAAGGCCATCTTAAGATTTATATATTGGAAAATTGCCTGGAGTATTTCGCAGTATATTTAGCCACAAGCAAATCATAAAGAAATAATAAAATATAAGGCTCCTCTATTTTATTTCCCAAGAAAACTCAAAGGCACAACATGAGCACATATTTTCTTTCTTTGATATAATAATACTCATCATTTTAGATCATTTGGGTCTAAATTTATTAAGAAGTTTGCTACGAAAATGACTTACCAAAACCTTAATTATAAAATACATGGGAATACGTATTTTCAAGAAGTGTTCTATTCAAATCAGTGCAACCCAGCATCTACTAGTGAGCAAACTTATTTGCTCATTTAACAAGTGCTTACTAAGGGGTCTACGAGCTGTCCTATGAGCTGGGGACAGAACAGGAAACAATGAAGACAAAAATTTCTTGCTTTCCTTCTGGTGAGGGAGAAAAGCGTACCATTCAAATACTGCGGAGAAAAACCAGAAATGCATAGCACTGTTGTGCTAAAAGAGAGAGGGCACAGTGTGTACCTAAACAGTATTAAGGCAAGGAAGAGGAAGTGGTTAATTTAGACTGATTAGATAAAGTACAGTAGTTTTGCTTTACAAGGTAGAAAACTTAGGTTAATTCAAACAAACTAAAATATAGTTGTCTTTACTTTAAAGGTTAAAAAAAAAAAAAAGCACACATCAAAAAAAACTAGAATAGCAGTGAGACTGTCCCAGACTCAACATGTATAAGAATGGGAATGGTGAGCAGTGTTCTAGACTGTCCAACAGAAGACTCTGGTGATTGCCTAAATGGGAAGGACCATGAATCGGCACCTATGGGAGAAGGTGGGTGAAGAGTGTTGAATGGCTCAGTAAGAGAGTTGGTATTAGGGCACCTGGTGGCTCAGTCGCTTGAGCATCAGACTCCTGAATTCGGCTCAGGTTATGATCTCATGGTCGTGAGACTGAGTCCTGTGTTGGGCTCTGTGCTGGGCATGGAGCCCGCTTCAGATTCTCTCTTTGCTCCCCCACCCCAGCTCACTTGTGTGCTCTCTCTCCTCTCTTTAAAAAAAAACAAAAACAAAAACCAAACCAAAACAAAAAACAAAAGGAGAGAGAGAGAGAGAGAGAGCGAGCGAGCGAGCTGGTGTTGACTGCTTCAAGCAAAGAGAATTAAAGGTTCTGAGCTGGGTATAAAGTAATCCTGTTTGTGTGTTAGGCATTTACATTTGTGGGAAGTATGGACTATGAATTAGAGAAGTAAAAACTGCAGTCCCTTTACGAAGTCCATGGGGTTCTGATGAGTAAGCAAAGACCAAGAGACAACTGAAAGGAGGGGTTAAAATGCAAGAGAAATTTGGCACCACATGAGATCACATGACTTCCAGTTCCTTTTCAACCCTGCTGCTGCTCAGTGACTGGATATGAGGAAATGGAAGAGGGACAGTCACAGACAACGTTCCCTGGGGATATGATTTGGTAGCTAACAGAATGGCTTGCAGAAGGTTGTGCTCTTAGATTGTTTATAGTGTTCCAAAAATAGAGGCACTAGCAAAGCTCGGAAGACTTTGTTTTGTAAATGGTATATGGCATACTTGAATCTAGAGCTCTCCTAAATGAGTATTTGGTTTTATTTAAAGGAGAGTGTAGTCTTCTTAATATACAGACATATGCTAATCGTATCACTAATAACTATTTGCAGTGACCAGCTGAACCAAATGGGCAAAATCCAAGCCCAGTGTCCAGTTGCTGCTGGTCATTCAGGGCACCTCTGTGGGTCTCATCTGTAAGCAGACAGGGTTGGATACATCATAATGATGGTTCCTTCATTCCCAATGGCTATGTTTCTAGTCAATAACAATGCTGCTATACTTCAAATCAAATTTTAACAAGATATTTATAGAAAATTAATTAAATGTGACTAAAAACATGAGTAATTACTTATATATTGCACATTTACTGAAGTAGTACCTGGTAGGACATCCAACACCTAATACAGAACCCAGAACTTAGCACTCACAGAGTCGTTTTGAAAGAGCAGAGTATTGATAAATTATGGTAGACCTCTATAGTTCTTCTTTAAATTAAAATTATTAATGGAGAATTGGAAACTTTCACCATTAAAAATACCTTCCAAAATTATGTTTAAATTCTATTTTTAAATTAGAGTATGAGCCAAGACCATTAAATTAATTGCCAAGTCTAGTTTTTTTAAAACATGGAATTGTTAGTACAGGTTTATACTTTTCCAATGCATACACCAACTCAAGCTAACTGTTCAAAATAAAACCTAGTATCAATGTTATCCAATGAATAGTTAAAATTAACTTGTAATTTACAATCAGTAGGCAAATAGTTAGTAGGCTAAGATCCTAAAAAATTCCTAAATACACATCCGTTGCCTTGCTTACATTCTAACTTAGAGAAATTTTTCTTCATGGTAAAAAAAAAAAAATTTAAAAAAAATAAAAACTTTAGAGCAATGTAAGGTAAAACACCAACATATCTGAATTGTGAAAAGGGAAAAAAGCCCTCAAACACTCTAAGAAGAGTTAGATATATTCCACAAAAACCTGAAAGAGCTTTAACAGTCACTGTGAATGAAAGCAATTAATTAATTAGTTGATACTGGTCCTCCAAATGGATTTCAATTCATTTCAACTATTGGTCAGAGTAAGCACTTTCTCATTAAAGTTATTGATTCACAGCTTTAAAATTAATTTTTTTCACAAGCCTTCTAAGTTTTAAATTTTACCTTTTCTTTTTTTAAAGCAATTCCTATTTGATGATAGCTTGCAATGCACTGTACTTCCCAAAGTTCCAACTGGTGATATTTCTAAGATAGTTCCCCATTCACCTAGGGTTTCAGTCACTCTTCCAACAGGATCACGATCAACAACCCTGGAATCCCACCGGGGTGAGCAAACTGTATAATTTTTTACCCATAATAATGGTTTTGTAGAATGACAAAGTTCAATGAAAACCAAGTGAGATGATAAAACTATGATCCCCAAAGACTATTAGACTGTTGATTTAGTGATCTTTTAAGTGGAACTGCCTGCCTGAATTTTTGAATTGTGAACAGGTGTTTAGGTGTGTAGGATTCTCATTGATTTTAATGGAGTTACACTATGAAATCCCTATACACAACTTTGATTGTTTCCCATATGTAGAGCATAATCAAATTCAGACCACAAAAGTTATCCACATGTCTCTGAAGCTAGGATTTTGTCAGCATATTGAATTATACAAATGGATAACCATGTCTTTTCTGTAGATCAGCTGAGTTAAGTATAAATTGTGCAAAAAGGTGGTCGATCACATACAGACGTTCAAAAAATGATACACATATAATATAAAGTATTATATAATAAAAAATAAATATAACATATATATTTTGATAATACACCAGCGAGTTTAAGGACAACATTAGCTACCCAGTAACAGATTTTTTTAATTATTAGAAAGATATTGAGCTGGGAGGGACTTCTGTATCCTTTGTTTACTGAAATATCTCCAGTACCTACAACAGTGACCCACTCCTAGCAGGCAGCTAATAAATATTTGATAAATGAATGAGCTGCTAATAACCCATCCCTAAATATAATCACCTGCTCATTTAAAATTATAATCAGACTGCCAATTAAAAAAATAATTATACTTTTCTGAAATATTACTATCTTAGTTATATAAAATCAACACATACACACACACATGCATACATCCCAGAAGACTCAAAACATGATTGTCTTATCAAAAGTTCATTGAAAAGCCCATCATATGGTTAAGTTGTTATTTGAAACTTAACTTCAAGTTCTTCTGGACTTAAAGCCAAAAATCGGATATTTTTACCTTATAACCCTAGAGTTTATAAAACTCTTACATTATAGATAAATATTTTCTCTTTATTTTTTCATATAATAAAATGCCCTGAAATTATGCTTCCTAGAGCAAGGACATTATTTTATTTTATTTACTTTACTTTTGAAGAATACTATTTTGGAACAGAATTTTGCTAAAAGATTGCAGAAACATCACATTAGTGGTAGGATCATTAAAGGAACCAATCATGTGATCTAGAAACTAGTTGTGTTTTTTTTTTCCCCCTTAGAGTCAAGCCTTATCACCAAGCCTTACAACCAGCACCATGATATTCATTTCTACAAGTTTCAAAACTGCTATTATTCAGAGAATGATCTATGAAGCAGTTTGGATAATTAATCTTTCCATCACCTCTCCATCTACCCTCTGAACCCTTTGTAGGATGCATTCATTCAAGCAACAACAAACCATTTATTGATCACCTATTATGTTCTTAGCCCTGGGCATACACATATGAGTAAGAGACAATATATGATATGAATATGTTTATTTTGTGGTTGAAGCCAAAGTACATAACAAGCATTTTAGAAATAGCCAAATAAGTATCGCTACAGATGTATCTACAATACAGTAGTATTAGCATAGTGGTTAACAACATAGCGGTTAATAGTTTTGTCTGAGAGGTTCACTGAATGTTTCACAGTCTCACAGATGTAAGAGTGATAAAGGCTGAACTCACTGCATGGTGTAAAATGCAACTAAAAATCTGGGAATTCTAGGTAGTACAAGATCATTCAAATACTATTTATGATGAACTCCCCATGTTCCAGGCAATGTGCTAAATGCTTTAGGTGTATTAAGAATAGATTGTACATATGTACATGCATCCGTACGTAGATAGGTGATAGATCAATGAAGATAGACCATCAGTTACATATTTTGTTAAGGCAATTAATAGCTTGTATTATAATTATTTGTTTACATAGATGCCTTCCCTCTACAGACCATGAGTCCCTTGTGGACACTGTCTTATTCAGCTGTGTGTCCCCAGAAACAGCTAAGGTTCCTTCTCCATGGCAGACATTCCACAAAGATTTCTTGAACTAATGAACACCTGAACCAACAATCTCTGTGGCATCTCTCAAGTCAATTAATATTTCTACACCTCAGATTTTTTCAATCTAGTTGGCCTCTAAGGGCCTTTTGAGTTAGAAAATCCTATAAACTTTTCCCTCTAAGTTCCGTATTTGCTGGTTTCTATAAACCTTAGCTACAGGAGTAAGAAAGAGAATATGGCTGTTTCAGGATCCGGGTAAAAGCTGCCTGCACATCCTTTATTCTTGAACCCATCCATTCCAGGGACACAAAATGTTCATTAATTGCCTGTAGGTTGAGATCTATTTTATGTTTATGAATTTTCTAGAATTAATTAATTAGTTTGAACACACAAATACAAAAATAACATAATAAAAGCACAATCTAACAGATTCTAACCTTAAAGCAAACAATCGATGCATACCACAAATGAACCAAAGTCTCTATCGATGGAGAAGAAGCTTCCGGTTTGTCTGTTTCCAGTACTTTTCTACTTTCTCCTCTCCTAGAGGTAACTACTGTCCTAAACTGAGTGTGTTATCTTTTCTATACCAAAAGAGCAAAGTCCACAGCCAGAAGTGGATGAAATTCATAATGAGGGTATTCTGGAGAGACATGATCTAACCCTCAAAGTCTCAGCAATGCCCAGGTTCATCACTACTGATCCCCAAGGAACAAGACAGTTGCCAACCAACTCCGGTGCATACAGAGGATGGCCAAAAGATCCCTGCAGAAAATCAAGCAAATGCTTGGGTAGAAAAATCATTGTGACCACTCACTGCCCCTTCATGTGAGGCCTTCAACCTATAGCCTGAGAATTTATAGTGTAGTAAGAAGCTGCATTCAGTGGTCATTAGCTGAGGCTTACAGTCATTGTTCTTGATTTGTGACCTTGAGCAAGTTACTTAACCTCTCCCTACTTCAGTCATGTCTATAGAGTGGAGGTGAGAACTGTGTCTACCTCATAGAGTTGTTCAGAGTAAGTGAATTAATGCATGTAGGATGCTTTCAAGAGTATCTGGCAGAGGGCACCTGTGTGGGTTAGTCGTTAAGCATCTGCCTTCAGCTCAGGTGATGATCCCAGGGTCCTGGGATGGAGTCCTCATCAGGCTCCCTGCTTGGTGGAGTGGGTTAAAGTCTCCTTCTGCTCCTTTCCCCACTTGTGTGTGCTCTCTCCCTCTCTCTTGCAAAAATAAATTTAAAAAATCTTAAATTAAAAAAAAAAGAGTATCTGGCATATAGTGAGCATGCAATAAATGTTTAAAGTTATTACATTCTATGTCCACAAACAAAATTTTACAAAGGGATGTGCAATTTCCTCTCCACCATCTCCAGAAATCTGTCAGCGACAGGCACCTCCTCAGAAAAGTCACGCACTTCTGGAAAGCACACAAATGACCAGAACTCCATGTTTGTAGTCGCCTTACAGTGTGGATAATAAAACACGAAAGGCCAGGCAACCTTGCTTCTCATCTCTGTTCATTTATTCGAGGCCCATCTTGAGCAGCACCTACTAGACACCAGTCCGTGCAGTATGCCCTACGGATAGAGGGTGATGGAATCAGAGGGGACACTGCCAGCTATCACACATTAAGCACAGAACCGCACCAAGATTTGACTAAAGGTAGGATACTTCATTGGCTGTCACAAAATGTTTACCCCTCTCTGAGCTTCAACTTTGTCATGCATAAAATAAGGGCAGTAACACTTGCTTTCTCTCTCCTTCATATTGCTGTGAACTTAAGTAAAACCATTTCTATAACCCCCCTTTGTGAAAGCCGAGACATGATCTGAATAAAAGTGTTCATGATATTGACACCCTTCGGCTTGCTTGCGGAGATCTGGTCCCCCAGGAAACATTCTCATGTCTCTCCAGGCAGGGAATGAACCGTGGGAGCCTTGTGTCACGAAGCTTAGGTAGAAACCTATGTGACAACCACGACGCCCCTCGTGTGCACTGACCGTAGGCGCCTAAACACAATGGCAGGATATAAAAATTAAATGTAGTATAGCATCTGAAAACTGAAGAAAAGAGATGTTCCTTCTCTTCTGATAAGGTTAATGATTTGATCTTCAGAGGAAGACCAAAATAAAGTACTGTCTTTTGCCACCTTCCTCATAAATTCTGTCTAAATTCCTAGACACAACAATGACAGAATTCATGGAAATACTCCTAACCTGGAAGGTCAGCTTTTGGTACTTCATGGAGGGGAGCGAGGGAGACCCAGCAGCTGCCGACCACACTCAGTGTGTGACCAGGCTGGCAAACCCAGAAACCCTCATTTTAAGAACTACCTGCTCTATGGGGCACCTGGGTGGCTCAGTGGGTTAAAGCCTCTGCCTTCGGCCCGGGTCGTGATCTCAGGGTCCTGGGATCAAGCCCCGCATTGGACTCCGCTCTGCAGGGAGCCTGCTTCCTCCTCTCTCTCTGCCTGCCTCTCTGCCAACTTGTGATCTCTGTCTGTCAAATAAATAAATAAAATCTTAAAAAAAAAAAAAAAAAAAAGAACCACCTGCTCTGCTAAAAAAGAGCAGGTAATTTAAAGGGTTCCACTGATTTCCAGTGCTCAATTATTCAAAACAATTTAATTTTAAGATAATTTTAAATTTAAAAATAATCTAATAAATTGATATTGTAAAGAAGGGACTATTCCCCAGCCTGAATATTAAATCTCAGTTTTCCTTATTTCAGGAGTAGCCTCCCTTACTAGAAATGTCATGTTACTGACAGTTTACTAGGTACATGCTTAAGATTTTGTTCCAAAGCTAATATTTTAATAAAATATATAACATAACAAATATAATATTGAAATAAATTATATTCATCTTTCTATAAATTGGTTTACATTTTGATTTTAAGTACCTCTCTCTCCAATTTGGCGTTTTAAATATTTAAATTGCTTTCATATGCTCGATACTTTGTCTCTTCTATGTAGTTAGCCTTGACAGCTGTTTATTATAAAAGGCAAAATAACCAAATAGATGTCCTGATACATATTTTTTGTACTTCGGCGTCAGCAAAGACATTAATTTTCAATTAACAAAACAGTAAAATCCTAGTAATAGAGCACAGAAGTTCCTACTTTTAAGTAAACGTCTTGTGTTTTTTGTTTTTTGTTTTCATTTTATCACATTATCTTATCCAAATCAATTTAAGTATAGTGCTATTATTTTCTGGTTTTGGCTCCATACAAAATGCTAGGATACTGGGTCAAGTGTTCTGTAACCAACTTATCCTTGGTTGTTCCTAGATAAAATTTAGCAGAAAAATTCAAAAATTATAATGATGGATTTACATCAGAGCTGCAATATAATTGCACACAAACTATTAGGAGCCCATTTGAACTCTGATAGAGTGGCTCATTATTTGTGGTTGTCTGACAAGAGCACAATATTCTCAGCAATATTTTATATGATATAAAAGGTTAGGTTTGAAAAATTAGCATCACAAATGTCACATTTACTTCCAGCAGGAAATGTGCAACAATATGTGACAATACTGAATAAAATGTTGAAACATGTTTTCCTTTTGTTTTACTTTACTCATTTTTGTAATACAACACTGGTTACTGGAAAATGCCTTACAGCTTTATTCAAAACACATGTTCAAAGATTTGAATGAAAAAACTTTGACTCTCTCTGGAACATCTAACCGATATATCATTTGTGAGCTTTAAATTTTTTCTTACTGTCAGGAACACTTTTATGTCTTTAAGATTTATTTAAACTAGTTTATTATATAATGAAGCTTGTCAGATCATAGGAATAAAGTCAAACAAGATGTGCTATATCAAAGTATAACATTTAACATATAGATTTAAGTATACATATCAAGTACAATGCAATCAGGCAAAGTTTAATCTGAAAATGCAAATGTTTCAGATTATTAAAGCCACATCTGTCCTTTGAAGCACAACTTAGACTGTTTATCAAAAAGCTATGTGTATTCTCTCCTACCCTAGACTTTGTAACAACAGATTTCTTTTCTTAAGAACTTTTTAATTTCACTTTAGAGTTCGGGTTTTAAAGACTTAACCACCAAAGAATATAAGATCACAAATGGAAAATTAAAAATCTTTACAATGTGTCCTATTGTAATTGCAATGTTTTGTTGTTGGTAAATTGGGATAATGTTTCAAAAGGCTTTTCTCCAGGGTTTAAGAAAAATTCTAAATGCTTTTGGAAATCAATTCAATGTCATCCTAGCTTCAAAATGCGTGCATAAACACATTATTAAAATTTTTCAATATACAGTTTTATAATACATTTGGCTTTCTGTGCCTTGGTCAGCAGAAACCATCAAAAGCAGCAGTTTAGCTGGTAAAAAGTGACTTCGAAGGCTGAGGAGAAAGTAGGACAGAGCTTTGGGTTCTAAGTCCCTGAAGTTCTAAAACCTTAAATTTATGTATGTAAAAAAGAGGCTCTGTTGTATTCTCTAATATATGTTTATTGGATGTGTATGTGTGTGTGTGTGTGTGTGTGTGTGTGTATAAAATAGAAAAGATACATAAACCACCCTCAGTACTATTATTACATCTGAACGTCTGGGAATGCAATGACTTGTTGCAACATTATCCTAGAACAGACCTAGTTTCTGCTCAAAGCTATGATCCGTTATGGCACACATAAGAACTGAAAACGACATAGAAGCTTTGGGTGTTCATTTATTTACAAAAGTGACTTAAGGATGAGAGCTCATTTTTATCTTAGATTATAAAGGCTCACATGTATGGCAGTCTTGTTATAAAAAAGCAATAGTTTATAAAAATTAATTGGAATCTCTGGTACCTATTATGGCAGAGTTAAAAAATTAAATATGTATCTTTAAGTCTGTGAGCGCTGCACTGGGGAGCGGAGATCCGCTGCTTGTGACTCTAGATCATTGAGGTGATTTCTTTAAGCGTAGCTAGTTGCAATCACAGCACAAACTCTGCTTATGCAAAACCTAGAACTCAAAGACTGCTGGAACCGGAAACTCTGTACATTGGCTCCTCAGTATCTTGGGTTTAATTTATAAGTTATAATCTGGCTTCAGTCACCAACAGGGACGAAGGGAAAGTGGCAGCTCACAGGAGCTTCCGTTTCACCTCCTACGTTGTTGATTACTAGTACCTCCGTGACTCCACAGGCAGAGCAAACAATTGCTAGACGACTGTGCTGATGCTCTTTTTAAGAAAACAGGGTCAGGAGTTAGCTTGAAAGGTTAAAGGGAACACATGATTCTGTAATAGCATAAACTCTGTCATAATCTATCTGGAAAAGAAGACCGTTGACAAATGAAATATAGAGGAGTGCCTTATATTTCCTTTTCTTTTTTTTTTTTTAGATTTTTATTTATTTATTTGACAGAGAGAGAAATCACAAGTAGGCGAAGAGTCAGGCAGAGAGAGAGAGAGAAGCAGGCTCCCGCTGAGCAAAGAGCCCGATGCGGGGCTCGATCCCAGGACACTGAGATCATGACCTGAGCCGAAGGCAGCGGCTTAATCCACTGAGCCACCCAGGCGCCCCTATATTTCCTTTTCTAAATAATTGTGAGACTGACAATTTTTCTGGAACCTGAAGGTGAAGTCTTCGAAATCATGAAGGGCTGTTAATGAAACTCAATCTAGTTTCAACACGAGAAACAGTATGGGGAAGAGCTGAAGTCCTAGGGAAACAAATGAAATCATAAAACCCTTTTAGACGGATACTCGCTGCGGTCTAGAGCTGCTCCAGGTAAAACGGGGTGGTGAGGGGGGGCAGGCTGAATTAACCTACATCTCAGTAGTGACTGCTCTTTTCTCTTCCCTTCTATTTTACAAATGCCCAGAGGCATTTCTGCAGTGGAACATCTTGCAAATTCTAAAAATAAAGTAATAAAGTTTGATTCCTCAACTTTCACAATATTTTGACAGATTCTTCCAACTTTAATTTCCTTTTTGTAATGGTAGTATGATTTGCATTATGTTACATTGCTTCACTTTACCATAAAAAAAGTTCATCTCTAGAGAACTGCTCTGAAATTATACACCATTTTAATAGACCTCCCCTCAGAACTGAATAAAAATCATTTTCTCATTGTAATCTTATATCGTCATGGTGAGCGGGATCTCACTGTAGACCTGTACTTGAAGCCAGGTTTGAATTTTCTTGAAGAAATTTTGAACGATAGTCCCGTAACTGGTTCTTATCACCGCCCCCCACCCCCGAAAGTCATTTACATAAAGGAAATGACCAGAACTGATTTACTTAAAATTTGGAGAAGTTACAAAAACAGAAAAATCCTATTCAATGTGTTACTGGATTCCTGCATACAGAGAGAGAGAGAGTGTGTGTGTGTCTTTTGGTGGGGAGGGGTGAGAGTCTTAAAAAAAAGCAGCTCTGGCACTTGGAAGGCCAAGTGGCAAGCACAACAATTATGGTGAAATGTGCTCTGCGACAAAAACTGCTCCCGAAACACCACCTTGCTAGGAAATCAGCAGAGTGGAGGTACTACTGGAGAAACCTCTCAAAAGAAGGCATCTGGCCTTTTATGAAACCAAAACAAAAACACACAGAACAATATTCCTAATGTGCCTTTTATCCACAAATAAAGCGCATTTATTCTGACCGTTTTTGTGATGTGAACTGATGATGTTTATCAGAGGGTCGAGACAGAGAGTAGGAGACACTGAAGCGGGGGTGGGGAGGCTGCGGCTGAGGCATTGAAAATGATGTTAACGTGATCCTGGCAGGCTATAAAGTCACTCAGGGAAAAAAGACCAATGTTCAAGAGGGTAAAGAAAGCAGTCTGGAACGTCACATTTCTTATCACTACTCTTACCTCACTAGGTACCTAAGCCCATGCTTCCAGCACCCCATACCTTCTCTACTACCTAAGCAAGAAGCGTAATCACTTCTCCCCAGGCTCATCATCGACCGAACTTACTCCTCTGACAGAAAGGAGGTCTCTGCGACCTTGGGTGCACTGGACATGGCAGCCAAGCACAGCCCCACTGTACAACGTGAATGAGAATTATTGAGCCGTCCTCCTCCATGCCTGACACTTTCTAGAGCTTTCTGGCCTATAAAATTCCCCACGAAGATGCCGCGATGACTGGCTAGAGCACGCTTCACTGATGAGAAGTGACAAACCAGAGCACTATTTTTGTTGCTGAATTTTAATTTCCAAAATACTAATGCCACAGTAATTTGTGTAACTGTAACTCATCATGAGCCCTATATATATTTTTTCAGTTCATGTTTTTAAATAGTCAAGTTTCAATTATCTTCAAAGGATCAGATGCCCTGCAGTTTATTTCTGACAAATCATCCATTTTATTGTTTCTGACGTTGTTACCAGCTCTGCTTAATTAAACGTTTATTTACATAAAGGGGATATTTCCTTAATCCAACCCAGGATTTTAGGAGGGAGAAATGGTTTAGGAATAAAAACAATTTCCCTTGCACATACGAACAAGGAAATAGTACTTCTGCATGAATGCTGACTCCCAGAATGAAGTAGAAGTGGTGATGAAACTGACTAGAAGGATAGGGTACAAAAAGGAGGCAGCGTTTCCAGCCTTTCGCGAGACATCTATTAGCCGCGTGTGACTGTGTCTGAGTTATGGAGAATTTTCAGATTAGAGATACTCTCCGATGAATGATAAAACAGCTCTGACAAAGCTAAACAGAAAGGCTGTGGAAAAGTTTCACCCAACTTAATGACACAAAGAAATGGAAGAGTGGCCCAGAGTAGCTACCTTGCTAGCCCATCGTTTTGAAAAGCAGTAGAATGCATGTATGCAGATTTGAAAAAGGGATATATATAGTCCATTACCTGTCTGCTTTGAAGTCACCAGATTTTAGTTAACACACACACACACACACACACACACACACACACACACCCGCGTGCGCGCATGCCGCACCAAACAAAACTCCCAATTGACAAGATGAAACAGTGTGAGTGGCTCAAGATTCTTATTCACAGTTGCATAACAGGCTCCTTGATCTGCAATATGCTTGGCAGTAATAGCAAGAACAGATATTGTGCAAGTTACAAATTAACTAGAACGTCATTAACCAGTGCTAAGAAGACAGTGTCTGGTGTTGTCTTCAGTAAATTGGCTATTTGAGGAAAATTTTTTTTCCTAGCTATGCCTTTGCCCATAATGCCCCAAAGAATATAGCCACAATCACATTATCACTTCTCTTCCAAAGAATATCAATCGGTTATATGCAGGGATTTAAAAAAAAATCAACCACTACACCACATCAATGCTACCCACTGGCTAGAGACCTAGTTCAGTTCCTTTGAAAGCTTCTGGAAAAATAAATTTCTCGATTAATTTCACAAAAGGCTATTACTGAAACCAGACTGAATACTTGCACGTCCAGCCTGTGGATGCTCCAGTCATCGACAGGGTGACTATCTCCTCTACGACTGCGAGACAAGGACAGGACTTTAAAAGACACCATCTCTTTACTCTTTGTTTTCCTAGCCACAAGGAATACTAACTTCGAGAACTTTTTAAGGACTTCTCATTTATGCATTCTCCTTTTTCTTTTTCTAGTAGCATTATTAGGGTTCCTACTTGCAGAGTGGCAGGTTTCCTGGGTCACCCATTTTATTAATCACACTTACTTCAATGTCCTCGCCGGGATTTGATGAAGATGTTGAAATGAGAAATAATACCATGCAACAATTAAAGTAATTCTATGTAAGATCTGATCGCTGGCCAACTTTGAAAACATGGAATTGGTTACTTATTTTTGTATTGCATTTATTTAAACATTTTAATGCATGCTTTTACAGATTAAGAATATAACTACACATGTTGGCATACAATTTCGTAAAAGAGCTTGTTTAACTATAGCTTTATCTATGAATGTTATATATCTAATACGGCAGAATAGCAAGTACTTATGTGTTATTATAATCAGATATTTGTTTAGTTTTTTTTTTTTTAAATAAGTGTTTTATTTTGTCTGGTTAATGTAATTTTACCAAAAGCCAGTCATTTAAAATATTTTGACATTAGCCATTGAAATGGAAGACTTTTTATTAATTGTAATGATGGCAGTACATATTATTAAGACACAAAAGGTAAACAAATGTAACTAAAAGGGTAATGGGCAGCTACCAAATACAAGTAAATAGCTAATTTATCTAAGGCTCAGATTCTCTAGGCCACAGATGAGAAAATGCCTAGGGTTTTATTACACTGAATTCTGGGGAAGTTCCTTTCATTTTGTATTTTAGATGATTTCACAGATATTAAAGATTCCATTAGATGAAGTTGATCTTCAGCCAGTTTCTAACTTTCCAGAATTTATTTCCGGACATAGAGTCTTTAAAATATGGGCAGCAGTTCTCTCTATAAAATAATGCTCTGCTTCCATGATCAACACCAAGATCCCATAAAGATGTGGCTGACTTGCGCCAAGGCCAGAATGCACTAGTGTATTTGTTTGCAGAGCACGAGGCAACTTCACTGGAAGTCAGGTCAGTCAAATGTTTCAACACATATCTGTCTAATCCCCAGGGCTCTGGAGCATGCACTATACATGGTTTCCCCCTTAGTTACTGTGGATCTTTCCTTCCCTGCTTCTTCAGATGCTTAGAAGAGATAGGTGGGGGGAGGGGAAGCGAAGCATCCTTAATTAAAGCATTCAGAATGATACCTGACCTTTCACTTGTGTTGACCAAATGGTTTATGTTTTTTTCAATCACGGCCATCTATCATCCTTAATTAGCATCTACCCAATAAAACAGCTCACTTCTGAAGTATATTAATTACTGTTTTACGACTTTGGTTCCTATTATCTTAGCTGTACAGCAACAACTATAAAAAGCGTGGCATTTCCCGGCACAAAGGGGCAGTATATGTTACGTGTGATTCATGTAAGTTACATTAATATTTAGAAGAGTGGTCTGGAATAAGCTGCTTGTTCTCACTCATGCCCTAAGGAGTTGTTTCAATTTTCAGTACTAGAAATAAGTCTTTCTGGGAGAGACAAGGGAGCAAAACTTTCTGCTCTGGGAATTTCAAAATCATTCAAGTTATGAGTGGCAAATCCAAACAATAAAGGACGATGCTAGGTTTAGAAGAAATATTCTATTCTATAAATTTCATAACCACAGTATGCAGGGGAAATTCCCTTTCGGGTATTTGTGCATAACACAGAGAATTGAGAGTCATTTTACTGTTAGTTTCTAGGTACATGACTTAATTATTTTCATGATTTGGCCATGTGGAGTCCTGTAAATAACAGATTTTTTTTTTGCAATATTTACTGAAAATTATTCACCAAGGATTGTTATGAATTTAATATTATAAGATGTTACTAAGATCATAAAAAATTTTGGTTGCCTTAGAGAAATGAATATAAAATGAAAGGAAGAAAGAGAGAGAGAAAGAAAAGAAAAGAAAAGAGAAAAAAGAAGGAAGAATCAGTTGGAGAATTATTACTAAAACTTCTCAGAACTCACAAAATCTATGAAAGGAAGAAATTCTCTTACAGCCTATGGTTTATTTCCATCACTATACAATCATAATGATAGAAAGGACCTCAGGCCTCCTTCATGACTTTGTTTAGGACCATAAATAAATCCACTGAGCCATGAGAACTTACTCTGGGATGGGCAGATGGAAGGAAAGAATGAAGAGAGGATTTTCTAGAGGAAGGAAATTCACAGCACTTTGCAGAAGCTATTCCTAGCAAGTGCTACTATAATAAAACTAGTTTGTGCACTTCTCTCACGTTGCAATTTAAACATCTCTTGTCCCATCATCAGTGAGCAGAGAGAATGGTTCTTTACTGTCTTCTTTGAGTCGTGAAAATTATCTTTATTTAGGATGTCCATTAGTGGGCAGAAGGAACATACGGTGCAATGGCACTTGAAATTAACCAGCATCCAGATTTCACTTATCAAAATATTAAGAGATATTAAATTATTTCTGTAATGTATATACAGAGAGTTGAGGCAAATTTTTAATTTCAAGCAAAGAAAGCTTAAGCAAAATAAAATATGGGGAGCAGAGTATTTTTAAAACCATGCATGTGGATGTAGTATTTTATATAAAAGACTAAAGATAGAAATTCCATTTGCCCATAGGTTGTAAATGTAGCAGACCATCATGGTGCAGGCTTCTCTAGTCACTAAGGAAAAAAAATAATGGCTCTCCAGATTCAAAAGGAAATTAAAATTAAGTGTAGAGTGAACTTGCTCTCTTCCTGAACTAAAAGAGGGAAAGCTAAAGACAATAATGTTTTACTGCCCAACTTTTTAAACTCTAAGTGCATAAAGCAGAGGATTAAGTGAAAAATCAGGTTCATAAAAAATGCATAAATGGTATTTAAAAGGTTGCCATAACAAAAGCATAATTTTATGAACTTTTCTTGTCATAAAACACAAATTTAGTCATATACTGGTTATAAAGTCAGTGTAATTTGAATAAACTTCTAGGGACAATGGCAAGTTATTTTAGATTTTTGTTTTGTTTTGTGCTTCTGTTCACTATAAAGAAAATGCACAAACACACATGTCTCCACACACCTTCATATTTTCTTTCCTGGTGAAACTCTTATCATTTTGCTTTTATAATTAGTTGGTACCAATTTGAAATTCTTCTCAGAAGCTATCATAACTGCATAAGCACCTTTACTATACTGCACACAAAAGCATAATGAAAAGAAAGCATTTCAGTCATAATTAATGACACAGTATTAGAATGACTGTAATTTTTTAAAAAAGCAAATATGCTTCCAAAATTCTGTTATTCCCAGCTTACATGTAGTCACGGTCATACTACAGTGACATTAGCTCAATAATTCTCATTTATTACTGATATTACTAATAAATAATGCACTCTGAAAATACTGCCTGTAATATCTCCTACTGTTAATTACTATTAAAAAGTAGTCCCCTTTCTCACTCTTATCTGGAAGGAGTTTTTACACGTACCCCTTTCCCCACTTTACCACCTATGATATGCTGTAGTTTATAGTTTCAGGAACTTGAAGCATAGAGTTCTAACAAAAGAAAAAAAGAAAGGAAAAAGGAAAATGATACAAGTTTGTAGATTTTAAATTATAAAATATGCTTTACCACAAAGGAATATATGTTCAGAAAATTCGCAGAAAAAATATTTTCATTTGTTTAAGCATAAGGAAATATGCATAAGCTGTTGAACCTGATTCATAAGCAACTACATAACAATTGTTGGCAATACTGAACTCAAATTGGAACTAGTAATTACCACAATAAAATTTCAGAGAAGGAACTGTTTCCCTAGGAAGTATGGCAGGCTCCCGCTACTGAAGTTTGGCCAACTAATCAACCTTCTATTCAACATATAGCCTGTGGTTCCTCTTTTGCCTCAGAGAATCTATTTTTGAAGAAAATCATATTGTAACAAACAAGTAATTCTAATTAAAAATGCTAGGAAGAGCTAGGTCAGAAATTTCGTTTCTGCCTAACCAGCAAACAGCAGTCCCTGGTTTATATATACTTTGCAATTCTAGGTCTTCAATATTTGCACAAAATTATGAATTTTCATAAATGTTTGAGTTTCAAAAGGACCAACACGATCAAGCAAACGAGAGAACGAGAAAAATATTGGGAGCTGCAGCTAATACAATGATGTCCCTGATTTCCACCCGAAGTTTTAACAAGGAATGAACAACATTATCCTCTACTTCTGAAAATGCCTCAAAAGAAAGTTCAAAAACCACTTACCATACTTACATGTTTACTTTTTTCTGCGGCTAATATTGTAAATAAAATAATTCCTTTAAACACTTGCATTTTTCAAAAACACAATTATAGCCATTATAAAGAAATCATGTCATTATATAATTTTAAAATCTACAGTCCCTGTGAGAGAAATAGTAATAAGTTGGGGTTAATTAGAATATTTTCCTTAGTATCTGTAGCCTATCATAGCTTTAAGAAGTAAAAAAACAAAAACAAAAACAAAAAACAAAACAAAACAAAAAACCAAAACAAACAAAAAAACCCCAGGGATGCCTGGGTGGCTCAGTGAGTTAAGCCTCTGCCTTCAGATCCGGTCATGATCTCATGGTCCTGGGATCGAGTCCCGCATTGGGCTCTCTGCTCAGCAGGGAGTCTGCTTCCCCCTGCCCCCGCCTGCTTCTTTGGCTACTTATGATCTCTCTCTGTCCATGAATAAATACAAATCTTAAAAAAAAAAAACAAAAAAAAACCCAAAAACCCCAAAACCAAAAAACATTTGAGTGGATTATGAGAGAATTGTGACACAGAAATACCAGGATTTTACAATTTCCAGACATGGTATTGGGGGAATAAATGTTTAAGAAAACATAAAACTCAGAAGATTAATAGTTATTATATATATTATTATATCTCTAATATTATATCTATAACATAACAATATCTATTGTACATATATATGTATATATAAAGAAAAAAGAACTAAGGAGTGTAATTTCTGATTCTTAACTTAGAGATGTGCCATCAGGTAACCAACAGCCTATGGAAATATTCAAAAGGCTATGGACCAAGAGAAGTGTTCCTTTATAACTTGCAGCAGTACCCAGGTGTCTAGAAGTGCTACTGTAGCGTCAGCTTCCAGGGGGCAGTTCTGCAACCTTCTCTGAACTATTATTCTGATACTTCTTCACAACTGATTAGAAACTCTAATAGAAGACTGAGTTCCACCACAGGCAGGAATTTCTAATGTCAAACAGGTTCAGTGTTGTAGAGATATTAATGCATCTCCAGCTTAGACCCCAAATTTTGGAATCAGGTCATATCTTTTGAATGTAAAATATTCACCGACAGATCCTAAGGTTGAGAGTTACACAGTAGTAAGTTTCAGTAGAACATGGTATCCTTAGTCTCTTCATCTATATAGCAAATACTCAACAGGCAATAAGACCTTACTATACAGACTATTTCTTCAGTATACTTTTTTTTTCCTCATTTAATATCCTCTCATGTCAATAAATATAAAGCGTCCACATTGTCCTCCTTCATGTGTTATGTGCATAGTTATCCACGGCATAATCCATGCTATCCAATGCTACAATTGCTTCTAAATCTTCCTCCCTCCCTTTCTTTCCTCCTGTCTCCTTTTCTTTCTCTAACATGAATAATACGTGATGAGCATCCAAATGTTTTCTCCTTTGAGAAAACTAGAAAACTTTTTAAGTTAACTAGAATTCTTTCTATATTTCTAGCAAGGTATGCTGATTTAAAATTCTACTATGTGTTGTAGTCAAACAGATACCCCAAAAGATATAACAATTTGTATCATCAAAGTACTCCCTAGCCCATACCCACCCAATCTGGTAGAAAAATAGAATTCCAGGGGTGCTTGGTTGGCTCAGTCGGTTCAATGTCTGCCTTTAGCTCAGGTCATAATCTCAGGGTCCTGGGATTAAGCCCCACATAGGGTTCTGCTCAGTGGAGAGCCTGCTTCTTCCTTTCCCCAAGCCCATTCGTGTTCTCTCTCGCTATCTCACTCTCTTGCAAATAAATAAAACCTTAAAAAAAAAAAAAAGGGCAGAATTCCATTTTTATTCAAATGTATACTCTATTTATCAATAATGGGGCTAAACCTCACTTAATATGCTTATTGGTCAGCTGTATTTCTTCTTTTCCTGAACTCGACTCAGTCTTAGTGCCACATACTCACTGTTGAGGAAACATGTTTTAAACACATTATAAATTTAATCATAAAGACTAAAAATATTAGACTAGGAATACTACCTGCCTTTTTACATGGTTGGCTTTACAGGTCTGTGTAGATCCAGCAGTTAAGAGAGTCCACACGAACCCAGAGGCTGCATTACAAAATTCTACTTAAAAAACGTCACTCAGCTAGCTTCTAAGAAATTTTTTTTGAACACATACTACAGAGTGTATAGGTACTACAAGGTACTTGTGTTTAGGGGGATAAAATAATAAAGTAGGGACAATTTCCTCACTTGGGTTTATCTTTTCAAGTTACCTAGAAAGGCATTTCTAAAAAACTGACACTTTTTATAGTTAACAGATTTAGTACTTAAAATAATAAATACTTATCCATTCAGCAAATGCTAGTTGAACACTTACCCAAGACTAAAGGGAAATTAAATGTTGATCTTGCATAACTTACAGTCTGGTGTATGAGGCTCAACAGGACAGACTGAAGTCTAATTCACATGAGAAAATATTGTGACTTAAAGATTCCTTTGCATTGGAAAGACTCCATAGGGGGAACTGTACCTGGCCTGCAGCTGACTGATACACACCACCTACAGGGGTCTGTCTGGTGAAAAAAATAAAATAAAAATCAAGAAACAAAATCTACTCCTTATGAAATGTTTATCTTGAATTCTAAATATAGAGATGCTTAGTGTAACAGAACCCCACAAAAGCCAAGACTTCTGCCAATTTCTTAAAGAATTTGATCTTTTGTAAAAATTTAAACCTAAATACACCCCTCTTATATGCATTTTTCTATATTTGATGACATCACAAATCATCAATAGCTAAGATACATCTATATCTATATCTATATCTATATCTATCTATCTATCTCAGTGGGATAAACGGGATGGCAAAGAAAGCTTCCATATTAACAAGGGGTAAACGTATCACAGATTTTTTTTTAAGATTTTATTTATTTATTTGAGAGAGAAAGTCTGTGTACATGAGCAGGGGGAGGAGCAGAGGGCGAGGAAGAAGCAGACCCCCGCTGAGCAGGGAGCCGGACTTGGGGCTCAATCCCGGGACCCTGAGATCATGACCTGAGCCCAAGGCAGACAGACGCGTAACCAACTGAGTCACCCAGGCGCCCCATACGGATGTTGTTTTTAATAAACGACTGGCACCGGGAAAGTAAGCACTGAAAGCATGACACAATCTCTGGAAGTATTTCTTATAAAATTCACCTCCAAACATTTGACCACAGCAGCAGAAAGCCCTTAGGGTAGTGCTGGATCTGGAAAGAACCAGATAACTTCAAAGACCAGATAATACAGAGAGGGGGATGGTTTGTCGCTCCCCCATGAAGCAAAAGCTCTTAGAAACATCCAACAGAGATGGAAGAGGGCAGGGTTCGCAGGGACACAGTTTTATTCGTATTTCTATAACTTGGATTGCATACCGTTTGCTTCAATTCGCTTTATGTATATGATGTAGTTTAAAGGTGCTCAGGGAATTTTCTTTTGTTCAGACTAAAGATGACCTTGGAAGTCAGACAGACCATCACAAGCACCAATCCCAATCCCATTTAGCAGCATGTGATCTTAGGAAATTTACTTTTCCTCTCTGAGCTGCTTTGCTTAATCTATAGCTTTTAAGAGAAAGATTAAATGCAATACTATACAAAACACTTAGCAGAGTGCCTGGAATGAAGGAAATACTCAATAAGCAGTAGCTATTATTATCAAGAAGTATCAATACAAATAAAGAGCTCAACATTAAAATGGCTATCAGGACATCTATAGCTTTTATAGAGTTTATAGGGGAAAATGTCAGTTTATAGATTATGCTCTGAATAGAAAGGATGAATACTTAAGGAATAGGAAAACTGATGCCTTCTTAGGTGTGTTGAGTTTTTACCTAGGGAGCGGTTGATTTTGTTTTCTCCTTCCGTTTAATGTTATTTTCCCTTGACTCTGCCTAATGTCACCACAGGTAGCATTATCTGATGCAGGAACACTGCACCAAACTAAGAAATTATCTTAATGTGTAACCTCTCACTGTAAGACTAATGCACGTAGAGGACGGATATATTATGGGAAACAATTTTTACACACGTATCTACTTATTAAATCCCTTTCACTAACAAGTTTTGAAATACAAGTCTTCTTTGAAAAGATTCCTTTTCATTAATGATTATGCTTGAATGTGAAGGAACCTCTTGGAAGTGCCACTCTAGAGTAATTAGTTAACAGGACTGGCCATTGCGTTATTTTTCCATGCTAATGATTTGATTCAATATGAAGGTGAAAATTATGTGCATGCCAGACATAAGACAGTAAAATTATTAACACTGGCTAGAAAAAAGGCTTACTACAAAATATTTAGAAATATTTTAGATTATAATTGAATGTTAAATGCTATGCTCCTTTTTTACATTTATAAAGAAAAGTACTAGGTCAGGTTTATCACTTTGCATTGTGTTGATATTCTTCCAGTCACCAATCCCCCTATTCCAAGTACGGAGGGACGGAACAGATTCAGAAAAAGGTGCCTGGCAAATAAGATGTATCCATATTTGCCCTGACTGCTCATTTTTAGATCAGAAAGTTCAAGTATGGGGTGCCCGGGTGGCTCAGTGGGTTAAGCCTCTGCTTTCAGCTCAGGTCATGATCCCAGGGTCCTGGGATCGAGCCCCGCATCGGGCTCTCTGCTTAGCAGGGAGCCTGCTTCCCCCTCTCTCCCCCCTTGCCTCTCTGCCCACTTGTGATCTCTCTCTCTGTGTCAAAATAAATCAATAAAAATCTTAAGAATAAAAAAAAAAAGAAAGTTCAAGTTTATAAATAGTTATTTAAAAGGCTGGCTGCCACTTAGAATTAATGAAACTAAGAAGCAAAATGTGTGACCTAGCCAAGGCGATTTATCCAACACATGGAATTTAAATTTCACTTTGTCTCAAAACTTTTGTGGTGTTAGCAAATGGAACTCATATTGCTACTTACCAATCCCTCATTTTACCCCAAACAACCCTTTGATCTTAACCAATCTCACCATTTGACCACAACTCCAATACTGAGTAATCGTATTACTTAACCGTCCTCAAAAAAAATCACAAGAGTTAAGAATATGCTGGAAGTGAAGTGATAGTTTCATAACTCAGACACTAGAGAGCCTCATCTAACTGGACCAGAGCATCAAAAACTAGGGCATAAAAACTATGAGGAGAACTCTATTCATTCCAAAACCTGAGCAACTAGTTTATTGTTTAAAGAAACTTCTGCCTGCTTGTCACAAATACAGAGGGTAACTATTTGTAGAACAGAGACTGACAATGCTTAGGACTGCTTTCAGGAACACAGTGGAAACCTGGATAAGTGTATCTGCTCAGAAAGTGGTCTTTATTTCCCCCACCCTGAGTTTTTTTCTGAAATGTTTCAGGAGGGCTCAAATATCAAACTTCTGGCCTGTGGCTTCAATTAAGAGAATTCTCCTTCAGATAAGGTGCTGCAGGAGGCACTGTGATGAGTCTAGAGATCAAAGACACTCCTTGTAAAATCTCAGTACAATTAGGAAGAAAGTTTAATGATACAAATAAATAGAAGAGAGGGCAGGATAGGATAGTGCTTTCATACATCTCATAAAGTACTAAGAAAGTACGGAGAAGGAAAAGAATTCTTAAGGTAAAGACTGGGTATAAACCAGGGGTTCAGTGTTGCCTGGGTGACTCATCAGTAAAGTGACTGAGTCTTGATTTCAGCTCAGGTCATAATTTCAGGGTCCTGGGATCAAGCCCAGGGTCAGGCTCATAGCTCAGCGGGGAATCTGCTTCAGTCCTCTTCCTCTGCCCCTTCCCCTGCTCACGCGCACACACACACACACACACACACACACACGTGCTCTCTCTCTCAAATCAATCAATCAATCAATCAAAAAAAAAAAGATTAAAATCAGGAGTTCAGTTAGAACTGCAAACTGATATATATCACTGGACCATTCCTCAAATCAGGACATTGTTTGAATAAGAGCTTTCCATCAAAACTAACCATTCCACTGGGCTAAAAAAACAAATGATTCCAAATGAGGGTAAATATATGTACATTGAGAAATTCACGACCCTAGTTTGCCACATTTTGGTTATGTATAAGACAAAGTCTAGTCTACATACAAAAATAGATTCCACTGAATCATAAATGAACACACATGCAGGTCAATTTTGACTTCGCAAGATCTTATAGTAATAAATAATGAATTAATTTTTGCACCTTACAAAGGATTTTCCATCCTTCAATTACTAAGAATATTTAAAATATTTAATGCAAGAAACTATGCATTAAAATCACGAGAGACGGCTCCATCTCCTCTTGCAAACATCACAATTGGAGAACACAGTCCTCTCTCAACTTTCAAGTCAAAACTGAGTAAACATGGGCCTTTTAGTATTTCTTAAACACCAACAAAGTTGGGATACATCAATTTAATAGTAGAAGGAAGTCCCTAAGGCAAGGTAACGCCTTTGAATTCTTTTTGGCTCCTTTCATCAAAGATCAAATCTAGAAAGAGTATGAAAACAGCTTCAGTTGACCATCAACATGAATCCAGCAGCAAAGGAAATAAGAATAGAGCTTCAATAGCCAGGATCCATATCCTGCAGGCATTTTAGATAAAAGAACTCCACCTTACTTGCAACCAAAATGAGTGGAAAGCCATGGGAAAACCCAGAGAGATTAATGTAATTATTTCCATGTGATCGATAGAACTTGCTATTATATAATTCACTATCTTTGGTAATACGCAGTTGTAATTTGGCATTTTCACGTGAACATTATTTAATGTTCTTGCATTCTAAATGTATATACATTGTTCTTTCATACAAGTTGGTCTTGCCCTCTTTGTGGGCAAAGGCTGCATTTCATTTAGCCTTGTGTACCTGTCACAGGTCCTACCACAGAACAAACACCGTTTATAAGGAATAACAAGTAAGAAGAATGCTATCAAAATAGACATGTGATCATGACTATAAAAGATGATATAGTCATGATGATATATAGTCATCATGATACATAGTCATGACTATAAAAAATACAATAAGTATTGGTGATTAGAATGTCCTAGACATTCTGAGGTCCTTATTTATGCTTTTTATTCAATTCTAAGTATCTCATGATAAAGCAATGATGATCTTTATTTTACAGATCTTTTATTTACAGATAATATTTAAGCTCAGAGAGGTTAAATAACTTGCATAAGCTCACACAGCTAGTAAGTAGAAGAGTTAATATTTAAATTCTGGCCTGATTCCCAAACCTTTGTAGATACACACTGTAGGCATTGTTGAAAAAGCACTACCTACCTCTTTCTAAAATTTTACATCTAAAGGCACAGATACATGCCAGGTTGCAAATTTCATACATATAACTTAACACAGCGAAGAAATTATACTATAATCAGCCCACAGCAGTCTTTACAATGGGAGACTGATGTGAAAGGCATGTAACTGACACGAACCGGGTTTCTTCTAGACAAGAACAACTGAGAACAAGAGAGGATTTTTCCTGGTTTCAAACACAAAGTTGCTTTGTAAAATAGCCTTTAATCCCTGTAATACTGTAATTCTGGAAAAAAACTAAAAAATGGGATGGGGTCATCGTAAACCGAATGTTTCAGAATTAGTGAAAGCATTTTTCTCATTAAAATAAACCAACATCAGTGTATCTCCAACAAGGCAGACTATTTCTCAACTCGGAAATCCAAGCATGCCTTGCATCTTTAACATTACGTACAATGCCAGGTATTACGTGGGCCTAAAATAAACATGGTATTGTAATATGACTCTCCTATATTCATGTTAAACATCTAATATTTAATATTTAGAGATTCAACAGAAGTTAGGTAAGTCGGTATTTTATGGAGATTTTAGTCTTGTAACCATAACCTGAGAGAAGCAAGTCCAAGGCACATCCACAACGAAGCAAGAGAGAACAAAGAGGCACATGGGGAGTAGCGGGAGAAGGACTGAGCCACGACACGTTTGAAGGCAAACTGGGTACAACGGTCCTCGTCATCACTCTGCTACGTCTTTACATCTACCTTAGACCGAGATGAAATCTTCATCCATTCAAAGGATTCACCATTCACATCCATTCACCCTGTCCTGAGTGATGGGTGCAGCTGCAGGCACAAGAGAGAGAGACACACACACAGAGAGAGACAGAGAGAGAGAGACAGAGAGACAGAGAGAAAGGAGAGAAAGAGGGACAGAGACAGAGAGAGCGAGCAGAGAGCAAGCAAACGCCACGCCTTTCAGAAGCTTCCCTTTGGGGGAAAGCAGAAAGTAAACGTATTCACAGATAATGTAATTTCCGAAAGCACCAAGTTTGCATTACTGATCTCAAAGCCCAGCGTTGTTGACTAAGTGAGACAGAGAGTTGAGGAGAGACCCGTGAAAAGGAAAAAGGGAAAGGAGAATCAAGTACGGTTCTGAACTTTTTTGCGAGAGAGACGGAAGAAATGGTAGTTATTGACGAAAGAAACTGGGAATCTGAAAATAAACCAGATATAAACTTCTCTGTGCCTGTTTCCTCACTGACAAAATGGGCATAATAATAGTAACTGCCTCCTAGGGTTGTCAGAATAAATAAGCTAATATATGCACGGTGCTTAGCACAGAGATAGCAATCACCAGGCAAGCACAAGCTACAAGCTTTATTAGTCGCTCTTTTTTAGAATTCACTAATCTCGACTATCCATACCACGTTCTTAATCACTGGGAAGGATAGAGTGCAAAGGAAACAACATTATTTCATTAACGCACTAAATAAAATACGAATTAATTTCCGTGATTCACCCAGGCATACCTGCTTAAGAAAATATGCATATGTATAAGTAAGATACACTTACTAACTTTTCAGTTTTTATTACTTATTATCTTCAGTTCACATCGGTGAAGCTTTTTCTACGAGAAGAGTATGAAATTTGAGCCACACTGCACTTTGGAAATTACACAAATTATTTTAATTTTTTCTATACTTTATGTACTCAGAGATCATGGTGATTTCATTCATCATTCTCTCAACAACTATTTTAAGGATACTATTAGACATATAATAACAATGTGGGAAACATAATGGTGCAACATACCACCCTTTCCTATCATAACCCTTATAGTACTTTACTGTAATTATATGTCTAATTTTTTTAATTTCCAAGATAGACCATAAATTACCTAGTCCACAAGCTCAGACCCCTTTTTACTGCTATATCCCCAGGGCCAGATGCAAAGCTGGGGGCACAGGCAGTAGTCCGGGCTCCAGTAAATTTTCTGAATGGGTGAATGTCTCTCATTCATAATTAAACAAAGGTGGCAGATCGTGAGGTGAAAATGTTAAATCTCAAGTCAAGAAATGTGGATTTTTTTTCCACAGTTTACACTTGATTGCATGTGTTTTCTGATATTTCTTAAACATCAGGAATAATGGTTCTCAACACGGATGGAGCAGGTAAGTTTTCATATTTTACAAAAAAAGAGCATGGACTAAAAAGAGAAATATTGCCCTACCCCAAAAGAAATCTTTATAATCCAAGTACAGCCATGGATTTGATATGAATGACTGTTGCTGTCAAAGAACTCGGAAATTATTTCTTCAGGATAAATCCAATAAAGAACAAACCAGCTTATGTACCCTGAAATTTGCAAATGCACATCTCAGTTTCAGTATTCATGAGAACCTGTTCTACTGTTCTCAGTTTCTACAACTTTCTAATTACTCATACATTGAGAAAATCTGGTTCACCGTCATAAATTTGCTCAAAATATAAACGGTGAAAATGACATACACAAGGAGGGAGACTTTCTAATGGCTAATTTCAGTTCCTGGTAACATCAGCAACCAAGGACACCCTTCAGCCCTCTCTCCATGCTAAGGGGCAGCTCACTTCATTCTCAGCAGCCATCAGACGTCAATTTCCTAGTCTGTGCTATGATGCCCTACCTAAGTTTCCTTGGGACCGGCCAAGTGATGATCAATTCTCATCTTTTTTTTTCCTCTCACAAAAAATAATAAAAGCTGTAATAGCTGCCATGAATCAACATTTAAAAGAAACAAATAAAAGAACTTTTATCTCAATGGAAACAGAGAAGGGAAGTCTGAGCAAAGGGAAGTAGGAGCAGAGAACCGAAAGCTCTTTCTAAAAGTTAAAAGGTAGCCAGTAGCTACAGTTTCTTTCCTCCTTCCAGGACTAGGAACAAAACACAGATCTAAAGAAATTCCCTGGCAGCCATTCCTACCGAGGATTACAGAGTATGATCTTCTCAATGTAAAAAATATATATATATTTTTAAATTCCCTTTGTGTATGCGTGCAGGAGGGTCATGGTGATCTACCCGTTATGTTCAGTTTTAGTAAACCAACCAGTGAACCAGCCATTTTTAAAGAGCGCCTCTTGAATCTTTCAGAAACTTAAATTTTCCTTCTCATCCAAGATGACTTTCAAGAATCGGAACCCAAAAGCAGAAAACAAGATATATAATGGCAAAGGAGACACTGGGTAATTGAAAATTAATCAGCTCATAAGTAGTTGAGGCTTAAAATCCAGAACAGGGCACATATGTTTCAAAACTTAAAAACTGTTCTCGTAAAAAAACTACATACTCTTTTTGGTAGGTCATAACTACTTCTACATTTTTTTTTTTTTTAATAGTGGCAACATCCTGTCTTCTAAAAGTGTAACTCTGATGATTTCACACTTCCACCCTATCCTAATGATACCCTTTGTCTACTGAAAAACAACTGTATGACTTGGTTTGGCCTTCCTAGCCTCCACAGTCGGCCCTCCTTCTCTAAACTCAGATCCATACCTAGTCTCAAGTGAATTACATGGTTCATACATTTCCATTTAGAAACAGATGAGATAGATGGGGTACTAATAAAATGTTAGCATTTTTCATCAGCGTGTGGGAACACATTTTCTTATTTCATTCCTGTGTGGTCACTTTGCTCAGTTATTCCCATCATGCAAACCAAAGCGAAAATGCTGGCTGAATCCTAGTCTCAAGAAGCAACAATCTTTTAACGGAAAACAAATTAAAGTTTTTCTCCCCCTCTGCTTTTTAGCAAAGATCCAAAATTCTTTCTGTGGCATTTAATCTTTTCTAATTAAAAAGTTTTATAGCATACCACTGTCTGACAGAATTTGGTTCAACAACCACATATTTCTTGGTTTACTAATAAAGAGTTGTGTTTTTAAAACATTAATTAAAAGACATACATTTTGTTTTCATTTATTTGTATCAAAAGATCATGAATTATGACGCTCTAAGGACACACCACATTCTAATTCCAGAGCAAAGTGTGGCTTTTGGCAGGAAGAAAAAAAGGTGCCTATAACATTTTGAAGAGGACGTTATCAGAAATATACTTTATTAAGACTCCCTATTAGCAAGAATTCCACTTTCTTAAAACACATCCAAACTGTATTTTAAAAACATTTTCAAACAAGTGTATAATATTTTACCATTCTTTTGTATCTCTAGCAATATTCAAGTATGTTTCTTGACCCTTCCTAAACTTATTTTTTTTTAAAGATTTTATTTATTTATTTGACACACACACACACACACACAGAGATCACAAGTAGGCAGAGAGGCAGGCAGAGGGGGAGGGGGAAAGCACGCTCCCTGCTGAGCAGAGAGCCCTATGCGGGGCTCGATCCCAGAACCCCGGGACCATGACCCGAGCTAAAGGCAGAGGTTTAACCCACTGAGCCACTCAGGCACCCCTAAACTTATTTTTATTATAAATAAGCCACTTCCTATACAGCACATCAAAATAAACGGCGCTATCTTGTGTTTCTCCATTCTCTGCTACAGGAAAAAAGTTACCAATCTTCCAATTTCCTCTTCTTACCTAAATGTAAGTGTAAAAGAAGACAAAAATGAGATAATGTCTCTGGAATGTGGCTGACGGCTATATCTATATTTCATTCCATTTTCTTTTGTCTTCTTATTTTTATACAGGTCTCCGGGCAAGGCCTATGCAGAGGTTCTGTCGAACAAACTTTTTATCTTACCAAGACAAGAAGATTTCACTGGGGCAAGACCCAGTTTTACAGGGGAATCTCAAATGTCTCAATCCTCATAAAACCTGGAAATTATAATGAGTAGTAAGTCTGTAAAATAACATTTTGCATCAGTATTTCCTTAAGGTGAGGATAATTTACAATAATTTATTTTAAGACGACAGGGAGGTATATAGTTAATTATGACTTTTTTTTTTTTTTTTTGACAGATCACAAGTAGGCAGAGAGGCAGGCAGAGAGAGAGGAGGAGGCAGGCTCCCCGCTGAGCAGAGAGCCCAACGTGGGACTCGATCCCAGGACCCCAAGATCATGACCCGAGCCAAAGGCAGAGGCCTTAACCACTGAGCCACCCAGGCGCCCCTAATTATGGCATTTATTCAAAATATTTTCAATTACAATTTGCACATTAAGATCTATACAAAACCAACTATATACCTGGTCATGCATGTAATACATGTTTCTGCATGCAAAAATAACTTTTTTCTTAATTGAGTCAATCAATAACATTCTGACAATCTGGAATTCCAGGATCTAAATGCAGATTTCCACAAGAAGAGGCTGTCAGTTTAGAACAATAAGCAGTATATGTAAGCCTTTCATTTTGTGTCCTTCTTAAGTCAAATGGCTACATTTCTGCCGATATTCCTGTGTTTGTCCCTTACTACTGTTGCCAACAGTCACAGGTTGATCTGCCCAAATAATTTCATTGCCCCAAACCACAGAATCAACCTCATGGAATTTGAAGCTGTGGTTATCTTCTTAAGAATCTTTCCTTTAAGCTCATAGCAAGGACCATAAATACGTTTTTCTAGAATCTGGAGGTTTGGCATATTATTTTGTAAACTGGAAGGCAAGCTGTTCCTCTCTTCAGATTAAACCCAGCACAGACTACAGCTCTTTCAATATAAAATTGACAGGATCTTTTGTACTTAAAATAATCTAATTCTACCATTATCTAAACACACAGTATAAAGAAACAACAGGGGTGCCTGGGTGTCTCAGTTGGCTCAGCACCTGACCCCTGACTTGATTTTGGCTCAGGTCATGATCTCAGGGCTGTTAGAGCGAGACCCGAGCCAGGCTCCGTGCTGGCATTAGAGCCCACTTGAGATTCTCTCTGCTTTTCTCCCTCTGCTCCCTATCTCCCTTTTAAAAAATAACAACAAAAACACTGGAACATGTATTCTGAATTCTGGCTTTTCAGAAAAATATTCTCAATATTTTACTCAGGATGTCAGTTTATGGTAACAATTCTCATTTCCCCTCCTGAAGTGCTCGCTGGGGGGGTGAGCAAACACCCCGACGCGTACTGTGTAAGAATTAGACTTTGCCCAGGATGGTTCCAGTTCCTTTCCGGTGCAACTATTACCACTATCCTCTTTGATAGAGACCTTTGTCTTTCCCTTTTTCAAGAAAGACACAGATGAACTGCCAGATTTTACCTCCAAAGAAGTGAGTTATTTGCACTTATTTACATGTGATTTAGAGTCTAAGATATTCCATTGGAAAGAGAATATGTACAGCCTAGTGGCATATTACATTAGTACTCATTTCATTTTGAAGTACTACTGACTTGCTTTGTGCTTTAGTTTTGGCTTGAACAAAATAGTCACTAACAGAAAGGAATATTAGAAGGGCCAATGATACCATCCTCCCAGCTGAAGAGAACCCAGTAGCAATGAGGCCATCAGAATCACTATATAATGATAAATATCATTACCAAAGACAAGTTAACTGCCTGCTGTAGGTTTAGCAAAGAATAAAGCGAAACACAAACTAAGTAATTAATTCAAATTTTTAGAATTAATGAAATTTGTGGAAAGTAGATATCCTTGGGGTATATTTCTTGTGAGGTTTCTTTCATAAATAAAATATACCCAGGAGGGCTTGGGGGTTATTAAGCATTGAGGGTCTTTTAATTTCAAACCAGTTCTCACTTGGCTTCTAATCCATATATTTAAAATTCTGAAGAAACTATTAAGTTGAGACACAAAAAATTGGGGGGAGGAAGGTTAGATTAGTCAGGAAATACTTCAGGAATTATGGATCTTAAAGAAAATATTGACCTTAAGTAGAAAAGGAGAGGCAAGGGTGTTTCCAGTCAGAGACCCTGCTAAGCAAAGTTTCAGAGGTGAGAATGTTCATGAAATATGTTTGGAGGGTATCCAGAACAATAAGTAGATCCATTTTTCATGCCTAAGTTGGGAAGGCAGATAAATCTGCCGTAAGAACGTGACTTTCATTGCGAGACTATCTCAATATTTGGTGAGAAACCGGAGCCGCTGTGGCTTTCTGAATAGAACAACTCTATTTATAAACGCCAAGCACCACGCGTTGTTATGTTTACCACCGTTATTTCATTCAATCCACAAAACTCTATGGAGAAGGTACTATCATCATTCTGTTATAGATGAGGAAACTGAGCTTTAGATGAGAAAATTAAGTCCCAAAATTAAGGTCCAAAGTCACATGATGTGTAAGCGGTGGAAATGAGATTGAAGCTAGGTCTCACTGGAAGGTAAATGAACAAAACCGTGTTGTAAAGGGCGGGGGGAATGGAACAGAAGAGTTTTTGATGGATAGGAGGGGTGAGATATAAAAAATAAAAGGCTGGTTAAGACTACAAGCTCTCTTTGAAGTGCAGAACATCATATTTGGCTTTTAGCCTGCACTTAAATATCTGCTGCCCAGGCTATTAGCAGAAGTCTAGGACTGATAATATTTTGTCACTTTCCCTTTGAATCTCACAGGTTTTCACCCACATCACCATAATAAACCACTAGCCTTTAACTTTTACAGATTCTCTTTCAGTTTTAAAAAATTAAAACCTACGATATGTCACATCACGGTATATAGCCCACCTTTAAGACATACTGGCAGCTTGAATCTCTATAAAGAATTTTTAAAAGAGATTCACCTCTGATATAATACCATCACCAATTTACACTGTTAGAAGACATGCTGGTACAGATCTTTCAACAATCTGAACAACTGAAATTTTATTTTTCTCTATTTAAACAAAATGTAATTTTCAAAGACATGCTATCATCGGGTACATATACAAAGGTAATTAAAGATTTAAGCAAACATATGCATTAGTTTCATAGTATGCCGTAACAAAGGATTATTTGATTTTAGTGGAAAATACTGATTGATAAGGGAAACGTTAAATGTTTCTGTAGCCAAAATGTATTTCACGTATCTTTCACAAGATTCTGTCACAGCTCTGAAGAAATATATTCCATCATTTCATTAACAAAGCTTGAACTCATGCTGGGGCATCTCATTCTCAAGCACTAGATTTAACAATGGGACTGTGAACTCCAGTGGCCATGGCAACAGTAGCTAATTCTTCTTTCCAATCATGGTGGCAATTCTCTCCCATGGCTTGAATCAGTTACAAAACAAAATACTCTCAAAGACCTTTCTGAGCCAATAGCCTTGCAGCTAATCTGCTAATAGGAAATAATCTGCAGCTAATACACACATACCAGGGCAGCAGTGTGTTTTCTTAATACTTTGTTTCGTGGGCCTCCTTCCAAAGAAAGCACAGTAAAGAATAAAAAAACAGACATTCATTAAAAATAGTATTATACTACCTGGCCACTATTAATGCCTAGAACTTGCTGCAACTTGCATTGCAGGAGTTTGTTAAAGAGCAAGTGGAGAGGAGGCGATGCTGCAACAGAGAGAATGAAAGCAAATTGTTTATGCCAAGAGGGTAAGAGCCGAGTTAAGAAAAGGCGTATTTAAAACAATTGATTTTTAGCAAACATTTACAGTTAACTAATTATTTTTTTTCTATCTCTACTCACTACTATTTGTAGAATCTGTCACTGGATGCACCCCAGCAACAAATATCTCAACTGTTTTGGAAAGCCTTTTTTTGGGGGGGGGTCCTCACTGTGGAATAATGGACATGGCTTAGCACTGAAGTTAGTTTTTCACCTCAAAGGTCAAAGTTTAACCTCTGGAGCAACTATAATGACCTAAAATCATTCTAATTACAGAGAAGAAACAGTCTTCCCCAAACCCTGTTAAAACTGATGAATCAGCTTCCAAAACTCAATATTGCCTTCTGTTCAGAAGAAGATGGGGATGTTTTTTTGCTTGAAAGAAAAGCCATGAATAATCATAAAGAAAAATGAAATACCTTTTCTACCCACTCGCAGTGGAACTTCCCCCTGCTCCGGGTTGGAGTGGCTGGACACAGCAGTGTACATGAGTCCGGGTTCCAGACCCTGAATTCTACCTGGCTCAAAGAGACGTGATGACTTCAGCCTTTCTGCTGCGACTCTCATTTGGGAAGAAGCATGGATTCCCATTATTCCCTCTCGCCGTGCTCCCCCACATTTTATAAAAGGGAAGCAAAATGAAATAAACACAAGTAGAGGAGGAATGAAATCTTTAAAGTTAAAGGAATCACAACACCAAAGGGTATCTCCTTCATCCTCTTTAAATCCGTTTTATAATTCTGGTTGCTATGACAACATGATGCAACTCTATATTACCATGACAATCTGACACAACTTTCAAAAAACAGTAAGCACTGTTTTATTCTGTTGTTCAATCGCTCCCAAGGAAACATGCTGTTATTTACTTCTGTGATGAAACCTGTACTAAGTCATATAGATCTTATGTCGGAAAATGAAAAGCCAAAACATGGCAGGCAATGGGGGGAGAAAAAAAAATATAGGTCTAAATTAACCATTTATTAAACGGGACATTTTTTCCCATTCCCAAAGAATTTGAAATTGCAGTGTTCTTCATCTGAAGAGTGGAAATGACTTCTTGACACAGGCGGGTGATGGTTCATACAAAATAGGGTCGGTTTAGCTTCCCAGCTATGAAACAGGTTTCGCCATCACTTGTGCAATATGAAATGAAAGTCTATCTATGAGATACAGGGAAGCCAGAGGACTAAGTTCAACCCAAGGAATGGATTACACAGAGCTAACCACACTGTTCAAACAAAACTCTATTTGAAGTGTTCACAGTTTTACATGAATGGAGCATGGTGCTTCTTGAATTATTAGATATCTTCCAAAAGGGAGTCTCTGGAGACCTTTAGTCCCTTTCCTGCATGATTATTTCCAGTTGTCACTTTACAGTGAAATCAATGATCTGATGCCTCAGAGACTTCTTCCCAATGCCACTACCCCCATCGACTCCTCCCACTGCTTCTCAGCTCATATAATAAATTAACAGTTATATTTGTTGAGCAACTACAACATGTCAAATCTTGTTACTGAAAATCCTTGCAATAATTATGCAAAAATAGGTGCTATACCTACTGGACGGAAAATAAAATTGCCACTTAGAAAGTCTACGGAACTCTCTTGGGGGCGCCTGGGTGGCTCAGTGGGTTAAAGCCTCTGCCTTCGGCTCAGGTCATGATCCCGGGGTCCTGGGATCGAGCCCCACATCGGGCTCTCTGCTCTGCAGGGAGCCTGCTTCCTCCTCTCTCTCTCTGCCTGCCTCTCTGCCTACTTGTGATCTCTGTCTGTCAAATAAATAAATAAAATCTTTAAAAAAAAGAAAAGAAAAGAAAAAAAGAAAGTCTACGGAACTCTCAATAGGACTCAGGTATTAATTGGCAGAACCACGATTTGAGCCCTACTCCAAAGCCCAAGCTCTTTCCATCCAGTGGATTGCCTGCCTTTTGAAACAAAGAACATCTTCCAGTCCTTGTATTATGACAATAAACAGTAACATCTGTAAATATAACAAGCAGTTGTTAAATAAAAAAAAAAAAAAAACAACGTACATCTGGATAAGCTTTCTTTCATTTGAAAATGGGTAATATTTTATTACATCAGTGTAGATACTAAAAGGCAGAAAAATAAATCATTCTAGGGAGAGAAAGAGTGAAGACTTTAAGTGTGATTAATATCCTATAATAAGTTTGTCTGTTTATAAAAAGATGCAAGCACTTTTTTTTTTATCCTGAAATATAATGGTTATCATTTATTATTAAATAGCTGGGGGAGGGAAAAAATCTAGTAAATTATACACTGCCATCAGAAATTTTACTTGTCATTCCAACTCTTATGAAAAACAAGGTAGAGAGACTCTCTCAATATTGTGAAGAAAGGATAATGCCAACTTCACAACCAAAAGAAACCCAACAAACCCACTGCATTCTGAATTTTTCAGTGACTCATAGTATACACAGTGAAGTTTCAATAAACATTTGTTGTGACAACAGTTTCTTACAATTTTATCTCAATTTAAGATCTAGTTTTTAATATATATTTTATGTGTATACAGAAAAGCATTTTTAGTCTTACATATATCTCTTACCCGGCATTTTGCTGCTTAAGTTTCTGATGCTAACTTATCAAGTTTCAGTCTCAAAAATACCCTTTAAGTAGTATTTTCATGTATCCAAAGCAAGGGAAAAAAACTGATGACATAACATTCAAAATGAAGGTAAAAAAATATGGGCATCAAATATCTTCTTCACGTTGCTGTCATGGAATATTTCTCTGAGAATGCAGCAGTCTAGTTCAGTTCCTGTTTGTGCCATAGAAAACATCCATTCTCTCCCTCCCTTACTTATCATATTTGCTACTTATATCAAGTCTAGAGATGGTGGGTGACTCCAGTGTCCTCAAGTTCTAATTTTTCTGAACAACAGAGGAAATGACACAGAAGCAAGAGAGAGAACGTGATTAAGGGAAAGGAATAATTCTACCAGTACTGCTTCAGGGAAAACCGTAGAGCCGAGGAACAATTCTCCAATTTCCATTGCTCAGTTTCAAAGAAGAGCAGACCATCTCTGCTTGCTCAACTATTGACATTATATATGACACAAAAATATCAGAGGTTACAATTCTGTTACATAAATAATAAACTTTGTAAAGGGCATCTACTATAAACTAAAATTTTGATTGTGGGCATGACTACATGCATTCTTGTGATGGTAAAATATCTGAATGTAAATTAAATCAATATTTATTGAGTGTTTTTGAAGCCAGAGGTACCAAAAAACAAGCTGTCAAGGAAGTATGAGCCTGAATGAGCTCCTTCAGTATCTGTGCATATGCTATATACAAAACCCTCTAGGAAATATGTCGATGTTTAAGATCCTGCCTACAAGGAGTTTATAATCTAGGAAGTGGAAGATTTATAAAATTTTATTTATAATAAATATGAGTCTGCTGAATACATTGAGAGATAGAAATACTCTTAGTGTACAGATAAGAGAGAAGAAATTACTACTAAATTTATTCATTTCCTCTTTTTCCGTTAATTTTATGACCTTAATCCAAGCAGGAACAAAAACATTCAAAGAAAAGAACTTACATTATCAGTGATATCTTAGCATAAAAAAGTGCTCCATAAAATGGAGGATTTTTTAATTCACTGTATCCCTAGTGTCTTCTACAATAATTGTCAGATAGTAATGAATGGGTTTGTTGAATATCTAACAGTGGAATTAAGAATTCAGGACCCTAGGCGTATTTCCACCCCCTGAGTCTATGTTACACTGAAATATTTTAAAGCCAGCATTTAAGAGATACAGACAAAGGTTGGTAGATGAAAATTATCAAGTGAATGTGCTTTACCTGATGTTTTCTCTGCTCTTTTGAAAGCTAAGACTACTGTTTGTGAAGATAATTGATCTGAAGATTGAAAGTTTTATAGGGCTCTCTAGCCCTATTCTCTTGCAGAAATAATCTTTTTCTAAAAAGATTTATTTATTTATTTATTTTGAGAGAGAGAGAGAGAGAGAGAATAAAGAGTGCAGGGGAGGGGCAGAGGGAAAGGAAGAGGAGGAAAATCTGAAGGGACTCCCTGGTGAGCACAGAGCCCCTTGTGGGGCTCCATCTCACGACCCTGAAGTCCTGACCAGAGCCGAAATGAAGAGTCAGACACTGAAACCAACCAAGCCAACCAGGTCACCCTCTTGTAAAAAAAAAAAAAAATCCTGAAGTTCAAAACCAAGGATAAGATGCTCCCTCCAAAATTAAGACAAATGTCCAAAGGATAATAGAAAGCTTCTCAGTCAAAATGGATAGAAGGAAACCCATACATAAAGATCATACTTTTATTCATAATAAAATTCACCATGTCCTTGTTCAGATCATCTTTTCTTCTCCTTTAAAATTTAGAAGTCCTCAGTGGACTAGGGGCATCAAAAAACAAGGTCACAGAAGAGGGACAGGAAAGGTCATCTAACAACACTGGCAAGCCAGAAATATTAGATAAGAATACTCCAAGAGACAGACAAACAACTCAAAAAACATAGCAGACAGATGTGACTTAGGAAGAGCAATGAGCACTGCTATGTTATGTACCAATGGTCAGTAAAGCCAGAGAAGAAACCACAGCTGATTCACGGACTTCCACGAGGCACAGTTTACCAAATACTTCAGGAAGAGCTCCCCTAAAAAAGTTTTCTGGCTTTCTTCCCACCACCCTTTTTTTCAGTTTTAAGCTTTAAGAATAATCTCAGAATTTGGAAAATTCACTTATATAGAACATGATAAGCTAGGAAAACCTAATATAATGTAGCAGGAGCCATGACTAGATATTTGAATTCTGTAGGTGTGCGATTTAATGTATTTATAACAGAAGGTTCATGTTACACAAAATCAGGAAAATCGAGCCTTGCTGAAAACACTAAAGGAACTTCATGACATGTATTTCTTTGAGGAAATGCCAGGGTTGACGGAACCATGATTCATTATAACACACTTCTTGTCACTAAAAGAAAACACATAGAGCCCCAGACAGAAATGACCTAATCCTGGTTGTTTACTGAAGTTGTAATAAGGGAACCTCTTCCTACTGCAAGTAGTTCCCACCTGGGAGGTGTGGAAGACTTCAGAATAGATTCCCTACATTGGAAATGTTTATTCACCTTTTTAACCTACTTACTATGGTATTAAGTGAAGTCTTTTGAAAAAATGAGCTACCTTTAAATCCAAAGAAAAGACAAAGGTTTTCAGAAATCATGTAGTATTTTTTGCATTTATTAGCAGTCTTATGCCTTAAGCAGAACTTGTGATTTGACTATTATTCTTCCCATTTTTATTTCCTAGAACAAGAAAGGAAGGGACAGGTGAAGAACTACTTTTGACACAACGGTTATGTAGCTTCAGAGACAAAAGACTCCTTGGTTATTTCCCAAATTCTGAAATTATGTTGATAAATGACAAAGGCAATTGAGTCACAGTTTTGTTAATTTAACTACCAATAAAATTCTTCTTGCTTCTTTATAAAGTGTTTTAAGATTACACTGAGCAAAAGTCTTGAGGACATGTAAGGTGCTCTGTTAATGATATGGGTGTACTAACTGATGAAACAATATGCCCCAAACAAAGCACTTTCTGGTTGCTTTCATAATGAGACTCAAACGTTAAGACTGACCAGGGCCAATAGATCCCTTGTGTAGTAACACCAGGTTCCTCTTTCCTTCCTTTTCCTGTCCTTTGTGCATTCTACCCTCAAGAGAACACATGATTTCAAAGCCGTTGAAGGCAAAATGTTCTGGTTTTGAAAAAAAAATCTAACAAAGATTTTCAAATGGAGATATTTTACAGATCAGGCTTTGCTTCTAAACAACAACAAAGTTAAAAGCAATCTAAGATGAATCCCTAATCAAAACCATAAGTTCGGGGTGTCTCCTGAAGCACACAGTTTTCTTTAGTAATGGAGTCAGCCTGTCTGAAATGTTTCCATACCATTTCTGGGGGCAGAAGAAATGCTGCTTTACTGTTCTTGGAGGTTAAAAAAATTTAACAGACACAGATTAGAAGAAATTATTGAATTCATCTGCTGTGTCTGAGCAGTATAACTGATTAGATGGTATAAAGATATTTTCGTACAACTGGATGGAACACAGGGAGCTAGGAGATAACGTGAAGCTGTTCGTGACACTGGGTTATGACATGAAGTGCTCTGGGAAAATGCTGATTTCTTAAATTACCTACACAAGTTCAATGTCATCCTTCTGTTGTTACTAGACAGGGTACAATTCTGAGTAATTAGATTTGCCCCAGCTAGCCACATCTACTATTACAAAAGCAACTAACTAACTGCGTGACATGTTAAAATACATCCTCGCTGAATTCTGCAAGAATCTTCATGCTGAGTAATTGTACCTTCAAATAGTTTCTAAAGACATGGAAACAGTTTTTTTTTTTTTTTTTTTAATGCTGCTGCCAGTTTATCATTCGATGTATGGAAAAACACAGATTAGGGAGTCAGTCATTCAGTTGAACTGACATACAACCACATGATGAACTGGGGTTTAATGCCAATATATAAAGGCCAGTCGTGGCATGTGATCTTGGCAGTGACAGAGAATCCCAAATTTCAACCATATGAACCTGACATACTAGGAACATGTGTATAGGTCCCGTTATGAGGTAATTTCTTTCACTGTTCTTTCTCAGGAGCTGGGGGAGTGGGGCTAGGGAAGGGGCTAAATGAGCCTCATTTCTAATAACTCCTAATTCTCTCTTTTCTCTCTCCTCCCTTGGCTTCAGCCAATACCCACCAGTCTCTCCAGGTTCTCATCAACGTTGTGGCACTGCTACTCTACAAAAATAGTATTATATGATCCCAAACCATATTTTCCTCAGAGTCCCTTTCTTTTCACTTGATGCATCTTCAGTCTATTCCTACGTGGGTCTATCCACAGTTGAAAGCCCACATTCCAGTGTTGTATTAGGTGGAGGAGATACTAAAAGAAAGAGGATTGTGGCCTCAGTCTACACCAGCTAGTGGGGAGATGGCCATGCAAATAGAAAGATGAGATGGTGTAACTGCTGTAACCTAGGAACCCACTACCGACAAGAGAAGCTTTGAACCCTGACAAAGTTCATCTATGCCCAACGTCTCAGCTAATATTTAAATATCCCTAATTTCCAAAACAAAAATATTTCCTGGAGCCACATTCTCACCTGCTGACAGTTTTAAAGGGTGAATCTAAACATGTGAAATTCAAAGAGTCCATCAAAAACAAATCATATCATTAAGAGCCATATGATCACCCCCACCCACACAAACCCTGTTACTTCTTAGTTCTCTATCTTTCTAAATGGTACAACTTTTCATGCTGTCAGCCAGGGCCAAAATAGGAAGTCATTTTTTCCCCCTCACACAATGCAGCGAACAAGGCAAAGTGAATCTTTGCCAACTTAACGTCTAAAAATCCTCTGAACTACTGCTCTTCTGTAAATCTATACCGCTGCCCTAAGTCCAGCACTTTGCTCAATTTCTTCCTGGTTTCCTCCTATCTGGATGCTGGAATGCTGCCCGTTTCGGGCCTCCTTCCTCCCCACCAGCAGAATAAGTTCCCCAAACACAGATCTCATCTTGTCCTTCCCCTGCTTACAATGCTTGGTGATTCACTATTAAGCAAAGATTTTCACGTCTACCTTCTCAGCGTTATTGAGCCAGCACAGAATGAACTACGTGGGAAACGGGTTCTCCTCCACGGTGTAAAAGTGACTAAGCATCTGGACCAAGATAGGCCACCCTCAGGATACGCTGCAGATCTGAGCCGGTTTTTTTCTTGATTAGAACAGAATACAGTCACGAGATCAGGGTAAGATCAGGGAAGTCACGACACCCTTCTCTGAGGTATGGTTTCAGTTTTCTAAAAGCACAGTGATCAAAACTGGAGAAAGTCGACAGAGAACAGAATCCAACAGCTTAAAGCGGATGAGAACACCCTGGAGACCTGGGCACTAATAAGAGCTTTAACTTCAAAAACTAGAATAATGAAAGGCTTATTACCTCCAATTATCAACTCCCTTCCCCTTATCTCTTTGATGCAGGATCCAGGCAAAACACAAGGGATATGAAAAGAGAAGCCCAAGTACAGAAATGTGGATATTTACAAGGCTTGGAGTGTCAAAGCACCTGAAAGCTCTGAGACCGCAGCTTATACGGCACCTGTGCAAACGGCAAAATCCGGAGCTGAAATAACACATTCAGAGACAAGGCACTGCACTTGGCCCACAGTAGATGCTCAACAAACATGTGCCATGTGAATTGTCTGAATGCTGAACAGGGAACTAGGGACACCAAGAAGCAGTGAGTGAAACTGTTAAAAACAGTAAGTCAATTTATCATGTTTACAGTATTTATAAACACACGTACACATATACACATTTTTAAAAATAGCATCCCATTTATTTCATATTTTATTAGTAAATGTATATTCACCCTTATTCATGGTGAAGGTTTTTTTTTTAAGATAATTTACTTTCACAATAAGTCTTCAATATAAATACCCAGAAATAATCTGAATTTCTTACTATATAACTTAATGATAAAAACCCTGCCTGATAGTGTTTTTCTTTGTGTATAAAATGGTCTAAGAATGACACCTAAGATAACACACAGATGCAGGTAAATTATTAGATAATTCAGCCTAGCTGTAGAAAAACTGCCATCAAGTTAAAAATAAAAATAAGACAACAACAGCCAACAGAAAAAGTTTAAATCTAATCCTGGATCCGGAAAAGGCCCTCTTGATTGATGATCTACATTTTAAGAAAAAGCTCCTTTCAGAATTATTAAGAAGTAACTGATAAATACTGGAATAAATCAAATATCCTGAAATGGAGTAAAACCCTCCAAACTAAAATATTTAACAAAATTCAGTTTTATTTAAAAACCAGAGGTCTGGGCCAGGTTTCTCAGCTCTAGAAAAATTATAATTCATATTGACAACACAAAGAGATAAAAAATAACTTTGAAAGGGGCAAAACGTCTTTATTTATTATTAATGATGCAAACCTACCCACAATGCATATTCCGTCATCATCTTTATTAATTTTGGAGTTGTTTCTGGTTTGATGAAAAAGAATGAACACTTCTTTCTTAACATGGTAATGTAATTTGTACCACCAACTTACTACTGCAGTGAAAACCATGTTTTCCCTTATTTGGTATTATCATGAGGGTGGATAAAATTTACTCACCCTTATTACTGTAGACAACAATTTGCATATTTTTTAAGGGCCTGTGTAAAATATGCAAGTGATTTTTTCATCCAACTTCTCCCAGCAAAACCTATATACTCCGTACCCAACCTGTTTTGGGGCTGTGTCTCCTGTCTCAGGCAGGATAACTTCTTCTGTCATCTCTCAAATCCTTCTCACTGCTGACTAGTTACCAAATCCTGGAGTTCAACTCCACTATAATGCTCCTTCTTCAGGTTATTAAATCTCACCTACACTATTCAAAAATAGATATATTTCGTATTATTTTGCATCTGTCTTTTGGGAAGAAGGGTTCCCAGGCCCAATATATTCCCAGGGCAAGCAGAATGAGAAGGAGGTACAATGACCAAGCAGCTCTGGAGTGTTCTGGGGACTACCGAAACAAAGACTGTTCACATTTTGTTTCCTTGAATCAACTACTAAATGATACATGAGGACAACCAGGCTGCCAATAGGATCCTTATTGCCCCTAAAATTAAGTTCAGACTATTTCAGAGTGTTCAGGACCACCCCATCATTAGATCTTGACTTTTTATTAATGTCATTTACCACTCTCATGTTCAAAACCGAATGTACCCAACTGAGAACCAGCCCTTTGCCCATGATTACACATATTTCTTAAAAAAAAAAAAAAAAGTGGCTGAATGGGAAGCTTCAATAATCTTGTTAAAGGAAATAATTTTCTTAGCATAAGTCAGGCCATGCCGTGATGAGTGATACTGATAGCACTGAGTCATTTGCCATGAAATTATTATGTTAGGTATATTTATTTCCAAAATCCCCTGAAGAATGTTGCTTTTGAAATGCATGAACACCTACCTTAAGAATTCTGTAGCTAACTTTATTAATATATAGTAGTATACATTAAAATTATACCTTATAATAAAGTTGAAATAAGGTAAAAATGAGAGCTTCTTTAGGTTTAAGAGAATTTCTGCCTAGGAAACTGTCACAGGACGTCTTCTTCTAAAGATACAGTAGCTGTATGGGACAAGTTGGCTGGCATTTCTGTAAAGCACCAGACACATGCCACTGTAACCCTGTAGGAAGCCCCATCATTTGTTATTCTGGTAAAACTATGTCTTATCATATCAAACGTGCCTCTGTAAAGGCAAGAATGCTTTTACAGGGTACGTGTAGAATGCTCCTAAGGTTACTGTCACTATCAATTAGCATTTATGGATGGTTTCAATGAAAGAATTATGCTCAATTAACCAATGTACAAAAAAGACAATAAAGAAGTATCTTATGAAATATAAAGCTGTCCACACCATGTATGAAGTATAACGAAAACCATGTTTAGGCATGGTTGCTGTTAACATGGTTTCACTTATGGTGTAGACAGGACGGTAAATTATCACACATTCCAATAACAGGACTTGGCCTCACTTTGAAATCACGGTGGTAATATTTTTAATATGCAAGAATTCTTACCTGAGGCCAGTCGTATGAAACAGGAAAACACATGTGCGCTGAAATTGTTTTAATGTGTGAGACAACCACACACTTCGCCCTTTTTTGGAAATTTCAATTGCATGTGACGTCTTGATAGTGTATCTTCTATAGTAAGTGTTGTGTACGATTATGTTATCCGATGGTCTAAAATTAAAAAGCCTTTGTCCTGCCCATTTCTACCTATATGCACAAGAACTCTTCCTTAAAACTTTTTCCTAATCCTTTTCTTTTTTACAAGGAACAAATAATCGAGCTACTTAGCAGAGGGATGCATTTGGTTCCAGTATCTTTAGACATTGACATGATTCTTGCAAAGTTATCTTGTAAAGCATTTGGCAAAAACGTGAACACTTTTGTTTACCAAAGTTAGGTCTGAAGCTTACGGAGGTAATTTGAAAGATTTTGAAAAACTAGGACTTACTGACGGAATGCTTGTTTAGACTTAAAAGCTTCCTGATTTAAAAAAAAAGAAAAGAAAGAAAGAAAAAGCATGCATAAGTGTCTGAAAATGCTTTGCTCCCAAAGTTATATTTCTTAATTAGGAAACTTATATAGAGGTGGAAGCGAGTAAATTTCAAAACTTTAATGCTTCTCAAAATCTGTCAACATTAATCTACAACCAAAAAATGCATTGTAGAAAATAAAATATTTGCTTCATTGTTATTTTTTAGGAGTCAAAATAGTTCTGGGTTTTCAGGGAACACAGTTTATCTTAACTACAAAGATTTACATTTATAGGATGCCACTCATGGTTTTCTAAAATACTACTGGTAAATTATTCAAAAGAAAATACAAAAAAAACAATGCCATAAATGATGTTAATGACCTAAAGTGACCTGCAGGTAAAAAAATCAGAAGATCCTGAGTGACTTTTCCCTAAAGAAACACGTTTTTAATTATAATTTACAAATGTGTATGGAAAAAAGATTTAAGGAAGATGACTTTTCCTATACTCGTTATCAAGAGGCCCAGCAAATGAAGTTCCGTGCTGACAAAAGAGAATATAGTTTATAATTTATTATCAGGCATAATTAAGAATTATCCCTAGAACTGATTTCATGACTCAAATTTCTCTATCATAAGTAGAAATCAAATAGTCTTAATGGAATTCTTATCTTACAAAATTATAAAAAGATATATTTATGGAACTGTCTAGTTCTTGTTCCTATTAAATTGTCTGGCCCATTATATTTAAAGCATTTAGAGAGGCTTTGTTCAAATAACTCATTTAATTGGAGGAAAAATTAAATACTGGTTTAAATACTTACCTAAATAAGATTAGTTACATTCAAAGTCAATGAGTCTCTATCTTTAAAACTGTTTGAAAGCAATAATCAATGTTTAAAGCTACGTTTTGACAATTATAGCTCTCTCTTTTCTTCAAATATCTACTATCAATACAACACAGGTAAATTTCAGTTGTACCCAGAAATTAAGGAGACACATTCATAAACTGTTTACAGTCAACATCTGTCCTGTTTCAAATCTCACAATTATTTTTTTCTTCACAATTACACACAGTGCAAAAATGCAATGGTATCTGGTCGATCTCTGTTCTTAACAATTGTAAAGTGTGAGGAGGAAAAAAGGGAGGTCGATGGTCTAATTCAGTTTTCAAAAATACTGAAAAAAATAATGATTCAGGTTAAAAATAAAGATGGCTTAGTTTTATCTCCCTTACGGTAAGTAGCAGAAACATGAGCTGAAAAACCCGTGGAAGCTGTACTCATTTCTATTCACAAAGAACTGTTCTACTGTCTGTCTGCAAATAAATCTCCTCAGTAAATAGCTCCAAGGTTGAGCTAAAGAATATTGTATGGATCAAAGAATTCATGTCTTCCTGTGTAAAGTGAACAGGCCGCAAGCCCACTTGTTTGTCTAAAACAATTAGAGGTAGTATGAAAAGGAGGGGGTTGGGACAAATAAGTTACAGCTGATTTTACTCTGCGAAATATTTAAGGGGGGTTTCAAATTAATAACCACCCAGGCCCCCAAACAGCCTAATCTTTGTCAATTGGTGCCAAATTATGCAAGGTGCTGCCAATTCTGGTTGTCTAACAAATCAAGACCAGTGTATGTTACTTCTCGGCTGAAGTCTGATTGATTCTGGTCATTATATGGGCTGATCTCATTTTCACACATGGAATCAATATGGGAGCCAGATGTTCATTTACAGAGAAGCATTGAAACGACTCATCTACACGCAACTTTATCCCAGACCACAGAGCCCCACAGACCCATCGCCTCTTCTCACCATACAAGGCTTCACACAGCACAAAACCTATAAAACATTCTGCTAATATTACTGTCAGCTGAATGACTTTTACAGTACTATATAAAGTTGACAGATAATACATGCCAGTCCTAATTTGAGATAGACCTTTTCTTTTGGGACCTCAACCACTGAACAAGCAAACAGATTGAGAAGTAACATTTATTACAACACATAAATCATTTTCTTACAACTACTATAGGTCTGGCCCGAGGGTGAGGCCTCTGCGTAGCCTGTGAATCGTAATGCGCTGCTTAAGTTACTAAACTGTACTGTCATTCCGCTATTGGTGTGCCGGCAAGAGCTCGTCTAGCTTTCTCTTTTTTTTTTGTCTAGCTTTTTTGTAAAAAAGTTCTCATCACAACAATTTTTTTTTTTTACTTTCTTCCATGAAAAAATGCTAATAATCTGTCTTCTTGAAATAAAAAAGCAAAACATTCTCCTGAATAGTAATGACCACCTTTACATACTTATTTAAATCCGACACATAGGCTCTGTATTTCACTTCACACCCTAATTACTGTGTGGTTCAATGTAAGTACCAAACCCAAGTTTTCTACGAAGATATCCAAAGAATTTGCCATTTTTAAGACAAGACAGGAAGTACCATAGATCACACATGTGATGGGATCAACACAGATGATGTGTACTTTCTTTTTAGAGAAAAAAATGATGTCATATTCAATATTAAAGATGGTAGGATATTAACAGGGAAAGATCATACCGCACTGAGAGAATCCCTCCAATTTGTAGACCTGATGTAAATCAAAGTTCTTCATACCTACTGACGAATACCCATTTAATACTATCTTGAGTTGATGAATCCAACATGCACTTCATGACAGTAAATTTCTCTACCACTTTTTCTATCATACTGTTTGGAAAATGCATGGGTGACCTAACATAGTGAGACCGTATCTCATATCTAGTTGCTTTGCTGTGACTTCTCAACCATCTTCACCTCAGTGGGCTCTTCTAGTTGTCTTTAGTCTGTTCAGTACTGCTTGAGGATAAAAGAAAGTATGTCTGTTTTTCATCAGGCAACGACCATTAAATTTGGCTGCATTTCCTGCTAAATTTTGTTGAACGGCACAAGAAACAGAAGCTAGAAAAACCTTTCCTTGTAGCCCGGCTATGTTTCTGAAACCTAGACCTTTCTAGATTTGTAGCTCACTACTGCAGAAACTCTGAGGCCAGAGTCATTTGGAAGTGAGTCCAAATGCTCTCCAACTCAGGATCTACTTTCCTTGAAGTATTCATGACTGCTGCATGTTCCAGCATACCCTGGAAGGACTGACCACTTGGGTCATTTCTAAAAAAAGTTTTGAATTGTGAGCTTCTGTCTGTGCCGCCTTTGGGGCTTTGCCTTTCCTTCTCCTGAACTAAACAAAAACATCGGCCAATCAAATACTCTCATTCATGTCTTTAAATTCGTCTCAGGGACTCCTTATGGTGAGTTACAATCTATGTGTGTGAAGAACTAGTAATAATTGGTTTTGGTCCATTTTTCCCTGCGTAAGAAAAGTAGTGATGAATGAATCCAGAAGATGTTTTCCCTAAGGTCAAACTCTCATCATGTCTTTAAAGAAGTAGATGAGTTCCTAATAGAAGAGGGTCTGTTCCCATAAGAAAGCATATGATAAACCAATCAATGCCAGAAATCATGATAGGCTTCCATTTATTCATTGAGTTATCACTTATGAAGCACCTGTTAGGTGCCAGGCATGAAGTTAGAGACATGTAAGACGTAAGTCCTTCCCATTGAGGAATTTGCTGTCTAGTGTGGGGAAGGGCAGTAAACAACACAGGGACCTTGCAGTGTTCATGGCAAATAGCATGTAAAACATCTTAGTATAGGCCAAATATTAAACCTGATAAACCCAATTCCATTTTCATTAGTATTATTAATTTTATATCACCAAAATGCAGTAAAAATTCTTCCTTCAAGACTAATGAAAGTTCTGGGGCACCTGGGTGGCTCAATAGGTTAAGCCTCTGCCTTCGGCTCAGGTCATGATCTCAGGGTCCTGGGATCGAGCCCTACATCGGGCTCTCTGCTCAGCAGGGAGCCTGCTTCCTCCTCTCTCTCTGCCTGCCTCTCTGCTTGCTTGTTATCTCTCTGTCAAATAAACAAATAAAATCTTAAAAAAAAAAAAAGACTAATGAAAGTTCTTGTCATTTTACAAAGAAAAAAAGTAATCAAAACAGAGTTTTCACCAGGGGAGTTTAAAAGAAGTTGGTCCATTTCCAAAGAACTGAGTTACAGAAAACAAAAAAAGGAACCTGTTTACATCCTGGTGAGTCAAACTCAACCTAAAGGATTTTCTTGTTCCTGGCATGCTCTCTTATCAATATACAATGTGTCATGGAGCCGTGGGAATCTCTTCTCATCCATGTGACAGTGTTCCCTTTCTCTTCAATGCTATGGCCACCACTCGGCTTTCATCAGTAATACCTGCCATTCAGACAGATTTCCAGGGTCCTGCTCCCCTCTCCTGAGAGTATAGAGAAGTTAATCTGCATGAAACATTACCCTCCTTTGCAAACATCAATGACTTTGCCCTAATAAAGTTCAATTAATTTAACCCAGTTAGGTTTGGGCTTCTGTGTCTTTAATCCTATTTCTTTATGGTAAAGATCTGGATTCAAAGGAGACTCTGTGCCTCTTCCTCCAGTATCCACCCTGGACCTAAGATAAGCCCACTTATCTTAGTCTTGGCCACCCTTCAAAGCTTGGTTTGATCACATTCCCTCACACATATCTGGAAACAATCCTCATTGTGCCATTCCTCTTCCTTCTCCCCTGCAGACAAACATTGGACCTATATAAAATATACACCAAACATGGCCTGTGATAGGTTTATCCTTTATGAAGCATTTTTAAGTGTCCAAAGACAAACTTTTTAAGAGTTCTTGAAACTGCAGTTGCAGACATTGAACTGATTAATCACTCGTACCAGAGCTCAGGTCATCCCTCTATAACTCAGGCTTCACTCCAAAAACTATTAATCTGTTCTTCCTAAGCCATAAATTTTGAACTAGCTATTAATGCAACTCAGTTCTTTTTGGACTTTGTCTCTCAGGCCCTTAAAAAAATGTTAAACTTTTGACGATGAAACTTCCTCAACTGTCAGTTTCTTATTAGAAGAGATTTCCATTAAGATTGAACATCTTTTGCATGGAGTCCCACTTTGACTTTGACCTTGGCCTTCTCTATGAATTTCACATCTTGAAAGTAAGTCCCTTCTTTTACCTCTTACACCGCTCAACAAGTTGATTCAGAATTCAACACAGATGTCATGATGCTTTATTTATAAATATTACATAATTCCTTCTGCCATATTGAAGCATTTAGAGGAATGCTATCTATCCTTTATCTCCATTTTGAATGTCAAGGTTATCAGAATTAGTTCCAGAAACAAATGTTGGAAAGTCTCATTCAATTGAAGAAATAAATGTAAAGGATTTTAAGAATGTGGTAGAGCAATATTGCCTACTGATGTCTACACCTGTCTCAAGGACTAAATGTTAGTCTTAGAGTAGTTTGTTTTACCTTTTTTTTTTTCCTTTAAAGTTGTCCTTCATTAAACTGTTTGGTCTTTCTTTTAGGGCACTTGTGTCAGAGAGTATGCATGTCGAGAGTTTAAAAAGCACACTTCCTGCCCAATCTGAAATTCTTGTCTTTCTGGAGGAAGAAAGAAGCCACAGACATGTACCAGGAAAAACAAGGACTTTTGTCTCTTCTAATGTGAATTAACTGCTAGAATAGAATTTATTAGATGTCTATAAATTTTCTACTTTATTAACATTCTGTTCTACTAGATACTATCCAAATTAAACATATATTGCTACTTGAAAATCTTTTTCTCTAGAGAGAACCAAAATATAATGCATGTATTTGATCTTTATTTGGCAGCATGTCTTCCTTCCATTTTATTTCAGGTGGCCTGAAAAATGGCCACCTCCCGCTGCCAAGCATCTACATCATCTGTTCTCTTCCCAGCCCTGCCTACTCTGAGCCCAAAGATTCAATCATCCGTTCTTTCCCTTCCCATTCTCCCACCTATAAATGATCTCTGTTTGCAGTAAAATACCACGTGTTCTCACATTGGAAGTGAGATTTTTGGTTCCGATGGCCCTAAATCCTCATGACAGAGATGGGACCCAACAAAACCCCTATATACTCTGGGTTTCCCCAAGGGACAACTGACCCTTTTGTTTACATGAAGAAAGGGAGAGTTCAAGGCTCTAACAGAGGATATTTTCAGCTTCCTAAGATATTCAGCCACGTTCAATGTGACTGCAACAAATCTAACTTCCATACTGAATCTAAACCACACTTAGCAGTTAAATCACAAGACGTATTTAATTAATAGGTTACAGTATATGTGACATCAAAAAGATAGATTAAGACAAAGGCTTTTACATATAAACTACCCGTGGTGTGAGGACAAGCACATTTTAAAATTTTAAATGATATATCACATACAAAATCTAACATATCAAACATACAGCTCAACAAAAGTCTCTCCTTAAGAAAAGTACATCAAGTCATTGCCGCCATTTCTAAATAATGAAACGTTACCTTCATTCTCAAAGGTAGCAAGATTTGTGTCCCTCACTAAAAGTGTGTAAGGATTTCCACTTAAAATGTTCTATTTCAGGGGTTTATAAAAGCTATAAAAATTCTCTCCAAGCTGAAACTTGGCAAACGAGAACTCAGCATGAGGACATTTTTTTTTTTTTTAAGCCTAAATTTAAAAACAGTATGTTCATGTACTTTTTTAAGCATAAGAAGAAAAAAGGAGAGAATTTTTGAGGTTTTAGTTGCCTTTTTTAAAAATCTGCATTCCTCAGGAACTAGTTTGCTTTTAAAAATGGAAATTTGCAGACTATAAATTCTAATTTGGCCATGTTTCTTTGAGAATTTGATATAAATTAAAATAATCTAAAATGGACCCTATCATGAAGGGAAGAAATTCATTGTTCTCAGAAGACTGTTTCCAGAAATAACTCTATCGCCCTTCCCTCCAGTATGGATATGAAAGATAGATGTACCACTTTTTTTTTTTTTTTTTTCCTGAGCTAAAGAAGCTATTTTCCTCTGAGTGAAAAAGTTCAATGAATCACCATGATATTTTTGGTTAGAGAATACTATATTTTCTATCTCTGCCTCCACCAAAAAATTATATATATACTTATAGTTTGATTGTATACATATATATCTATGTATATATTACCTACCATAGTTTCAGATTTTGGTAAAAATTTAGCTCCCCTGAATTTTATGCGTATATATTAAATTTCATAAATACATGCATGGTGGGGCACATGGGTGTGGCTCAGAGGGTTAAGGCCTCTGCCTTTGGCTCAGGTCGTGATCCCGGGGTCCTGGGATTGAGCCCAGCATCGGGCTCTCTGCTCAGTGGGGAGCCTGCTTCCTCCTCTCTCTCTGCCTGCTTCTCTGCCTACTATTGATCTCCATCTGTCATCTAAATTAATAAAATCTTTTAAAAATAAATAACTAAATAAATACATGCATGCATGGTGAAATAAGATTATTATATACATGCCTATAAAAATATGATCTAAAATACCGTGTTAATAAAACTGGTCTACTATTCTATTAAAAACATCTCAATATATATGAGAATTTTATTTATTGTTTCATCTCAAAAAATATCTGACTTCTCTGCCTCACATATTGTAGTGGGGAATAGGAATGACACACAAAAAATGAGTAAGGGGTGCTGTTTTTAACATGCTCATGATAGAGCTGGAGATCTGGAAACATAAAATGTAAACACTTAGCCATATTCTCATATAAAACCCTCTATGACTTTTTTTTTTTAAATAGAAAAGACGGTTTCCATAGGCCTATTCTTCTTCTTCCATACTTGAGTTTTAGAACACTTATTGGAGTTCAACAACTTTATCACTACAATCTGGCTTAGAGCCCTTTTATCACTAAAACTTTCCCTCATGCCCACAGTGATCCTTTTTCTGAAACAAGCCAACCCTGAGAATCCAGGGGCCCTCTGTTGCTCTTCCCAGAATGCATGCTCCTTCCCTATGAGAGGTGTCATTCTGCTTTTGGAACTTTGTTACCTCGATATGGAGCTCCAAAACCTTAGGTCCATCTTTCCATGTCTGATTTCTCTAATCACCTCTTTTTTAAAGGGTTTATCACATGCTAGTCAGTCCACAGTCAGACACCACTTCCGAAGCAAAGAAGGCCTGCCTTCAGCTCCTGCCTGTTGCCCAGGAGACTTGGCTTGGTCTTGTTCCAGCTGGCCAAACCCCAGAGTGTGCAAGGCACAAACCCTGATACTTTCTCTTTAGAACTAGTCTCAGTTCTCAACTGCTACTTACCTCCTATCTATACTAGAAACTGGCAGGAAATAGAGCCTCTGAAGAATTAAACTGGATAGCCTGAAGAACTTCAAAACAAGGAAAAGGAGGTGAAAAGGTAAAATATAAATCAAAAGCAAAAATACTTTGATATAAAAATCAAACACAAAATCAGAGTGAAAATGTTATCTTTACTGCATCAAAGATCTTTATTGAAACTATAGGAGTAGATATAATGGATATATAGATATATAAAATTTGCATTTATTACATAAGGGCATATGTTCATGCTCTGTTTTTATATTTTTAATTTATTATTCATGTTTTATAAAAGTATATGTTTTGAGGCACCCAGTGGCTCATTTGGTTAAGCATCTGACTCTTGATTTTGGCTAGGTCATGATCTCAGGGTCGTGAGACCAAGCCCCACATCGGGCCTCACCTGGGAGCACGGAGCCTGCTTAAGGATTCTCTCTCCCTCCCTCTGCCCCTCTCCTGTGCTTTCTTTCTCTTTCTTAAAATAAATAAACAAAACCCATAGATATAAACGACTGAAACTCTCCCACCTTCTCTCTTATCCCATGGTCTACTTCCAAGCTATTAATACATTTAATTATTTTCCCTACATAATTATTTTAAAATTTTTTGCTTAAATTATTACCATTATTTTATACAATGATTCAAGTTAACCACACTGATGCTATTTCTCATTCATACAAATTACAGTTTAAATCTGTAGTAAATTATTACATGCCACAACTCCAAATACCTTCCACTTCAGCCTTTCAAATAAACCTAAGGCATATGAAAAACAGTTCAATAGGCAAAATTACTTCTCAGCATAAGGAAAGCAAGTGACTATAGTTACATTAACATTTTCACATTCAAACGCAGGATTCCTACTATCACAAGATTCTTACAGTGCTGTGTGTCCATTCCAAAATAAGAAAAATGAAATATATTTTGATGGTGGTGTTTTTAAAATGTGTTTCTTATATGACAAAGACTATTGGAACCTAAGGCGTTTAAACCTCCAGAGATGATTGAGTACATAGGTGAGATAATTAGTGTGGTATTTTGGGGGAATCTTCTGGAGACTTGAGAGAAATGAAGTAACTCTTGTGGGCCACAGAGTAGGTTGGAAAGAGTCGTAGCTGGAATACAAATATCTACCTTCACTGTCCAGACTTTTTTTTTTACTCTTCTGTGTTGCCTAAAATATCACTAGGGTCTTGACTTAGTTGTGTCTATGACAGACATTTTGTAGAAGGCAAGGAGATCTGATTCAGTCCCAGACTGAACTCCTCTTTGAGAGTCATTACTCAAGGAGATTCCAGATCCTTAAAGCAGTGACATTAAACAAGTTTAGTTAAGACATTAGAATTAGGTTACTATTTTATGTAAAAAGAATTTAATACTCTTTAGATTACTCTAACCTATGACTTTTTCCATGAAATATAAATGGAATTAATGTGAAATACCTTTTTTCCTATGACTTCAAATGTAACTAGTCTGGCATGTAGCATTAGTAAAAACAAACAGATTTTTGTATCTTTTACATCACTGACCTAAATCAGGATACAGTGAATCCTTTAATAAACTTTAAGTATTTCATATTTATAGCACATAAAATCATGCTTTAGGATTTTAAGGTATTTTAAATAGTGCTATATATTCTTCCTTAAAGAACTAGTCTTGATTAATAAATAAATGTGAAAAGTCACATGTACTAAGAGAGGATTATTCTTTCACATGAACATTAATACAAGGAAATGTCTGTTCTGTAGTAATCGTTGACACGGGAAGGTTAAAAAACAGAGCAGCTACTTTATCTTTGATAATGTCTTTTTTTTTTTTTTTTTTTTTTTTTTTTTTTTTTTTTTAAAGATTTTATTTATTTATTTGACAGAGAGAGATCACAAGTGGGCAGAGAGGCAGGCAGAGAGAGAGGAGGAAGCAGGCTCCCTGCTGAGCAGAGAGCCCGATGTGGGACTCGATCCCAGGACTCTGAGATCATGACCTGAGCCGAAGGCAGCGGCTTAACCCACTGAGCCACCCAGGTGCCCCACTTTGATAATGTCTTAAACACCTTTATAAAGTAATAAAAAAAAAAGAATACGCATACCCATGTCCATGCTGTCTCTAGTTATCATGTCAAATACTGAATGCTAACGTTAGCAGGATGGACATGAAAGCTTCCTTGTCAGTTGGCACTCATAACTTGTTAATAAAATCCACGGTAGAGTAAAAATCAATTTGGATTCTCAGACCATTATCTTCTTTAACTCAGTTTTCTCCAATGCCCTGAAAGCCTTTCAAAATTTTCCCAATGATATTGTGTAGCACAGGTACGCTTGGCAATCATCCTTAAAAAAAATTAATCATTAACCCGAGTACACTAGAGCCCTCAAAGTTACCACATGTACCACTGTTCTCTGAATCTATGCTGAGACTAAGTATTAACAAAATGGTATATAAAATGGGGGAAAAAGGAAACACACACATACAATAAATACCATTTATCATAAAAGTGTTAGCAATGTTAGAGGACACATTTTGATGAAAATTATGGCTTTTGGCATTTTCAAAATACCTCTTTACAGAGCAAATGAATTTTTCTATAGGTATTGAAATTATTTCAACTTTTTTTGTTTAGATGAACAAATGGATCTAAAATATTCATTAATGGATCTCAAGTATATTTTTACATCTGACTTTAAATTCTTCTATTTTATATAGACCTGTAGTCACTACTCCCAAGACAATTAAGAAATTTAGGAATCTCTTAATCTGATATCAAACAGTGACTGAAAAAAAAATTGACAGTTTTATGGAAATTACAGTGAAATCTTTGGAAAGACTCAAAAAGACAAGCTGTCATAAAATTAATTTTGGTTTTGATACAGACGATATGTAAAGAAAGAAGAAAAAAATTACAAAATATAGAGGGCTCTGAAGGAGAGCAAAATGTACCACCCTCAAATATGTCTCCTTATGATATTGATTATTTTGTGCTAGTATTTTTAAGAAACAGAAAACACAGGATCAGCTCTGAAAATTGAGTAGAAATTACCTTTTGGTAAGAGATCTTCACAATGATAAAAGAAGTCTCTATTTGGGAGAGTGTCTCCCACTCTAGCAGTTAGAGAAGGATGACAAAATCTCTAGAAACTCTCATCAGTGGAAAAGGCGGGACTTAATCTGTACAACCACCGTATCCAGGTTTATTATGCTCTTCCTGATAACCTCCCATAACTGGCCTCCCAGCCTCCAGCCAACATCTTCTTTTATCTTTAGATGGAGATGGTACTTAAGGTAGTGGCTTGGGCCATTTTGGAGTTTTCCTGTGTATACCAGAGGTATACATGTTCTTAAGCTTCTGGGTTTGTTTGTTTGTTTGTTTTTTTTTGCCTTTTTTCCCCCTGTTACTCTGTTATTAAGGAGGTAGGAAGTGTCTTAGCCAAGAACCCAGAGAGGTTAAAAGAAAAGTGATTTTTTTCTCTCTTAAAATTTCTGCCCTGAAATTATTTCATAACTACCTTTCTACTTTCACTCAACTGTTCAAAACTGGGTACCAACAACTGGAGAAGACACGTGAAAGGACTGGTTTAAGGAAAAAAAAAAAAAAAGAGGTAAGATTCAAAGTAAAGGCTCTCCTTCAGGAAATAAATGCTCACGTGTTCTATATGTTTCAGTTGTAACAGAATGCGTGAGGTATTAACTTTTCAATAATTGCCTGTCCTACCCCATTTTTTTGATAACTTATATAATAACCAACTGATCTCAGACCTTCCACTTTACAGCAATCCAAGGGATCTTCACTGGGGTAATTTTACCCCAGATAAACATCTGGCAATGTCAGGAGCTCTTCTGGCTGTCATATCTAGGGAGGGAGGATACTATTGGCCTCTAGTGGATAGAGGCCAAGGATGCTGTTAAAAATGCTACAATGCACAGGATGGTACTCCACAACAAAGAATTATCTGGCCCAGAAAGTTGATAATGCTGCTGTTGAGAACTCCATACCACCAAACAATGTTACCAATAATGTAATTATGTAAAATACTGTTTAAAAGTTTAATAATTGATTAATGGTCTTGTTAATATCTCTAAGTACCAACAGTAATTGTGGGGATGATATATTTGCTTCTCATTTTCACATACAATTTATCATTCAATTCTCCAAACTTAGAAGTAGGCAAGGTATTATAATTAGACCCATTCTAGAGCACAAAGTACTGAGGCTCATCAAGGTTAAACAGTATGAACAAGGTTATTTGAGGCTCAAGCTAAAATGCAGCTACCTTTTTTTCTTTTTTAAAGATTGATTTATTTATTTTAGAGAGGGAGGGAGTGCACGAGAGAGAGCAGGAGTAGAGAGGGAGTAGCAGAGGATGAGAATCTCAAGCAGATTCCCCATCTCATGACCCTGAGATCATGACCTGCGCAGAAACCAAGAGTCTGACATTCAACTTACTGAGACACCCAGGCATCCCTAAAACAAAGTTATCTTAATCTCAGTCACCTGCTGTTTTTAGTATATGTCACTACATCACTGAGTTAAAACAACCTCATAAATATTTGATAGAATGTCTGAAAAATTAATAGAATCCTACATTAAAAAACAGAAGTTGCAGAGGAATATTCTATTACATTCTTATTTTTTCAGGGGAAAGAATTGGATTAATTTTTTTTTTTTTCCTAGAGCCTTTGTCATCTACAGTTTCAATGCAAGAAGATAATCTGAGACTTCTGTGTTTTTAAACCAAAATACAAGATCATTTATCTGGATCTAGAAAAGTCATCCTGTTTGTCAAAAACAAGGAAAGAATACTTTCTGCTTTGATATTTGCAACAAATTGTTTTAAAACATGAAATCTACATCTTTCTGTAAACTTATAAGTGGAATTGCCAGAGTTCTTATTATCATTTAGACAGATATCCTAATTACTTTTTTATTCAAATCATGTAAAAATGTCATTTTTAAAAAGGTCACTGAAAGTCTTTGTATAAATACACACCTTCTCTAGAAGAAATTTTAACAATAGATTCTTCTTATGCTCACAGGAAGAAAACAGATCAAGGATATCAGCTTGGGGACCCTTCTTTCAAGTAATTTTGATGCAACAGTTGCTATTAAAAGGAAAAGCAGTAAAAAAATGCCAAAGGAAGTCATAGGGGTTCTAAAGAGCTAATTAGCAAGACAACATTAAAACAATAAAAACTGGTTTGAGAAGAAGCTTCCATGATTCAATATACAGAGAAAAAACTCAGATAAACAGCATACATTTATGTTATGATATAGTAAATATAGTATCTTTCTGAATGAAAAGAAACAACTTTAAAAGATGTTTGGTATCATTAACTATATTAAAGTTTAAAGCTCCAAGTTCTGATTTCCAGAACTCTCTGGAGAGAACAAGAAATTAAAGGCCTGACAATCTTTCATCAATTTCAAATCTGTGTCAGTATGACTTTAGATTCTGCTCTTGACCATGACGGCGTGGCCTTCTGGTTGCTGAACTCTTTGGCACTTTCACTCCTGGTTGATTGAATTTGTTTAAGAACCTTCTTTGTGTTAAGTGTGATTATTATTTGATTGTTTATTATGACTTTTCAAGATAACATAATAAAACCAGAGCCTACGGAACTATTCAGATAACTGTTCTGGTCTAGGAAAGGCTTCTAGGCATGTTCCCATTATCTACAGTGCTGACTGACCAGGTTTAAGGATGGGAAAGTATAGGGCCAGAAGTCATGGACCAATATGAGATGTTCCTACAGTATCCAGCACTAAAAGTGTTTTGGTAAAAGAAGAAAATCAAGAGTTGAAATGTATAGAACCAGAAAATGTGCAAAATATATCTAAATCTTTCAATTCATATATGAAGGAAGCCTGATGAAGGTATTATCAAATTGACAGTAATCTGCAAAATTTACTTAACATGGCAAGGAGTTGAAAAGCTAAAGGAGCTATTATATACTGTCATTCATACAAAATAAATTTTGATTACCCACGCTAAGGCAAAAACAACCCCCTCTCTCTTTATAAAATGTTACTAAATTCTTGTCATGTGACGAGGTGTTCAAAGATCAAATGGACAAAAATATGAAAGAGATAACAGAGGTGGACAAAAAGATAACCCAAATATTAGGCTTTCCCCCCTAGATTTTCCTGATGCTTTTGGTCTTCTGTCAATTTTTAAAATTCTGCAAAGTGTTATAATTTTTCTCATTCTAACCAAGTATTCATTTTTAGCCTAATTATGCAATCTACTTGCGTATCCATTATTATGAGTTATTTTTTTTAAAGGAGGTCCTCCAGATTTTATAAGCTTTTATGGTCCCACAAAACCTAGATCCACCCTTATAGATGTTAATCTCAATATGGAGAAAATTATTAGGAACAGTGGATATACTTGTCATTAAAATTAAAGAAATTCAATACAGCTTAGCTGTGACCATCCGAAAAAAATTAAAAATTAAGAGGTTGAAAGTGATGGTGGTATTTTCCTTCCAGTATGTTCTGCCAGTCTCACAGTAAACAGTCAGATACTACAATAGCAACAGACACAAAACAAGTAACTGCTCATATTCAGGTACAATATGTAAAGATAAGCCAGTCATAAACACTACAGGCCTTCTGTTAACGGTCAAGTTCACATATCTTATTTGCCATTTTGCAGCATTTTGCAGGGAACCCTTCCATGTACACACTTATATGTGTCCACCAAAACTGTATGATGAAAAATTCACTAAAATTTCTCTGATGTATTTTTTTTAAGATTTTATTTATTTATTGGACAGAGATCACAAGTAGGCAGAGAAGCAGGCGGGGGGTGGGGAGGGGAAGCAGGCTCCATGCCGAGCAAAGAGCCCGATGTGGGGCTCGATCCCAGGACCCTAAGATCATGACCTGAGCCGAAGGCAGAGGCCTAACCCACTGAGCCACTCAGGCGTCCCTCTGATGTATTTTTATAGTCATTATTTTAGAATGATTATTTTTACAGTAATATTTTTCAATTTTCTCTCATTTGCTATGTTGTTTTAGTTGTTAACTTAGAAGCAGTATTTTCATGGGCAGTGAACTTGACAGGAAAAAAACAAAAAACCAAAGGTGTCATGAGAAGTAAACCAAATTTCAGTCATAAAAGCATGCATTGTCCAAAATGATGTAGAAATACATCCTTCAGATGAATAAAACTTCTTCACAATATTCCTAGGGAGGGTTTTCCATCATAAATGCTCATGAGAGTAATCCTTTGAATGGAAATTTTTAATTAACTTTGAAATCCACAATGTAAATTTGAAATATGTTGCCTTTAGAAATCATGTTCCAGTTAAGGAGTTGAAATGAACTAAAACCTAAAAAGATCCTTTTTCAAGATAATGCATTTAGTGACCCTAAGCACATTTTAATAATGATCTTTAGAGTTGTGCTTTAAAACTATGTGTATTCTTTCCAATGTATTTAAATATGCAATAGCCAACAAAAAATGTTAAATTATTTGGCCATGAAATCAATATACACAAAAATGTTTTCTGCATTATAAGTTTGAATTAAAAAGTCCTTGCTCCACATTGTGCAGACAACATTTATGATAATGTAAAGAGACTTAAAAACTAAACAATAATGAAAGGTGCTATTTGAATTCTGTATTTATTGAAAGCATAGATTAAGAAGTGAGGTTCTATGACAGTTTAAAAGGGAAAAGGGTCAATTATAATAGATATGTTTTTCTAAAAATCTAAAATATTAATTATTAAACACCACAATCTAAAATGTGCTTTCCAAGAAATATTTCTTGTAAAGATCCTAACCATATTTTGGCAGCAATTCAGGGCATTTCTAGTTCCTACTTGATTCTATCTACAGTTCAACTCAGCAAAGAAGGAAACACACATCTAGATTCTAGACATCGATTCATATACATACCTCTTCACTGTCAATGTAATCATGACTGTTTTGCTAATTCATCAACAGAAGATATGGAAACACTTTTTAAAAAGCAGCATTAATATATGTCCTGATTGTGATTGGCAGCATTAATTATAGGGGGTTTTTATCCTGTCAGCAGTTTCAAGACGATTATCCTTAAGTTTAAATTCCAGGAATGCTCTGTATATATGCACACACATACATCTCCTGCACTAGGAGACCAGAAGAAACAGACAAAGGATCAGGGAAAATATAGGAAGAAAAACACAGGACTGGACATCATCCTAGCTCATCTCAGATTATCAGTCTTCCCGCTCTTCTTTCCATAATTAGCTCTAGGTTGATTCTTGGCTGAGCCATTTAACATGGTGGATGGATGAACTAGATGATTAAGTATAGTCTATTCAGTAGTCAAACTTACTTTGACTGTCTTAAAAAAAAAAAAACTAATTTTAACATTCACATTTTTGAGAGGACATTTAAAATTTTTTCTCTATTAGTACTGTTATAAAAAATACCCGAAATTAGAAATAAGGCAAAATAAAAAGTAGGTAGCATGTTCTTTCAGTTACATACTGGGGGATCCTTTAAAGGCTCACCTAAGGGTTACTTAATTATCTAGAATAAACCTGTGTTTAACTTTGCTATTTACGATTAATTACAGGCTCAGCTTCTGTGAAGTTACATGCTAATTTTCTGTCCAAAAGAAATGATAACCCCAAAGGTTAAGATTCCATTTTCCTACTGGACAATGTTAATTAGTTTTATTTCTAAGTCAGAATGTCATTCCTGGGGGACTACATAACTCATGTTCCTCTGATTTTCCTTTAAAGTAGCTTTGCCGTCTGACCTATTCTTTTATTGAGCTAAATAAAAAATATCTTTAACATGAGTTCATTATAGATTTGTACAAGCATGCTATTTTAAACTTTTCAAATTTATTTTTTTTAAAGATTTTATTTATTTATTTGACAGACACAGATCACAAGTAGGCAGAGAGACAGGCAGAGAGGAAGGGAAGCAGGCTCCCCGCTGAGCAGAGAGCCCGATGCGGGGCTCGATCCCAGGACCCCGGGACCATGACCTGAGCCGAAGGCAGAGGCTTTAACCCACTGAGCCACCCAGGTGCCCCTCAAATTTATTTTTTTGACAAACTTTGGGAGGTTCCACTAAAATATCCAAGCAGGCCCTTAAATACTTCCAGAAGTATTTAAGCAAAGACACTCTTTTTTATTTTTATTTTTTGGTCCTGGGAGTGAATCTCAAACAACAATAAAACTTAACAATGAAACTTTACCTTCAGTGGTTCTCAGTTTCTCATTCTTAACCTAACTCTGTGATTTTGTTTTCCTTTCTGGTTCCTGGCCACATTATTTGTTTTTGGTTCTTATGTCCACAGACCAAGTCAGTTATTTCCCATTGGTGACACCAATGATAGGGAATCCTATGATGGACCATTTGATGATCTTTAACTACTGGGGTTCTATTATTCTCTGTTGGGTGGGAAACAACAGAAATTGTTTTGTTAGGTGTTTATGTTATTTGTGCAAGAACATATTACATACCCAATGGAAAAGAAAATGAAAATTTCAACTTAATGAGTTTCATGCTTATGTCCTCTTGACCCATGGCTGAAATTGAAGAATTGAAGCTAAAAGTCCTCTGTGCTTCTGCATTTCTCTGATTGACAAGGGACTTCTAAATTTAAAATGCCTTCCTGTATCTAGTGGGTATTAATAAATTATATGATAATGCCCAAGTTAAATGGGTTGTATTATGAATGTTTTGGGGATTTAAAATCACATTCATTCTAAAAGTCCCACATTCCAAGAAAACAAACTGAACTTCTGAAATTTAAATGAGATAGAACTTTAAGAAAACAAAATAATACTTAGGGGACTTGCTAGCTTAGAGCATCTTTATATAAGAAGATACATCCAGGCTTATATAATTGAAGTACATCTTTGGTTTACTGTAACTTCTGTGATCATTTTGGTTTGAAAAACTACTTATCTTTCTCTGATTTTCTTGATGGTCATGTATAATTCAAGCTCATGCTTTGTTTCTTATAACATTTAGGTCTTTTTGGTCCTCATGAAAAGACTAGTTAATATGAACCTCCTAAACTTCTTACAAAGGTTTACCGCTAAGATTTCTCCAACATTATGTCCAGGATTATAAAAAACGTAAAATTATGTGCTCATCAAAATGTTTTTATATCAGCAATAATTACATTCTGTAGTATGCAGGTGGACCTAAACATAATTGCACTGGCGAGTAATCTTGAGATAGCTGAATTTCTAAGTAATATATGGTATTAAAAAACTGTTCACCAGTCTATCACAATCACAGTGTTGCTGTACCTCTGGATCGTTGTAATCTAAGTATTCATTTTTCCCACATTACAAAAGGGTAAAATCAATATGTGTGGCCATAGGCTTGTATGAGATTTGCAAATCTGCGAAAATGGCTGTGAATGACAAACACAGCTCAAAATCTACCTCTTCGCTCTCTCTGTGAAAGAGGAATGACTTCATTTGGTTAAACATCAGAGCTAATACGGATGATAGAGCATTTCTATAAGCAAGAGGGGCAGAAATGTGCAACTGAGTAGTAATCATAGAGAATATGGTCTTTGTTTATATCAAGGAATATAAAAAAAGAAAGTGGTTTTCGAAGTGAAGGGTTTGGTTGCTCCGTAATATGAAAAAGCATAGCTTAAGACACAACTTGAGTGCGGGGTAGTAAGTTGTAAGAGAGCGGAGGGAAGTAAATGTTGTTCGACTTGGTTTACTAATACTGGTGAATAACGAACCTGAAAAAGTAATAAAATATGCTAAATTTTGGTAAGCTGATAAGACTTACACATAAAATAATATTAAACGAAAGGGAACCTGTGAATCCTTTGCTACCATATATCATATATATACAAAATTAGCTATATTTTTAATCTCTGCTAAAATGATATAGAGCGTTTAAGTCCGCCCTGAGCAAAGGTTAGAAAAAGGTTATTTTTCACCTTTGGTCTAATAAATTCAGATAGCAGGGATTCTGCTCACCAGAATAAATTTCTATGCCTTGAGATTTCTTTGGCATGTCCTTGATTCACAAAGATCCTTACGATTATGTTACTTCTAAGTTTATTCAGAAATTTTACTGTTATTTTGATCAACAGGCAGCCACACTATTGTTTTTCAGGCACCTTGATCCTAGTTTATTTACCCAAATCCTCTCTATACCCTTTGGGCTTTACTTTTCTAAGAAGAGATCTTTAAGTTTAGGGAGGAAAGAAGACCGTACTCAGAGCATTCCAACATAGCCCCAAATATGCAAGTTTTACCCTTAACAGAAATAGAAAAGAAAAAGTAGAGGACAGGGAAAGGCAGGGAACTTAACAGTTTCAGATGTTTTGATAAGTTGAAGGAGGCATGTGAGGGTTATGCCTCTTCCTGAAGGGACTATATAAGCATACATTGTATCTAGAAACTGATTCTCTTAAAACTGTCCAAGCATACTGCCTGGAAAGTTGTCCCAAACTCTTTGCAAACTCTAGTTTGAAAGGCCAGTGATCTATCTATAAAATTCCATTCTGAATATCCAAGATCTTTCTCTAGAGATCAGGGCTTTAGTACATTACAAAGCCAATCTTTAAAAAAAAAAAAAAAAAAGTCTTCCTAAAAGAGAATCATAATAATGTTATCCGCTGGTATCGAGGGAAGTCTCCAGTTAAGGTCTGCTAGTATAGGAAGAAACTTTATTTCTAACTCACTAATGAGCTATCAGAAATGTTACTCAAATCAGCTGGAACTAAATGAATTGCCGGCACTGGACGGTTAAAAAGATTATTGCCAAATTTAAGATCCATAAAAGAACCTTCAATTCTCTTTCCAAAATTGTTTCAAGAATGGTCTATCTTCTGTGCGGGGAGAGAAAAAGAACAATGCATTTATTAGGACTCTTTATATAATAATAGTTTCATAAAAACTTGACATTTGGAAAATTCCTTTTATTTAAACTTCTTAAAAAGACTATCCATAATCAGATTTATTGAGTGGTTACCATAATTAGATTTTAAAATTATCAGATAAGTTCTTAAGAATTTATTTTATCTGCCCATATAGTTGTTAAATATGTATGTTAAGGGAAGATTTGGCTTTAATCATTTTATTGTCTATTCTTTAGCAATTACAGGCATCTGTGGACAGACTACTGAACTGTTTCATAAAACAAAGTTCACATAATCCTAACATCTGTTTTGGTTGCATTTTCTTCATATTTCTAAGAGCAAAATTAGAAAAGGCACATGCCATTTGTGTTAGTATCATCTCTTCCTCTCAAATTTAAATGTGCAGTAAATAAACAATGAATAGAAGGTTCTAAAATAAAATGACACTAAAATGTTGCTCACATTTTTAAAAAATTGTGTACAAAAGCTCTAAATTAACTCAGCACCCAATAGCCACCCTAATATTGGTCAATAAAATTAGACTCCCTCAGCCAGTGATCAAAGTTGAATCATAGCTTTAACTAACCTTATTACAGTGGTTTTAAGTCCATTCTAAAATTTAGAATTTCTCTAACCTTTATAAAGAGATTACTATGGTTGCTAATGAAGGAGTCGTAAATTCAAACAATCCCGTCCTTTTAAGGTTGTTTTTGTTTGTTTGTGTTTTGTTTTTGCCAATAAATAGAAGCTCGTCTGTAAAGATAAAAATGTACCCAAACTTTTTTAAAGCATCTGATGCATTTTATCCGATCATTAAATCTTTCCATTTTACCAGAAATTGAGCATTAAATATTAAGAAATTGGTTAGGTTTTATTATATTCTGGATTCACTGAAATCAGATCAGTTCTTCTCCTTATGTACACATGGGGCTATATGTAGTCAACTTTCCCATAAAGCAGGAAAAGCCTAAGAGAGAAAACATTATTAGCTCACTGCCCTACAAATTGAATTCAGGTACAATTATAATTGACTTCTAAGCTCAGATATGGAAGGATTTGTCTACTCAATGAAAAAGCCAAGAAAGCAGAATCTATACTATTCCAACAGACACACACAGTGTTCCCCATATCCAGTGGGAAGTTTATGCTCATAAATGCAGCCCATTTAGGGCACCACAGAAGATATTTCCTCCTTAAAAAATGGTGGTGGTGGGATAGGTAACAGAAAAAGGCAACAGAAATACATTTATGCATTTATAGGTATAACAGTAATAACCATTCTGTCTTATTATGTGATAGATTCCTAAAACCCATAGCTTTCACTTTTGATAACACCTTAGAAGGGTGGGTGATTCAAACCCTTCCTTCTGAATCAAAGCTTCTGAATGCAGAAAAATGATATAACAGCAACAATAACTGCTTTTCTGTTGTCTTCATCATTACTTTCAAAAACTCTGATGCTGAATACATGGGCTATGGATTTTGACCTATTATGTTATATATGAATCTCACCTTGCTCAAGATTGAAATGATTTCATGAATATGGCAATGAATCGTAAAATCCAATGATAATTTGTTATTTCTATAAATACCCAGGAAAGACTGGGAGAGTTGGCCATCATACACTGTAATTCACTCCACTTGAGCTTCACAGATGAATAGCAACAGTAACATCTGTGAAAGTCATTCATTTATTCAATGAATATGGGACGACTAGTTGCCATTTTTTAGTTTGTTCTTTAGCCCATTATAGTGAATTACAATGTATTAGTCCATCTTGTCCCTTTATTTGTTATTTATAGTTCAACTTTATGAACAGAAATTACTTTCTTTGTTTTTATGTATGAAGAATAAAATTCATTATAGTTAAGCTGTCTCTGAAGTCGACTTCAAAGCTGTATCTTTATACAACATTGGGTTAGAGAGTATTGGGAGGGGAAAACATCTGTTCATTCACAACAAGAACTGAACTCTTGCAATGATCCATCCATTGTGCTAAGCTCTGGGACCTTAACATACCCACAGTCCCTCACGTCATGGACCTTACAGTCTCCTTTGAATACCAGGGTCTCATTAAGGTTTTTAAGGTATTAGGAGAAGAGAAGAGGTTTCATGGTGATAGGTGAGCAATAAGCCAAGTAAGAAAGGAGAAAATGAAGATGCAACAGAGGGAGATAACTGATATAGCAAGATCTCAGAGGAAGTTGGAAAAGCAAGAATAAATGGTATTACGGGAAAGAAGAATTTTGAATTTCTGAACTACATGATGATACAAATATCATCGGTGTAACATATCAATAAGCAGCCTAAGTGCCTTGTTTCTCAATGATTAAAAGACTAAGAAATGTAGATTAGTCTGAGACTAAATGAGATTAGAGCCTATAAACTTACTGTCTTGTTTTAACGTGAGATCAAAGTACTTGATTAATTCAATAGCACTGACACCTAAGACAGAGATCATAAAAAATAATTTTCTAGAGTTGTTCTCTCCACTATAGCAGCTGTAGGTGGCTACTGAAATTTTATATAATTAAAATGAAATATAACTAAACATTTTATTCTTCAATAGCATTAGCCACATGTGGCTGCCCAAATTTGGGTAGCATGGATTTTTAGAAAATTGGCAATATCATAGTAAGTTCTGTTGGAATGTATGGGCAGAGCCCAAAGATACTGACATTTAGAGGGGTTTAGAGCAGTGGAAATCTAAATAAAACTTCAGTTGTTTGGTATGACTAACAGATACAACTTTAAAAACAATGACAACAGTCTCTTCACCTAAAATTGCTAGGATGCTACTGACAAAGTGTATACTGAGAAATAATGTAGGGCAGAAAACCACTTGAAAAGATTTTACAACTGGTACTCAGGTCAAAAAACTGTATCAGATTAAATCAGCTTAAAAGGAAATATTTAAAATACTCAGGAAATTTCTGGGTCATTTAGTGGATACTGGTAATGCTAAAACAGACCCTGTTTGGGTCTTTTTTTTTTAATAGCCTGAAGATGTTTGAAATAGCATGTAACAGAAAAAAGTGCCAGTATTATTATCTTTAAATATTCTCAATTTGTTTTCTTTTTGTTCCATTTTTCAGTGATATAGTACTCTATAATTTAGACAAAGATAAAAAAGTTATAAAAGGAGTTAACAGAGTTAATTCTGACAGAGTGAGAGGAGAGAAAAGCTGCATAAAAATTAAAGTACTAAGAAATTAAAGTACTAGAAATTTAAAAAAATGAAATCACAATTAAAAATCACAAATTCATGCCTTGCTTAGAAGAAGGCAATAAACTATGTGCTAAAGACAAAACATTAGTTCTAGTACATTAGAAAATGAATCCCCAGATTGCCCTGCCTTAAATTATGTGGCAAAGAACCAGACTATTTGTTTCTACTAGCAATAAATTAGCTAGTCACATAAGGATTAATTGCAAAACTGACCCTTGAAACACTGCCCAGTAGCCCAATTTTGAACAATAACTCAAATTTGGTCTTCTACCAAGGAATTTTTAGTAAAAAGAATCTGAATAGTCTAATTCATAGGAGAGAGATACTGGTGTGAAGCTTCCTTTTAAAATTTTTCCAGCTACCTACCAACACTCCAACGCATATATAATATGTGTTTCTCCCAGGGGTCCAGCACCTTTTGGGAACATAAAAGCAGACTGTGCATTTTGTATCCAAGTATTCCAGGGAATATCAGGTTTCATAACACGTTCGAATTTTCATTACTCATGGGTTCAAGAGTTTGATGAGAAGGTGTTGATTATATAAACAATATAAACAGAGATTTCAACCCTCAGCCATTTTTTTTCATTCCGACTTCAGCCTTCTTACTAATTTTTAGCAGTCAGTTATATCTTTATTCCCTAATCTCCAATATCCTAAGGAAATGTATGCTCTCCACAAGAATGACATCATTTAGGTAAGTACATCTTCATCTCTTTTTTTTTTTTTTTAAACATACAAAATTATAGCCAATATACAAGGTCAAATAACTGAAGTCTAAATATATGTGATGCTTGGTCACTGTTCAAATGAGAAAAATGAATGTTTAAAGGGTATACTTTTTCTGGCAATCTAGCCAGTAACATATTCAATTTTTCTACATCTTTCCATGCTGAGTTCCTACATAAAAAAATAAGAAAGAAAGAAAATTCAGTGACAGGCTTGGAACAAAGAGAATAAAAGAACAGTTATAATTCTACTCCTTCACTTCGTTTTTAAGGCACTAATGGGCAATTTATAATAAAACTGAAACTATGTGAGGTAAAGGTCCCTTTCACTAGCCAATTATACCTTCTCTTGAAAATGGTCCAAGGAGAAAAGTCAACTTTAAAAAAAAATGCAGTTAATAGATGAGGAGATATTTACCTCCCAAATGCTCAAGATAATTGAGGATTAATAAAAAGGAGCCATTCTGGTATTTTATTTCAGCTGACATTACCTCCTTTGAAAGCTAACACAGTTGAGATAAACCGTTCCCTCTACATAAAAATCAAATGGTCACTGTTACCCATTATCAAAATGTCAGAATCTGACTAAAGCACCCAAAGTTAGAGCTTCCTATTCTTTTACCAGGAAATAAAGACAATTTTGTTTCAAGCCATCTTAGATTTCAATGGATAGGTAAAACTGGAAAATATCAAAGCATAATTAATTACTTCTTCATATATGTCAAATAGTTTTAAATCTGCCTGTTCTCCTTACTCATCTTCTCCCTCCTTTTAGCACTCAGAAGTAAGTGGTGCACAAAAAAAGTAAATAAATAACCAAATAGGTAACATAAAAGACAGATAAGCCCTTTTCTGGGAAAAGTAGAGCTCAAAGCTAACTATTTACTAAACTTTAAAACCAGCTGCAAAGCTGAACAATTCAAGTGACAATATTTCTTATGTTAATCTTTTTTACATAACTATAAGCCTAATGCATACCTCTTTACTAATGGGAAATAGATTATAACAAACAACTAATATGTATTGAGCACTCAGCCTCATCAGACACTGTTATTAAAGTTAGTTTTATACATAATCTCTCAATCTTCACAACTCTGAAACAGGGTTCACAGCCAGGAAGTAAAAGTGTCAGGATTACAACCAAGAAAGTCCAACAATATAGGAAAGCAAAACTGACTTTCATTTTTAAATGATAATAAAGATTAAAGCATTCTTGGGGAATGGGTGGGGGGATGGGGTAACTGGGTGATGGGCCTTAAGGAGGGCACACGAAGTGATGAGCACTGGGTGTTATACACAACTGATGAATCACTGAACTCCACATCTGAAACGAATGATGTACTCTATGTTGGCTAATTGAATTTAAATAAAAACAAAGATTAAAACACTCCTGACCTCACTTCAATATTCCTATGATACACTGATCGGATAATTTCAACTTCACTATTAGTCCAACTAATATCCTCAGAATGGTGCTAAAATCCTAAAAGATACATGATAAATAAAAAATAAAATTCAAACTAACCCAGTGGATAAAGAGTGGTACAGCTAACAGGCAGGTCTTTAACCATTAAGCCCTTTAAGCTTTATAAAAGTCATCTAGAGCTTTCTATATAATGCTACTCAATTGTAGAGCCAGTGTAATGGGCAGTATATAAACATGATATACTGAGTTGTTTATTTATGGTTCTTGGAGAATCTATTTCAAAGCAGGACTTGAATGAAATTAGAATAGAATCACGTAACATAGAAGAGTTAGATATTAGGAATACAAATCAACATATAGAATGGTGACAGTCAAAAATCTTACGCAAATGAGAATTAAGAACAGTATCACTGGTTAAGTTAAACCACTGAGCAATCTATGCTATTCGGTAGGAAGGAGATGATTAAGAATCAAGTTGGGACAGTGACACGGAATTAAAAAAAAAAAAAAAAGCAATGGATATGAAAGACTGGCATAAAGAAGATATGTCATCTGACTGAATAAGCATGGTCTTGCATCTGTGCAAGAATAAGTAGGAAATACACAACAACGAAGTTTCTAGTAGGGAAAGTGCAGAAACAGTGCACAGGAGAGCAAGTCTAGCTAGCCACAGATGTCAGGTGAGCAATATGTGAAACTGGTATGTACTTTCAAATACCTGTGCAAAGTTTTACTGTGTCTTTAAATGAGCTGATCTGAGTAAAATTTTAAAATCACTATTACATACACAATATGTAGACTGAAAGTCATACTGTCATACTCACACATTTGCATTATTAAAATTGTCCCCATTATTTTTTATTTACGAAGTAAAAGGCATGATCTACAAATTGGTGAAGAGGAAAGAGATGTCCTATTCAGTTATCTTATAGGAAAGAAAATAAGTGTCCTTAACCCGGCAGGTGATTTCCACATCTCCATGCAGGAAACATCTACAACTATCTCCCCTGAATAAGAATAGAAAGCTTATTTTGCAGAAAGAGTTCATGCTGGTTTTGCACCCTATGCATGTAAGTGAGAGTAGAATCATCTACAATGTGTTTTCACAGTATAAAATCTGTATTCCATTACAGTCTTTAATGTATTTTTGTGCAAACGGTATCCATAATGTATCCATTATCCAACAGTATCCATGATCACAATAGAAATTAAAAGGTCAATGCCAAATAGTTACCTGATAACGCTAGTTACCAGCATCTGGTAAATCAGCACAGTCCCCCAGTATGCACAGCACACAAGACGAGATATCTAATAGCAACTGTCATGGAAATATAAAGATGTTTTGTGCATAGGAGCTCTCTGAAAAATTAGGTCAGCATAGACACTTAAATGGGCATTCAAATCTATGAGGGCAAAGGGTAAAGAGAAATAAGGAGAAGCTGAGGTTACTTATCTGGCTCCGGTATTTCCCCCCTAATTTGGTGAACTTAATGATTAAAAAAATAAAAAATAAAAAAATCTTCCGGCTACTAGTTCTTGAGGCCTTCTCTTTTCAGTAAATTTCATTATCTGACCATTTCCTGTCATTCATTATTCCTTGAAAACCTGACACATAATATCAACATAATATTCCATCACAAAGGATGTAGCAATGTTGGGGCACCTGGATGGTTCAGTTGGTTCAACGACTGCCTTTGGTTCAGGTCATGATCTCAGGGTCCTGGGATCAGGCCCCCCATTGGGCTTCCAGCTCAGCAGGGAGCCTGCTTCTTCCTCTCTTTCTGCTCCTCTCACCCCCTTTTGTGCTCTCTAATAAATAAAATCTTAAAAAAAGAAAAAAAAAAAAAAGAATGTAGCAATGTTTATTTCACCTGACTTTGTTTTTAGATGTTTTCTAGGGATAATGACATGTGTCACCAATGTTAAGTCTATGTCTACAACTATGCTGGATTGTCTAGAGAATGTAAGAGGAAGTAAAGACGAAATCCAGTCATGGAAGAACACGCAGTCTGCTTGAGAAAAATCAGGCGTGAAAATCGCAGGCAGTTGGTATAGAAAGAGCATTTGAGTAGTATGAGGAAACAAGCTAGTTGTGTGGTCCTCCGTAAGTGAGGAAGAGAACTGGAGGGATCCGTGCTTATCAAACTTGGGTATGTACGCACATCCACGTGAAAACATGAGTGGTATCAAGATAAAGATAGTAACTACATTAAAAACATAACTCATTTACTAAGGATGCCAATTGCCCTAAAGAACATGTAATTAATTTTCATATTTAAAACAAAGAGGTACCTAAAGAACTTGTGGTTTATTAATTTTATAAATTAACAAAAGATAGCAACTGGAGTAAATGATACAGGTGCCCAAGAGATTCAGAGAAAGAAAAGATCATGTAGATTGTAATATTTACAGAACATCTATCTATCATTCTTCCTTTCTTTCTTTCTTTTTTAAGTAAGCTCTATACCCACCAATGTGGGGCTTGAACTCAAGCCTTGAGATCAAGCCTTGATCTTGAGATCAAGAGTCACATGCTTTACTGACGAAACCAGCCAGATGCCCCCAAAAGATGTCTCGAAAACTTTAGACTGCCCACTCCCTAATTCACTGCCATTATTAAACATCTAAAGCATTCTTGTACCACCGGTGTTTAAGTAGGGCCAGCCAACTGACCAGCCAGGTCATGTAACTTGTTGGTTACACACGCCCTGCTGAATCTATCTGCTAGGATACTGAGCTTTCAGGAAAAAAAAAAAGGGAGACAGAACTCGAGACAAAACAAAAACAAACAAACAAAAACATGTCCAGAGAAAAATGTCAATACAGTAGGGGATAATTTTATACATTTTTATGCAGAGGGAGAAAGGAAGCCTGCTTAGGAAAAACTGGTGAAAACGTCCAGTGAGGCTGGATTAGAGCAGGTCGGCTGAGAAGGAAGGTAGAGAGTTCCTTTTCCTACCAGGGCTGAGATGAAGCTGAAGAACGACTGTCGGTAAAATAAAAGACATTATTTACAAAGAATGAGAAGTTAGGATAACTGAGAAGGGTCGAGAAGAGTGAAGACCTTCATCTGTGAGGAGTACCAGGGAGGCAGTCAAATAAAGACCTGTAAAAAGATGGCTAAAAGTAAATCAAGGCCCGGCAGGAGATGAAGAGAAGGAAGCCCTCCACTGATGTGGGGACTGAAGTTTCAGGAAGACTAAGGAACCCCAAAAGGTTAAAAAAAAAAAAAAGAAAAAAGAAAAAAGAAAAAAAGAAAAAAAGAAAAAAAAAAACCAGGAGGTTGTGGTTGAAGATGCAGGTTTCTGAAGTCTTCATCTTTATAAGGAATGATGAAATCTCAGGTATGGCATGTGTGTGAAAAGCCCAGCAAAAAGCAGCATAAAGGTCACTGAAGAGAGTTCGAGAAATTCTGAGGGAAAAAATACTGGAAGAGTCACCAAGTATACAAAAGAATCCACAGATTAGATAATGAAACCCTGGATAATACATGTTTGTACCAAGATTTTCTTTTGGAAAGAGCTGCGGTGGGTCCAGCACTTCTAAAACATGTCCATATGGTCTAGGGAGGAGATGGAATTGCACTTCAGTTTCTGGATGATCCAAAATTTTCCACTGGAGCAACACTGGTGATGCTGGGATAGGAGAGAAAATTCTAGCTTGACACCACTTTTGTTGGCTTGTTATGGCTCAAAATGAAAGCCTGGGAGTCCAGCTGTGAGGCTGTCTGCTAGGTTGTCCATCACACTTTATAGGAGTACCTTCCACATATTCCTCCCCCACTCTTGTGAACAGAGGTCAGAGGAAAATGAGTCCCAATATCTGGAGGGTTGCCAATTATTACAACCTATCTGTAACGTTGCTTATAAAGTACTTATATGAATGTTGTGACTGTGAGCACGATCAAATTTTAAGGGCCCAGTGTTCCTATCTCACTTGTCTTTTTTTTTTTTTCCCCTTGACAGTCTGTTCCTAAAATAAAGTGAGTGAGTTAAAATTAAATATTTTAACTGTTTAACCTATCAAGAGGGTATAATGCTTACACGATTAGGTTAAAACATCTAAGCGTTTCCTGTAAACTATGCACCTACTTTTTTTTTTTTCTTAAATATCAAAAGGAGTTGCATTCTTTTGTCAATTTAAATGTAATTTTCACTTTAAATTCTCTCTGAACACGGTATCTTATTTTTTTGAAGATTTTTTTATTATTTGAGAAAGAGAGAGAGAGCGCATGAGGGGCAGAAGGACAGGTAGAGAGAAAATATTCAAGCGGATTCCGCACTGAGCATGGAGCCCAACTCAGGGCTCAGTCTCAGGCCTGAGATTACGACCTAAGCCGAAATAAAGAGACAGTTGCTGAACTGACTGAGCCACGCAGGCACCCTTTTGCGTAGTACCTTATCTTTGTCTGTGCAGGCTGCCATGGAGTCTATCATAGACTGAGTGGCTTAAAAAACAAAACTTATTTTCTCACAGTTCTAGAGGCTGGAAGTCCAAGATCAAAGTCCCAGCAGAGCTCGGTTTCTGGTGAGGTCTCTTTTCCAGGCTTGCAGACAGCTGCCTTTGGTTATGTACATGCACACGTGTCCTTCATATGCACTTGCACGGAGAGCAAGTTCTCTTGTCTCTCTTCTTCTAAGGGCTCTAATCTCATTAGACCAGGGCCCTGCTCTCCTGACTTTATCTAACCCTAATTACCTCCCTAAGGTCCCATCTCCATGTGGGGTTAGAACTCCCACATACGAATTTCAGAATAACGCAAGTATCACATTCAGTCAGTAATATATAGCAAAAGATTTCAGATGATGAAAACATTTTCCACATATGCTTTGTAACACATAAAGGGGGAAAAATGTCCCCAAACTCAAACTCTTCCTTGCCTTTTTCCCTTTTTGAAGACCAAGCTATGTTAAGTAAACAAATCAAGGATGTGGTTCCAGAAAACGTTAAAGACATAGTGCTAGCTGACTTGGATTGAGTCCGAAGAAGGAGAGAAATGTGGAGGGAAAAAGCTGCATTATATATTCCCTTCTTTTTCTTTTGCAAGCTTCAATGATTCATTAGTTAGATATAACAACCAGTGCCCACCACTGCATCCTTTCTTACTCAATTATCAGTTCTCCTAGTTACATAAGTAAAATATAAATACTCCTTTTAAAGTCAGAAATATACTAGGAACTTCCCCTACTGCCTCTGATAAGATGAATGTTTCAGGTGTTAGAAGGTGGGAAAAAGTTAAAAAATCTAAAGTTAAAGAAGTATTCACACATCAGAGTCAAGACTTTTGGTTCATATCTGCTTTGGATATCAGATAAATTTAGTGCTTTGGCTCACTTTAAATCTTAATTGTTATTAAAAATTTCAGAGTATTACAATCTGGGTAATATCTCAAACACAGAATTCTCACATCTCATTTTATAAGTGATGATTACATTGCCCACTATTACACAAACAGATAAAGTCAAGAGCGCTACCAATTCATATAACAGAACTTCTTAAAATTGAATTCTAGAAGAATAAAATTAGATGACTCTTATACAAAATGTGATACTATCAAGCCAACCAAGGTGAAGAGCTAAGGTATCTATTACTGAAATCACTTAACTGCATATAGGGATACGACACAGAAAAAGGCACATTTATTTAATACAATTCATTTAATCCTGAACTTTTAAGATATAGTTTAAAAATTATCTTAGGTTATCACAAAAATAGCATATCACGGTATTAGAATGTTATCACTTACATGATTTCAAATGTCTCCTCATTTTAGCCAATACATGTTTGTGTTCATATTTTATTTCCCAATCTTCATTAATATAAAAGTCAGCATGCATCTGACTGGCTAATTTGCCATTCTGTCACAAACATATTCCAAATGGATACTTCACGGAATTAAACCCTGCATTCTCTGGTAATGTTTAGGAGTTAAATGAGTCCTTCTTAAGTAAAATTGGAGTTTCTTTCTCTCACATTAGTGAGAAATAGAGGTATTATGAATTATCTCATCATTTAAAAAATATTAACGTAAATCTGGAGGTCGGAATTTTACATTGAGAGGGACTTTCTTTTATATTATATTAATAAATTGCCTTTGGAAAAAAGTCAATTTGTTTTGACACATTATCAAAAATGTCCACATCACATCACCTATCATGAATAAAACACTGTTACAGAGCAACAGAGGGGGCCCACAGCATTTTTGTCTCTTCCTGTCTCCTCCCTCTCATTAGATAAAAGAAGGTTGTTTTAAATTTTCCATCAGATGATTCCTTAAGAGAAAAAAAATTCTTTTAAAGTAAGAGAAAAAGCTAGATATAATTTTAAACCAACATGGAAGCTAACTTCTGATATCTCTCCCCCTTTCTCTCATAAGTCATTCATATGTAGTTTTTCTTTTTATAAAGTCTTACCCATGAAATGGCTTTGGAAAATGTTCATAGTTATGATTCATGTTGTTTACCATATTGTGTCAAATAAAATGTGTTCTCAGAATTAGACATGTCAATGTTTGAGAATAGAAATCGAATCTTGTTAAACACAGCAGTCAAAATTTCAAAATCAACTCTCGCCTACAGAGGGCTAGACAAAATCTCATTAACCTCAGAACCTCAAGAAAGCTAAGAAGAAACCCATTCATATATAAAAATCCATCAGAGAATAAAAACAACTGCTGACACACAACCCTTAGCTGAATTGGTAGGTCAAATACGCAAAAAGTACTAAAAAGCCCATATTTACTTATTATAAAAATGTATCCTCTGATCTCCATGCTGTGGGCCTTCAAACTAACTCTCCTACTAAATAGATATATCTTAAGACTTTGTGAAGGTTTTTTTCTTAACATGGGGAAAAAAAAACCATAGGTAGGATTAAGATATAATCCAAAAAATTATCCTGTTCTAAATTTTTACTTATTTATCATTAATTTAAACAAAAGGTCTGGGCTTTGTTGAAACCTAAATAGGAGCTGGACGGACTTCAAGTAACTTAAAAACTGGACAGACAATCATCCTTGCTTCTAATTTGCTCCTGGTTTAATCTTAGTCACATTTTACAAAGCTAACACTTATCCTCTAGTGTTCTACTAATTGCTTGGTGCTACGCTGACTACTGGGAATGAACCACAAGCTACATCACTGTAAACTGTAGGGAGTGCTTCAGTGATCAGGAGGTTAAAAACTCCCCATCAGCAGAAAGGGAGAATTCTTGACTTAACTCAGTGGTACAAATTATTTCCAGGTGGTGATAATTATCACTTGTGGTGTTTGATATTCCGGACTTTGCATCTAAATTTATACTTGACAAGTTAAACTTTTCATCGTGTGCATTTTCCCGTAATCTCTCAAAGGCCAAAGACAAGGATAGACGGATTAGTGATGGGTGAAACCAATTCCACCCAAAATGGCAACACTTAATTACAAGCCTTGTTGTTTATAATTAACTGTGTAAATCACTAACTTGAAAGTTTCTTTTCAAAGTGTTTAAAACCAACTCTTTTCCCAGGGAGATTTAATACTGTATATTATTACATAGGTAAGTATTATTTTGTTTGTTCTATGAGCAAGATGTGCAGATGACCCATTTCACAAGCTGTCTTGCAAACAAATCTGGAAAGTGTTCATGAACTGTATTTGTATGGTTGTTTTGTACCTCTCAGAATTTTAGGCCACTGTTCGGCACACAAACAGATGCAAGTCCTAAGGAAGACAATGTTCTTACCTAAATGACCATGAGGAAGTAGTGTTTAAGAGAGGAGAATGAGTGCCAAATTCTCCAAAATTTCAGAAAATAAAAAAGTAAGCTTCCAAATATTTCTGAGATGCATTCCTTTTCCCGTGCAAAACACTTAGAAGTAGAAAACACTTCCTGAGTACATACTATGTGCCAGATGCCATCTGCTCTGTAATATTTTAATTCAATCATTTCTATTTCTAAATATTCAAAAAATGCTGAGAGGCAGGAATAATAACTCGTATTTTTTAATAATTAATCTGAGGTTTAGAAAATATAAGTGACCTCTTCATGGCCCCTGGGCTAGTGAGAGGTGGGAGATCTATAGTTTGGTCTCAGTTTCTCTGAATTTAAGATTTTTGTTTCTCCGAATTTAGGGTTTTTGTTTCTCAACCAACCCTGACAATGTGACATCAAAAAAGTAAAATATTCACTTGCCATAAAGATCTGCATCAAAGGAAACCACAAGGAAAAGAAAATACAAATGCACGTGCATTAAATTCTAGATGCCTGAAAATACCACATCACGCTAACAGAGTCAACCAAAAAGTAAATCTATAAAAACAATCGTCTAGTTCTTGATTTGTTACTGAATTAAGCTAATATTTACTAACAGTATTTACTATGCTGTCTCAGATACCAGAAATATAAGGAGAATGTATATATATGGATATATATATTTATGAATTAAATACATATTTATGAATATCTATATTTTATATAGATATATATGAAATCTAAGGAAAAGGAAATAAAGAACCCTTCCCCCACTCCACTGCAGGAGATCCACCAGCAAAAAGATGTCTAAACACAGCCCCACAGGTTCACTGGCAAAGTATCAACAAGACCTCCAAGGAAAGGCAAGGGGTTCAGGATCGATCTCATTCTAATTTCCAATCTCTAAAGCTCAAAAAAAAAATCTCTGGACTCTAATTCCATCTTGTAGATTCAACGTTTGCCGCCACCTCCAAATCCTTATGCTCAATCCCATCCTCTCCAGTTTCTCATTTTGCTGGATGATTCACTGTACCTCAATGATCCTTTATCCAGCATCTGAACGGCTGCTCCTAAGAACCATGTTTCTCTATCTTCAAAATTCATGTAGATTAGGTTAGGTATAGTTTGGCATGAGAAACCCCCACACTTTCCATACACCACCTCAGACCACCAATATTTCTTCATCCCTCAGAATTCAGAACTTATAATCTAGTGGTCCTTTTCTCAGGTTATGAGCTCCATTATGGAAGAAATACTAACATCTTCAAGTTTTTGTACAAATTGGCAAAATAGCATAATGGACACCCTAATAATCAATACCAATATTCCAAAATACACAAGCATTATGGTCAAAGTAGAATACTAGAGGGAAATGTACATTATTACTAAGTAATAAGTATAATAAACATTAGTAAATACTGAGACTTATAAAAAATCAATAATATTATAAAGCTATGAAAACTCAACCAATCAACTGACGACTGGTGGTTTTACATTCATGGAATGAAAAGGAAGACCTAGGAATAGCAATTCTTGACCTTCTCACCATTGTAGAGGTCACCTCACCAGCTATCAATTGCCAGGTCACTGAAAACACCAGACGAAGCAGGGAATCATTAAAAATGTCACATATAGTATTGCTTTTTATCAGTTACTATATTCTTCAATTCATTTACCTTCTGTGAAAACACATAAAATATATTTTTGAATATATCTTTGAATCAGATATTACATTGTCCTTCTTACATAAACCCATACACATAGTAAGCCCTCTAAATTTCTGAATGCTTATGATCTTTCCCCCAGTCTTCTACAATTGTCTCACCCATGCTTAATTTGTTACTTCCAGTGGTAACATTTCATTAAATCTTTCTGAGGCATCCACTCTTAGAGTCATGGAAGAATTTTCTTTTCATTCTTAGATATCACAACTATACATAGGATCTCATTTGTTTATTAGGTTAATATAATAAGTTCAAATGCCATTACAGGTTTGGGACAATTACCACTCTTGGTAAACACCCATGTCAACACTAATATTAAGAGTGTAACCCGGTTACGCTGGAGAACACAGTCTACTAACTGAAGGCACTCAGCACGCTTAGACATCAGATGGTGCAGTTTACAGACTCCAGATGGGTTAAGAGAGTTTGCGCTGTACTTTCTCAATATCCATTTTTTTTTATCATCACAGGGCAACATTTTCAACTTTACCTTCCACTCAGTACACATTAATCCTTTCACTATGAACTATTAAAAACAAAAAGTGGTAACTAACCTTTATTCTTGTGTCACCAGTTTTCACTGGTTATGCCAACCCAGAACACTTTTACAGTGCCCAACTAAAAAAGTAACCACTAGATGTACACACATTTCCAAAAACATATATGTCACTTATTTGTATTTTGAGATGAAAACTCAACAATCAGAAAAGTGAAATAGGTATAGAGATCAAGTATTCTACTTAAAGACATTACAGTCTTTCCTTTGACAGTTACAGAGGCTGCCCTATATCCAAAAACCAATCTTGATTAACAGCATTCGATCTCACGTTCCTCATTTATAAAATGAAATGTGAATAAGATTCCACTCAATCTTGATACGTTTCATGATTCTGATATGGATTTTTTTTTAAAGGACCACATTCCATTTTCAGGTGTACTTAACACATTTTAGCCAAAATTCTGGACTGTAACATAATATTTATTAAGTGAGCTTTCAGGCATAAACTGTGCCAGAAGCTCCTCTACCCACACACAGCAGGATCCAAAATGAGTAGCACTGTACTGAGTTACACCAATACGAAAAGTTAGAGGTCAGACAGGCCACACGGAGCCCTGCAAAAGCCAACAATGCAACTTAATGTCCTTTCCATATCCAGAACAATTCTCCATGCAGCTTCTGCAAAAGAGATTAATGGTGATAGGAACAGCAAGCAGAAGAGAAATGCGAACTATGGAAGCCCAGCCAATATTCCATTTGTAATTTGTCACATCTCAGCACAATAAGACTACTGCAATTTACAATTTACAATGTTGGCAATTTACAATTCAAATGAGCGCCTTGATTTTTCAAAGAATGGACTGTGTACACATCAGTCAGTATGACACAAAAATGCCCGGTCAGGTTCATTTTAAATGTACGTTTTATTTGGTACTGTTAACTAATCACTATCATTACTTTTACTGTTTACAGATACAATATTTATTAGGCAAAATGTAATTTGGAATCCTTTCTTGCACCCAAACCTAATTCATTTCCTGACTTCCCGAAATATTTATATCCTGATTAGACATATTAGGTCTTTAAAGCTGTTATACTAAGATGATTTATTTATTTCTGGGGCAGTGTTAAAAAAACTACTCTCTAAGAGGCAGGCTGAAAAAGGAAAACACCACACAGAATCCCTTCCAGGACTTTAAAAAAAAAAAAAAAAAAAAGAAAAGAGATGGGAAGAAGAAGGAAAAGGTCTAATTTAGGGCCAAGGAAGAAGACTGAGATGCTAGCTACTCCGGAGTGGGAATCCTGGTTTTAGACTCTGACTTCCCACTAGAGTCTATGACATGACTCTTACCTTGGCCTGCATCAACTTATACATCTGTAAAATGGGGATGATGATACTTACCCACCTCACAGGCATGTTGTGAGAATTAATTAGTGCTTGCGAAATGCTTTGAAGATGAAACAGGCTGTATAAATGCTAACTATTATTATTACGAGAAACCTGTCAAATGCTATAATTAAACAATCTTGAGCCCCACAATACGGCCTACTTTAAAATGATCACAGCTCCATGAGGAAAAGCACCAGCTTTAGCTTTCTCCTTTCAATTTGTTGAACAAGATCCAAGAACAAAATTTATGCCTTTCATTTTATGCTTGTAAAAAGCAAAGAATCCCTATGCTCCCGAAGCTTGACACAAACAATTTTGTGAAGTCATCACAGCAGTTCTTAAAGCAGGTTGGTGTCCTGTGGGACGTGGAAGCCCGAGGGAGGGAGACGAAAAAGACTCAGGATATTTTCAACACCATCTGAAGCACCCAGGGAAAACAAGCAAGTTGCCTTGCTCTTAGGATCTCCGTAATCACATGGTCACGTGGAAAAGAGCCTCAAAGTCTCTTAGTGTATCACACTGAGGTGGTAAGATTAAGTTTTGGTGTATGTGGGTTCTGTCGCTTTTGTTGTTGGATTATGCACATCTGCCTCTAATACCAAGTTTTCTTATAGTTTGTTCTCTCAAGATTAGGAATGACTTAAAAATTGCCAAGTGACGAAGGCACCTGGGTGGCTCAGTCATGATCTCAGGGTCATGAGATCAAGCCCTACTTTGGGCTCTAAACTCACTGGAGAGTTTGCTTAAGATTCTCTCTCTCTCTCCCCCACACTCACTCATTCACCCTCTCTCTCAAATACTTAAGTATACAAAATCTTTAAAAAAACTGCCAAGTCATTAGCTTTCCAAAGACACCTTAAAATTCCTTCTTAAAAATTGTTTAGTCATCTGTGATTTTTCCTCTGAAAGAACCAAGGATTTATTTTATCTTACTTTATTTTTTTACCAAAGGTTTATTGGTTTAATCTTGTGTAAACTCTAAGATCCTTGACTTTAGTTTACGAGTACCAAAAAACAAAAGAAAACAAAAATTTCACCAAAATAAAGATCTTAAAAATTGAGGCTAACCTTTATCAAACTGAAAAACAATGTCCCAATTTTTTTTTCATCATTCAGGATTCACTTTAGCAACTTTTTTAAAGCCCAAAGTCTTTTCTCTTTTCATACACCAAGAGAAGGTCAAATTGAAACGAACCAAATCTGAACAATACTTCAATTTAAGACAAGCAAGAATGTGATTTAATTTAGTCTGGATTTTAAAATGGCCCTCTCATCAGTGGGGAGATCATTTACTCATCTTATAAAATCCTCAGGCTTTGCTCTGACAAAAATACTTTAAGGAATGATTTCCCTGAAACTGCTCTAACGACCTGTTCTAGATGATCATGTCTACTTCATGCAGTAATGGCGGTACCCTTAATAATACAACACATAAACCGGTAAGATATGGATTTTTTCCCAAATCATTATTTACAATTCATCAAGGCAAAATGAACAAAAATATATCTTAAACATGAGATAAAAATCCTCAGAAGATATCAGGGCATTTAAAGGAAATTTCAGGCTGAAAAGGAAAATAATTCCAAATCCCTTAAATATCATTTTGGTGAATATGACGATGGGAAAAGGAGGAGACTGGGGCCAAACAGGGAAGATCTAGTACCAAACTTCAAATTCATACTCAGCCTATCACCAAGGAGCCAGTTGGCTTCTTTAGGTCTCGTTTTTTTCATTAGTACAATGGGACTAATAGTGTCTACTTCATGGGATTGTTGTGAGGATTTAATGAATCAGTACATACAATATTTTCCTGTCATGCCCTCAAGAACACTGTAGTCACGACTGGTATGATGCTGGGTTCAGAGGCAGGTGGAAATGTCAGGATTGCCCTGAATTCCCACTCGCGTGTCTCCCCAGCAGGTGCTACAGCGAGTATCCCAGCATGGGGAAAAAAAAATTCTTCTAATTATACCTGAAAATATTAACTAGAATGTGTACTGTACCAATCCACCCAATATAGTTAACAGGTAACTGGTGGCCTAAGAAAATCCCTTTCATGAACAATACTGACAGACACTGTTATTTATACCAAGATGAACTTAAATTAAGCACTACCATTAGCACCTGCAGAGAGGCACTGACGTCCCCCAGTGCTTCACATCTCTATTAGTCTACGTGCATCACTTTAAAATGTCCTCACATCATTCTTCAAGAAAAGTGTTAACTCCTGTGGGATTCTTGGTTTTTGCTTTTGTGAAAGTCATTGGATGGACTTCAGAATTCATAAGTAACTGAACCGCAGTGGAGGAGAAGGGGGAGGGGGAGTGGGGAAGAAGGAGGAAAAGAATGAAAAAGAATTTCCTTGTTTCCATCTTTCCACATACTGTTTAGAGTTTCTACTGTTAAATACAGTCATTTTAAAATACAGGCAATGATACATTGGTACCTAAATGGCTTATGAATTCTCCCTTGAGATAAGACAGAGATTTTATTTATTTATTTATTTATTTGCCAATTGTATTTCGAGAATCCTCCAAGCAAATCCTTTCTCAATCTCATCATCATCTACAGCTTTTCAATGTAGTTTCTGCAGTGGATGCGGGTGCATATGCCTGGCTCCAGAGGATATTTCCTTACAATGCTTCTCCTGTCTTTTCCCCTGTCAGAAACTAGTCTCCATGGTCTAGCACAAGAAGAAATAACACTGGGATGATCAAATATGCCAAAATAAAGAAGCCGAGGAGGCTGCTCGCTATAACCCACATCTACCAGAGTCAATGGGGTGACCGTGTGCTTGAACCGCAGGAGGTATCATTTTTCTTTCTCTCGTAAGTAATACTTAGACCTAACAGTCAAAGAGTTTAGTATCAATAGTTAACACTGTGTTTTCTTATATGTCTCTCTAATTCCTATCTAGATAATCCCTGTTCCCCCCCCTTTTTTTTTTAAGATTTTATTTATTTGATAGAAACATAGGGAGAGAGGAAACGCAGCAGTGGGAGTGAGAGAGGGAGAAGCAGGTTGCCACCAAACAAGGAGCCCGATCTCAGGACTCTGGGATCATGCCCTGAGCCAAAGGCAGACGCTTGAGGACTGAGCCACCCAGGCACCCCTCCCTGTTCCATCTTTACCAGACCTGAGAGCCTTGAGGGCTAGGAGTAGCCGCCAGTTACTAACGTCCAAGGGCAGAAGGCCACTAAGAGAGCACAAACTATGCAATGATCAATTTCTTTACTCTTAAAACTATCTGAAACTAAAATCAAAAACCACTAAACAGGTCTACACCATATTCTATACTTACTAAAAATGGTTGTATTAAAACAGGGTCATTTTATTACACATATTTTCAATGGAAAATTGAGCTTAGATCTGTGAAAACAATCCAACGATCTAACGATTTCTCAACAGTCAACTTTTATTTTAATTATATTTTATAACACATTTTATATTCATTATTTAAAGCTAGATTTAGAACAAATGGCTTCACAGTTTTATTTCAAGAAAAGATTCAAAGGATTAAAAATGAATATCAAGTTACCTGGTGAACTACACATATTACAAGTAATCTTACCGATTTCGATCCTTTCCTCTCCAGATAGCTCAGACTACAATGAAACCTGTAGATAACATACGACAATTTACTCTCTGAAAAAATACGTATATATACAATGGCATGATAGTGCCTTTAATTTATCATCATTTTTCCCTTAAGGAAGAAACAAAAAGGTCTTCAAATCATCTAAATTGTAACCTTAACCTGGCATTATTCATATACCAGAACCTATTTAGAAAATGCCAAGGTGGGGTTATGGACACTGGGGAGGGTATGTGCTGTGATGTGTGTAAACCTGGCGATTCACAGACCTGTACCCCTGGGGATAAAAATATATGTTTATAAAAAAAAAAAAAAAAAAAGAAAGAAAGAAAATGCCAAGATCGGAAGAAAGCAACTTTCAAAAGAAATAAAATGCCTCAGATTAAAAAAAAAAAGGTATATATTACATATATACATATATCCAAATTTTTCATTTAATGATTTTACAAATGCATAAATACATATGCATTTAAAACTCACTTGCAATAAGGTGTTTTTAACAAGGATCCACTGCTAGCTAATAAAAAACGCAAAACAAACAAAAAACATAAAAACCTTATACAAATAGATGACTTTCTCTAATAATCAAACCTGGATTCCAATATATTTAAGTGACACTTGAGATGCCATTTGTTTTCATTTCAGAAATATAATAGCTCCCACATAATAGTATTTGCTTTTTAAGTCATTTGACGTGTTTTATCCTTGGCATTTCAAGAGAAGAAAGCACTATACTATACGCTCAATGGATAGAGTAGAGAGAAATATAAACGTAATGCTCTTGGCATGTAGGAATTTAACACACACATAGAGTTTTTAATGTCTAACTAAGTTAATGTTTGTATAAATTACTTCTAAAAGTATTTCCAGATTATCTACACTTACATTTAACATAAACAGGCACCGTAAACTAAACGTGGGCAAAGCAGTTTGTCTGCATAACTATCCACTACTGTGAGCTGAATTAACAATTTCTAGTTTGATTAGAATTTGCCAACTTTCACAGAGCAGAGGTTCATTCTAGATCCATGTTGGTGAAAACAAGGGCAGATATCTGTAAGTACCAACAAAAGGCAGTCCGTAAATAATTCTGAGAAAAAACAATCTGAATCCCATGTTAACTTTCCCCACAAAGGCCCAGTTCAAATGTTTAAATAATAAAACTGCCAGTACAGCTGTCAACTACATTTGAAGTTTATCAGTGACTTTGTAATTTCCTAGAAATTAGGTTTTTAATCTAGCATCCAAATTACGGGAAGTTTACTTAATTTTACTTTTTAATTATATTAAGAAATATATCAAATAGTATAATTCTGGTTTGATAAAATCATTAAAATGCCATTATCAAACAGCAAATACTTAAAAGATGCTTTTATTGCCCATACTTAGTTAAAATCTAAGCATCACTTTTTTTTTTTTTTTTTAATCAGGGAAGGAAGAAGACAATGTGTGATTCCATTTCTCCCTCACTCTCTCTCTGTCTCCATCTCTCTTCCCCACCCTCCTCCCTCTCTTTTTATTCTCTGTGCTAAACTGAAACCATCCACGGAGCCTCTTGAGCTTTAGCTGGGCCAATGAAGCCTGGGGTTTAAGCTCATGGGCTGTGCTCTGGAGAGAACTGGTTGTGAATTCTTGTCTGTAGGTCTGGGATTTTAAGCAAGTGATACAGTAAGTTGGTCACTTAACAGGATCATGGATTGATAAGTGGGTCAGACAGGAAGCAATGGTCAGAACCAGCTTCAGAAAAACTGGAACTGTCTTGGGCTTCTCTTCTTTCCCTGTTCCCCTCCACAGAAATTCTCTATCTCTGGATCTACTCTTGTCCCAATAAAGGCATCACCCCTGAAGGTAGAGCCTTTAAGTAAGCCATCTTTCTACCACTCCTTGTAGACCGGACTCACCTGAGTTTTCTTTCTGGGTCCTGTTCTCTGCTTGGAAAAGCAAATTCATGATCTGAACACCAAACTGTGCTGGGGTGTGAGCAAATTACCAGGCTGCTACTCTAAGGATCGCTTCTATTGTAACAGGAAACACCTACTCATAATAAGCCTAAATATAAAGAAATCAAGCCTTAAAATGGACATTTGAGAAGACAAATCAGTAAGATTCACTTAGAGGACTGAGGAAGTGACGAATACATTCTAGAAACCTGCAAACCGAGACACCAGGGGAAAGGAAGCTAGTTGGAACATCTGACATCTTTAACTCTAACATAAACTCTTTTATCTTCTAACAGGCTTATTACTCTCCAGTGGGTCTATAATTAAGGTTTCAGGTATTGGTAAATAAGACTATATTCAAATTCATAAAAGAATTAGTAAGGGATGAAAAATATTCCCAGCATAATCTCTGATGTGTCTTGTTCAGAATGCCAGTCTTAATCACATAGGCTTCTGATTGCTAACAATTAAAGTCCTGATCTCCTTTTTTCCCCCTAATAGATGAAAGCCTTTGTGAAGAAGATGTAAAATTCGCCCTGTCATATTACTGACAAGTGGCACTGAGCTGGTAAAGTAGTGTATTAATACTGATTACACTGATTAATAGTACCGTAAAAATTGGTTCAATGGTGCTTTAACAATTTTAAAGGAACAGATGAGAGACATACTGGGCAGAATATATAATTGGTTTATCTCATTCCACCACAAAGGGAAATCTTTGAAATTTATGAGTTAAGGTGGAAGTTGCACTGTTTCTAGTCTTAATCAATAAATTCATTTAAAAATGAAAATGTATAATTAAATCTCTCTCTCCACTACCCCTCACTATCAGGAACCCTTCAGCAAAAAAATGCTCAAGGCTTAGGACAGATCCTTCTAAATTCAAGCACTGCCTATCGTCCTTATGCAAATGAGTATGTATTCAGCATTATATCATTGTCACAAGTCAATACTGATTATGTTCCAATAAGACGGGTCTTGGGAAATATTATGTTGCATAAGATGATAACATCCATAAAATCTTCTAAAAGTTTCAATACATAAATTGGTAAAAAATGTTCTCATATGCAGGCCATTTTACTCTAGTGTCAAACCTAGAAGATCATTAGAAAAAGGATTTCTTCATGCTTCTTTTAAGAGCTAAAGGACTATACTCCTGGAGTTGTGTGCCTCATCCAAATTTTTCCAGCTAGTTAAGACAAATTAAAGAATCAAGCAAGCAGGCTTTCTACTATAATATCATGTTAAATACAGCCCTTCAGAGATAGATTTAAGATACAAAAAGTATTAAATATAAATTAGAGCTTTACTAGATAAACTCAAGGAAGCCACTTGTTTTGGGAAATGCTTTTCATTTCACTATTATGCATAAGCAGATTGATGGGCAATGCTGACCTCAGGAGCCTGGATGAATAACAAATGCTGCAAAAATCTCTTCTTGCTTCATAAATAAATAAATAAATAAATAAATAAATAAAATATATATATATATCACGTTACCACTAGATTTCTAGTGGTAGCAAATGATCTGTGGAGAGATGAAAAAATCCCAAACAACAGTTGGCTTTTGGAAAGGGAAGTAATCAAAAATAGATTTCTACCATTTTATTAAAAAAAAAAAAAGGTGAGGCAGCTATGCACTTGGCCTCCAAGCAGTCCAGTTCTTAAGTTAGACATATGTGGACTCCCATGCTAGCTGACTCACTAGTTAGCTGTGTGACCTTGGATAAGTCACTCAAACTCTCTGAAGTTCAGCATCTTTATCTCTAAAATAGAGGTGATAATTAGTGCCTCAAACACTACATGAAAATCCACATAAAGGACAGCCCTTTTAACTGCTGACTATCTGCTATTATCATAATTTGCAACTGCCCAATCAAGAAACAGTTGCTTTGCAAGAAGTGGTTTTCTCTGATACAAAAATTTCCTACCAAGCCTGAGAAGGATCTGTTAAAGAATATCATGTAAGGAATTCCTGGCATTGGGTAGGAGGTGTTCTATTTGACTTCCAAAGCCTTTGATATTCTTGGAAATCTATAACTATCCCTAAAGGTCTCCTCTGCACCTTGACTAAGTTTAACTAACCTTTACTGAACTCCAACCAGCCTGTGTGAAAACATTAACAAGAACCAGTCCTTGCCCTAGAGGGATTTCGTTCAATGGGGGGTGAGAAACATAGACAATTTCCTGCTGACAAGGTGTATCAGTGATACAAGCTCTGCAAACTGAGTTGAGGAAGAGCCTCTGCAAGGCTCAATCCTGAAGATGTGTCCATGGAGGGCCTCTATATGCCAAGCTAAAGACTCAAGACTCAACACTGCAATCTGTCAAAGACTCCTACATGCCTCCAGCTGAAGGGTGAAGGATGGATTTCATAGGCACGACACTGGCCTCAAAAATGCCAGTTCACCACTGCAAAATTTTTTGTTTTAACATCAGACTATAGGGAAAAAATACGTTCAACAAACCACTTCTGTCTTAATTAAAACAAACAAACTAACAAACAAACCCAACTGGGATATTTGGATATTCCATGATTCCAAGATACGTTTGTAAACATTGAACCTACCCAAAGCAAATTTCAAAAAGAAGAGAAGCAAGTTTTTCATGGCTTTATCATTCAAGTTCCCATGCCATTCCAGTTCTAAAAGTCTATTTTTTTTTCCAGAAAAGCCCCCAGCCTTGTTCAAGTTGTTATAAACTTAAATTCTACATTTACCATGTAGTTTTTTCTTCCAAGCTTCTCTAGGGCAATGACTGTGTACTAGATGTGCTTTACTTCACTTTAAGTATACATTAAAATTTTCCATTTTTGCAAAGTAGATGTGACAAATGTATGCTAAAGCCTTTATCAGCAGAGCTGGATAACTCACGTGTATTACATGCATGTACTGAGAGTTCAAAGAAACAAACCAGATTTTGATTATTATGATACTTCCAGTAAAATGAACGAAATGATTAGTAGTATAAAATTTTTTCAAAGTGCTTTTGAAAAGACTTGTATCTATTTTCTAAAACATCTTATATAGCATTAAAAACATAATTGAGCAGAATATGATTACATGGAACAAAATTATGTTCAAAGGCAGAAGTAAAATCCATTTTAAAATCTAAGTTGAGGAGAATACATTTGCAACACTTAATTTAGTGCATCCCTTTTATAGCTGGATTGCTAACACAGCAGAAAAGCAAGCCAGTCCGTCTGCTCTCACCTCCATGAAGGGCCTGCCTTCTGCAGGTGTGCCTCAAGGACTTCTCCCTCTTACTCTTTGAATCATCTTGCAGACACTAATGAGCATCGCTCTTCAGCTTTAATTATTGGCCCCTGACAAATCAACATAATAGGAATCAGCTTAACCAAGCATACTCCCTAGTGACATGTTCAATTACTCAGGTTGTACTTCTCCAGGAGAGGTCTGAGGGGTTGCTAATTTAACACTGTCAAAAAAATAAACATAGGTATCACTTACAGTTTATCTTTTGACCTTTATGTCACCAAATCTAACAGGATATGCTTCCTCATGCCCCCCAGAAAGGATCCGCAGATTAAGTGTGCTACGAGGCCTTTCCAAAAAATTAAAGAATCTGTCTCAGAGCCACACTGGTAGATGAAGTTACATAATGCGCTTTATAATATGAAAATGCTGGAATTTGTGGGAAGAGTTGCTTCATCTTTTTCTTAAAACAAAACAAAACAAAACAAAACCCTACTCTGATTGCTCTTGCTACTACCACTTTATTTTTTTACATCAGAAAAAAATAATCCTACTACCTTTCGTGCAAAGATTAGTCATCATGAATATAAAACAAAATGCATGTTAACCTAAGAATTTTAAGTACCATTTTCCACAGAATTATCTACATATATTCTACAGCAGATGATAGTGGTTTACAGCAATACACTCCTCTATTAGGGTATGAAAATAAAATAGTATTTATAATTCAAACCTGCAGCACAGTAACTTTTTTAGTAAGTTAACTAAATATAAGCAATAAACTGCACCATAATTGAGCCATGCCATTAATAATCTTCTTTAAATTTTTGAAATAATTTGGTTGTCATAATCAGCATCCTCATGAGCTCTTATAAAGCTTAAATTCTTCCTTTTACGCAACCAGTTGAAGATACACTATTTGTCAGCACCATTTTTTTTTTTTTTCCCTTCAAAGCACTCTAACCTTCAAACTTTAATCCTGGCAATATCCAGAGGGGAAGGTCCATCCAAGAAATGACTAATTAAAGCTGCCCCAGTACAATGGTCACAGACTACACCCCTACCCTGCCCCCTGAATGCTGAATCATAAAAATGCATCTCTACCTAATAGGGAAGTGAGGTGTCCTAAATAAGAAGTACCTTTACAAATCTGCTGCAAAAGGAACTGAACGTACACGTCATAATGGTAGGGATACAATTATAACTACATTAAAAAAAATTAAAAATACCAAAATTACTTATTTTCTCCTATGTCATTATATTGAGTAAATAATCTTCCAAAAAAGGTAATAGTCTTTTATAAAGATTATTAGGAGGTAATCTTTGTAAGGAACAGAGATATTGTATATTTCATCTTGGTACTGCAACACCCAGATCAGCGTCTGGCTCATTAGAGCAAATACTCTAAAAAACCTTTGTTTAAATAAATAAGGAATGAATGAATAAAGAAATGACTTATCTATATTCGTCATGGTTAACTCACCCTAAATAGAGGTATATGTCAATTCTTCAGAAAGTAGTTCATATTTCTCCCTTTCTTAATACACTGAGATGCTAGCATGAAGTTTAGGCTGATGTGCTGTAGAAAACCTTTCTAGAATCAACAGGCATTACTGCTGCTTATAGTTTCTGATAATATGTTATTTTATAATATTCTACCTTCCTCTGTAGTGTGAAGGTAACTTTTGTAAGTAAATTACAACAAATAAGTAAGTACATAGACAAACTAGGAGAATATAAATACAACCATATACTAAGAGCTTAATTTTCAGCTCCATTTGTTTTTCTAAATTAAAATACTATGAAGTGGGGGGCTCCTGGATGGCTCAGTGGGTTAAAGCCTCTGCCTTCGGCTCAGGTCATGATCCCAGAGTTCTGGGATCGAGCCCCGTGTCGGGCTCTCTGCTCGGCAGGGAGCCTGCTTCCTCCTCTCTCTGCCTGCCTCTCTGCCTACTTGTGATCTCTGTCTGTCAAATAAATAAATAAAATCTTAAAAAAAAAATACTATGAAAATAGGTAATACCACTATTCAGAAACTTTGGTTAGTTTTCTTCATTTTCACAGCAGCATAGGGGTAGGTATATTCATATTAGGATGACTGAATCCTTTAACAAATAACAGCTGAAATTGGACAACAATATCTACATATCTGATCTGATTGTAAGTGGGGGGACATTTGGGGTTCACCATCTTCCCCATAAAAATACTCTTTTAATAAAATAAACATTTGCCAAACTCACTTTCTAAATTTGTAGACCTTATTAAGCACTTATTTTTCCCTTCAAATCCTCAAAATGCATGGTGTAGTACATTTAGAAAACATTTTTCATTTTAAGGAAACAATTCTGATATTGCTGAATATTTAACAGTATATGGAGTATTAATAAATATTTCCATGAGAGTGTTTGTATGCTATTTTCTGTTCACTAAACTAGTTCCTCAATACGTTCTTAAAGTAATGCAAAGCAAATAAACACAGGAAAATCTGTAAAACTGGCTCAGCATTCCTAGGAATTAATGAATAATAGGAGAGGATTTTTTTCTTTCTCGCAAGCCCCCAGGAGACTTACTGGTGGCGCCCCACCTGTCTTAAAAGGGAGTTTTTAAAATAACGAGGACAGTTAGAAGCCCCAGCCGCATCGAGAGCCTGCTAACACACCCCAGATTCTGGTAGGAGAGCATTTCTGTGGCCCTGAAGTCAATGACCACTACTCCATTCCTAGAATCCAAAAACATGATAAAACATTGTGCAAAATAAAATGATTGATTTAAGGCGTCAAAATTGAACTGTGCTTCATTTTCAAATTTTACACAGAGATGCCTGTACAATTATGTGCCCAAGGAGCTACACGTTAAGGCAAATGAAGATTGCGACACTGTCTGCAATTAAAGATTCACATCAGTTCAACCGCACATTCCTCAATGTCTGGTTAAATGTGAGATTTATCAATGTAATAATAGAAGCAGAAATAAATTAACAGAGCGGAGGCCCAAAAGAAGAGGTAAGTCTTCCAAGGAGATTAGAAACGGAGCAAGTCAACGGAGCTCTGAGATAAGGGGCGGCTGCTCCAGATGGCAGGGTTCAGAGAAGGCCCTTGGAGAGGTGTGACATTGTAGAGAGGGAGGCATGAGGCCCTGGGGTGGGTGAGGAGAGGGACAAAGGAGGAACCAGGGAGCCTGAGACCAGGTGGGTAATGAGCACGAATCAAACAGGACAAAGAGGTGATAATAAATGGTTCTACCTCAAACACGGAGGTATTCTTCCTCTACTTTGTGGTTAGAGAGACCTTCCTGTCTCTTCCCAAAACATCTCTGGGAGTCTCGTTCCCCAAACATCCAAACCCTAGAAGCGATTAACTGTCAGAAGCAAAGCAAGTATAACAAATACTCAACAACCACTGAGTTTTCACAGGTTAGTCTTTTCTAAATGGATGATTACAAACTAACAATTTAGTTAAAATTATATTAAGTTGCTTTATTTTTTAATATCCCCCCCCACTAATTTTGCTCTTATAACTTTCAGCAAAATACTAAGCAGCATTTCAATTAGAGTCTTCACTACTGGGTTACATGTTCCAAAGGGAAGCGTATACAGGGTAAAGGAAACAGGCTATTTCGACAATTTGCATTTCTCACTGCCACATCGAGAGTTCTTCTGTAATTATTAAAAACCAGAAAGGAAAACTAATAGTTACTCATAATGCTTTCAATATGTTATCAAGCACTAGTGACCCTTTCCACGGATTTTAAAAATCTGATTTGTTTGACAAGTCACCTCCCCCTGTCTTGAGTGGATGTGTTCTCTTCAGACAAGAGTATGTGAAGCAGAAGGCTGATGGGGACCAGATAAGGACACAAAACGTCAGCATATGGTCACGTGGGCAGAGCTTAGACCAGTCTATTTCCACATATGCAGACCAGTAGCCAGCACACAAGTAACACCTTCTGCTTAGATGATGCTAAACTAACCATGGAACTTTAAAGAATAAGTGTGATTTCAGGATATTCCAACCACTCTACTTGCTAATCTCATATAAAGATGGTAAAAGATTAACCATTCAAAGGCAAAACACCCAGCAGATTGGCAACTCCAGGTATCAAGGTTCATGTTGGCAACTATCACTCACCCCCAAAAGTTTTGAATATCTCAAATGATAAGGACTTTCCAAAAGCTACAGGTTGAAAAAATAACAAAAGCTACCCAGTTGACAAAATATTTTTATAACCAAAAAACAAAACAAAAACAAACAAACAAAAAAAACCCCAACCAAACAAACAAAAAAACTGATTGCTGGTTATACGTTTTTTCCTAAATGGTTGCTTTGAAAAGATGTGATATTTTAAATTACCAACTATTTTTACTGACACATAAAGAGCCTACAATGCTTCCATATTTAATTAATAGAATTGACCCTTGACCCATATTCGAGATCAACTGTACAGGTCTTGAAAATCAATGTCCTTTTGGTGAAACCCAATGTCCTTTATTTATTCTGAGTCCTTCTGATAGCAACATGCTATAGTGCTACCCTACCCATCAAAAGGAATGGCCACTGTTACTCCTCTGCCAATCCATGGGCCTGTATTCTTTCCAAAACAGATTGCATGTTTCCTAAGCCAAGAAGCACATCCTACTGTTATATATTCCTAATATTTTTTGGTTCTTTACATGCAAACATCCATTCAGCAAATCTGGTAATCTAATTAATTTGGGAAATCTTTCTAAGATCTTTAGTCACATTTCCTTATTTTTATGATGCTAAGTAGACCTACATACTATATCTCCAAAATTCTCATAATCTCAGTCTGGCATCTTTGACTCTAGTAACTCAGATGTCAGCCTATGCAAAGGACAGGTTTAGTGCTAGAGTTCACTGGTTACTTAAGACCTTATTTCTATTCTGCACAGAAAAGGAAACAATCCACAAACTAACTATGTTAGTTATTCACAAATGAATATCTTTATTCATACTGTGTTGAACTTTATCCCTTCACAAATGAAGATATTCACAAATGACATATCTGATATAGGGCTAGCATCCAAAATCTATAACCAACTTTTCAAACTCTTCAAAACAAAACAAAACAAAAACAAAAACAAAAAAAATCTAGTTAAGAAATAGATAAAAGACATAAAAAGACATTTTTCAAAGACAACATAAAAATGGCCTACAGACACATGAAAAGATACTCAACATCCCTCATCGTCAGGGAAATGCAATCAAAACTATAATGAGATACCACTTCATGCTTATCAGAATGGCTAGAATTAACAACACAGGAAACAAGAGTTGTTGGCAAGGATGCGGAGAAAGGGGAACCCTCCTACACTGTTGGTGAGAATGCAAGCTGGTGCAGCCACTCAAGAAAACAGTATGTAGGGCGCCTGGGTGGCTCAGTGGGTTAAGCCGCTGCCTTCGGCTCGGGTCATGATCTCAGGGTCCTGGGATCGAGTCCCGCATCGGGCTCTCTGCTCAGCAGGGAGCCTGCTTCTCTCTCTCTCTCTCTCTCTCTGCCTACTTCTGGTCTCTGTCAAATAAATAAATAAAATCTTTAAAAAAAAAAAAAAAAAAGAAAACAGTATGGAGGTTCCCCCCCAAAATAAGGTAGTTTAGAACTACCTTATGATCCAACAACTGTCCTCCTAGATATTTTCCCCAAAGATACAAAAACACGATTCCAAGGGGCACATGAATCCTGATGTTCACAGCAGCATTACCAACAACAGCCAAATTATGGAAAGAGCCCAAATATACAGAATGATTAATAGATAAAAAAAAGATGTGGGGTGTGTGTGTGTGTGTGTGTGTGTTTGTGTAATGGAATATTACTCAGCCACCAAAAAGAATGAAACCTTGCCATTTGCAATGATGTGGATGGAGCAAGAGTGCATTATGCTGAGTGAAATAAGTCAGTCAGAGAAAGATAAATACCAAACGATTTCACTCATATATGGAATTTAAGGAACAACACAGATGAACAAAGGGGAAGGAGAAAAAAAGAGAAGGAGGCAAACCTTAAAGACTCTTAACTGTAGAGAACAAACTGAAGGTTGCTGGCTGGGAGGTGGGTAGAGGGTGGACTACATGGGTGATGGGTACTGAAGAGGGTACCTGCTTGATGAGCACTGGGTATTCTATGTAACTGATGAATCACTAACTTCTACTCCTGAAACTAATATTAAACTATACATTAACTAAAATTTGCATAAAAATTGAAATACATATCTATAAAGAGATCTTATTGCTCATCTTCATGTGTCCTACTTTCACAGGATACTGAACAATGACCACACTGACACGTTTTCCTTCCCCCTCTGCCCACCAAATCTAAAAGCCGGCACCCAACTGAAGATGAGCAAACATGATCTTTGAATGGCAAGGACCATTACTATTCTGGACCTAATACCACAGCTCATTTCAAGCATCACAGCTATTGTATACCTTTCATCCCAAAGTTGAGAAAATTAATATATTTCTAAGAATTTTTTTGTCAGTGACACTAAAACACACAAAGGCACTACTTCCAAATCCAAATCCAACATTAATAGTTATGGTACAATTAAGAGGTCAGGCTTTTTTAAGACCAAAACCGCCCCCCTCCCAAAAAAAACCTAGCGCTGGCACTCAAGTAACCAGATTTCTAATTATTAGGGCACTCCTAAACTCAATTCACAAAATAATAGTTTTTCCCTTCTTACTGAAACAAATGAAAAGTTAGTGTTTATGCTGAAAATTTCTGATAAACTCTGTAAACTTTAGCCCAACTTTATCCCTAAACTTCAGGGATAACCGGGCACCTAATGGTATATAATATCAGACTAACAACACAGTATGAATAAAGATAGCTGTCATTTACTGTTACACTGGGAGAGGAGGATGATAAAAGATAAAATCTCCTATTGGTATTCAATAGAAGCTCTTGAATTTTTAGATTGTTATAAATGGAATTCAGAAAACAATGGAGGTCAATGCTTAAAGTTAGTCGTTCCCACTTCACCCATGAAGATAGAAAGCGAGATCCCAAACCAGAGCTACTTTAGGCACTCTGGCAAAAGTCTTCCAGAGAATCCCAGGTTAAAGACTGGCACAAGGAATCTTGTTTCTCAGTATTACTCAGTGCTGCAAAGCATTTTAGCAATTAAGTACGAGAAAACACTCCTGGTAGCTTAAGATTCATTTTGTGGATTTATATTCTCCCATTATTGGCCTGTACTTAATCACTGCTTTTTTTCATCATCTACTCAGTGGGGTTCTGTACAATTAAGATTTTTCAAATCCATAATTACAATTATATTTTTGTAATACTGTTTTATGACGAATTGCATGTGCTTTTAGGGTTATCAAATTATCTAGAATTAAGCCTGCCAGATATAGGAAAGCATGGTGTAAATGATAGAAAAACTGCACTCACTAGAAATACTAAAGGATCTTTGGAATGCTAATGTGGAATATGGATTATTACTTTTTAAGCAAAAAGGACAGGGAGGTGAAATTCAAAACCGTTTTTTACCAAGACACCCTACCTAACGATTTCATTAGTAAGGATGACGTTTCTGCCGGAATACCTACCTGTGGTCTCTGGTTGCCCTTAAGAGGGCCTGAGCTTTATATAAAATATGCCCATGTTTTAAAATCTATGAACACCATAAAATCTCAAGATAAAGCCAGCTGTCTTTTACTCTGTAATGTTAATGCTTCAGCGCTGCAAAATATATTAATATTTATGAATGACAAAACCCATTTTGACATCCTATGAAGATGTTTTTGCCATTTATTCTATCCAGTTTATTAATATGAATAAAAATGCCATATTTATTATCAGCCATGGTTGGTGTCGGCATATCAATATGTTACCCAGCAGCACTTGAAATATTGATACAAAAGTGAGAGTATGTTATTCGCTGGCCTTCTAAAACAAGCTTTTAACATTTTAAATCTAGGCATCCATCTTTGTATTACATTATTATTTGCGTAACACTAAATTCATAAAGTGTCACTTCGGGGGCTATAATAAGGACTAAGTAGGTGTGAGCTCATTCTGATCTATTCCTAGGTCTCACACACCAAATATTTTATATTTATTAGCCTGGAGTGTTCAGATATACAAAAATAAAGTAACTACCATAAGAGCAAGGGCTATTTGCATCTGGTTTACTACTGAATACACAGCACCCAGCCTAATGCCCTGCTCTTAATAGGCACCAATATGTGTTTATCAATAGTGTGAATGAATATAGTTTCAACATATTTTAGGCCATATGAGGACATTATTTTTAGGGCAATGCATGTTTACAAGTAAAATAAAACTTGACATCAAGTTTCTAAACAAAACAAAACAAACAAACAAACAAAAACCCCTGAAACTCCTAGAAAATCTTATGGTTATATTTTAAATGCATCTTTTCCATATACGTATCCTTACCATGAAACTGAATCATCAAATTGTTGATTTTAGTCACAGCAGTGATGGATAAACTGGCATCTGAAGTTTTTATATAATTCCTTTCGTAACATTTGATACATATATCCACTGCCTTGAGTCAAAAATGTATGAATGTTGAGACTTCATCTTGACTGTCTGGGGAGGTATCAGGAAACTGAAAGACTTGAAGAATAAGAATGAGTTACTTACACTAGAAGAAAATTTAAAGATGACTCTCGGCTCCATTCACCCTCTTTCATGTTACTGCCTAGTAATCTTTTTTTTTTCCCTAGGCTAGAATAAAATTAAAGTTACCATTCAGACTCAAATCATTTCCCAAAGATAGAAAGAAGATTACTGTGGGCATTCAAAATCTAAAAAGGTTACTTTTTCCAAACTATAAAATGGGTCAGGAATATGTGAGCAGTTAAATCAGGGATCAATATCAGGCCTGCCCAAAAAGCAATCCATGAAGAAAATTGGTATTTAGAGTCCTTACCACATTAATGAGGCAGAGGCATCTTTGCTGACTGAAGCCAGAAGTTAGCAGAGTAGAGAAACAAAGACTGTTTTCATAAAATCATAACAACCACGTTGCTAAGGTGTAAAGGGGCCGTTTAAATATCTAGGTTACTTTGTGCCTTGAACTACTTTGAACATTCCAGGGAACTGCTGCCGAATCCATTTTAGGCGAGTCCCAAATGCAAAATTACATGCACTGTGAGAAAAGTTAAAAGAAACGTTGACAACCGTGAGTGGGTAAAATAATTTGTACACTGGTGCAAACTGCCCGTTGGGCTATAAAATTTACTTTTATCAACTCTAGGCAAAACTTAGAAGCCTTTCAGAAGCCAGACTGGACAAATGCCCAAAGCGAGCTATGTATTTATGTTTTTACAATGCTACCTGGCAGACAGCACGGCCGGGAAACAAATAACGGTTTTCACTCCCCTTCTGTTGCTGAAGTATTAAGAACCATCAGCTTAGCACGGAAAAAGTCCCTGCTAAGCAGGTAACATGGAGAAAAACCTCAGCTTAAATGCGGAAAGCTTGCTTTAGGGGGTAAAGGAGAAGGGATCTAAACCTACTTACCATGCTAACATTAATACTCTCTTCCCTCATTATCTCTAGCACACTTACTAAAACCCCAGGTACAAAAGGCACAGCTTTATTTTCAAAAAGACTAAAGTAACATTAACAGTCATCGTGGATGTGGATTCACGTTACAATTACTTTGTAGGAATACAACCCTTTCTATCCGAGTGCTTCAGAGGCTTTATGAACAAAAAGTCTGTGGTGCAGGACGAGATAAGGGTGAATGTTATCTATTTGTGAAGTGCCCATCCCTTGTTTTGACACTTTCAAATAAAAACCTATATTCTGGTCTTTGGTGCCTGCAGCTTATCTTCCGCAGAGACTACAGATACCAGGAAGGCAAGGATGGCATCTCGGCCCTTTGAGTACACACTCCATGGTGTCTGCCTCACACAGCAGGCACCCGCTTAGTCTAGGAGGCCATGCACTTCCACTTTAGGAAGCCTATCTAAGTACAGGACAAGCCACACTCTTCGATACCAGCCGTGTCAGAAGAAAGGTGGTACTTTGCTCTGACGACTTCCTTCATCTTTGCTTTCAACTTCCTTAATCTTAATCTTCCTTAACCTTGTTTTCACATTTTCCCCTCAAGTGCTGCAGAACTCCAGTAGCCAATATAAGTGCAGTTTGGGGTGGGGGATAAAAAACAAAAATAAATAGAAACTAAGTAATGGACACAGAGCTGTATCCCTGGTGACCTTAAGGACAGAATGGATGAACTGAAACCTGCTACAGGGGAGAAGGATAAACAGGAATAATGTCTAGAGATCCATGGGCTTACTACGTGCATCTCTAAATCAGTGGCTCAAGTCAAGCACAGCCTCTAAACCAAGCAAGAAAGACAATGAAAAGTACCTAGCCTGTTCTGATCACCATCACTAATACTCCCAAGCATGGACTGAAGTATTACAAAACACACATACTCATCTAAAGAAAAGTCTTCAATTGCTAGTAAAAAAAAAAAAAAAACACCTGGTGGTACCAACCTAAACCAAGCTTGCCAAGGAAAGAAAAGGAACACAGGCAGATCTTGATCAAGTCCAAAAAATATTTTTTTCAAAACAGAATTACAAAAAAAAAAAAAAATTTACATTTTTCTGGTGCTTGCATAAATGATCCCTGAGTAACAAGCTATGACTATAGCAGTGTAGACAAAAAGAAAGAAAGAAAGAAAGAAAGAGCGAGCAAGCAAAAGGAAAAGAAAGGATAATACAATAACAAAGTTTTCCTAGAAGGTAAGTATGAGAAAACATATATATATATTTGCAGGAAGGCTTAAGTCATGCTTTTAACAAACCATTATGTTTTTTTAAAGTAACTCAATAATATTAAAAATAAAAATTCTAACTCAGCAGAGCCATTTAAAAGTATTTATGTGAAGTAGGGAAACGATTCTCTTATCTTGAAGCTTTTAGCATCCTCTTTATTCTGATTGTTCTGATAAATAAAGAAAATGGTTATTTATTCTTAGCATTTTTTCCCCCATCACTATTTAAAGAAAGTTTCTCATTTAAAAAAAAAAAAAACTACCTTTTAGTTTTGGTACTTAATACAAAACTGCAACTAGATTTGTCAGGAATCATCCCCTTTTCTTGGGGCACCTGGTTGGCTCAGGTGGTGGAGCATGCGACTTTTGATTTCGGAGGGCCGTGAGTTCAAGTCCCACGCTGGGTGTGGAGATTATGTAAATAAATTTAAAAAAAAGAAAGAAAGAAAGAAAAAGAATTACTCCCTCTTCTCTTTCTCCAAAAAGAACTGAAACTCAAATCGGCTGGTCAGTGTGACTGCCAAAAAAATGCTTCACCAGTGCAGAACTGCAGTTTATATAAAGGGAAAAATTTTCTTGGTTGGATTTTAGGAACATTATTTATTTAAAATAACTTCCAGGATAACTGGAAATAGACTGTATTCAGAACTGAATTATAGATTTTTTTTTATGTTTCCAAGTACAAGGCAGTGCACTGATAAGGAAACATACTCCTAATTACAAACAACAGAATATATGTGCTTTAAAAAAAATTTGAAAGAGAAAAGGAGCAGAAATGTCAAAGATGGGGGAGCTAGATAATTCATCTATAGGACAATACAGACATGAACAGCTAAGGAGCGTCCAGAGTTCCACTGTGTGTGTGTGTGTGTGTGTGTGTTTTCCCTTTCCATTAGTTTTACTAGATTGCCTAGGATTTACATTAAAGGTTGCTGATCACCTAAGGCAAACAGGATGATCCAATAGATTAAATGAAAAGCAACGAGCCTCAACAAGCACCACACAAAATGTGGATTCTGTGAATGAAACTCTTGTCTACTGTACCGACATACCATACCCACTAGCAATGACTGGATAATTTCAAAAGAAAAAAAAAAAAAGCAAAAATAACCCACCCAATGAATACTTATCACTGAACAGAACTGAGAGTCCTTTAAAGGTAGACAATAAGGTCTTCGGAAGTGAAGGGTGAGGGTGTGCTTTGGAAGATTTTCCCCCCTACTTTCCCGTTGTCCGCACTTTCTTATTCACCACTCAGGAAAAGCAACTCGACACTGGTTTCTGTAACCAACCTGGTCCAGCAGGATTTCTCACACACCCTGCACAAAAGGCTAACCCCTTACAAAGTACTTATTTCAGATTTACGTCAAGGTTGAGTGAATTGCAACCAGGGAACAGAGCTGAAAACATAATATAAAAGTCTCCTCTGCTAATCACTAAACCGGTGGTTTAGCTGGGGGAGAGGGGGCAGAATTAAAACTCTGTACTGTTTCATTTCCTCTTATGCAAATGCGAAAGAGAAAAGAAAGAAAAAATCATAGAACTTGAAGGAGAATGATGTATTCTTTGTTCATTAATTTACATGGAAAATCCAAGACTTCAGAGTGACCATACACGTTTACTTTAACAATTAAATCTTCTATAAGAGCCAACTGCATGATTTTTAACTTGTATTCACAGGCCCTCCTAAGTCTTTACTGTACTCGCGTTAAGTCCCCTAACTGTCATAATGCTTAAACTCCAGCTGAGGTATTAGGTGTTATGATAACTCATGCAATGATAATGGGTATTTCTGGAGTATATATCTCCTAGGGGAAACCAATGCAATCGTGGGTCTATTTAACACTGCCAGAGGTAAAACATACTCAGGAACCAGTGAATCAGTTACCAAGAAATCTTCTGTGCGTTTGCCACCACTGGAGGAAAAAAAAAAAAAGGGAAAAAAAGTGCACTTTCCTATTCAGTTACACAACTCCCAATACCCCGGTAGAATTCTCTAGAGAACTGGAAGCATCCTGAATGCTGTTCACTTCTTACAGAGAAAAGTGCTCAAACTTACTCCTAACACTCCATTTACGAACCAAGTTTGACAACACTGCCAAAAAGCCCAGGAGTTTATGAAAATTACACTTTACTCTATGAAGAATAAGAGAAGAATGTCAGTGATTAAATAAGATACTATGAGGTATATTACTCAGGTTTACAATGAAGACATCCTATGATTTTCTTGACTCCACTGTACACACTGCAAAAGATATGCTGTTGTTTATACAAGGTATTTTTAATTCTACGTTAAGTGTCTTTAACACATTACTTTTTATGATGTGGCCATCTGGCTATACCTGTTTTTTTTTCATATATGCAAAAATTATACAATAAATTACTGGTAGGGGAAACAAAAGCAAAAACAAATAAAAAATAGAGCCTGATGACACAAGTCTATTTACACAAAAGTTTGAGGCAAAAATCAATTAGGACTGTATCAGTTTATATAGAGAGAAATGACAATTTATTTCATGTGGCTGAACAATATGGTGACAGATGGGTTTGGAAAGCTTGAAAATAACTCGTGTATGTTTAAACAGCTGATAGTGCCCATCACACATTACCGTATGGGCCATCAATTATTTCTTTTCAGTTTTTTGTGCCAAAAATGCTGAATTCAACAACCCCCTCAGTTCAACGTTGGTACCCCAAGATTTCTTCTGTCCATTCTCACAGATCTGGATGAGAGGAACACGTCTAGTTATAGCAAGAGGTCACAATACACAAAATTACTTAGTGCTGTTTGTCAGAGGAAGGCTGTTTCTCTAACCACTGTTCACACTCACGGCATACTTGTGAACGTGTTTATAGGTTTCTAAATGACGGCACAGCCCCCTGAAGGTTGAGAAGAGGGTCATATGAAAGGCAAGCGTTTTTTCATACTCTACGCAATAGAAATGGAGGTTTCCAGTAAACACCAGGGTTTCTAGAAGACAGTGGGGTGAAAGGAGGATACTCAGGAAGAAGAACGTTTAGCCTGTTACTGCCACATGCGTGTTAAGAAGCTGTTCGATACACATCAAACTCCTAAACTGGCCTGGCATTTTTAAAAAAGATCGTCATCTTCAGTCACTGCTGAAATTCAAGTTAGAGACTCAGGGCCTTTTTTCCGGACTTCTTCGACAGGACAACACTCAGGTGTGAAACAAAGACTCCTGCTGACAGAGAGAAAGGAGTTATGCACGCCTAACAGTGTGTTTGCTGGAGACAGCAACAGGTGTTCTTTTTTAAGTTCAGAAGGCGCTCCTAAGTGCCTCTCCCAACACCATCTTTTAGCAAGCAGGCTGGCCTGCAGGAAGAGTCAAAGCCCCCGCTACGCATTCTGTTGGAAAGGTCTGACAACATCCGCAGCTATCAAAAGAAGTGAATGAAGACGAATGATGGGTCATAAGAGACACTCATTAGATAAAGGTAATATTAGCGCTCTCTTTGTTTAATTGCATTGGAAAAAATGACAATGTTTTTTGTTTTCTTTATTACAAAACATACTGGAGTTTCCTGTTTTGATTTTATTTTCCATTTGATGAGTCCGTGCTTTCATACATCTATTAGTGAGCTCACCAAAGTTCTACAAAGCAACCAAGTTTTAAATCAAAACGAAAAGAAAAAATTCCACCCAATTTTCTCAGCTTCTGCAATTTGGTGGAAAATGTAGAAGCTGTCTTTCCAAGGTGCACTGGCTGAGAAAATGATCCTATGAGCAAAACCCATATAATTTAATCACAGGTTTACTGACGGCACTGACAATTGAAGTAATTCACAATGCCATCTAAAATACATATTTGGTGCAGTAAAAATAACAGCATCAGGAAATGAGAAGTATCACACTCCGTAATTCTGATTTTACCAAAGGGCAATATTATTTTTATCACACCAAATTAAATGAACCAAAAACATTTACTGAAACTTCAAGGAGCAGGGATTTCTAAGTTCACATATGAATACCACTTTCTATATAACCTTGCAGTGCTACTTTCACGTACATTATACCTTCAGTATTAAACAAAAGTTGGCCAGTGCACGGCTAAATGCTATTTTAAAGCAAACTATATACCCTGAGTTATAGGCCTACGTACCTAGCCATACCATAGCCAGACCAGCATCAGCACCAATGCATGTGTGCATGTGTGTGGATGTGTGTGTCTTTTTGTCTAAACGCCGTTAAGAGTCCTCCTTTGTTTAAGGTCTTGGCGGATGATCAGAAAAACTGCATGGAACCAATCTACAGACAGGTTGTCTTTGTTAAATCAACAACATAAAGTCACCAACAAGATTGCCCCAAAGTAGGGTGGTCAGAATTGTGGAAAGAAATTGCAGTCCAGCTCCTCCAAGCCTGGAGCACAGAGAAGAGTTGCTCCGTTGCTCAAGGCCAGTTGGCAGGCAGAAGAGAAAATGGCGGCGGTCCAGGTCTGCAGAGTATCAAAACAGCAGGAAGAACCTGGCCAATGAGCTCCAGGCTACATGGCACTAAGGGAGGGGCCGAGCTGAGGTTCCCTAAGCCATGATTTCTGGGGTTTTTTGTTGTTGTTGTTTTTGCATTTTATTCTTTCTTCTTCTTTTAAATAGCCAGCTGGCATTCTTAAGGCCAGAGGAAATGTGCAGAATGGCAGTGCTCCAGAAATCAGAAAACAGTGAGAAGAAACAGAATGTCATCACTTTTGCCACTCATTTTTCAAAATACGGATGATGACTCTTCACTAAGTAATGGCAATGTGATCGGCAATGTGATCCTCTGACTATCTGTAAAAATTTAAGACAACTCTGGAAGTTATAATAAAATCTGGGCTAATCATACACTTCCAGTTTGCCCACATTTTGTTAGAAATAAATTTTTTTTCAGTACAGATAAGTACTGTATGATTAAAAGTGGATTAGTACCTCTAACTTCCTCAAATTGTTCTATTAAAGGAAAGAAATAAGATGGAAGCTGGAGGGAAAAACAGAGAACCTAAGACAATCCCTTTGCTTTGGCATCTGACGAGGAAAATGTAATTATCATTCCAATACCACATATATGGTTGCCACAGTGAGATCTCCACTTTTTGGAGATCACCCTGCATTTCTTACTTCTTTAAGAAAATTTACGTTTTTTCCCCTGAATATTTCTTAACAACCATATCAGTGCCTATCACTGAAAGGAAAGGCTGGTTGATACTGTCAAGTCGTATTTATCAGGCAGATCCAAGATACACTTGTTCTGAAGACAGAGAGATGGGGGGAAGAAAAGATTCGTCACGTGATGAAAATAAATGGCTCCAGTGAATGGCATCAAGGGCATAGCACCTCAACAGGACAGAAAGACTCAGAATAAGAGTTTCTTAAAATGGGGAAAATATACACAGGAAAATAGGGACACATTTTTTCAACATGTTGATTCTTCATTTCTATCTTCATCGTCATTCTGATCTAACAAAATTCTGAACACAGTTAATTTTCAAATAATTTGCTGATTTTAGAAATAGAGAAATCCAACATTATGCATCCATTTTTTGACATGCATTTCCTTTGACACTTCTAGTTATCCAGCCTAGAAGACTCTGCATCTTTGACAACACTACTCATAACACTGACGGAATGGAAACGAGTTGCTCAGTTAAGAGTATTAAAAAAAAATTTTTTTTGTATCTCTCAACACCAAGTCTTCCCATATATTTAGAAACATATTCAAGGCAAATATGAAAAACTGGATTTGGAAATAAGCACTAGCACAGTGACTTGAAAAGTTCTATGTGGCTTGATAACATAAAGTCTTCCAAATACCTGAAGCAGCTAGGCGGTCTTGCTAAGAAAGTTACCACCCCACAGGTCACACCTCCATAGCCTGAGCAGAAGAGGAGAACCCACACCAGTCACCTCTTACGACCAATGTGCAGCCCTTATGTAATCCTTGGTTCCATTTCTGTCCTCACCGTACAATCCACAATGTTGACATGCGTCTCTGTGCTTCCTGCAGCTCTCCTAGGAGGGCTGTGGAGCAGAGTCAAATAGCTCCCTTTCAGTATTCATGATGGGACAGGGATTAGAGGGTTGGGTACAATGACCTTCTACTTCTCAGAAACTACTGGTTTAATTCCTCTCATACGAAGAGTTTTAAACCATCCCCTTTGCAAAGGGAGCTTCTGAGTCCTTCCTGAATAACTCAATGTAATAGTTAAAGGGAATGGGAGTAAAAGGAAGGCTGTGAATGGAAAGAAAGAGAGGGAGAATGGGAAGGGCATTTATTTCCTGAGACGGTGCCTTATGCCATCACTAGCATTCGAATATTTACTTGTTTTCTTCTCATTTAGGGAGATAGGAGAACGCTCTTCTCTGACATGCAAAAGGGACATGACTAATTCGTTAGAATTCTGCAGTGGTCTGTAATATATCAATGAGATTATTGTGCTGCTATTCCTAACTGTGGTCTTTCTAAGAATACATATTACAAAAATAAATCTAATACTTACTTTTGAGAAAGACAGTCTGTGTCTGAGGCACAGACCCAGCTGTAGAACCTGGCGAAATCAACTGAATGGGGTTCATCCAGGACCAAGGTGGATCACCACAACTAAGAAAGGACAGCCCCTCAAAAGGATCTGAAGTGCTGATGTGTGTTTTGCCAATCACACTCAAAGACCCTGGGGGTTCCAGCCTGTTCTAGATTTCTCAATTAGATCCTCATGGGTTCCTCGGTAAAGAAAACTGAACAGGACATTTCAATAATGACGGCGGGGATAAACTGGGATGCCCGAGTTTAACAGAAATTTCTCAAGTCCCATATCATAAAAAAATACTGTGCAAAGAAGAAGTTTAGAAAATATCTAAGTTCAAATCAGCAATTATTTTAGACTAGAAAAAGAGTAGTCTTCAACATCTAAAAAACTGTAAACCTACCTGCAAGAAATTGAATGCAAGGTTTCCAAATTAAAAAAAAAAAAAAAAAAAAAAAAAGGGTGCCTCGATAGCTCAGTCATTAAGCGTCTGCCTTTGGCTTAGGTCATGATCCCAGGGTACTGGGATTGAGCTCCACATTGGGCTCCCTGTTCAATGGCAAGCCTGCTTCTCCCTCTCCCACTCCCCCTGCTTGTGTTCCCTCTCACCGTGTCTCTGTCAAATGAATAAACAAAATCTTTAAAAAATAAAATAAAATAAATAGTTCTAAGAAGTGATGTACTATATACGTGATTTCAGGATCTGCCTCATATTTTCCTACAGAAATAAACTAATGAGGTGTCCAACTATTCTTTAAGAAGGCCAATGCACCCCAAATCTGTCATTTCAATAACTCAAAGGCATGAATAAAGCTATGTGAACATAAGCAATACTATGGAGAAATCCTCAAGTTTCCCAAACACCGAATCATCTCTAATTTGTTAAATCACTGAGTTAAATTCACTGAATCTAAGTAAAATTGTTACATCTATCTAGTTTAAACCAATATATCCAAAATATTGTCATTTCAAAATGTAATTATTATAACATTATTAATGTGACAGCTTAATATTAATTTTTTCATACTGAATCTTAGAAATCTGGTATGTGTTTTATACACACAGCACATTTCATTTTAGACTAGTGACATTTCAAGCACTCAGTAGTTACATGTGAGCAGTTACTACTGGACTGCACAGTAAGTACTAGATAAACTGTGTGTACGCTGGTTCATGACTCTAGTACTTTATTAATGTGAATTTTTGGCCAGGGTCTCCCATTCCATCTCTATTCATTAAACTGAAATTCAGCTCTGGCATCATCTTCCCCTGTAAGTCCTTAAGGACCTCCCAGGCCAAGACAGCTGTGAGCTCTGAGTCCTTCTCTGCTCCTATACTTTCTACTTCACATTAAAAATCATCCCATTATGGGGCACCTGGGTGGCTCAGTGGATTAAGGCCTCTGCCTTCGGCTCGGGTCCTGGTCCCGGGGTCCTGGGATCGGGCCCCGCATCGGGCTCTCTGCTTAGCGGGGAGCCTGCTTCTTCCTCTCTCTCTCTCTCTCTGCCTGCCTCTCTGCCTGCTTGTGGTTTCTGTCTGTCAAATAAATAAAACAAAAATTAAAAAAAAAAAAAATCATCCCGTTGTGTTTCTGTCTCCTCATAGACCGTGTTCAAGGGCAAGGACTTTGTCTTATTAATCTTGCACTTCTTAGCACTTAGCACAGAGCCCAGTGCACAACAGGAACTTGCGATATAATCTTTAAACTTAATGAAACTAACTGTGTTATTTTCAGGCAGCTTAGTCAACTTCCCCAGACCTTACTGTCTTCATTAAAATGGAGTTGCAAATGTTCAGCATCACAGACTTGTTGAGAGAATTAGCCAACATGATGCCTGTGAAGGTGCTTAAATGTGGACATATAGAGGGACCATCTTTGACTGTGTGTCCTCCCAGAGGGCAGAAACCATGTGTTACTGACCCTTGTATTACTTCAATCAAAACTGAAATGCCAGACACATGTTTTAAGGAAGAATGACCAATTAATCTAAAAAAACAAAAATAAACTTGGTTTATCAAAATTATATACATATATGATATATATGCATATATTCATATGCACATATGTATATATGATTGATTATACGTCCTATCATTCTTTTTTTTTCTTTTTTCTTTAAAGATTTTATTTATTTATTTGACAGAGATCACAAGTAGGCAGAGAGGCAGGCAGAGAGAGAGGAGAGAGGAGGAAGCAGGCTCCCCACTGAGCAGAGAGCCTGATGGGGGCTCAATCCCAGGAACTTGGGATCATGACCTGAGCTGAAGGCAGAGGCTTTAATCCACTGAGCCACCCAGGTGCCCCAATACTTCCTATCATTCTTAATACTTAGATGATTCTACTTTCTCAGAATTTTAACCTGAAACATAAATATGGCATAATTATGAATTTCTCAGCATTATGTATCAGCAGTTTACATTTTATCACCATAAAAAGAGATATCTTCTTTCTCTTCTTTCTAATCTTCCCAAGGCAAAATTGGATTTTCAAAATGTAGTTTACCATAAAAATATTCAACAGATGAGCACTGTATTAGAATAAATTGTGGGGTTTTTTGAATTGCTAATAAATTTATCTGAAAAGCTGATGTTTTGTGTTCCAATTTCCAACCAGGGGATATTAAATATAGCATTCTGTTAAAATAAATGCATCACAAAGGTTTTCCTATAAATGACTACTTTAAGGGAAAAAATCTATAATTAATGGGATCAAAATTTCACATTGCTTCCCATCTCTAAACTGATATATAAATTTAATGATTATATAAGTTGAACCATATCAGCAAATGTGCTCCTTTTACTAACACACATCAATATAATCCCAATTAAAATACTCTGTGAGATTGCCTACAATATTTCAGATCGAAATAGCTTCTACTGAAATAGACTTTCCTGCCACTCTGATTTAGTATCTCACTTTCCCTTATCAGCAGATGGTAAGCCAAGTACTATTTAAATCCATATGTCTTCCATAGGCATAGTTCAAATACTGAATAAAACAGATGAACAAATGTTTTAGAGCTAATCAGATTAGCCTTTGAGTGAAAAAAAAAAGAAACTGGAGTTTCATTTCCTGCAAATGACTTACTACATCACCTTAAGACCACTGACAGAGTTAAGTCTCTGCAAACCATCCAAACAAAGCAACTGCAGAGGACAAGATGATAGCAAAAGACTTTTCTGACTTTATGTCTTCACCATTCCTTCCCTCTCTGCACAGATTCCAATCCTGAAAGTTCATGAATCTGGTACCAGGCAGACACTGCAGTGTAGGAACAATTCATAATCCTCAACTCTAAGAAGGAGTCATTGACCAGTTTCCTTTGGCCCACAGCTAGACCTTTCTCTCTCCTCTCCCTCATTTCCTAAAGGGTCAAGAAAACAACCAAGAACTCCAACAACACTCTCTGCCTCTACCAATTTCAATTCTACAGACAGAACCCAGAACTTCTATTCATCTCTTCAAGGCCAGGAGATTAAGATGATGAGGTTGGGTTTGTAATTCAAACAATACATGCGTTGCTGGGTCCACAAAAGCTTTCAAAACCCAGGAATACTATAGACGAATATCTTTCTCTTCTTCATATCACACTTTCCAGGTTGTAAACCTTTGATTCCCTGACTTAGTTATAAAATTACTGGGATAAATGATTCTCCTGCACACTTCCTCTTACCCTGAGCCCAGAACCCTATGTTCTAAAAGATTCCCTTCCTTAGAAGGGAGCAGTAGAGACGTATGGTGAAACTTTCTTCCAACATTTTAGACTGAACAATGTTGATCATCCTGCTCTACTGACCATTAGCTGTGCATAAGAATAATTACGTCAACCAAAACCAAATCTAGAATTGTTTTCAAAAGAAAATGAATATTAGACTTGTGATTTAAAAAATAAAGACAAACCTTTTAGGTTTTACTCAAACTCTTTAAAAGCCTAGAACACAGTGCCAGACTGCTTCTCTAGATTCCTGTATCAAAAAATTTTGTGAGCCCTGAGAAATTTCTGCTTTCAGATAACTAAAAAAAAAAAAAAAAGAAGAAAGAAAATCAAATTCAAAAATGGCTCAGTAAACCTCAAGTATTTTTTAAATTTCTATATGAACCCCAAATTGCTATAATTGTTTTTTTCCAAAGTAAGCAATTCACTAAATAATATTCAACTTTAATGGTTATTGAAAAAAATTGCACATAAGAAATAGCTCACCTAATCCCTTGATCCTGAAGAGTATTTGAAGATTAATCAGTTTGTAAGAAACTATGTAATTTGTATAAACTATGGTAGAAAAATTATATAAGCAACATTGCAGTCCTATGCAGAAATTAGGATATGGCTTTCCAAAATTTTTAAAAAAGTGCATATGTCTTCATAGAATTCTAGTCAATTAAGAATATATCGATTCTACACCTCCTAAGAGATGAGCATGACAGAGCCGATGAGAAATAGAGATATAAAAATGGCACAGTTCTTCTCTCTCAGGAGACTGCAATGTACTAAGAGAGAAAAATTTACCAATGGCTAAATTATTAGAACTGGCATTTGCTGTTTCTCTCCTATCTTTATTCCCTTCTGTCCTAAACTTGTCCAAATGTCCCTTGCTTCAGAGGAAAAACCTCAAACAGAGGTGCATACACACACACACACACACACACACACACACACACACACACACACAAAATACTTCAGTGGATCTCACTTTCAGCCCCAGGGAATATCACAAAAATCCAATTTTTATCATTGCAGTGAAATTCAGACACTAAACTCATAAGGTTTAGAAACTACAGGGGTGCCAACTCAATCCCATGCAAACCTGCCATGTCTGGGAACTCTTCGGGTTTGCTAAAAATAGAATGACTGAGACTTCTGAGTGATCTTGAATATTGTGCAGTTGATCATCCTAGAAAGGCAGAACCAGTCTGGGCTGGTGAAGAAGATTGATAATTAATGACTCCAAATGGGAATCTCAACTGTGTGAACACTTCTACCAATCTCAGAGACTTCTATCACCCAGAGTTTGATTAGCTGTTATGGAGCAAGTTAGGTTCTTATAAGCTCATGATTAGAGTTCATGGTCCTGCAAGTTTGGAAAAAAAAAAACACTTAAAAAAAAGCAGTCTAGATATAAAAACTTGAAAGGCATTTTAAATAATGGAAAATTGGTATACTACAGACAGCTTCTTTACTTTTAAATGATTATGCTGTGTCTTTGGAGAATTTTTGAACTTAACTGTCAAAATTCTGTGATCATCATACAATGGATGATGGTTGATTTTTAAAAAAAAATGCATTTAACTTATATGTATGAAAATACAGTGAAAGAAAAAACGTGATTTTCCTTAATATTAAATCAGTAAATAGACTAGTAAAAAAAATATATATATATATATATATAAGCCTATCTCTCAGATCCAAATTGTTTACAGGAACTGAAAGCCTTGAAGCTTGAAAGATTTTAATCAAGACTTCCATTAACCCCCTACCAATATCTCAGAGACTGTAGGAATTTTAAACAAAAGGGAAAGCAATGCTTTTAAAATGACTTAATGTAATACAGTATGAAGATATGTAACAGTTTTAGCCATTAAACAACAGGTGACATATTGCAAGCAAGAATCTCTCTTTCTTCTCAATGACAAAATAAGACATTAAAAATAGGACATGAAAATGAGCCCATGGATTAAATTCAGGACAAATAATCCCTGAATAAATCAGAACAACAATACATAAAACTAAAATATAATAGTTCTTATATATAAAATGAATCATTCAAATTTGTATAGTATATATGGCTTATGTTTTTAAACAGTATTCAAGAATATTTTTCACTTAAATTTGAAAGTAATGGCCCTGAGTAGAGTTATTTTAACTTATATTTGAATAAAAGAATAATTTACATACACATACCATATACATATTTATATAAACCATACGTATATACTTTTAAAAACTTTCTGAAGCTTATTTACATTAATTTGTGAAATTATTAAATTCTTACTTCAGACTTTGATTAAAATACCCAACTCTGCTCTCAAATTTACTCTTTCCTTTTGATTTAGCATGTAAATAATAAGACCCTTGAGGCATGTGTTTCTGTGAATTTCTAAATCCTATCAATTAGAAGATTTTGCCATACACAGCGGATCTTAAAATTTGATCTCATAAATATCAAAATAGTAACTTTCACTTTAGAAGGGGGCTCAGCCACTATACTTTTGTTTTTTTGCTGAAGTAACAAAGCTCACCTTCTACTTGTATTCTCTTTAGACTTTAGGACTTTGATTCTTCAAGTTTTCCAAACACCAAAGTTTCCTTTTATTTGTTTGTTTGTTGTTTGTGTCCCAGTAACCCCCTGCTCCATCCATCTCCATCTATTCAAACTCCAACCCTTTTCAAGAACCTACTGATAAGTAATTGATTACTGATAAGTAATCTATTCCAGGAAGCCTTCCTTGAAGGGCAAATTAAGCAGAGGTCACATCTTCCTCTAAAAGTTTTTAAATACATAAAATAAAATACCACATTTTATCTGTTTCACTCCTTGGCACTTGATACTCCTTTTCTTATATTATAATCATTTTTTTCTGAACACTATCTCCCCTACTGGTCTGCAAATGACTTGAAGAATCAGTGTCCACAGCATGTCCATATTGATACTACTCCTAGAATATTTTGTACAAACTAGCTTTCAATATAAACTCTATTAAATGAATGTCAATTAATTTATGTCATTTCAAATCCTGTATTTCCTATAATTGATACCATTTCCTGCTATCCATTAGATACCTTCATCTGAATGTTCTGCGAACTTTGTAGGTTTAAGACTAGCCTCGTTATTTTACACTTAAAAAACAGTTGACTCCAGAGTTTTGCTAATGACAATACCATTCATCCAAAAGCAATATAGTAAGAAACGTGGACTTTAAAGCCAACTATGGGGTGCCTGGGTGGCTCAGTGGGTTAAGCCTCTGCCTTCAGCTCAGGTCATGATCTCAGGTTCTGGTACCGAGCCCAGCATAGGGCTCTCTGCTCCGCAGGGAGCCTTCTTCCGCTACCCCCTCTCTCTCTCTTGCTGCTCTGCCTACTTGTGATCTCTCTCTCTCTGTAAAACAAATAAAATCTTAAAAAAAAAAAAAAAAGCCAGACTAATGGGCAAGATCTAGCCTGATGATGACTTTGGGCAAAGAACTTTAACATCTATGAGATTCTACCTTCTTCTATCAAATGAAATTAAAGGTAGCATCTATGTTATTGGTTATTGTGAAAATTCAGTGAGTTACTACAGATAAAGAACAGGGCCTGGCCCACAGTAATTACTGATTGTTAGCTATTATTATACTCCTCTTCCAAACTCAAAGCCTCATTCATTGTAACCTCCCTCCTCTTGGTCACCACATGTAAACTCTTGGAGATTCTACATCTAACATATCTGTGGAAATCATTTCTCATTACCACCATCCTAGTGTGAACTCTTTCTAAGTCACAGGGTAAAAGATTAGCCGACTAATAAACCTCCCTCACCCTAATTCTGGAAAAGTATCCTGTGTAAAATGCCATATTGACTTCATTAAAGTTTTGATCAAATTATCCTTGGCTCCAAAACTCATGATTGTTCTCTATTTCTTCATAAAATCATGTTTTTTAAATAGCATTTAAGGAAATTTTCCTAACCTCTATGCCAAGTCTTGGCTCACCAAACTATACTGCACATACCTTTTGGTTAAGTTTTTCTATTATCTACATCCTTAAAGTTTTCTAAGATAACCTCATATTGTTCTAGCTACATAGCTTGCCCTCCATGCCATTAAATACACCTGATGAAAGCCCAGGCTTTTCTCAAAAACCAGCTCAGAAAACTCTTCAGGACAACTATCTTTAGTCACTTAACTGAATGTGATCTGTTTCTCTTTAAACACCCAAAGACCTCTGCTCTTCTCTCTCCTATTCCCTTTTATGGAAGTCTTATCTACACTATACTTGTCCATATACCTGTCTTATTACTTACAACTGTATATTATGTGAAGGTAGGAATCCTGATTTACTCAGAGTCATACCCTTTATAGCATTTTTAATGGTTTCTGAAACCTACTAAGTGCTGAATTATCATTTATTGGATGACAAGAAAAGTTCGAGACCAGTATGTCGAGGAATGATTCTATTAAGTTGTATTTTATTTTGGATTTCTATTTCTTTCAAGTCTTTTGAAGTCTAGGTTAGTTTGGTCTAGTGCACGTTGGTTCTTTGAAAATAAATCTTGAACCCTGATGAGTATTAGCACAGTTAAATATAGACACAACCAAATATGCACTTGAGTCACCCAAACAAAACAAACAAAGAGGTATTTTGTTGAAGCATCACGAACTAGAAACACAACCAGTCTCTCGTATTATGGAAGGACTTTGCGAGCAGCAGTAAGATACTTAGAAAAATGAATGAAAAGAGATGGAGGCTAGAATGGTCTACACTTCGCTTTAACACCTGGTTTCTATTCTTACTTTACAATTAACCACGTAAATGACTTTAAGTAAACTAAAATAAATACAAATATTTCAAAATGGAGTTTGTGCACCAAACACTTCACTGAGTAACTATTAGCATCTACTTCATGTGATCACTAAAACATACTAATTTGAAGAAGGTCTGGAGACCGCTAAATCCCTTGATATAGTGTATCTGTATCTATCTATTTCTCTTTCTTTCTTTCTTTTACCTTATAAGACTCACTTCAGTATATACTGTTTAAATAATCTTTGAATACCGGTGACTAAGGAGTCTGTCTTTCAACATGTAAACGTGAAAAAACGTGACTGCCTGATTAGTTATTTGTTGGTGTTTCAGAAATGCACTTAATTCAAACAATCATATTAACATTTTCCCCTATAACAATCTTCAAAGAAAACATTAGGGTTTCTACTTCTTAGCTACCGCTGTGAAGTAATTTTAATTACTTAAAGTCAAGAAATGATACTATTTTTCTGTTTCTCAAGAGTATATATACACAGCCTAGTAAAGTAACTTATACTTGTCAATAAACTCTGCCATTGTGCCGTCCCGTAGAGGCACCTGATTATACAGAAATCAATTCTAACAATTTAAAATTGCAAGTAAGATATAATTATTTAGCTCCATGGATATTCAATACAACACTATTTATAACAGCAAAAACTGGAAATAACTTAAATGTCCAAACACAAGAAATCAATAATCATCTTTTCTAGTACAACTAGTACAATATATAAGGAAAAACTATGAAGTCAATAAATATGATGTAGCAGTATATATATATATTAATATGGAAAAAACGTTTCTAATTTATTATAAAGTAAAACTGAAGGTTATTTAACAGCAAGCCTATGAACCTATGTTTGTATATATGTTTATGAGTGTAGGTGTGTGTATGTGTGCTTGTGTGTCTCCAGAAAAGAATACACTAAAGTGTTGAGCAGTTATTCTCTTATTTTTTCTTATTTATATTATCTAAAATGCCTATAAGCGACATATATATTTTAATGGGAAAGGAAAAAGTCAAGAAACACTAATTTAACATCCTTTTCTCTTTTTGTAGACTCTTCCCAATTTCTTTCTCCATTTCACCCATCACCTCATCCTAAGGGACACCTCCTGTCCCAAAATCCACAGGAACTGAGTGGAAATATGGTCATTTTCATCATGACCACTAACACTTCAAGTAAGTCATACATGAATAATGGGATACTAACTGCGAAGGAACATAAAAAAATCTAAGATAGGTTTATAGTTTCAAGATTTCAGTGGGACGAAACTGAATTATTCACATCCATTAAATAGAGTTTGAATGATTCACAGCCAATTTTATTTTTATAATTGTAATGAAACAGCTGGGATTAGAGTCTATTCACGGACTCATAAGAAATTTGCACCCCACCTACTAAAATTAGTTTCGGCATCCAAAACTCTGATTTGAACATCTGACTGAACAAAACAGGCATCACCGCTCAATGCCAAGAAACTAAGGAAAGAGACTTTAAACATGTCCTATTCTCTCCAGAATTATTTCATTTCTTATTGTACATAACTTCCCTTTATCATCGTATACAACAACCCCTTAATAACATGAGTTTTGAAACAATTTATTTTGAAAGACTGAGCTTTCTTGTATGAGATGAGCTCAAAAAGCTCAAAGAATACAATTGTTGAAGACTGCAGATTGTACTATGACAGTGCTCTTTTCCCCATAACTTAGATTCTCAGCCATGAGAAGGAAATCTGACTTAAGAATGCACATACCAAATATGTGATATCTCTTTGGACACCAGCAGTACTAAGTCCAAAATATAAGATTTTTGTCTTTAAGTTGCTTCAGGTATACAGGGCACCTGGGTGGCTCAGTGGGTTAAGTTGCTTCAGGTATCAAATCACAGACCTGGAAGTTTAAGGTTTTAACAGAAAATTGACTTGGCCCTAGAACTTAAAATTTTAAAGAGATGAGTAATTGTATATTTCAATCTCTATAATTTTCCAAAGGAAATAGTGCACAAAGATTGAATGACTCAGTCACGGTCACACGGCTAGTTAGTCACAAAGTGAGTCTAGAACACAAAACCTCCTTGCCTCCAAAATCCAGTCCTCTTTCCACTACAGCACAAGGGAAGAGTAAAAAGAAAACATGAAATCTAATTTTACCAGAAAATAAAATCCAGTCAAGCCTGAATCACAGCTAGAGACCGCCTATGAATGGTGGGGCCACACCCACCTCCAAACCCAACCCTGAACATCCTACTCAAAGAATAATTAGGATCTATTTTTGAGTCTTCAGAAATATTGACATTACATATGAATTTGAGGCAAGCTCTAAATTTCTATCTGATTTTGAAAATAATCATATATATATATATGTATATATATATACATATATATATATATATCTCCTATCTAGACAATCCACATTTTAGAGACCTCCAACTTTCTTTGAATAAGTCATATAATTCAGCCAAAACAGATGGGTTTTCTTGAATTATGAAGAAAGTTTCAGGTTGTAAAGAATGCAGTAAAACAAACACATGTATCTCCTAAAATATGGCCAGCACTGCTTCCACACTTCCAGAGCAAAACAGACATGCTTCTAAGAAGTTATACGTAAATGAAGGCATTTTTACTTTTTAATGTACCAGGAAAGAAATTTTAAAGTCCTATACTCAGTCTTTAAAAAAAAAAATTATTTTTAAGTGAACAGCTATCTTAAATGTAAAAGTTCCATTTCCAAATCCCATACGTGAGTCTGACTTAACTTGTATATATAAATGACATCATACATGTTTTTCTCAGTGTTATTAATTGGTAAGAATAGCCTGAAACTCTATTTGTGGCATATAACAAGCACAGGCTCAATGCTAGTTGAGAAAGTATTCTTGTGCTCCTGTCCTTTTAATACTTTATTAAGAAATAATAAAGAAAGAATGTTCTAACTGACACTCTGAAAATCTTATAAAAGAAAAATACTTTCTAACAGAATCAATATAAATATTTCAGCAAAACACAGAAATGAAAATCATTAAATTCCATATTTTAAAGAAAAAAACCAACATCTTCTCTGTTATATTCCCTTGAAGCCCACACCATTACCACTGAATCTATTACACACATAAGGAAAGTACAAACTTTAAAACTGGGTTGAGAAATTATGAAGCATAAAAGAACACTGTCCGTGGGACCAAATGAAAACAAGGAAAAAGAAAGCAACTCTTCCCTGCAAAGGGCAAGCCCATCTGAGTTGACTGCCCCTGACTCAACTCTGCTTAAGAAAATGGGTCCTGCTTGAAAGTAAGTCTCTCTACAAAATAAACTTTGTTGCATATGTAATATATAAGCATATCACACCACAGCCCTAGCTATTGGTCATTTGTTATCTACCACAAACATGGTAAGAAAAGGCTCTTAAAGATTATTTGCCTTTTCCTTAATTATCTGCATTCATCATTAAGTAAGTCAATTTGCAGTTTAACAGTTAATCCTTAATTAAATATTTCTAAGATATTATTTGTGAATGAATTTATTTTGTATTTAAAATGACCCATTTAGAAGGTGGTGGACACTGAACATTATTTGTTATCAGACATGTATTTTCTCACTCAGGTAACTGCAATAATAAGAAACTGTCCTAAGGAAATAATAAAACAATAAAACAACATATACCAGGATGTTCATCAAAGTTTCTTTATAACTAAAAATGGAAATTGCCTAAACGTTTATCAGTAGGTGATCTACTGAGCACTTTATGTAACTATTTCATGGCACAACATGGAGGCACTAAACCAAATATTTTAACTTCTATTTGTTGATGGGAAAAGATGTCCACCACTTATTGATAAACGGAAAAAGGAGTGAGGCAATGATCCTCTACTTGAATAAAATATATATCTGCATGTGTATAAAAAATAAATTTTATATATATATATATATGAATAGAAAAGTATTTGTGGGTTGGACTTAACGACCGATTTTCCTTTTCTTCAGTGTTCTGTATGGTCAAACACATAACACTTCTTTTTCGAAAAGCATCTATCATTTGTATCATTTTCAAAAAGTGATTTTTCCATTTTGGACACAAAACACATAAAGACTATATGTTTAGATGGAATAAATTATTCTGAAATTGCAGAGTTCCCCAAGCATTTATTAACCGATCACACAGAGTCAAAGGAGGCCATGCAATGGGTAGGAGCATGGGCCACAGTCCAACTGTCAGTATCAAAACTGCACCCCTGCCATTAAAAGTGGAATGGCCTCAGGCAAATTAATTAATCTCTCTGCCTCAGTTTCCTTACCTAAATAAAAAGGATAATAACAGCTTCAACCTCAAAGGGTTTGGAGAGGATGAAAGTTGTTAATTCAATAATAAACAAATGGAAAGGCTATAAACTTTTAATCCTAGAAAATGAAATACTAAATTACTTGGCAATCAATTAGAAGTATCCATCTACATCAACCAAATTCTTTATTTTTTGCATGCTTTCATGTACAATTGTTCTAACCCAGTTTCCCCAGGTTTGTTCTTCCGCATCAAGAATTCAAATTGGGCAGCTAGGAGGTATTCTCATGATGTCCACTGCATTACTGACTAAACACCTAAAGTTGATTCCCTGAGAACAGATTATTTTATAAGACATTTCTCTACCAAGACTTTTTTTGTTCATGACTCAGTATAAGTCTTGAATACCAAAATGTAAACAAAATATAACAAATACAACACAACAGGCAAATGGAATTCAATAACCCACGCTGTCATGAATCTCATCATTTTTTTCAAACAAATATTGTGCTTATTAAATGACTATTTTAAAACTTTTGCCTGATCCAAATTCTCATAAAAGTCTGACTTATAATCATGACTCATCTTTTTTTAAATGTTAGTAAAAACTACAAAGTATATTTTGTCTTTTAAAAATATATCTACATATCCTTAGCTTTTCCTGGTTAATCATGATGTTACAAGTAGGTAAACCTCCAGCCTATAAGATGGTTTGTCGCTTTCATAATTACTATGCCAAAAGTAAATCATCTTAACAGAGAAACTATCTTTTTAAAGAGAAATGTTAACATGTAAAATTATGTGTGGGAGCTATTTGATCATTCTGACATAAATAATGATACCAACCACTCAATTTATCACATCACAAATGTCCTGTACTTACAAAAACAAAAGATTCCTTTGCCTTACTCCTAATTACGAATAACATAAAAAAAATAATGCCTTAAGATAAAGTATTTTGGATTTTTGTCCCCAAATAAAGTCATATTCCTGGTTCTATTTTATGTACGAATTGTACTTAATTACAAACTTCTATAAATGAGAATGCTGCTTCACCAAAATTAAAGAAACAGATTCTTCAAACTTCCCGGATATTATTTGCATCTCCTTGAACTCATAACGCAACTAGATGCTGCAGTATCTTGCGTGCCAAGCTTCTTGGAGTTAACCAGTACACCATTCTAGTAATCAGTGTCTTTGTGTGTAAATACTTAATGAAAGTTCCCAAAGACAGTCAAAGGGAAAAGAGGGTAAAGAATACGACAATGGAAACAATATTTACTCTTTTGTTGACATTAAATAACAAAATATACAAAAATCCAAAATAAAAAAATTTCCTGGCATTTTAGGGAATCAACAGTTCTGTTAAATCCGTCCATCAGATCGGACTTTGCCAGAAAAATACCAGATTCACATCAAGACTGTGCAGCCCATGGCTGACACACTTTTGAATCATTCTCCATCTGTTGCTCCTGAAACTTGGGCCACTTTCTATATATTCTTCATTTCCAACATCTAAGAAAGAACATTCAACAATGGGTTCCTTTTGGGGACCTGTTATCTCCTGACTCATGCAGTCTGTGAGAAAAGGAAGCCAAGCAAAAGATAGTTATACAGGAAATAATTAACAGATAGTGTGCTGAAGGATACCATTTCACAGCAACCACAAACTTACAGCCCAATTCACTAAAAGATACATCTGCTTCCCCTGCTTTACAAACCTGCGCCAGCAGAACTATGCCAGACTTCACAAAAAGTCTAGGTTACAAAACGGGAAAAAAAAATGCTTACAAAAATACTTGAGTCAATGGAGCTGATTTTTAAAAAAGAAATAAGAATAAAAGAAAATCTCATTGGTCAAGCCAATAAAACCAAACATACATATATCAAATGGGCTTTTTTTAGCTATGATCGACTGTCAAAAATGGTATATGAATATAAAAGATGAATAACTGGTGAAGAAAAAAAAATTCAAGCTACCTAGTTTTTATTTAATAAAAACAAAATGGTCATGTTCACTGCCACACTCAACTAAATCAACTAATGGATTATATTTTTTAAATAAATCTATGTTACATTTGAATTTAAACCATATCCTTTCCTAACTGGTGGACAACAGAAATTCATCTTATGCAAGGCAGAAGCACAGAGATATACAAGGATTGTTAATTCTGGATTTAGTAAATGGTTTTAAATACTTTATTCAAATATCAACAAATCAAGTATCCGGAGTCACCTAAAGAAAGAATTTATCAATGTGCCCTAAAAACTATAAGTTTCATAACCGGTGATTATGGAGGGGTATCTTTGCCATTTTTCCTGGTATAGTCAGTTCTCTTTGGGATTAAGTACATCCATATGTAAATGTCCAAACTGAGTCAGAAAGAGTTGTTATGTAACATCACTACTACCTGCAGATAATTGAAAAACTGTTTTATTTTCATTAAACATGAAGAAAAAAACCACTATCTGGCTTTTCCCTTGAAATCATCTTTAGTTAGAAAAAGTTCCTGCGATCTTCTGTCACTAGTTGTAAAGGCATTCAACATTGTCGCTTGTTTGAACGTCTGTTTGGCTGCCAATGGACTGTCCCCAAAAGAACATTTTTGCATCTCAATAGACGGTCCGGTATCAACAATCTTTAAACTATAAATTTAACACCACTGAAGCAAGCGGAAAATAACATCTACTTTGTGCTGTCTTGGTATCACATTTACAAAATGAACAAATAATCATACTACTTTGCACTTATCTAGAACCCTGCATCTGACGATCTCAAATGGCCTGACAAACAGTAATTAACTAAGCTGCACAGCACTTCTGTGAGGACGGCAGGCATTTTAATCCCAAGAGTGGGATGAATGGGGATCCTGGGAGGCCCTGCCTTTGACAGTCAGTGGCTCAACATGGAACTCAACTCCTAGAACTTGGAACTCATCTCCCATAGCCCACGGCTGAAGGTCTCCAACAAAACCAACTGGTGTGAAATGTACGCATTGAAATGGGTAGACTTCCCTAAATAAATTTATATTGGAATCTAAAATCATTTTTCTCCAAATGCATGAAGTGGACTGATAACTAGGGCGTCTGAAAATAGGGGAGAATTAGAGCAGTTGAGTTATCCTACTCTTGACACGCAGATGTTTACCTGGATATGGATTTGCCATAAAGTCCCCTTACACATTTCCCATCTAAACCCAATTATACTTCTGCATTTCATTAAATGAAAAACTGCATTTGATATTGGCAAAATCTTTGTGAAACTTAATGACAGATGCTTTGTTCCTATTAATGTAGTTATCAGTTAAAAGACACAGCTTTCTACGTTGTAAAATCCAATCTAAAACGTCAATCTGAAGAGTGAGATCTGGAATTTTTTATGCAGGAAATCATAAAACTAATATAGTTGCATTCTATGAGTCTGTCTACAAAATGAATAGATAAATACTTTTGTGTAAATATACATCATAGAAGAAACTGGCCAGAAAAAGGCACAGCATTGTACTGCCTTCTGACTACCTTACACTGTTTAGTTTAACATGAGAAAGGAGCATCAAGTTGAATATTTAAAAATTTGCTTTTAGCACAGAAAATGTTAAATATGTTAACCTCTTCACAGAGCCAAATCTTAAGTTAAATGAAAACACTGCATTTTCAAAACATTTTCAGGAACTTCTTCATGTTTATAAAATCCTTCTAGAAGTTTCTGAAGAGTAACAAGGTTTTCATATAAACTTGGGACTATTTCTAGCAGAGTCTAAAGTCTTTAATGTTTCTTCCTACTCATAAAAGAAAGAAAAAAAAAAACCAATGGTTTTACAGAAATATGAGGTAGTTAATCCACAACAAAAAACTAATTTTCATAAGGCAATTTACAAGATAAAGCTTATGTTAATGTGCCCCCTGCTATCCTCAAAGCAGAGTGGTCCACACAGATCACATACACAATTTAAAATGTTTTGTAACCATATCAATTCCACACTGGTAACAAAGGAAAAATACAAGACAGTCACTACATGAAAATATACATAAAAGATCTGCTATTGAACACAAAACTGAAAGCCAAACACTTAACTAACCTATGTAAAACAAAACAAAAAGAAAAGGAAAAAAAACTAATGAGAAAATATTTTCAAATTTTAGTTCTTCTCTGTGATTCTTCTATTTCCTTCCTCACTTTGAGTGCAGCAAAATTTCATAACTGAAACCAGTTAAAAACACGTATCAGAAAGACCAGTATCCAGAAAGCAACCATCATTTTGTACTTTGTGAATGGCCCTAAATACATTCAGCCTGCTCTTTAAAAATGTTTCCACTATTAACCAGCATAGGGTTGAACTATTTTAAATTAACATTTTTTCCTGCACAGATTTCTCATACTTAATTCTCATTATCAATGTGTACAACACTCAGCTGATAGTCAAATTTTTACTTTTAACATTAGAAACTACATGTATAAATATTTATAAGTATAGTTTATTAACTCTACACTATTTGCACTATTTAATAAAATGACTTTTAAAACCAATTTTCTGTTTTTCAAAGTACATACTATTTCTAAATAAACATGCCAAATAGCAGGATAAGTTCAAGTTCCAATCTATTTTTACTCAAATTATTAATGTTATGTTCTGTAGATATGCATTTACACCTGTATTTCCATTCACAACATGTAAATTGCATTTGCGTATTTTTACTGGGTATTTATAAACTTTTATAGGACACTTTCACTAATGACTAGACCCCTACAACTATAAATTAAAGCACAGTGTTTTTACCTTCAGTAAATATGCTGGTGATACTCTGCTGGGTTCTTCCTTATTGATGGCAGAGGATTGAACTGAGAAGTGTGAATCTGCTATGATAACTCAGCAACAGCAATTTCTACCACCAAGGTAGAATGCTTGTCAAATTCACATTCAGAATGGGCTCTGCTTTTTAATTCTCTTAAATGTCTTAAAAAGCTGATCAGCTATGTGTATATCAAAGTTTTAATTCACTTAATACATTAAATACTCCACAAATTAAATCAGCTACACTTTCTATTCCAAATATCCAATAAAATCGGTGATTCCCAAAAGCACTATTCAAATACAATGAAAATATAAATTTTACAGAGTCACAGTTTACAAAAGTCAAGGAAGAATGATCCAAGACTTTACATACATACATACATACATATATATACACACACATACATAAATTTTATCATCTCTTAAAATTTAGGAGATGATCACTTTTAAAGATCACAGATCCTATGGTTAGGAATTTGATTATTTGTAGAATATAGTGAAGCACTCTCTGGCTGAAGATTTCATATTTCAGCAGCTAATGTGAGGAACTGAAGAAACAGTTGCAATGATGCAACAGAAACTTGAAGTCAGGGAATTAAGGAAGTGGAGGAATTGAGAAAAACAACTTTTTTAGAAAAGCATCATCATCCCCAGTCTGCTCAAAAAATGTAACACTCTCAGGCTCAGGTTTTAGACTCAACCACATAAAAAATGACTTATCGTTCCAAACTCTTAGTGTATATTAGCGTGGCAGAAAAGGTAATATTCTAGAAATAGTCTAAAAGAGCCAAAAAAATGAAGATGTCATGGATGACATGGATGAAAACAATTTTAAAATGGAAAAAAAAAATGAAAAATGGGTGGGGAACTCTAGTGATACAGACATTAAGGCACCCAATTACAACACACTCTCAAGATGCAATATGAAATTTAAAATATAAGACATTATCACTCCTGTCTTATAACCAGAAACTAAAAGAGCCAGTTGAGCCCAGAAGAATCCTGACATGCTAAGAAAATAATGAACATTTACAATTGCAGCCCCAAATATATTTATCGGAAAGAAACTCCCTGAATTCAACACCTTTCTTGAAGGGCACAAGAACTATTTCTCTTCTTTTTAAAGTTATGTATAATCAACTTGCACCTTCTCTGCAGGAAGAGAAAAATTAATTTTTCTCTGTTACTCGGTGTACAAGGGGCATAGCCTCTTCTGCATTCAAGCCCTTCTCATAGCTTCAGGGCATGACTGCAGCCAGGAAAGGGAAGAGATTTTATAATTAACTGTGCACCTCTAAGAGGCATATCTCAACTCCACTAGAGAAACCTGAGAAGCACAGACAGGCTTCAGAGAATCCGAAGGAAATGAGAGGAGGGAAGCCATGCAGACATTGGAGGGAGAAATTCTTCTCTCCAGAATCCATCCAGAGAGACCTCAGTGGTCTCTGACCTGTAGGTCAAACCACTGGGCTGGCTGCCCTTGCATTCCTAACGGGATCTTTGGTAAAGGTTGGCTGCTTTCTGATCCTACCTTCTAGGCACCAACAAAGCATCGAGATCATGCAGAAAGCTCAAAACTTTCTCGGAGTCAAGGTGAAATGTCGAAGTGGTGGTGCCTTAGGCAAAAAGCGAGCATCAGTTAACTGAGAGTTGGTGAATTTTCAAAATCTGACTATTTTCTTGACACTGCTACATAGAGAGAGAGCAAGGATCTCATCGTTGTCAGAGGTTTTATTTTTCCACATGGAACTAACTATGTCTTTCTCCCTACGAAAGCCTGATCATATAAAACGCACGGGTCTTTCTCTGCTTCGGATGCTCTTCAGGCCACTCACACTTGGGTCTACCTGATCTCTTCCCCTCTTTTTGGTAACTAATCACCAACAAGCCTTGTCATTTGTACATAATTATACCATCAGTTTGTAAAAAACTACATTTCCGTAGTAACCTCTCACCATAGGCTTTGCATTCCTAATGATTTAAATCTCTGCTAATTTTCTTGTTAACCAGATGCAGTGTGACACCACCTTCAAATTTAAAAGTCATTTACCTATTTTAATGGAACAGATGTGCAATCTTCTGGGATTCTGAACCTCCCTTCTCCAAATGCGGCCTCGGTGTTTTGCATAATCACCGCTAAGAGCGGTGCCAAACAAGTGACTGTCCACCACCATAGCACAGACGTGTAGAGTGTATACACACACACACACACACACACACACACACGCTACTCTCCACCACTTCGGACTTATAAGACCTCAGACTGAGACCATTTAGTTTCAGGTGTAAGACTAAATGATACTAAATGTAGAGAATATGTGTCCTCCCATTTCCCCTTCAACATAGGTGAATTATTTAAAAATTAAACCTTCCTACCCGTAACAGGGACTGGGATTCGTCCTTGGACTTGTTTTCTCCCGACGCAGGATACTGCTGGGTGAGGGTCCCGGACTTCTCTCCACCAGCTGGCACCCCCTGCAGGAATCCCTTGGTCTCCACAGCCAAGCCATAAATAGGTCGTGCCAGATGGGCAGCTTCAACATTGGGGCTATCCCGTAGAGTCTTGGTCTGCTCTTGGGGGCCGGACACAGGCGTCAGAAGCCCCAGGCTTGCCTGAGTGTAGGATGGGCTGCCTCGCAGGATATCTGCCCCTCTCCAAGTCATGTTTCGAAGGTCATCACTTGAACTCTCGGTCCAAACTTTATCCTTCAGTCCATCCTTATCTTCCACCTTCTCCCTCTTCACCACACTCTCAGAAACTGGCTCTCCCATTTTAGAGTCTGGATTGAGCAGACTATAGACCTTGAGGTCGATTTTGGGCTCCTCCTTGATGGTGGACACAGCATGACCGTCCTCTTCGCCATTGGCTGTAGTGATGTCCTGTTCGTGGCAGTGAACAGTGTTGAAGTGCTCCAGTAGTGACTGAGTATCAGCAGCCGTAAAGCTGCACTGACGGCATTTGTAGCAGCTGTGGGCTCTCCTGGAGAAGGAAACAGTCATTAGAAATCTAGCCTTTGGAAGGGCTTAAAAAAAGAAAACAAAACAAAACCAAAAAACAGTCTTTAAGGACCTGACTTTTACCACACGTAATATAATAGGTAGGACAAAAACACCATTCCCAAGACCCAGAAGTTGGAATGGAATTAACTGGCATTTTTGGTTCCATATAAAGAACGTGACAATCCCTTTCAATGGATTAACCATAACGGGTAGACACACATATACACCCTCATGTGTCCACACGCCAGCAATTTGCATTGAAACTTGGTTGGTATGAAAAGACTTGCTCTGTTCACTAATTCTATATTACTTAAGAGACACATATATTTTCACACTAATTTCATCAGTGGACTTTTCACTTCCTGTTTTTTTTTTTAAACTAAATCGCTATTGTTTCATTATAAATGTAAATGCATCTCCAGTGTTACTTCTATAACATTTACACATATTAAATTCCACTTGATTACAGTGTTCTTTTCTATCTTACAACTTAAATCAGTTTAGGTAACGAAATACAGCTGACGGATCTACATAATCTAGTAAATAAGATGTACTGGAAGCTCAAGATTTTTAAGACAAATTCTTCCAGGAGGCTTTAGGGACATTCAACAAATTGAGGTGTCTGCTGGGTGTGCAGCATGATTGGGGTTGTGTGGATATAGTCATTCATAAAGAACATGTGAGTGTGTGTGTATTCTTTTCAAAAGGCATAAAACAGAAAGAACTTATTGTTGGATTTCATAGCATTCTCTGCTATTAAAGATGGAACACGGTCATATTAAGACAAATATTTGATTAACAAAGAACAGAGGCACTGTATCCTAAAAGACACACTGGGAAGGTACACAAGTGACTTGGAATAAGGCATACTTATAAAAACTTTGTATGGCTCTCTAAGTAAACTAAATGTGGAACACTTGCTACTCCACTGATGCAATGCGTTGCCAACTTAAAATAACAAGACAGGTTTTGAGAACTATTACTTAAAGCTACCCCCACATATGTGCACATACATATAAGTGTAGATGACCATCACCAATTCCTTTGCCAGACCCTGGGTTCACACTGGTGGATGCAGAAGACACCCAGTCTTTGTCTACCTGGTGTTTAGAGTCTAGTCAGGAAGGGTGACCCTCCCATTAGATTATAAATAAATATAAAGAGTGGTATGTGCCAAGAACTTTTATGGATGGGACGGTAATGGGGCTGATGGGGTGCGTGGGGCAGCCAGGAAGGCCTTTCTGAGGGAGAGAAAAACCAATGGATGAAAAGGAGCTATTCTTGTTGGAGGAGGAGGAAGGGGGAGAAGGCACATTCTAGCAAGTCTGAAATACTGGACAGAGGTCACTGCTGCTTTAGAGGAATAAGTAAGAGGAAACATGTCAATCGACAAGCTAGAAGGGTGATCTAGAGCTTTGTAGACCATGATAAGAGGCAGATAGGTATCTTTAGAGGTTAAAGGAAGCAATTGCAAAATTACAGGCACAGAAGGAGCATCGTTAAATATATGTTTTAGTCACCTGGGACCTTAACAGTTTCTGTACTCAGTAACTTCATTCCTATATGAGACCTGATGGCTGAAAATCCAAAAGAATGTTCGTATTTTAAGGAAGCAAAAGTCAAGGGTATTATGATATGTAACAAAATCTCAGTATTTGTCGAGAGTACTTAATGCAGTACAAAATTATCTTATCATTAACAGCTTACATTTGGTTGAATAAATATGGATATTTAACTTTCACTTTTTACAGAAGATTGTTTTCTATCTTGTCTCCTATTTTTCTTCACTGTTTAAGTATTAAAGATTAAGCAAAAGGAAATACAACAAAGGTAAATAATTTAATGATGAGTCGACCATAAAAATATAATATTAAAATTAATTTCCTCAAGTGAAAGGAGCCTAACCCTTAAGAAGAAGTCTATGTCCAAGAGTAAGAATCTTGCCCCAAGTTCAAGGCCAGAAATCCCCAAACAGGATTCAGATCACAAAGTTCAAAAGACAAGACTCAAAACCTAGGACCTAGAACCTATAGGAACTTCAAATAAATATCCATCCCAGCAAAACTATGTTTGAATATCTCCAATGAGAGATAAACTCCTAACCTCACAAAAAATTGCTATGTCTACGTTTAATTATCACAGAGAAAAATGGATTTATCAGGATGGATAAAGATCAAAACATACCCAGGAAATACCATCCTGAAGATATGCCACATAATCTATTGAGGCATGCAAATTAAACAAACAAGCTTCAGGAAGCACATTTTCCAGCTCTGATCAACCTTCACCCCTAGACAGTTCTAATGAGTTCACTGCCCACTATGGCACTAAATTTATGGTTTCCTTGACACGGTGGGGTCTCTGTTTGGAACCTCTGAGGGGAATCCCTTCTAATAAAGTAAGACTATCAATTGCCACTGCTCCTTCTACCCAAACTGGTCTTTTATACAAAACCAAAAGTACAAAGAGTATAAAAAATTCTAAAGTCTAAAACTTCTACAGAATTGCAGTGAACGTATCAAGAAATAAAGACAATTCTACAGCAAGAGGAAGGAGAGAGTACCAATGCCCAACAGAAGAAATACAATTTCCTAGGGTATGTTGCAACAAAATATTTTAAAACAGCAGAATCTCAATTCTAATGGGAGCATTGAATAGTGTAGACTCTGGGAACGCCTGAGTTTCAAGTCTTGGCTCTGTATTCTACTGTATGTGTGACTTCAAATAATTTACTAAACTTGCCCCAATGTCTTCATCGGCAAAATGAAAACAACAGTGCCTCTTGATAGGTTCTTATGAATGTTAAGTAAATAACACCTATAGTAGGTAAGTAAATAAGTAAGGGTCCACCAGTATAAATCCTAGAAGTAAATAAAGCCCCTCTCTCCTGTGTGAATCTGCATTCTATGCTCTTTGTGCAAAGGAGTTTAAACTTACAAACTAGCAGCACTTTGGTATCATCCTTTTCCATTCCCCTATGTATCTTAACCGTGACGAACACTGTTCTTAACACTGTTCTTAAAACCAAGTTGATTTCCTGGAAGACCCTTTGGTTTAAGACCAAATGACAGGTAGAATATATTCTACGACTTTTCTGCTTCACCTAGTGGCATTCAATAGCCTGAAGGAATGAGAAATTTAGTAGTTTGCTTAATTGTCTAGCTTTACTCTTGTCATTAATAGACCCAGAATCTTAAGATTCTGAATCACAAAAAAATAGAAAAAGGCATTACCTGTATTTTATTAAAGTCCTGGGAAGTGGAGATGCCTTGAGTGTATTCATTAAGGTAGTTTAGAATCATGATATATCTAGTAATACATCTCAGTAATTCAGATTACGAGCCTTCAGTATCGACTTATTCCGCAATCTAGAAATGTCTCTGAGTCATCCTATCCCTCCACCAAATAAAGACAACACATGCAACCCTTACCAGTAACTTGACTGGTATGTCCTCTTAAAAATACAAAGGCCTTGGGTCCCTGCCCAGGCACTGAATTCCTCACAAAGTATCACACTCAGGCAAGGTATCAGGGGCTTCTAGGCATTCTCTGATTCCAAGTTCCTGTCCCAATGGACAGATAGGTCTCAAAAAGAGCTGTTCTGATCTGCCCCACAGAGGAGCTCCTGATCTGACTGTTCCAGGCAAAACCGTCCTTGAGACAGGTGCTAAAGAGCCATCAGAGATCACTAGGGATAAACATAAAGCAAAAAAACCCCAAAAAACAGCAACAAACACCACTCTCCCTCCAAAACTGCAGCGCTAAGTTCTCGGTGAGAACCAGGTTTTACAGTGAAAAGAAAAACACATCTTAACAGGAAGGATATTAAAATAAAGTTGTAATAATAAGCTCAACTCACACACCTTTTCTTTTGAAGAGTTCAAAGCATTCACACATAACTGATCTCACCTTTCACTGAAGTAGAAAGCCCATTTTACAGATAAGTAAAATGGAGAAATGGTGACTTGTCCCTTGAATCTACATCGAGTCAGGAACACAGGGCTTCTACATTCCAGATCAACGTTCTGTTTTTTGATTCTTGACAGTCAAAATTTTTAACTTTATACAGAAAAGTGTGAAATGACTGACAATATGGAAAATGAAAACACGAGAGGAAGGGAAACTAATCATCTGGCAGCAGAAGACACTGACTACAGTAAGGGTCTGCAAAACACGCTGAGTTTCGTAGCTATACAGAGTCCAAGGTGCTTCCTGTTGCCCGACTGCATCAGGATCTCTGGAGAAGAACCTGAGAATCTGAATTTTTAACAAGATTCCCCAGGTGACACCCATGCGGGGGCCAGAATCTATGAACTCCACTATTAGATACATTGTGGTTCTAAGCAATGTAAGGAACACACTCACAAGGCATCCCCCACCCCCTCCTGACTTTAATGCAACACAGGTAATGCCCTTACCAGCTTTGTTATTCAGAATCGCAAGTTTCTGGGTGTAACAACTGTTAATGAAAAGAGAGTAAAGCTTGACAATTAAGCAGTAAACTGCTAAACTGCTCAATCTTTCAGGCCATTGAACACAAGTAGGTGAAGCAGAAAAGGCAATTTGCTACATAGGACTCTGGAGACCGGAAGAGATTCTTTTCTCCCTGTAGTATCAGTCTTAAATAAATGGTAGAAAATATGTTAAAAAGACATTACTCCACTTTCAAAAGCTGAGAGCCACATAAACTCCTTAATAACGTACACTAAAAAAATCTAGAGCAGTGTTTCTCCAATTCTAACATGCATAGGGAATCACCAGGAAATCTTGCTGAAATCCAGATTCCTATTCTGAAAGTCTGGATGGTACCCAATATTTGGTATTTCTTATAAGATCCCAGATGATTCTGAAGCTGTTGGTCCCCAGACCACACCGTAAATAGCAAGAATCATGAAGCCATGGTCAGAAAGAACTTCAAGATGGGTATTAATTAGTATGGAACAAACTCATAGCACTTGACAGAACATTTTTAAATGAATTTTTTATGATGAGCAACATCATCTTCCCTCGTAAAGCACACACAAAATTACATACCTCTGAGAGTCAACACTAACAGCTTTGGAAGCTAAAACTACAACTATAACATTGTCAAGCATAATCCCCAAACAAGAATTCATCTTTTTTTTTTTTTTTTTAAATTTCCTTGTTTGGGAATCACCTTTCACTATTTTTACGGCTAGGCCATTTATATACCTTGTTCCTCAACAATCACACAAAGTACGCATTCCCATCTCTGCTCCATGGGATAAGAATCTGAAGCCTAGACAAGTCAATTCACATAGAATGCAGAGGACATGACACAGTCTTCAGCACTTGTCCACGGGTCCTCTTTCGTGGGTGCTGTTGGGAGCTGACACGTTACTAGCTGATTCAGGAGTTCCTGAAAGGTATGCATATATTCTCTTAGGTGTGTCATTCTCTCAATAATTCCTGAATATGTGATTTTAATCCCTAGTATAAGAAACATTACAGAAGAATACAAGTTTAGTCACTGTGAAAATACATTAGTTTGGACTCGCCTCTGACCTATAAAATGATTTTCATTTTATCAGCATTAATTGGAAAACCTCCAAGTTGTTCAAGGGAATCTTCCTTGCGTTTCCCAAGATCTACATGCTCAACCATACAAACTTCCCAAATGATGCCACCCAAGACTAGGCCTAGAACGCTCTGAGCTACTCCAAATCTGTTTTCTTCTGAGGACTTCTTCCACATTGCCTTTTATTAAAATCTTGTGTATGTCCTAGTTTCCGGTAATTGCCTTAAGATCAAGATCAATGTTCACATATCCCTGAACCCACCCCCACCCAAAACAACCGACAGTAAATACATACTTAATAACCAAAGGGATAAACCACCACAGCGCTGTGGCTGTTCAGGGTGCTGGATTTAATGTGTAGAATCAGAAAGCAGCAAAGAAATATTTAGGAGAAATATATACAGATATTTCATAGACAGTATATTTTGAGTGGCTTTTCTGAAAAAACTCTTTCTTATTTAAAAACTCCTAGAACTTCCGGCTACATTTAACCAAACTTCTTCTTAATATAAATACATACGTGCTCTGCATTAATTTAAATTCTATATGCTCCTGCCAAACGCAGAGCAAACACTCTCCTCGTGCTACCTAGGGAAAAAAGATGTCATTTCGTATGTCTCCCTAGCACAGGATTGCCAGATTAAAACACAGAATGACGATTTGAGGGTCAGTGTAAAAAAAACAAATATTTTAGTGTAAGCATGTTCCATGCAATATTTAGGATACATTCACACAAAATCAGCATGTCTCGTGTAATATTTTAGACAACAAGGACATGAATCAGAGAAATTTGATAGAAAAGCTCAATCTTCCCTTGCATTCAGAGAAAACTACAAGCTAACAGAAGACCTAATTGTACTTAATTCACGTGACTTAAAATTTCTGTGAAAAAAGATGTTTTATTTCTTATCCTACTTAACAGAATTTTCATGTGCTATAAAAATTCATTTATTTCAGTTTCATCCATATTTCAATGGACAGTGGCCTGAGAAGTAGTGTTTCCTTCATTAGCAGAGATTACACATTATTTTCAAAATTCATAAAAGGCTGCGGTTTTCTAGATCCTAGAAAAAGATCAGCTCAAAGATACTACTGTATCATTACACTTACTCTGATAAAACTTATATATTTCTATTTTCATAATAAACCAGCCCACAATATATATGAAGTCAGATCTAAGTGATGCTTTTTCTCCTCTAAATGTAAACTCCCAGAGATTTCTGCCAGCATTTAAAAAGCCATCCTCGGGGCGCCTGGGTTGTTCAGTGAGTTAAAGCCTCTGCCTTCTGCTCTGGTCATGATCTCAGGATCCTGGGACTGAGCCCCGCATCAGGCTCTCTCTGCTCTGCAGAGAGCCTGCTTCCTCCTCTCTCTTTCCTGCCTCTCTGCCTACTTGTGATCTCTGTCTGTCAAATAAATAAATAAAAATCTTAAAAAAAAAAAAAAAGAAAGAAAGAAAAAGAAAAAGAAAAGAAAAGCCATCCTCTACCAAACAGCTGTACTTCTTAACCGCTGGAATCTGGTTCTTCTTCAGTGACTAAACAGAGCATGGAAGTAAATGAGTAGATCATAAATACTAACCAATTAGACTTCGAAGGGTATTTTTGGGGTAATTATAGACTTGAACACCTAAAGACAAACTACCACAGAAAAACAGTAAATGACGGTGGTTTAATTTAAATATAGATCTACAGATCTGGTATCTAATAAAGTTAGTCATTTTGTAATTTTGCTGGTATCAAGGCCTCTCATACGCCACACTCGAGATTACGAACACTGCAGAATGAGGGATTAAGAACAGGCAAAGAGTATCTGATGGACAAAGACAAAAAAGGAATTACAGGTGAATAACCAGATCAATCAATTTTAGAAGCTGGAACTGCAATAATATTCAGCCTTAGTTAAGTGCAGAGGAGCAGCCTGCAAAATGTAAGATAAACTGACCTCTGAGGAAGATTCCATGCAATCCACTCATTTTGTATTTTTAAAGCTGAAATCATGGGGCACCTGGGTGGCTCAGTGAGTTAAAGCCTCCGCCTTAGGCTCAGGTCATGATCCTAGGGTCCTGGTATCCAGCTCTCTGCTCCGCAGGGAGCCTGCTTCCTCCCCTCTCTCTCTGCCTGCCTCTCTGCCTACTTGTGATCTCTGTCTTTCAAATAAATAAATAAAATCTTTAAAAAAAAAAAGCTGAAATTATCTGATTGGTGTTTACTCCTTTAGAGTAACTAGATTTCTTAAGGGGAGTGTAGGGTCATTTCATTTTCAAGTGAAAATGAACAAAACAGAAGAAAATACAACTAATGTCATAGCTGAAAAATCTCAATTTATGATTCACTGATTCACTTCCAAAAAGAAGATATCCCTGACCAAGTGTTAAAGGGAGACCAACCTCCCCATAAAATAGAAAGCGAGTAACATTTGGTAAATGATTTCTATAAATTGATATGAAATAGAAATCATGGCTAAACTTTATTTTATCCCAGGAATTGATCATGGTTCTTGTACAAAGTCCTCAGGACCATCAACTCTGAAATGCTAATAATATATACAAATAAAGGTAGTGCCACTGTGGGTTATTTTCTTGAAGGAGTAATACCCTGGGTAATGTGTCTCACAACAGGAATTCTCAACTTGAACTATTAGGTCCATTTCAAGGAATTACGGGCCACTGATTTATTAGGTATTGTTTAAAAGAACATGTCATCTAATGTACACAAATGTAAATTTAACTGTCGTGGCACTCGCATTTTGAGAAACTCTGTGCTAATGCACTATGTACTTGGCTTTTTCAGAAGTGTTGATAATTAGGTACTTATCATAAAATCTGTTCTTTAGAATTAGCAGAGCACACAGTCCATGCATGCTCCTTTCTGTGCTCTGCTAAGGCAGAGACTGAACAGTAGCTACCTTAATTTGACCAGCCATGGTATCCAAAGTTATTTCCTTCAACCAGAGTTACATATTTCATGTTTAAAAGATTCGAACACTGTTTAAACAATTTTAAATGCATTCATAAATCTCCAATAGAACAGATGCTTGTTATCACATATACTACCAAAAATATGTCCATTTTCTTCACATTCTAGATAACAAGCAGATAGACAATGATAACATTAATGATTTTTAAGTAGTTATTTACTCATAAGGGGGATTGAACACTTATTCAAATATTTATTGGACTGATGAAAACTGATGTTCTGTTTTCATTTTAAAATGTTATCATACAATGTTAGTCATAACACAGTCTACGTATATGTGTATATGTTTAAATATATATATATACACATTTATATTTAGGTTTACAAAAAATAAAAACTGGAATATAATCATGGACTATGATGATATATATCTGTGTCTTTGTGTGTGTGTGTATATATATATATATATACATACAGAGAAATGCAGAGATCCATGTATGTGTGTATATATATAAAGAGAGAGAGACAGAGATGATATAGAGAAAATTATATTAATGGTATAGTTCCATATATGTACATAAATGATATGAATATACATGGTATATATGTGAATACACAAACATACGCATATAATGAATATATATATATACTAGCAAAACCAAATAAATATACATATATATATTTGCTACTTTAAGAAGTCACATAAAATGGTATGCAGCTACAAATCATCTTGAATTTCTTTTTATTCAGCCAAAATTGTACTTATAAGATTCATCCATGTAGTATTCAACTGTCATTTATTCAAATTCACTACTGTGTAATAGTCTACTATATAAAAATCTACAAATTATTTAATGCCAGTAGCTGTATACTACTAGTTGGTACTTTTCCTGGGTTTTTGTTGTTGTTGTTGTTTCGGTTTTTGAGAGGGCGAGAGCATGTGTGTGTGCGAGGAGGCAGGGGGAGCAGAGGGGGAGGAAGAGCGAGAGTCCTCATCTCCACACCCAGCACGGAGTCCCACACAGGGCTCAGTCTCACACCCCTGAGATCATGAACTGAGGTGAAATCAAGAGTCTGATGCTTAACCAACTGAGCCACCAGGCGCCCCTGCTGCTTTTATTTTCATTTTTGTTTTGGTTGTCCTGCTTGCAAAAACCAATACTGGTTTCCAAGTGTATCCATGAAAGAAGCTTTCTTCTGAGGTGTGTGATTATGCTTCTATTGGGAATATGAGCATCTCATATTGACAGAATTCACCAATTCACTTTATTCAGTCATGTGTATTGACCATTTTTACCATTTATAATTTTTTATCATCTATGTTTTCTGCAATGAAGTGGCCTCCTTTTTTCTTTGATTTGTATTTGCCTCATGTAACTTCATCTAGCCTTATCCTTTTGTTACTGAGATCCAACTTAATTACACTTTGTCAAAGGATATGTTCTGTATGATACTTCATTCTGAAATCTGTTTTATATCTAAGTGTTTTATATCTGCTTGAAAAGCATGTGAATTCTCTAAATTGATGGATGCAAAATAGACATTTTTTTTTAAAGATTTTATTTATTTGTTTGACAGACAGAGATCACAGGTAGGCAGAGAAAAAGGAGGAAGCAGGCTCCCTGCTGAGCAGAGAGCCCAGTGTGGGGCTCGATCCCAGGACCAAGATCATGACCTGAGCCAAAGGCAGAGGCCTTAACCCATTGAGCCACCCAGGTGTCCCACAATCGACATATTTTTATTAAATCAAGTTCGTTAATTTGTTGTTCTAATCTTTTATACTTTGAAAATTTTTTCTGTTCAACCTTTAGTAAGAAAGTTGCTTAAAATCTACCACTGTGATTGTGGTTTGTCCTATTTTCCCTGCAGTTGTCAGTTTTTGTTTTACATATAGATTTGTTTATATTTTATATATTTAGAATTGTTATCTCTCCCTCAAGAACTGAACCTCTTATCATTATGCACTGACCTTTTCCTCCTATGATGTTTGTCTTAAAATCTAAATTGTATGAGATTAATAATGTTATCTCAATATTCCTTTGGTTTATATTGCCTATAACCCATCTGTTTTTTTTTAAAGATTTTATTTTTTTTTTGACAGAGAGAGCACAAGCAGGGGGAGTGGCAGGCAGAGAGATAAACAGGCTTCCCACTGAGCAGGGAGCTGGATGCGGGGCTCCAACCCAGGACCCTGGGATCATGACCTGAGCTGAAGGCAGATGCTCAACCAACTGAGCCACTGAGGCAACCCTGTCTATTCTTTTGTTACAAACTCTCCATAGACTTATATTTTAAGTGTGCATCTTATGTAAACAGCTTAGAGTCAAATTTCCTTTTTTATTAAGCCCGACAATACCTTATTTAAGTAGAAATTTTAAACCACCCAGATTCATTAAAATTTTTCATAGCTGGTCTTTTGTTTTTTTAAACCATATTACTTTTACAATTCTATTTATCCATTTATACATTTTTCCTATGTATCCTCTCATGCCATTTCTTAAGAAAATAGAATTTTATTTTGTTGTCACTCTTCCTATAGCTTCAGAAGTTACATACCCTTTTCCTATCCTTCCACTGGTTATCCTTAAGGGTTTCCAAGTATGCAGAGCAAAGCTGTAACTCACTAACTCCAGACAATTCAAGGGCTTTAAAGCACCTTACTTCTGATCATTTCCACTACAAACTTACATGATTGTTTTACCCAACACCTTAGTCTATCTCCTTTTAACTGCATATATAAGGCAGACTATAGTTGTTTAGATTTACCCAGAGTTCCCTGGTCTTTGCTTATCTGAAAATATCTTTGCTTTTTCTTAGAAAATTGTTTTCACAGGTATGCAATTCTAAGTTGATTATTTTGTGTTTTGTTTTTACTTCAAAACCTTACACAGAATTCCTTCCTCTACTGGTTTCCATTGTTGCTGATAAAGTCTGCTGTCAACTTAATCGTCTTTTCTAAGTAGTTGATAGTGGTTTCTCTCTAGGGGCTCTAAAAGAAACTCTCTGGCATTTTAATTTTTACTACTACATGTCTATGACTGAATTTATTTGCATATATCCCTGTTTAGTATAAGCTATGCTTTTCTGTATCTGTGTGCTTATGTCTTTCATCTTTCAGTTCTAGAAATCTGCCATTATCTCCTCAAATAATTTTTCCCTATCTTCCATTCTTTATATTCTTTTCTCCTGGGACTCTAATTAGATGCAGGTTAAAACAGCTTGTTATGTTTCTATAACCTACTGTCTATTTTTGATACTTTCCACCCCCTTCCCCTCTTTTAAATATTTTGGCTAATGTCTTCAGCTTTAACTTGTGATTAATTCATTTACCTTCTATCACTTGCCAATCTGTTATTGAACCTACCCACATTTTAAGTTTCAACAATTATATTTTCAATTCAAAAAATACTATTTCTTTCTTTTTTTGAACGTTTCTAGTCCTCTAGAACGTTTCTAGTCCTTTCAAACGTCCTTTGAACGTTTCTAGTCCTTTAGTTCAAAAAAAATTTTTTGAACGTATCTAGTCCTCCATAGTCTTATGGAGTTTGGTCAGTTTGTAAATATGATTTTCATTTCTTTAAACACTTATTTTTTATAACTGAAAAGTATTATATTTTATAGCTTTCTTACAACTAAAAATATACTCTTGTAACTTATCATCTTCCTGGGTATCTAAATGCATTATTTGCATTTCCTACTGATTTCCCATAGAATGGTATAAATCCCTTCCTGTAGAGTTAAATTCTGTAACAATGAGCTCATCTGAGATTTATCTTCTGCCACAGATACCACGGAGGTGAAAATTAAGAGTATTTCATATAGACAACTACGTGTTTATTTCTGAAAGAAGTCAGAAGGAGGCTCTAAACTTGGCACCACTTTTGCCACCTTGAAGGTCCAGCTTAACATGAAACAGATTCAGCAGCCTCTCACTCTTAGGAACTCTGGCACAGTCTCCTGACTGACTTACATCAATACTGGTATTTGCCTCAGTGCAACCTCACACTCCCTGCTTAATATTCACTTCTCCCCAGTCTGGGTTTAGTCCACTCTTGGTGAACGGAAGACAAGAAAAGCTTCAGAAATTTCTCTAATTCATGGAAGTCCAGCAAGGCCTTGAAAAATATGTTTTATCTATTCTAGTTGTTTTGTGAGGAGACAGTACTCCTACTTACTCCAGAAACTAAGTTATAACACAGAAAATTTTAATGAGGAGAATGGTAGGTAATCAATTAAGAGAAGGGGTACACTGTTTAATTAAATAATAAATAATAAAAGGAAAAGAGTGTGGGAAACAAATTCAGGAATAGAACATAGTCAGTCAAATGTAAGCTAGCGGTAACCTAAGTAAATATGAAACATTAAGAGAACTGACCAAGTTCTAGTTACTGACTGAATAATGTTTGCAGTTCAACAAAAATTAAACCAGATTCTTCTTGAAAATTCCCACTGAGTGGACTCTACACCAAGGTTTTCACTCATAAATCTCAATCAACTCTCCTGCTTCTCAGCTGTAGTATTTTTATTGCTACCTGATTTCACATATTTCATTGATCTTAGCTTCTGCTACCTTTTTACTACACCATAAGTCTTATACATAAAGCACTCAAAAGTTTAGAATATTCCCTAGTTATAACAGAATTATGGAGAAAGTTTCCCAACATGTATAATACAAATAAATATAAATTTAACCAGAAAAATATTCTTGTGATATGATAAATTTGTCCTTTTATACGGTCTTCAAAATGTAGCATGTGGGGAAAATGTTCTGATAGCAGAACAAATTTTCAGCATCCATAGGACTATCTCCTTTCACATACCTAGAACCTCCACTGCTGTTCAACTTTCAGTAGAGTTTCAGAAAGTGTAAGTCTCCAAATTGCGAATATTTCTACAAGAACTCATAAACCGATCAGAGAAAAACTATTCAGTACCTTAATCCAGGACCACATGAATTACAGCAGGTTTTAAAAATAAGTTCACAAGTGGGGCTCTTGGGTGGCTCAGCTGTTTAAGCCTCTGCCTTCAGCTCAGGTCATGATTCTGGGGTCCTGGGATTGAGCCAGGTCTCGGGGACCAGGGAGTCTGCTTCACTCTGGCCTTCTGCCCCTCTCCCCCCACTCATGTTCATTTTCTCTCTATAATATATAAATAAAATCTTTATTTATTTTTTACTTTGTTTTTTGACAGAGAGAGACACAGCAAGAGAGGGAACACAAGCAGGGAGAGAGGGGGGGAAGAAGCAAGCTTCCTGCTGAGCAGGACCACGACCTGAGTAGAAGGCAGACACTTAATGACTGAGCCACCCCGTCACCCCATAAATAAAATCTTATTTTTAAAAAAGTGCAGGAGGATTTTCGTGCCCTAGGAACAAGTTCTGCTCAGTTTTCTCATCTAAAAAAAATGCTAAAAGAATGCACAGACAATTGTCATTTGGTGTGGAGCCCTAAATCTTCAGAAGGGTTTCAAGACCATCTAATAGTCTGAGGTTAAACTGTAACTTCCCATGGAGAGCTTGGCTTATCCTTAACGACTGCAAAGTCAAAAAATTACAGGCACTTCATTTACTTAAAGATATATTCACTGAGCACTTAATAGCCATCCTGGCACTTCTATAGATATGGCCGTGAAAAAGACGAGACTAGTCTCTTCTCTTGAGAGCTTATTTTCATTACTATGAACTAAAATCTCAAATTTTTCAGTAATATTTTTATTCATACTTTTAGATCCTGGGAGATTTTTTGTTTAACCAAATCATATAGAAACTCTTTTTCCAGACATATTTTCAAGCAACAGCCTCAGCTTCCTCAAAAAAAGCCACTCATGCAAATGATCTGGTATCCAGATGTATCAGTGTGTATGTGTGTGTGTGCACGCGCACGTGTGTGTGGTATGTCATGGTGTGCCTAATTTCCTCACAATTAAGGAAAGCCTCGTCTTTCAAAAATAGAATGGATCACCTAATTTTTCTACCACCTAACAAATGTATACACACACTAGCAAAGCTCAGGAGGAAGGTAATGTCTGCTAGCCCAGAAATAAATTAGCATGCAGCTAACATCAGAGGAGCCAGAAACACTCACTACGAGTGTGAACACATATTTGATTGCAGGACTGTGTCTTTCCTAGGGCTGACCTTATAAATTAAACAGTGTAAATCTCAAGGAAGTGTTTTCCGAACATTCAGATTCACTGTGAACATTAGGATGCCCTTCAAATTAACATCCAACATTATTAGCCTATTGTTGGACATGAACTGCTTCATTACTGGGGACTGACAAAACACACACACTCATACTGACACACGACTTCTAAAAAGAATGGGAGGAACTGTTCAAAGTCTTGGAACGGGAAAATTAAAATCTGTTTAAAAACTTTAAAATCTTGGGATGGGAAGATTTTTAAACTAGGATGCTGAGTCTACAGTAGGAGAAATATTTAAAAATAGTAAATAAAGCTCTTTACTTTGATTCTTAGAGGCGCAGCAACAAAAAAGCATCTACTAAGCACTAAGTAACCTCTGAACGAGCTGTATTTCCAGGATTTTACTAAACTAATTCCCACTTATACAACCAAGTCTCAGGTTAGATGCTCCTTCTTTAGGGAGGCATTTCCTCATCTACAAGATTAGATTTTGTGGTCATTCTCTTCAGTGGTCTCTACTTCATCTGTTGTGACACTTGAACTCATAATGATATGTTAATGACTTCCCTACTAAACTGTAAGTTCCATGTGGGCGCAGAGTAGTTCTGTCCTGTTTTCTCCTTTATCATCAATGCCCGGCACAATGTGTATTCTTGGCTTTAATTCGTTAAGGAATGACTGTATAAATGAAATAAAGAGATACATCCTAAACCCATCTTTAGAAAATATGGGCACCTGGGTGGCTCAGTCGTTAGGCATCTGCCTTCGGCTCAGGGCATGATCCCAGAGTCCTGGGATCGAGCCCTGCATTGGGCTCTCTGCTCAGCAGGAGGCCTGTTTCTCCCTCTCCCACTCCCCCTGCTTATGTTCCCTCTCTCGCTGTGAATCTCTCCATCAAACAAATAAAATTAAAAAAAAAAAAAAGAAAATATGAAAGATTAACTGGGAAAAGTAATATTTACAAAAATAATACGATGAAAGTGGGAAAAAAACAACAACCCATGAATGTATCCTATATCTCTGTTTATGGATCTGTAATAACTGAAGTGGGCTTTCCCCACTCAGAGGAGTGAGCATACAGAAATCCAAAGTCACGTTATCTACAGAATTCTCACCTTCAGATGACTGTTTCCTTGCAAAATGAGGATGTTGCTCAATTTTATTTTTTAAAGCCAGAAGAATGTCCAATCTCACGTTAAAAGAAAAATGAGCCTCGTGTTCTCACCCTGATGGATTCCCAGGAGGAACAGAGAAGAGAACACATGATGACGGCGCCTTCCATGTGGAAGACGCTCCACCAGAAATGAGGGCACGTGGAGGCACCCAGCAAGGACAAAGACATGAATTGTGGTAAATGAGTGAACTCAGCAGCATTACCGTCATCGCTGCAAACTGTAAAATACACTCAGTAAATGGAAGAAAGCAGGTACGAATCGGAAGAGTAAATGGTCTGAAACAAGCGACCAAATTAAAATCCGTGATTACCACGTCTATAAATCCATAATCTGCAGTTTCACGAATGATCTTTTACGTTTACCTTTCCTGCAACTTCCCCAAGTCACCGCAATCATTCCTGATGATTCTGGGATCAGCCCTCTAGCTTCTTTCGATGGTTTCCTTTGACATTGCACCCTCCCCACCCCACCCCCTACGATGGCCTACCTGTAGTGTCGGGAAATCTCTTCTTCCACCTGGGTGATGAAATCACATTTGGTACACGAGTGTTCCTTGCTTTCCTTGACAGCCGGCTGCCCGTCCGATCCTTGCAGGTGATTGGCTTCCTGTTTGACCTCCGATGCTTGGGACTCGTGGGAGCTCTCGTAGTGGAAAAGGAGCACATCCACGTCGGGGGTGGAGAAGGAGCACTGATGGCACTGGTGTTTGACTCGCGAGCTTCCGGCTGCCCCCGGAGACAAGTGCAAAAGCAAGAGTGCACAGTGGGAACAATTACTTTTTCGACAAGCAAACGGGTAAGTAATTTCTCCAAGGTGCTTTTCAGGGCTGCAAAGGCCTCTGGGACAGAAGGGACAGTGTTTAATGGTACATTTATGAATGTTATGGAGCTGCTGATAGTGACGGAGGAGCGGCCCCACTACAATGACGTCGGGGCCGTGGCTTTTGGAGTATCTAAAATCACAGAACTGACAATTATAGCTCGTTACCATATTATCCTCTGCTCCCTTGCTGGAGAAGTCCTTCTTTTTAGCCCCACTAGAGCCCTTGTCTGCCTTGGCCATCGGCTCCCCTTCTGCACTTTTGGCTAGATCATTCTGGTTAATGACAGAGCCCCTGGAAAGCTTATCATTCAACTCTGGATTAAGGCCGCCTGACTGCGCTCCTCCGTGCTGTTTGCCATAATGTTCTAGCAATTTAAGTGAGCTAGATGACTCACAGCTGAAACTACAAAATTTACACCAGTAGTAACTGGTGGCCTCTGTACCATTTTGTCTCGAGGAATCGAGGGGCTTGATGGGCACTGAGTAGCCAACAGGAGTGTCATCTCCCGTCTTGACCGTGATCTTGTCCTGCCACTTTCCCAAGTCTCCAGAATCACTGGATCGAAGTGCAGGGATGGATTTGTTAGAGTTTTTCTCTGAAGGTTTTGCACCCTCAGAGGAGGGGAGAGAAGCTTTGATTTTGTTCGGGTGAGTCTGAAGAAAATGTTGTTCTAGTTCAGTTGAGGAGTTGCCCATGTAAGTGAAATTGCAGAATTTACAGCGGAAGTACTTGGTGTTTCCCTGGCAATCGGGTGTTTTCCGTCCAATGCCAATGAATGTTCCACCCGAAGTGACCTGGTACAGAAGAGATGGGCGTTATTTGAAAGGTATCATTCATTTCGCGCTCTCTGTAGGAGGGGGGAGGGGGCACTGCCAAGTATTATTCCACATCAAAAAATACAATAGTACTTCTGCTTATTATGAAATCACTTGAATAATCAGAGCCAAAGAAACGCACTCTTCATTTCTCAATAGCTACTCTTTGAGAGGCTCATTATGCTAAACATTTTTGGCCAAAGTAACAGATAAAGATAAGTAATAAGAGGACTATAACTAGCTCAATGGATTTAATAAATACTCTTCTTAAAAAGCCAAGAAAACAATTTTCAAGTAAGTAGGTTTTACTACTGTTTCCTTCAAACCACAGGCTTGCAGAAGTATCCAAATCACAGGGGATTTCTTCTCGTGAAGTTAAGGGTTGCTGTCAAAACCAGAGGCAGTTGCTTAGAGATTACTCAATGCAGTCGTTCTCCAAGGAAATCCTCTGTTCAGTTCCTATAGCAATGAAGCCTTGGGCAAAGATGAAGTCTACCTTTTGGGTAAAACAAAGCTGCTAAAATGACCACACAAAACGCCTTATAATTAAAGCCCAAGCAGGCACTATTACACCAAAAACAAAATGAATGCAGTGGATCTGAAGTCTTGGTGAAGAGAGTCTAATGTAAAAAGTTTAAAATGATTTCCAATCCAGGATAAAGGAAAAGAAAAAAACCTTCCAGGGCCTCATCTGATCAAGGCTCTGTCTCAGTGGGTCATGGGGGTGGTCAAAGGCCTAAATAAAGTAATCCCATCACAGGAATGATCATAGCTCTTCTTTCTATCTGAATTCTAAAACTGTACAGCATTAGGGCAATGAAGGTATTCAAAAATCACTTTATATAAAATCCTTTCTCCTTCTTCAGTGTGCCCTGCAAAGGGCAGCTTCGCCAAGCGCCACCAATGAGTAGCCAAAATTCCTGGCTTAAAACCGAGTTTTTGGGGCGCCTGGGTGGCTCAGTGGGTTAAGCCGCTGCCTTCGGCTCAGGTCATGATCTCAGGGTCCTGGGATCGAGTCCCGCATCGGGCTCTCTGCTCAGCAGGGAGCCTGCTTCCTCCTCTCTCTCTCTCTGCCTGCCTCTCTGCCTACTTGTGATGTCTCTCTGTCAAATAAATAAATAAAATCTTTAAAAAAAAACAAAACAAAACAAAAAAAAAACCGAGTTTTTGATAGAAATGCTCCAAAAAAGGAGAGACTTCCTCTTCTATCAGAGAATTACTGAGTTTTTCTTGCTACCAGATGTAATAGATTAGGCACGTGACATAATCATGTTCTGCCTCCTTCAACAGCTGCTCAGAAATGACATGTGTGATCACTGCTCATATCCAAATCACTCCATGAGAAAAGTCTCAAGCATCTCAAAAATCATTTCAGAGGTTCCACTTAATATGCAAATAATATTCCTTTAGCACACTGAGACACATGTTTGCACCTCTGTTGTACACGACTAAGAATGCCGTCCGTTCTGCCACTTACGGAGAGGCTGTGAGCTTGATCAAAAGACTTAATCTGTCTGGCCAAGGGTTAATTCAGCTGGGGACAACTATATATTTGTTTCTGGTATTACAGCTCCCGGAAATGTGCATGATCACAACACTTACTGTATATTAAGACAATAATTTGCAAACATCTCTCGCAGCCTTTAACGAAGGATAACAATGTTTCACTTTGGGGGCTGTCTACACCCACCATGGCAAGAACACAGGCTTCAGTCTGTCCGCAACAGCACGGCATCCTCTAAACAGAAGGGAAAGGAGGGGGCACCCTCCCAGCCAGCAGTCTGGCCATGGGCTGTGTGAGAGATGTCAAAGCCAGACCACATGAGGATACAGCCAATGCACCCTTCTAACCTAGCACTTTAGGGACTAGAACAACTAACAATGTGCCCTGGGACGCCATCACATTGCAAAGTCCCTCCATCTATTTCCCAACTCACTAGAGGTGAGGAGAAACCTTATTTCCAAAAACAAAACAAAGCATTTCATTGGGCTTCCATCAACTCTGGTACTTTGTTCAGAAACATCAACTTGAATCAAAAGGGGCAAATGCAGAAGTTATAGGCCCTTCTTCTCTAATGCGAGCAAAGCGGGTATGCCAAAATTTTCTTGCTTTTGCTACGATGTTGCTTCAGAATTGTCAATCTTCCTAATATAAAATGTTTTTAACTTCTGCTTGTAGAACAGGGATTCCTGAGAAACCACAAGACATCAGCAGTGTGTCTTTGATTTTGCAATCTCCAAGATGCATATTCCATGTCCACACTGAAAGGACTGAACCAGGAGCATTTAGAGTCCTAGGGAATCCCTAAACATAGGGTTTTGAAGTGAACCAAAGTTATTACTAAGATCACAGTATCCCTTCCAGTATTTGACAAAAGCTTTAAGAATAAAAAAAGGCCAGGCTAAAAATGACTACTATCAGGTGAAAAGACCATGAAAGAAAGAAGAAAGGCTGTGTGGTAAACAGACAAAACCAAAAACAAAACTGCCAGTGTTGCATTTTGGTTTGGAATTAACTAAGTTACCACTGCAAACCTCATTAAATCTTTTAAGTCCCTGGTATCTGGTGTCTACAGGTTGTGTTTTTTACCCAGGGAAAGCCAGCCAGCTTCACTATTTAAGATTATTATTTAAGATGCTCTTTCAAAAACCACCCAAGTAAGCAAACGAAAACAGAAGGATCTCAACTAATGACAAGAACAATAATATTGACACTTCTATAAGGTTATCTGTTCACCTTCTTGGTAAATAGCAATAAATCATATTAGCTTTATACTACTTAAAGCTAGTATAGCTAGCTTAGAGCTAGTTTTATATTACTTAAAGCTAATATAGACATTCAAAAATATGTAAAAAATTATTAAAAGCCAACTGTGGGAACATTATTACTTAGTGTTCTATTCCTTTGCTCTTTCAAAAAGATTTAAAGGCTACCCTTGTGACCATATTTACACTTTCCTTTAAAAAGATGGACTTTTAAGTCAAGATGAAACAAACTGATGTATATCATTTAAATGCCATTCTAAAATAAAATATAATTTATTATTCTAGAAGACCATACCTAATACTGCTGACCATATCTATTTTATTTTAATGACACATAAATGTTAACTTGAAACAATTCTTTCCTAGGTTAAATACAGACAGCAAGAACAATTATACAAAATAAGTGTGTTTGCAGCAACAGTCTCTTCAATCTTACGGCCAGGAAACAGCAGCTACACATTCAGAGAATTATCTCAAACTTTTCAAATGGTTGAACCCAGCAAGGAGTAGGGGGAAAAAAAAAACCCTTACCATTCCCTAGCTATAATTAGACTAAAAAAGAGATCACAAATAGAATAAAGAGTGTAAGTTTCAATCTTTTTTCCTTTTGCTAACAAGAATTATAATTATAGCCTGTTAATCCGGCCATTCCTTCGACACGGATATCCATACTTTAAAATTTCCATTAAACTGTAAATTCTGTTTGGACCGAAGATTATACCTATTCACTCATTTAATTAGCAGCTACTGAGTATTTAGTTTGTGCCAGTCTCTGGAATAGGTGTTGGAACAACAGTGAGCAAGCTAGACCACACCTTTGCCTTCAAATTACTGATAGTTGAAGATATAGATTTGTAGCTAATAGTATTAATCTTTACTTGGACTTGTTTGCTCCCAGCGGAAGTTCCAGAAGTTAAAGTCTGTGCAAAAACACACTATTCAACCCCCTGGCATCTCAATCTCCTCAACTTTATGGACATAAACAACAGCGTACACCTGGCCATCTTTGGGATTATTGTGAGATCAAGGGGGAGAATGTAGCTGAAATTGATCTGTAAACTCAAGATCAGTGCTGTCCAACAGAACTTTCTGAGACAATGGAAATGTTCCACAGTCCACCAACAGGGTAGCTACAGGCCACATGTGGGTGGGTACTGGACACTTGAAATAGGGCTAGTGCAACTGAGGGACTGATTTAAATAATTTTTATTGATTTTCATTAATTTAATTTGAATTTGCTGAAATTTAAATAGCCACATGGAGCTAGCATATGCCTGTCAGCCAGCATTCTCTAACAGTACGATTCCCATAAAGGGGATTATTATTTAATAAAATGGAATACCTAATCTAATTTCTCCTGCTAATGGGATGAAAAGGCTAAACAGTGAGGACATGGTGAAGTCATTCACTGACAAAACTCATAAGCTTGTCACTCTTAGTGTTCTTAGCTGTAAATGAAAAGGTTCGATTCTGTTGCTACTAAGCTAATGTTTCTGTTCGACTTCCTTCATAGACCGAAGGAATGATATTTTATTCATCCTTGGAAGTAAGCAGGGGCTCAATACACTTGGGTTGAATGAATGAAGTTATTGTGAGAGATGCAAGCACACATGAAAATTTTTTACCCAGGGCCATGAATTGCGTGGGATGAAAACATGACTGTTTCACACACCCCCTCCCCCTTTATTGACTCAACCAGACGTATCTGGGCTTCTTCAAAAAACTGAACAAAATGCATCTTTCACCCAAAAACAAACAACTATGGAGGCATTTGTTTGTGAATCATAGATAAATAAGAACACCTGACATACCTGTTAAAGGCATGAAAAAGAACAGAGTTGAAGTTGTTTTTCACAGATATGGTGGCTTTTTATTCTATTTTAAACTTAGTTTTAAAAACTATTCCTTCTGGGGCGCCTGGGTGACTCAGTGGGTTAAGCCTCTGCCTTCAGCTCAGGTCATGATCTCCAGGGTCCTGGGATCAAGCCTCGCATTGGGCTCTCTGCTCAGCAGGGAGCCTGCTTCCTCCTCTCTCTGCCTGCCTCTCTGCCTACTTGTGATATCTCTCTCTCTCTCTGTCAAATAAATAAATTTTTTAAAATCTTTAAAAAAAAAATTAAAAATAAAAAATAAAAACTATTCCTTCTATATAAGTATGTCTCATGGCCTTTGTTTCTGATTTATTTACATATGTCTTTTCACAAAAATGTTTCACTGTAGAAGTTAAAAATATAAAGGGCTGACTTTTTGCAAGGTATTTAACCTTAATTCATTTACTTCCTTCTAATAATATGGAACAAAAACTGGTAAGAGTAATATCTAAAAGAATATGTCAAAGGAAAAGTTTTTTTTTGAAGCCTCAGAACTCTTGAAATGACACTTCAGGCCATGTAGTTCTTGTCAGGGGAACAAAAAGGGTTGTTTGAACTAAATACAAACTCTTCCTCAGATGTGGTTCATTTTCAAGTGCTATAATTGATAGCAACAGAGACAATTAGGAGGGTACTAATTTAAGGGGACTTGAGGTTATGGGCTGATAGTCAAAACAGTAAAACCTTCACTTAATAAAAAGCTAAGTTGCTCAAAATCACTGCTCAGAGACTGAAGTTACAAATAGCTTGAAGAAATCTGTCAGGGCCGATCTTGGCTGAAAATAACGAGAGGCAGAATTACTGTGCTCGTCCACGCAGGGAGTGTTTCCGCATTGTGAGTGCTTCAAAAAACAGTGTGGAAGAGGAGCGCGCCGCCGTGATGAGCGTTTGGTGGCTAGTTTAGACAGTTCAATAACAAATCTACCTGGACGGTGATCTTCTCAGTCCCTTGCCATCACACCCTGTTCCTGGCATTGCTGGAGTCACCGCCATATTCCTATAAACACCCTTTTCCACAAAGTAAGTCAAAAATCCAAAAAATTTTTTTGAATTATAACAAGCAACAATTTTTTTTTTTTTTTGTGGTGGGGGGGGCAAAACTTAAACTGGTACAAGGGACAATTTTAAGGGTAAAGTCCTGCATATATTAAATTATGCATATTTTTATTATCAGCTTTTTGGATTACAGCCATCAATAGTCTACCCCAACTGGTTTTCTCACTTCACCCAGCAAAATGCCGACCTGAGTGTCTAGGGTTATTTGGTATCTGGGCTGACGGAATACCAATAAATCTTAAAGTCAGCCTCAAGAATTTGGGGGAAAAATGTTTTGTGGGGAAAAGTGCAAAACACAACAAAAAATGCAAGGCAAGTGGATTATAAAGCTGAGTGCATTATCCACAGAACTCTTCTGCATCTGACCCAACTTTGCCACAGGCTCAGAAGGGAAACAGAGAAGAACTAAGTGTTCTAAAGAGTGTCTTAAATGGGAAAAACAAGAGTGTGGAATCACTGTGTGACATCCTTCCTCTAGGGAAGGGTGCTTTGTTGCATGCCTACTTCGTGCTAAACATAGATGATCCAAAGAGAAGTGATGGAGTCCAAAACCCCAGCACGTCAGTGGTCTGGGGCAGAAAGCTCACAAGCAAACAGATGACAACAGCGGAGGGCGAGCTTCTGCTGGAAGGTACCAAGTTCCAGGACAACACAGAGGAAGAGAACCTAAGCCACACTGACAGGTCGGCAAAGGCCTTCGGAACGAGGTCACAACCGAGCTGTGGACTCATGAACTCAAAGACAGTGACTGCAGAAAGGCTTTTCAGGTGCAGGAAACAAAGTGAGTAAAGCACAAGACAGTGAAACAGAGCAAGCTGCTAAGGAACCCTGAAGGGAGACCAGGGGTGAAAGAGAATTTGGAAAAGCGATGTCTTATTGGAGAGAAAGAGTTCTACTGAATGACACAAGTATAATTAAAATGATACTTTTTTTTAAAATTTTATATATTTATTTGACAGAGAGAGATCACAAGTAGGCAGAGAGGCAGGCAGAGAGAGAGGGAAGCAGGCTCCCTGCTGAGCAGAGAGCCGGATGCGGGACTCGATCCTAGGACCCCGAGACCACGACCCGAGCTGAAGGCAGCGGCTCAACCCACTGAGCCACCCAGGTGCCCCTAAAATGATACACATTTTATAGAAAGTAGAGCAGTAGAGCTATTCTTCCTACGAAAGGTAGGATGTGGCTCCGTAAGTAGAATTAAAAAAAAAAAAAATCAAAGAAAGAAAGGAAGGGAGGCAGGACAAGAGGGAGGAAGGGAAGGAGAGGAGGAGGAAGCAAGGAGAAAAGAGACAGGAAAAGGACAGGAGGGGAGGGCTGCAGGAAGGGGGGAGGGGGAGGCAAGAGCAGGAGAGAAAGGAAGAGAATGGAAGGGATCAGAAAGAGAAAAGAAGTAACTAAAGAAACCACTAAGAATTTCCTAAGTAAACATGAAGGGTGGGGGCCATAAAAGCGTAAAGCACGAAGCAAACTTCTCAACAGTTTGGGGGGAGACACACACATCAGAAAAAAATCCAGGGTAACCATAGCATTTCCAGCCCTGCCAACTTGGAAATGGGAGTACAGAACAAGGGAGGGGGGGAGCCGTTAGGGGAGGGGCTAACAACTTGAGCTTTCTGCACGTTGACTTGGAGGGGCTGGTGGGACATCAAGGTGAAGCCACCCATCAGCTGGAAAAACAGGTCTTAAAACAAATCGCTGTTGATTGTAAGATCCCCAAATATGCTACTGGACTCATGAAAGAAGTCAGGTGCTCTTTAGTCTGACATCAGCGGGTCATTGAAGTATTAAAGGGTAAGCAGGGTAAGCCAGAGACAAGCATTTCTCAAGTCCCTCCCCGCAGCTCCACCCCTCATGTTCAAGATCCCGGGAGGCCACGCAGCGGAGCTGGAGCATGGTTGGAGTATGCGGTACGTGTCCCTGAGACACTCTAAAGGCGTTCTGAGGTCTTCTCTCCCCGTCCTGTACTTATAGGCAGGCAAAGAATAAAATGTTAATTACAAAGCCATGGAGAATATAAATGGAAGCCGGATGTATCTAATATTTAACCTTCATAGAAAAACCAACACCAAGGGGCATCTGGGTGGCTCAGTGGGTTAATCCTATGCCTTTGACTCAGGTTATGATCTCAGGATGCTGGGATCGAGCCCCCAGACAGGCTCTAGCCCCCAGTCAGGCTTTCTGCTCAGCAAGGAGCCTGCTTCCCCCTCTCTCTCTGCCTGCATCTCTGCCTACTTGTGATATCTCTCTCTCTGTGTCAAATAAGTAAAGTCTTAAAAAAAAAAAAGAAAGAAAGAAAGAAAAACCAACCCTAAGATTGTGCCTGGTAACCAGAAGAGAATATTACAAGTCCGTCGCCATTTATTAAATCATAAATCCCTAAAACAAAGTCCTCCAAATGAGGGGAATATAAACTAAATCAAATAAATGGATAAAATGTCACTTCATTTGGGGATAAAACTGCCTCCTTAATTGATTAAATCAAAATCTGGTTCTTCCTCGCTTTATCAGAACTAGTTTCGGTAGCAAAAGTACCAGTGAAAATGAATCACCCGTAATTAAAAAAAAAAGACAAATCAGGGGCGCCTGGGTGGCTCAGTGGGTTAATCCTCTGCCTTCGGCTCAGGTCATGATCTCAGGGTCCTGGGATCGAGCCCCACATCGGGCTCTCTGCTCAGCAGGGGGCCTGCTTCCTCCTCTCTGCCTCCTCTCTGCCTGCCTCTCTGCCTGCCTCTCTGCCTACTTGTGATCTCTGTCTGTCAAATAAATAAATAAAATCTTAAAAAAAAAAAAAAGACAAATCAGTAAAATTAATTTTCTTTTCAATGATTTCAATAATGAGCCTAGTGAGTTCAAATATGGCGGCACTACAGTGCAGGGACTGGAGAAGAAACAATCTCCAAGAAACCACTAAGGTCCCCAAATTCAACACGATTCAGAGTACACATCAAAGAGCCCCCATGTACCAGCTTTGTATGTCCTTCTCTACGAACAGCTGGCCCATCTTCCATTGCTTTGTTAGTTGAAGTAAACTCAACCCCGTATTTGGGAAGGTCATATGCCATAATGGTTGTGAAGACTGGTTTTGTAGACAGAGCTCCGAGTTCGGTTGGGGTTCACAGTACATGCAAAGGAGACACTCTGAAGGCATTCTGCTTCTTCTCTGCCTCACACCCATTCAGTACTCACTCGCAGGCAAGCATCTCATTTACCCCCACCCTTGCATACCTCTGTGACCTTGAGCAGGTTACTTTAATTCCTCTACACCTGCTTCCTCATTAAAAAAAAAAAAAATGGACATAATAGTAATGTCTACTTCAAGGGTTTTTATGAAGAGAAGTTAAGTAATACACATAAATAGCTTAGCTCTACCTATGCCCATAAGAAATTCTTTATAAACGTTAGCTGTTGTCAGAAGTGAATCCCAAATTGGAAGAAAACCCCAAAAGGTATGTACAATTTTGGTCATATAAGCTATAGATGAAAAAAGTATGGATCAAATTACAAGCAATACAGAAAAATAAATTTTACATTTGACTTCCAATTTCAATAAAGCAAGGTCTTTTCTGATATTCTGAAAATGCCCAACACTTATTTCAAATTTTAAAACCAGATGATGAAGAAATCAAGAGGTCTGCGGTCTAATGATTCTCAGAAACAGACTCCATGAAGGGAATCAGAAAATGAAAGGGAACTACTCCCTCCAAACTTTCCTGGGGTTAGACACAGCTTATGGATCTGTGTTTCCAACAGCTGTGTGGACGCTGTAATTATAATGACCCCAGAAACAAAATGCACTGACTAAGCTGCTGACTTGATACGGTTAGCTGAGCAGGCCATTTGAGGATAATTTTTTTAAACTTTTAAAAACATTTTTATTAAGAGTTAAGTAATGCTAAATTTGATTAGATGCACTAATCACCATGATTTCTTCTAAACACTGCCTAGAGAGAGATACGGATATTCAACAAAGTGATACATTTTCTTTAAACGATAGCAGATAAGTCAAAAATCATAGAGAGGTCAACATGTATCATACTGACTGACCCTCCTGTAACAACACCATGGAGATTTCACCAACAGGCAGGGAGTGAAGATGGTCAAACTATTCTCCTCCACTGGGATGGCTAACACTGTCCAGCTCGGTCATCTCCATGATGAAAATGACCTGGTAAATGCCAGAACTTCACTTTGCTTGATGGCCTTAGGGTGAGCATATGTTTTATTTTGCACACTTTATTACCTGTTAAAGAGACACAGACCTGAAAGCTAGGAAGGCTTCATTTGACAAACATTCTGTACTCTATAGACAGTCTGAAGCGATTCAAGTCTCATTCACCAGTTGTTCTCAAGTGCAACTGTTCTCAACTCAGAAAAACAAAAAAACAAAACCTGCTAAGATCTACAACTTCCCTCCTCCACCAGATCAAAGCAAACTCCAAGGCAAAAAAAATAAATATTTGGAAGTAAAATTCAGGAAAAGTCAAAATAAACCAAAATGAGATTAATGTTCTCCGATTTTTTTTTCCCCAGACCAAGCTATTAACCCCCTGTTCAAACGAGTGTCCTGGCTTATGTTAAGGACCTAAAAAGCTCATAGAGTTAAATATGTTGAAAATACAAATACAAAGGATGACTTCCTATCTCTAAAATCTGTTCTTCCTGCCTCTAACGTGACATATTGTGCAACTCTGATAAAAATATTTACAGAACAGAAATGTAATGCTCCTAGCTCAAACACAAGACAGTAACTGCTAAGTGAATAGTGAGATTTTTTTCTATTATCCTCAAATTTCATGAAAGGCCAAAATAAATCTAAGAGCTGGAATCCCTTAGCTATGGAAGTCCTGAACAATGCCGTATACTAATATGGAAAGGCAACATGGACATAGTGAGCATTTATAAACTTGTAGTAGGTTTAAACACTTTCCCGTGGGAAGCACATCTTGACTGGACTCTGACTTTTATAACCTGATCTAAGGGCTCAGAGCTCCCCCATAAAGATGATGCAAATGCCCTAATACATAGCACATTAAGGCCTAATGAAACAGCAAAGTTGGTGTTTAACAACTCAGGCCTCCATTCAGCAATGGTTTAAATATAAGCATAATAAAGCAGATTAAAAAGAAAGAAGCTGTAATTACTTTTTTGAAGAGCTCAATCTCTTGTCCTATTATTGGTCTACATGTGAGCCTCAAAGTCTGAATACTGGCAATAAAAATTACATGAAGGGCTTCCCAATCATCTCACATCCATTATTTTAAAAAATGTAAGCGTAACAATTGATAAAACACACAGGTAACATTTAAAATTGAGAAGCTAACACCCCAGTCAAGTTAAATAGATCTAAGCTGGCCATTGCATCTTTTCTGGTTTTTCTTGCTAAAGAATTGGCATCCCTTCTGATTTCAGGGCTGGGCATGCTACCTCAAGGTATTGGGGGTGGTGGGGGCAGGGGGTGGTGGTATGGAAGTTTGAATTCAACACACAGGGAACCCCGTCCTGGTTTTATGATGCCCCTTTAAAGTGACCTGCATTACCCAATTGGGGCTCTAGCTAACTCTGCAGTATAAAGAAACCTTGTTTTTTGACACTATTTTTCAGAAATATATAATTCTTTGACTTCCTTATTTGTAAAAAAAAATTTACACAGAAGTGAATACTGTCAGCACAAGTATGTCTAAACTTCCAATTATTCCCACAAATACATGTCAAATAATCTAGACTTGCAATTGGAAATCTTAGCATTTGTTTAATTATTTCTTTTTCCCAACTGTCTATCTCATGTTTGCAACCAAGTCAGTTTAAATTATATAAAACCATCCATGTCGAACCAAAATAGAGATCAAAGCCACGGAGTTCTTAAGTCCTCTCCTTCTGGCTTCTGTTCCTTTTTTCTTGGTCAAAAATGTCATAAATCTATCATTAACCACCAACTGTCCTCAATGTTTAAAAAAAAAAAAAAAACCACCCTAGTTTAATTGAAAAAGATTAATGAATTGGTCATCTATTACCTCAATTAGCTTATAGATTTATATAAATAACTCCTGAAATTGGCTGATTATTAGTCTGTAATGCTCATATTTACTAACATCTTTTTATCAGAATACACACAGCCATTAACCTCCTACCCATTTGTGACAGAACCGCGTTAAAGAAATTCTACAGTCAGCATTTTCTCCTGCACAGCCTTTAGTCCCCACACAGTTCAAGAGCCAAAGAAAGAAATCTCTCAAACGGCATTTCAGCACACAAACACGTGTGGGTAAAAAGGGGAATTTCAGATGTGTTTTTATTCAGCTTATGTGCACAGAGAAGTTGTCCACTACTTATTTCAGCATAAAAATATTACTAAGTTACTCATCTTCAGACATTTTTCTGCATCAACATCTCGTGCTTGGGCCAAATACTTAAGATCAGCATTTGGCCCCAAAGTTACCTTTAGTGCTCTATTCCTAAATCGAACCAAGTTAACTCTCTTTAGGTTTGTTTCTATATCCAATTGTTTCTTTGAAATAATTATCTGCTTTTTTCCAGACTGCTTTTTTTTTTTCCTATTTTTTAGCCTTATTATTTCTCTGGGAAAAAAAAAAAATTGATCTTAACAAGATTATCTTCCTGCTTGCTATTTCCTACCACTTTCTGTCTTCTTTACTACAGCACTTGGTAGGCAGCCTAGTCTCAGATCAGCTGTTTTATTTCTCCTCTATTAGTTCAAACTCAGCTCACACATCTGTTTTATTTCTAAAATCACTGCCCAGGAAAAGTGTCCAGCTCATTCTACCCAAACATAAACTTTACTATAAATAACTAAGAACTTAACAAATAACTGTTTGGGGGAAATGGAAGTGTGTTTAAAAAATCTGAATTCTTCCAAACCATCGGCCTCTAGTAATCTCGATTTTAAAGTCTTCCTGACAGCGCAGATCAGCTTCCCTCAGAAGTTGTCCCCAGAGTGAACAAACCGAAAGTCCTGCCGGAAATCCAGGTATTAACATCATATTACTTGCTAATTATAAAACACCATTTCACATACTGACATTATTCACTTCTAACCCTTTTATCTAAAACACGTATTTGCTTTCCAATCATGGTCTGACAGCAGAGTGTATCTGACATAAGACAGTGAAATGATCTTTAATAAGACAGCAGTTCAAAGCATGCAGCTTTCATGCATAATAACTATGTTGGCTTAATTTGCTGCTCCACAGAAATAATTCTATTTGTGGAAATTCACAAAGTAAGATGGAATTTTTAAGAGAGCTCTACAAAGATGAAGCTGGCTTTTTAAGAGTTCTTTCTATCTCCCTTAAAGTGATAAGATTGCAGTTCTGACATTTTTAAAGGCCTGGAAATTTCTCCTCTGATTCTTTTTACAAGGACTGCAAAATATGTTCACTACCTGTTATTTATAATTCCTTTGCCTGCCTTTCTTAACTGGCACCAGGTCAACAGAGAGGTCTACAGCAAATGTGCCAGAGCTATTGAATTGATAAAAATGACTGATATTTTAAGGGATTGGGGAGGTCAAATAAGTATGATGTAATTTCATTAGTTCTCTGGTACTTCTTCTAATCATTCCTAAAGAAGGTTAATATTACACCTAATATGTTTTGAAATCCCCTGGCCAAATAATACAATAAAAATCTACAGACTGTAACAGAAAGTAATATACTTTCTCAAGCTGACCATGAGCTTCGACTATGCTAAAACTGCCAAAATGAAACGAATACATTTCTTTAGAGTCAGTTCTGCACTTCATTCTATTTGAAATGGTAGATTTTTTTTTTTATTTCACAGATGCCATACACTAAAGACAGAAGACTAGATCAAAAAGGTATGTCACTTTTAATAAAACCAGAAATCTAAATTACTGCTAAATGCTTTCATAAATGACTATTTTCCCTAAATGCAGAAAAGAATGCTTTACTGGCCTGCACCAAGGTCATTCTGGTGTCCCTAGTACTTACAATCACATGGACTTCTTTATAATCAATGTAAACTTTTATTTCCAAATTTTCATATGCAATTATGTTCCTTTTTCTGGAGTTTATCTCAACTCTCAGTATGACCCAAATCTAGTCCAGTTAGATGTCAGGCTGAATATAAAAACCAAATCCTAATGCCAGATCCAGGAAAGATCCTCACTGAAGGAAAGAAAACAGCGAAAGATTTCTAGTCTAAAACTAGAACAAAGCATAAACTACCATCATGTGGAACCATAAAGATTAGTGCCATTTTTGGAAGACTGGGAAAACATCAAATTACCATGAAATATTTCCAGAAATATGAAGCCTAGCTAATCCCATGAAAAGACTTTTCCCAACCTAGTAGAAATACTGAGATTATTTTCCATGATAAGAGATGAAAGATGCCTCTGATTACACATTTGCATGAAACAGCTATGGAGTCTGTCCATCTGTCCTGCTGAATCTCACAGGCCACCCCTCTGGTACTGGGAGCTTGATTTTAACACACATGTACGATTCCCATTTCTTGACTAACTGCTTTTCCTGTACGAAGAGAAAAAACAGCACACGGCACCAACCTGCACATCATAGGTCCCATTTAGTAAAACAGGCCTTGAAGAATTGATGTCCTGCAGCACACCAGAGAGCACGGAACGGTTGACCTTCTGGAAGTCTTTGGAATGGCTGAACTGCACCATGTTATGAAGGGCCAAGATTTTGCTGTCCAGCTCAGCATCCTGCCTGGTGCGGTTATGCAGTCCTAAGTGATACTTTCGGAAGTGCTTAATCAGATCTGTGGGGTCATTGCCATAGTAACCATATCCACAGATATTGCATTTAAAGTCCTGAAGCTCTGGAGACAGAGGTGCCGGGTCTGGGATGTCATTTACCAGTAAGTCAGTTTTGGATTTATTCAGTCTTACACCCCCATCTGAAGGCACTTGTGGGTTTTTGGAGGCCACTGAAACTGGGCTTGAGCCTTGACAATTGGCTTGACCACTCTGCGCTTGCCCTGTTTCCTCGGTAGCCTTTGGTGACATCTTATGATCTTCCTTTGTCTCCAACGAGTCCCCTGATGGGGTGCAGGCCATATCTTGAGGGTCATCTGTCTCTGCTCTCTGAGGAGACTTCAAGGGCTCACAGACTCCCCCAGCAGCTGGAGATGAGAAAGCCAACATATTTCTATCTGTCACCTCATCATGTGGATGCGAGGGAAGGTTTCCTCCTTTGCTGGGGCTTTCATAATTGAAGCCAGCCTTCTCACTCAGGACTGAGCTTTTTAAGCCCTTCTTGCTGCTAGAGGATGGATCTTGGCCATGAGAGCTATGTTCCTCCTTGTTATTCAGTTCTGCAGCATCACTCTGATCCGTATTTTCTGACATCTGATCTGCAGAAAATTCTTTGTTCTTTCCAGATACCTTGCTTTCTGTACCTATAGGCTCCAGGCTCTGGCCCTCGCCTTCACTAGCAACGTTTCTCAGAGGGGGGTTCTTTTTCCGGACCATATCTGTAAAAATGCAAGGAAAAGGACATGCAGGGTTATTTGAAAGCAACAGATACGTGATCTAATCGAGAGCGTTTTACTTATTCTATACAAGGCTTTATAAGGTGCACATAAAAAAGTTTCTCTAGGGGAAAAAATGTTTTAAAAATAACAAAAAAGAGAGACTAAAGCAAATATTTACACTCAGAATTATTTTTGTCATAGAGTGGCTCATTTGCTATTTTTAAATGGTCTTATAAATATCAAAATATTGATTATTACTAGCTCTATCTTTCCTTTATTCTTGTTTGCCAATTATATTTTTTGCTCACTTTCTTCAGTTATAATTGACGATATATGCTTATTTATAAACCTTATATATTATATATAATATGAACACATACTATGTTTATAAAATATATACACACTTATGTTTATAGAATATATATTCCATGTTTATTTATATGCTATGTATATATGTATATAAATAACAAAATTGGACTCAATATTGTTACACACTGTGCAACCAAGATAAATAGTTTCACCCAAAATATCCTCATAGTCAAAAGACTGAAATAGCATGTTATAAACAACATGAAAACTGCCCTATTACTTTCAGGAATAGAGAATAACAAATGTTTTATCTCTGTCCTACCAATAAATTTCTTTAAGCCCCATTTGGAGAGCTTGCCTGTAAGTCAGGAGGAGGACCTGGGGCACATCAGAGGGACTGGGCTACGTTGTGCTGGGACACTATCAAACATGATGGCTAATGTAACTAAGTCCTGGGTTCTCACGCCCAGTCAGGTGGAGACAGTATCAATCCCACTAGCAGAAGCAGACTGGAAGATGACCAAAGGACAATATTAAATTGAACCATACGACATTGTCATTTCGTAGCTCAGCATGGCAAAATATTAGCTTCCCGTCATGGCTCACCTTCACCCACTAGCTCAACTATGCCTCTCAAGTTCATGGCATCAATGAGCACGGTCAAAGTAAGAGTACTGTGACAGACTCCTTCAGTGGAGTCTAATGAATCAGAATTTCAGTACAAGGAGATAAGAAACAATTTACATTGTGTCAATAAAAAAAAAGGCAGTCACAGAGCTTCAGTGGAGAACTGAGGGTCAGGGCTCATGTTCGTTAATCCCCCAGCTGAAAAACTGCAAGTGCTGTGTGAGTTGTCACCTAAAACGTCACTTAGGAAAATCCACCTGTGAATGACTAATAGGACAAGGCTTCTTCACTGGTCGACTCTGCCACAAGGGCAGATTTAACAGTTAGTTACACCATGATTTCTCACAATGTCCTGAGAAAATCCAAATTAATCACAGGTTTTAAGTGTTTTCATCTATAATTTCTCACAGGTGCTGAGAAGCCACACTGGCTTTGGACAGATGGGTGTACTTCCATTTCCAAAGAGCTGGTCAAGCAAAATTCTTGTAATATGAATCACTGAACCAAAATAATACCCTCGTTGAGTATAAAGGATTATTTCCAAGGTAAAAATTCATTTTACTAAATAATGTCAAAAAATATAACTGTGCTTTAGAAAGTACACTTTCCTTCCTGTCATAGTCATCAAATATAAATAGAATATGTATTATGTTCCTCTTGGAACAACCACCACACAAACAGTTTAGCATGGAGGACTGAAGTTTCAAGTCCAAGTGATGCTCTTGAGGTAATGTCAACACCTGTCTGACCAAGGCAGGGAGTGGGGAGGGAATATGGTCTTCACCTTGGTGTCATTACCAATAGGTCCTAAAACAAACTCAGCTAGGTAACCCTTGTTAGATAAAGAAAAAGAAAAAAAAAAAGAAAGAAAGAAAGAAAAAGAAACACTGGTTAACTTCTTTCTTTTTTAACGTTTGCATTTCAATGTCTCATTCATTGATGTCAACTGTTTTGGAAGACAGCTAGTCCTTTGTCAGAAGCACTGAACTTGGGAACCTGCACCTACACAAAGAAGAGTGGAGGGCAATTTTACTAGTAGTCAACAAAAGGAAAACTAAAAATGAAAGCAAAAATAATAAAAGGGAAGTTTAAGAAGTTATCATTTAAAATACAAGAGCCTGAGTAAAAAATAAAAAAAGCTATTCTTCACTTGGCCTACATTCTAGTTTATAGAGTATCAGCTATTACTACACATAAAACTGTGATGATTTGGCTATAGCACCTCTTGCCTTTCCCTCCAGAATTTCCTGTTTGTTTTTTCTATTACACATAAAGTCTTTAGTAATCATTGCAATTTAATCTTTTCTTGAACAAATACTGAATAACCATGTCATTTGTATTTTAACATTTTTTTCTCACTGTAAATAAACCCTAATGATAGTGCACCAAAATGAAACAAATAACGTTACACAGAAAAAGACAAAATCTATATGAAAGGCAAGGTTCATAAAGAAATGAAAATGAAAGAATCCAATTCACTGAGGTTATCTTTCCATTAAAGTGAAGAGAAAACAGTTTCTGCCCATTTATTAATGTCAAGGTGATTACAAAAACAGCAACATTTTACATAGCAAGGAACGAAGATAAAATACTTAAAAGTGAATAGTCATAAATACGTTAATATTGAAAAATGTAACTTGCTTTTCAGAACAAAAAGAATTAGACCTTGCTGATTTATTGTTATGCAGAAAATAGGTCATAGTTTAAAAGGTACTGAAGGAGCAACTAAGAGAAAATACGATTTAATTAAATTATCTTTTCAAATTTCAATTCCCTCTTCCACCAAGAAAAGACCTTGAGAACCCATATGACTCACTGACTCCTTATCCTGAATACAGCCTTAAAAATATACATCGCAAAGACTGTCAAACTGCTAAAACTTCAAAGAAGTATCAGAAAGGTCATTTGTGTTTTCTTTTTTGTTATGAGTGGAAGGGGCATGTTCTTTTTAGCTTCTTTAAAAAAAAAAAATCCTGGTTAATTTAGTTGACTATACTTTGAAGTTGTTATAGAAAAATAATTTTATGGGAATTATATCGCCATGATTTTTCAGAATGACATATTATGTAAATATAAGCACATTTGCAGTACTTCTAAGTGGAAGAAACCCCCCTAGCAAGTCATAAGTTAGATATCGTAAGACTATAGCCACCCCCAAGTTATTATCTTTAAGACAAATAACAGATTGCACGATGTTTTACTGTGTGCCAAGAACTTTTCAGTTAACATTTTCACTTGAAAAAATAGATCACATACTTGTAAAATCATACCCAGCATTGACTTCATAAGGCATGTGGCTTTAGAGTGCTTTTTACAATTATTAATTCTATTAGTCAACTAGCAGGAGGCTAATGCAATTGTCTTAGAAGACGCTCGGAAGACACAGAAGACATTTTGAGAGCTGATCTGTACATCTGCAAAACAAAACAAAACAAAATTTTCCTTCCTAAATGACGTAAATATGCTTTAACGTAGCACACCTAAAATACATTAATATGCCAGCACCACAGGCTGCTTCAAAGACACCTACTGAATGCACGAGCAAACCTTGAGCAAGCTCTTCCCTCCCCTGGGTTCTAATAAAACAGCAGGAAAGGGAGGAACATGATATAAAAGATTACAGAAGTCATTGTCACAATAGACCGTGATGTACGATTTAACCTCTAAAGTTCCCAAACACTAAGGACCAGAATACTTACCTACGCTGGGGTGGGGATAGATGATCTTAATTAGTAAACACAGAGGGGACATGTTTCTGGAAAAGATACCAGGTGTACCTACTGATATACAGTCACAGCTGAAGACAAGAAGTGGTATGCATTGTGAATCTCTTCCAAACTCATAGCAGCAGTGTATACCATGCAGATGAGAAAAGAACTATTGCAATGCCATCAATAATTGGGATCTACGTAAGCCTTCCCAACTTACAGAAACATTACACGCTGTAATATGGGCTATCTTCTCAGCTAGTTCTATTAATCTCTATTTTCGCTCTTGATAAAAAGTTCATACAATGGTGACTGAACCAGCTTTAAACCATCATTATCCCATCACCTGCACTATCTGAATGAAATTATTAAGGGAGGGGCACCTGGATGGCTCAGTTGGTTAAGCCTCTGTCTTAGGCTCAGGTCGTGATCCCAGGGTCCTGGGACTGAGCCCTGCCCTGGGCTCCCTGCTTGGTGGGGAGTGTGCTTCTCCCTCTCCCTCTGCCTCTGCCCCTGCTCATGCTCTCCCTCGCTTGCTCTCTCAAATTAAAAAAAAAAAAAAAAAAAAAACTTAAAGAAAAAGAAAGTATTGAGCCAGATATTGCAAAGATGGTCATAAAATAATTAGAAAATCGCCATCAAGGAGTGTTTGGGGAACTCTATTTGAAAACGTCTTTATTTAACTCTGTAATAGCAATATCCCTCACACTGACTATGAAAAGAAGTTCAAAATGCCAGTTTACAGTAGGTCCACTATAAACCACTGGATAATGGGGCTGAAATGAAGCGGATAAGGAGGAACTGAAGAATCTAAGTGGGAGCTACGAGACTCAAAACTGCAAACTTTAGTCCTCTGTTCAATTGTGAGATAAAAAAACTGACCTGGGGGACAGAGGGTGGATGAGGTGGAGATGGTGAGCATTCCCGCATCTACCTCATTCCCCACCTGAACAAATACGTGAATGCTCCTCTAACAGCTGATATAATGGGAATATGCATCATGTGTCGAGATATTTAAGCAGGTTAAAACGTGCTTAGTTTCCTAAAAAATGCACTATTTGTATTTCTTTTCATTACTGAGATGTAAGACATTCCATTTGCAAAAATCCAAATTTTTAAATTATTTTTTCCTACATTAAAACAAATCTAAAGGCATTCTTTGTATTTCGTAGCTTAAAAAAAAAAGTGTGTTATAAGAAATAGTAGGACACTGCATTATTTCTATATTTTAGTATTAGACAGTGGAAATAATCAGCATTAGTGCTTAAAATATCATTCTGGTAACTATTTTATCTCACTGATTAAAATGCTTAAACCTGTAAGAAAAAAATCCCTTTTCTATAGAAAACTGTGACTCATGTCTTCAGAATGGCATCTTCACAGCAAAAGGAAGCTGAGTGTTCTATTAATATCTAGATATTTTGAATTAACCATTAATGATTTAGTTTTATTTCATATGTATGTATATGTATTTATATATATACTTGCTCCAAAGAATTTTGCTATAGCTAATCAAATGAATTACTCAATCAAAGGAATCAACTATTACAGTAATTTAAAAAGAGCTGAGATCACACATACATCCAGAGCCAGTGCAGATTAGAGGAACTTATTTCCATTAGATGAGAAACTCCTGGAAGGTAAGAGATATAAATTCCCATGTTCTTTGTAGCATCTTGATCCTAAACAAAGGAAGGATGAACGGTACAGCAACCACATGTACAGTTTCTGGCCCTGCTTCCTGTCAGTAGCTGATATAATCAAGGGCCAGTCCCTTGACTTCTCTGAGCCTCTGTTCTTATTCATGAGAGAACTGTAATACATGATTTCGAAACTTCCTCACACCTCTAAGATCCTATAATGGTTCTGGTTAATGGGTTAGGCACTATAGTCTTACCTTAGGAAAACTTAATCCAATTTCCCTAAAAGACTATAAAATATGAAACCATCAATAACTAAGGAAGGCATAAATACCGCTGAGGTTTACCATTCAATCAATTACTCATTTCCTCCAACATTCATTCATTCAATAAATGCACAGCCAGCACAAGTACATGCCAAACACCTAGTGAGAGGGCTGTAGTTTTATCACGTCATTCATTTAAGAGCAAAGAAGGGTATCTTAAAAAAAAAAAGAAAAATATTATAAGGAGCTCTTCTTTCTCAAATTTAATAAATAAATAAAGCTTTGGAGTATCTTTCCAAATACCATTTCAATTGAGTGCACTTCCAATTGACTGATTCCCTCTCAACAGACAGAGAGAGATGGATGGAAAGAATGAACCTTAATAAGACTAAAAAGTTAAGGGAGCAAGGCCGTATGATTTAACCTCAGTCTCAAATCCTGCTGAGTATGATTTTTATTATAAGTAGCAGTGCTTGTCATCATAATATATAATACCAGATGACATTTTCTTATTGTTTTTCCAGATAATAAAACTTTCAAGTGTTTGAAATCAAAGCTTAACACAAAAGGAAAGACATGGTAGTCTTCTCCTTAATATATGCTTTTTCCGTGCTTGTTTGTATCAACAACCTAGGAGTACCGAGTTATTAATTACACATTTCATGTAGGTTTTATTAAAAAAATTAAAAGAAAAGAAAAAAATAGTAAATTGTTTCTTTTGATCAGAAGTCCCCCACAAAGAATCTAAAGAATTAAGCAAGTGATAGCAAAATAAAAGGAAGGTCAAGTTTGGGGCCTATAGCAAACTAGATAGCTTCCATATGAACAACATATAAAGTTCAGTTTTAAAGAACATATGTCTTTGCTCATTGGTTTAAAAAAAAAAAAGCCTTGAATCCTGTCTACTCCATATATACAGATCAAAATCAGATTGCTTAAGTGAACTATAAAATGCAAGAGAACATTGTTTATCCAAATCATAAACCCAAGAATTGCTGAAGGAGTTTAAATGTTTTCTGTTTCTTCAGATTCCAGAGCAATACTTCAATGGTAGGTTGCTTTTTTTGTAAACTGCTTCAAACTTCATAAACCTAATGTCAGATCCTGGTCTTTGCTACCCATGTCTATTTAATTTGCTCTCTCTGAATTGACTGTTCCTGAATCTTTAAAGGTATTTTTGGATATCTTAAATCCTGCTGAGATTTAAATGTCATCACCTTCAAACAACTCCCATCAAATAAATCTCTTATTAATTCACATCAAATTAATCCAAAATGATCACTTCTCTTAACATATGCTTCAGAGCCCAAAGCCCATTAATAGTCATCTGGACACTAGAACTAACCCAAGACTCTCTGAGATAAAATGCACATTATTTAGATATCCTCTTTCAAAGAGTTTTAATGTTGGCCCAAACACATTTTATTAGGCTTTTATTTCATCGAGCTTTGCTCTCTATATTTCAAATATCTCATTTCAAATGTACTGGTCTAAGTAAAAAGAGATGGCCTGGTAATGAGTCTCCACATACCCATACACATCTTAGAGAAAGTATTTCGTTAACCATTTTACTTTTAGCAGAAAATTACAAAACTGTTTTTTGCCTTTAAAAACATCATACTAGAAGTTTAATTCAAATGGTAGAAGGGTACCAGCGTGGCTTAGTTGGGTAAGGGTCCAATGCTTGATTTCGACTCAGGTCATGATCTCAGCGTCACAAGACTGAGCCCACTATTCGGGCTCCATGCTAAGTAGGGAGTCTGCTTGAGATTCTCTCTCCCCCTCCTCTTTGCCCTGCCCCTCCCCCCCAAAATAGATAAATCTTAAAAAAAAGACGAAAATAACAACAACAACAAAAAAAAAACCACTGTGAATATACGTGAAAAAAAATGAAGTGTGCACCTATTTCCCTAATTAAAGCAAAAAAAAAAAAAAAACAAGTATGCATCATGAGTTATCAAAAGGAAAGGGGAATTGATTATTTTTGCTTTCATAACAGTTGAAAGGCAAATGTATTAAAAACTCTGCTTTGAATAAGGTCACAATTTCACTAAGCAAATTAAGAAACGTTATCATTTGTTTCCTCGCAGGTATGTTGTGTTTCCTTTTGTTTTCGTTCCTCTTAAAGGGGGTAAACACACACACACACACACACACACAAACACAAACCCAACTAAAATAACGTACAATGACAACTGTTGGTTCAAACAGGCCAGTATGACTTTGCATGTATGTATGGGTTGGGCGTAACTTCATCCCTCTTCCTTGCTAAACTTAGAATATTTCACCTGGTTGATGGGCAAAGAGCCAAACACAGCCCATAAGTTCAAAAAGACTAGCTCATGGAAAAATATAAATGCATCTATTTATCTTGATGGTTGTGATGGGAATTGACATTTTATTTGTATGTAAATTAGATTTTTACTGATAATAAAAATAATGAGTGTCAAGATTTGCAGAAATGCCTTTGACTTTCCAGAATTTGGATGCTGAAAAACATCTTTATATAGTAAAGGTACAACTGTAGTATATCGATGTTGCTTTACCTGTTTTCCACTGTTATTCAACAGAAAAGAAAATCTCAATTATTAACAAAATCCAGCAATAAAACTGGCTAACATCTGTCTCAGTTCTCCCGTAAGAAATCTGTGTCAATCACTGCCAATCCATTTGGTAAATTAACATGCATACATAGTACAGTGAATCTAATAAATGCATACCATGAAGATTCAGTAGGAATGCTCACCGTACTCACAGCATCGATCAGCTGAGTGTATTAAGCAAAGTTTTTGTTAATTTTTTTAAGAGTGCCAAGATTAAAACAAATATTGTGAAGGTATATTGAGAGCTTATACTAGTCATATGTGTGTGTGTATGTGTGTGTATATATACGTATACACAGAGGAAACATGTTTGTGTGTTACACATAAATTTAACACACTGTAATATTCGACACACATGTTACATATAACAGGTATGTGTTAAATATATGTATGTTAAACAGCCAAAGTGAAGGGAAGTAATTTGCACCATCCTTAACTTGTCTCGCTCGTGAAACCAGTAAACCACTCTGCTCATCTCCGGGGTACCGCAGGAAACCACTCCAAAGGACTCACCCATCCAAGGTCCAAGCAGCAAGTAGGGATGTCCAATGGGTAAGGAACAAATATCATGAGGAATCAGCAAACATACAGCCCGTGAAAGGGAATTAGAAGTAAGTTCAGAGGACAGTTTAGTATGTGTAAATCCCAAGCAGTCAGGGATCTTTGTTCTATATGACTTTGAAAAGTCCATTTAAATTAAACATTAAACATTAAATTAAACAGACCTGATGGATGTCTTTCACAAAGTGTAATGAATACAGACTAATAACATGAAATGTGGTTAAATACCAACGTAGTAGGTGCTGACTGCTTCATGTAGCCAATTCAGCATCATCTTCCCTTCTGATAAAAATATATTATATTCACACACAGGTTGGAACCATTTTTGTCTTTTGTTGAGTATACTGAATGTTCCCATAGAAAGATGATTTTTTAAAATTCTACACCTGAAAGCAACTCCCGATAGAACAAGTTAAGCCACTTCTTCCTGACTCTTAGAATGAGAAAAGCTTTCTGAACGAAAAAAAAAAGAGGTACACCCAGAATCCCTTCATAATTTGGGTAGATAACAGGCTTAGAAACCTTCAGCTATAAGAACTTCTTTTTGAATAAACCATTATTTCAGGACATTCTATCTATGCTCACCCTAAGTTTAGCTAGGCTCTGTCTGGGATTTTATTATAGTCACATTTAAAATAAAAAGAAATTCAAGAATTTTCTCTATGTTCTATGAATTCAAGAATTCATAGAATTCAAAAATTCAAAATTCAAAAATTCAAGAATTCAATTTTTGAATTCAAAAATTCAAGAATTTTCTCTATGTTCTATGAATCTTCTCTATGTTCTTCCCATGATATTGGTTTCAAAAAAAGAAATATAGTAAGGAGGTTTCTTGGTCAAATTAAGTTTAGTGTAAACTGTATACTTTATATAACCTCTCATAGATCCACATTGTACATTAGCAGTTACAGCTCTAAAAAGTCCTAGGGGTTGTGCAGTGGTGATGTCTGTTCAATTTGGATTGGAATTTCTTCTTTGAAAATTACTGTCTAGAGCAACATCTCCCACTGTGTGCCACACAACATTAGTTTTGTTGGTAAATGGCATTACGTGACATAAAGCCAAATGAGATTGGGTATCCACAGCAAGAAGAAAATTATTTATTTCAAAACATATATGATATTTTTTAAGCAAAGCAGTATTTCTTCATCAACTTGGCAAGAAAACGAAGATGCTTTGATCTGATCATTTTGAAGGGCGTGTTTTGTTTCTGTTTTTGTTTTTTTATTCTCCCCAGCATGGCAAGCAACAGTAAAAGAAGATCAGGATCCATTATCATGAAAGATTTAGAATCAGTATTTTAAAAGATTGTGTAATGGCAGAGGATTACAGCCATGATAGAACACTGAGTGGAAAAGGCAGAAGATAAACATCTATGTACAATATGATCTCAGATGTCCAAATTATACACGCATCAACACAGATGGGTATAAGCCCAATGTTATCTTAGAGCTTAATAGTTTATACAGATACCATCGCATAAAGAAGTCCTAATTTTTTTTTCAGGCATTATTTCTAATGTTCACTAAGGTGACCCATTTAACACACTACACTCTGTCCACTAGATTTGTGTCATTCATTTATAATAACTTCAGTTTTATCTGAACCAAATTTGTTCAGGAACCAAAATACAGCAAAGAGTTTCATGGAATATGGCATGCAGAAAGAGGTTAGAGAGAGACCCAGGATTGAACTAAGGGACCTAAGGTTCATATAGTTAAAATCAGTAGTTTTCAATCACTTACAGATTTCTGGGAGAATGGGTCTAGCCCACATCCTCCTCTCCGGTCATTAGTAAATCCCATTCCTCCCAACTCAGTCCAATCTCTACCTGCAGACTCACGTGTACACATAATAAAAGACAGAAAGCCAATGCCCAGACCATAGTCAGTAAACAGTGTTCAGGGTGGACCCACTCTATGACTGCATCTTTTTATAGTATACATTAATGCCAATCTGGCTCAATGGTTCTAGGCAGTGCAGAAGAGAAATTAAGTATATAGGGCTTCCCTAACTCACTCTTACAAGTCCCTGGCTCTAGTTTTATGGGCTTTAGGATTTTGTTTTATGGTTACTGCATCCCCCCACCACCAAATATCAAAACAAAAGATTAAAAATAAATTTAAGAATGAAGCCAGGTTAGGTAGATGCCAAAGTAAATCTGAAACAGGGAATTAATTACAAGTTAAAATTTTAAGTCCACAGCAAACATAGTGGTGAGATCATACTGAGGTCTGAGTTTGAGAGGATGACCCTATACCCAGGTTATGCCTGGGCCCCAAAGCTCCTCCATTACACAGGCACCAAGAGAGAAAGAATAATGACTGGATATTATGTGTGGGGCTGTAGAATTAGTGAAAGCAAAAATTTGCTCACTCATGAAATATTCTTGTATAGGTAACTAGTCAATCTTCAAATTCAAGTTCTATATATGTTCCAGAATCCATCTAAACACACACACACACACACACACACACACACACACACACACTTTTAAAAAGATTTTTACCACCTGAACCCCAATTAGTAATTTCTTTTCTCCCTCAATCTTGTTGTGGACACACCTGTCACAACAGAGTAAAGGAAAAATATAGATATAATTCCAGACTCAGGTGTTTTACAAAACATTCCTTCAAAATCTAATTGAATGTTGAAAGAAATCAAAAGTCAGAATCAGACCTTTTTTTTTAAGACTCACAATCGTGAATGTTGATATACAGTATAATGTGAATTTTTAGTTAATAACAAAAATGTGTTATGTCATTGTTACTAAGAACCAGGCAATGTGCCAAGAGTTTATTAAGTAAGATACTTTTGTTTTCACATTTTACAGATGAAGTAACTAAGATTTAGAAATGTCAAATCACTTGTTTGGTTCATAGACCCAGCCCATGAAGAACAGAGTCTGAAAAAGTCAAAAGCCTTGAGAGACCACCTGGTTTCCCATTACGTTTCTCATAAACTCTTTAGTGTTTTTATGAACAACAGCTATAGATACAAAAGTGACAGCACTTTAAGAACTAGAGAACACAATCTAAAAATACACCATTTCATAAAGACAGCCATCAATTGTACTTGACTGGTTCTATAGTTGTTTCAAGTGAATATGCAACCTTCCCGGTAATCTTATGGACTAGTAGGTTATCCTAACTTTTGGATTTGCCTCTTAACACCTAGCACATCACTTAAAGTAATAAATTACACAAGTCTCCAAATGGATTTACTTCTCCAAAGCCCTCTACAACTCCCTCAAGCAAAAGTGAGTCTTCTCCACTACCATCCACAGCAATTCATGTAAAGCTCCTTTTAAGGTACATGCCACATCCCACTGCAACTATGTGTTTATGTTTCAGCTACCCCACTAGGTTATGAAGCTCTTCAGATCAGAAAATATCTTTATTAATATTGTAAATGTTCATATGTTAATACTAAAACGTTAATTAACAATATTAATATACTATATATCCATTCACATATCTGATTATTTTACTCAAAATACTGATATATAATTCATATATTTAAATATCTCTATGTTATCAAAAATTCTCAAACTTTTTCCAAGTGAAAAACATCTAAGGCTAGAACACATTGCCATCACTAACAACGCCACTGTATGATAATGGTTACTGGCGGAAAATAAAGCAGCATACTGTCACAGGGGACATACGAGTTTTTTAAAAAGTCAAGTGATACTAATACGGCTGTCCCCACTGAGACTAGCTTAGTACGGAGTAAGCACTCGCAAAAGTTCTCAGGGACAGGTACAATGTTAGCACACTTAGAAATTTCTGCATATTGCTTATCTCATGAAGGAAGACCAGAATCTTTTGACATTAAATAGGCTTGAGAGAATAAAAGCTAAAAAAAATGCTAACATTGTATCATCAACATAATTAATACCAAACTAAATCATGACATTCAAGGACTCGTGGCATTAATTTTGTCTTTATTTAGGCTCAAAAAGAACCAGATATCATTCCCAGCTCTGGATCCATGGACATACAGTAATAAATGCATAAGTAGTGAGAAGAATTAAATTTATTTTTCAGAACTGTGACTCACCCTCCCTCTGCTGCTCCCCCTGCTTGTGCTTGCTCGCTCTCTCTGTCAAATAAATAAAATCTTAAAAAAAAAAAAAGTGACTCACAATTATGTTGATTTGATTTGGGTTCTATATATGTCTACATAACCTTATGTACAATTTGAGGACTGAATTACAGTTAGAGGAAGGTTCACTTAAAAAAAAAGTGTACTCTACATAGTAATAATTCCCCATAATGATGTTTCTGTAATCAGTAAAATGAATTTTTATAAGTTCATTTACCTGCATGATTATTTATTCTGTACATGAATGCCACATGGTACTTAATACATTTATTAACTATATAATAATACAGGTATCTTCTGCTTTCCAAAGGTTCTCATTATATTGCTTTGTTTTTAGGAAAGAGCTATATTAGTACTTGTTTTTGATAACAACAACAAAAAAAATCAGAAGATAATTTTCACTTTCACTAAAAAAGCCGTTACTGTATTAGTGTAGGTCTTTTCTAAAAGTGAAATGGCATAATGCAAACTTTGAAAATAGACCATTTCAGTTTATGGAAGTTTTCAGAGGAACAATCTACTTTCAGATAGTGAGGGGAACCTGTATTTGCTATAACCTCATGCACTTATAGCTACAAATGTGATTTACAAAATTTTTCATCATGTATTCTCTAACGTTCCAAAATTTAAAATATTCTGTACTAATAGCATCATGCATAAAAAATAAATAAAAGTTTGTATTTTAAAGGAACAGGCTTGGGAAATAAAAGAATACAGAAAAGTCTCAAACATTTGGATCAGACTCCTACCAACTTAAAGCATCTGGAATGACATAAAACCAGAAGTTTAATTTAAAAGTTCAATTCAGGGGGCACCTGGGTGGCTCAGTCAGTTACATATCCTACTCCTGATCTCAACTCAGGTCTTGATCTCAGGGTCATGAGTTCAAGGCCTACACTGGGCTCAAGCTGGGTAGGGAGCCTACTTAAAAAATTAAAAGAAGAAGTTCAATTCACAAGAATGCTCATAGCATCATCATTTGAACTGTCAAAACTGGAAACAATCCAAATGTACCTCAACAGAATAGATAAAAAACTTGTAGTATGACTATACAATGGAATGTGCAGCCATACAATGGAATAGTAGATTGTAATAAAAACAAACTACATACAACAACATGGATGAATTTCACATACACAATCTTGAGTAAGATGTCAGACACAAGAGAATGCATTCTTTTAATGCATAGGGTTGTTACACTTTAATGCATGCAAAGTTTAAAAAGAAGCAAAGCCAATCTAAAGTGTCAGAATCAGTCAGGAGAGTGATTAATTCCTAGGGAATAGAAGAGCACAGAGAACAGGAGGGGACACTAGGGTACTGGCAAAGGGAGCTTATACAGTACCAGCAATTTCTATCTCTTGACATGAGAGAGAGTTACACAGAGCATTTATTTTGTAATAATTCACTGAGCCAGAGACTTACGATCTGTGCATTTTCCGGCTAGAAAGTTCATGTTTGTGTGCACATGTGTGTGATTTTTCAGTGAAACAGCAGGGGCTCTGCAGGGACCACGTAGGAATACACTGAGAAGAAATCTTTTAGCTGTTCTGGTCTGATGGGCCAATGCAAGCAATTCAATGGGGCAGGAGGCGGTCCTTGGTTACTCAGGCCAGGCTGCAAGGCACAAAGGGCCAAATGTGCAGGAGGAGGCAATAAGGTGTTAGGAAAGAGAATGAAAGAGTGATGAGATGAGAAGAAAATAAGTTCTGCACAAGAGAAACGGGAAAGGGTAAAAGGTTTAAAAAGAGATCAGATGCAAAAACAGGCACCCGAGGAAGGAAGAAGGTAACAGACAAGAAGGTAGGGGAGAGGAGCTCTGTCACGGACTCTGGTGGCCGCGGGGGTGGTGGTGGTAGAAGAGGTGTGTTATTAAATGGATCATTAGGAAACACTGTATCATGTGGACTGCAATCTAGGTGAAGGTAGAAGAGAACTAACTGGGCCCCTGTCCTGTACAAGCCGTTTGATTTTTGACTTCTATAATTCTCTCGTTAGGCCTCACTGAAAGTCTGCAAGGAATTGATTAGCTTTAGTTTACAAATGAGAAAATGAAAGGAACCTGCTTATCTTAGAAGACTGAATGAAACTGATGAAAAATAGCTCATAAAATAACACTATGGCTTCTTCCTAAATTTTGAGTGTTTTTATAAGGCTAAATAAATGCTTATTTTTTTATTTAAATTCAATTAGACAACACACAGTACATCATTAGTTCTTGATGTACTGTTCAATGATTCATTAGTTGCATGTAACACACAGTGCTCATCACATCACATGCCCTCTGTAATGCCCATCACCCAGTTACCCCATACCCCCACCCACCTTCCTTTCCATCACCCACAATTTGTTTCCTGGAGCCAAGAGTCTCTCATGGTTTGTCTCCGCTCTGATTAAATGCTGTCTTTAAATGAAGTGTGGCTGATTCTACCTTCATCTATGACAGCGGTTCTCTATGTAATAAAGTACTCCATCTCACACATCAAATAATGATGGTGTTTCTCACCTTGCATGAAGGCGGCAAGTTAATAGGTAAAATTCTATCCATTTTAAACTTTCCACCTAGTTAATATTTTCTTAAGACTCTGGCTTCTCTTATTACACAGCTTCTAAAAATGAATGGGCAGCAGCACACAAACATCAACAGAGACACGTGACAATACGATTTCTGAAAACTATCTCGTGTGGCATTTAGCATTTGTTTTGTAGGTACAGGTTTGTTTGATCTAATAATTTAACGCTATTTCACGGAGCTCCTTCCTCAAAGAGAACCACAAAGTCCAAAAATACTGTCACCTGAACAAGCTTAGGACCTTTAGTTTAAACAGAGCAAGAACAGATTGGCCAGCCCCACACCTATAGATGTTGTATGTGTTCCGGACGTCAATGCCCGAATGCGCCATGCATTTAACTGCTGACTACAGGAATCAAGGATACGCATGGATGGGCAAAGGTGTTTGTGAAAGGAGTGGCACAATGCCCAGAAAACAGGGACCCTGTGCAGGATTACTTTAAATTAACTGCTTACATTATTCTGTTAAACTTTTTGTTTCACAGCATTTCATAGTAACAGTTTTACTTAGTTATTTACTTAGATTAGTGCAGAGTTCACCTGAACAAATAAAACTGATACCTGGTTAATATCATCATCCTCATAGTTGCAAATAATGCATTGTTTACTTAGACCATAAATCAGGGTGCTATTCAGAAAATAAAATACTATCACTACAATGACTTCATGAAAAACTTATCACAGGAGTAACAGAGGGTACTTTTTAATCTTGTTAAAACATTAAGAAAGCCCCATTTTAATACTGAACCAGAACAAATTACATTAAAAGTGAAACATTATAGAAGTCTCTAAGAAAATTGTAGCCTGTTAAGTGTTTCCCATATTCTGAGGGGGGTGGGAAACACTGTAGGTCCCGAAAGATGCCGCCCTGACTTATAGAAATAAAAATGGAATTCTCCTTCATAAAAATATCATCAATATGGTCCAAATGAGCTAAAAGAGTAGGGAGACTCTGGAAGGTAATGCCTACAGTCCAGTATATGCACAGTGAAAAAAACGGCATGAAATAGTTTGCACTATTCAAGAATATTTTCTGATGACCAAGAATACTACCTGAAAAAGAACCGCTTCAGTGTTTGATTCAGTAACTTAAAATAAAGTTACTCATGTCGCCATGTTCCATTCTTTATCCTTCTTGTGCACCCTTCCCTTTATCCTCATGAAAAAATAACAAATGATTGCCCAAACACGCTGCTATCAGAATACTTTTTTTCCAGAAGTCAAAGTTAAGCGTATCTGTTGGCATCAGTACCCCTCAGAGTTCAGCACTGAATTCTAATTTCTGTATGCCTATTACCAAACTGACCATATGCTATGAAAACTGATACTTACAATCAAGAATAAATTATAGTAGGCCCCTTTTCCTTGGGGGATATGTTCTAACCCCCAATGGGTGCCTAAAACCTCTAGACACTATGGGGTTTTTTTCCTATGTAGATCTATTAAACTTTCTATGATTGTGATAAAGTTAATTTATAAATTAGGCACCATAAAACATTAACAGTAACTAAAAATTAAATAGAATAATTTTAACAATATACTGTAATAAAAGTTACCTGAATGTGGTCACCATCTCAAAAGAGCCTACTTCCCTGGACTCCCCCTTCTCGTGATGATGTGATACGATGCCTACGTGGAGAAAGGCAGCGAGGGGAATGACGCAGGCGTGGTGACGTAGCATTAGACTATTACCGTCCTCCTGACCTTACGTCAGAGGAGGATCGTCTGCGTCCAGATCAGTTGCCATGGTGACAAACCACGGAAAGCGAAACCACGGATGGCGTTGCGGGGGCGGGGGGGCGACCACTGCAACAGCACATGTATACATTCGGCCATATAGGATTTTGTGGGCATCAAGCAAGGCGCTGAGGATACACCTGTGAAGGCAGACACGAAGCTCTCTCTCTGGGAGTTTACAGTCCAGCCCGAGGTTGGGGGGCGGGGCTGACAGAACACAGAGAGGCCTGATTTAGATTTCACGTAAGAAAGGGTTCTGGGGGGGAAATGACTATAACCTGAAAGGCAGCAGAAGCTGGCCATGGGAAGGGGTGTGAGTGACTCGGTGATTCAATGATTTTGCAAACCCAAGAGCTTGCTCTCTCTCAAGAGAGAATGTGACCTCTTGACGGAACTGAAACAGGTTCTAGGGTGTTAGCAATTTCAGTGGTGCTTGGTGAAAATCATCAGCTCTCTGCAACAAAGGATTAAAGCACTCATTCTGTGGAAGATTCCTTATTTTCCTGAAAATATGACACAATTCATTTATCATACATGTTCACAAAACTTTGCACACACTCTACGTACAAACTTAATAGAAACTTTGCACCACTGGATTATGGGTAAAATTTCTACATAGTTACATAATGGGAAAAGCCTTATTAAGATAAAATAATGAGATCTGATTTTGATACATTCTTTTTTACTGTTTAAGACAGTGCCAATAGTACTATAGTTTCTTATCATAGGCAATTACCTATAATCCTGGAAATATAATGATTATATTCTGAATTAACTGATGTTCATTTATAGATTAATTATTAATACGTATGTGCCTATATATACCTTGTTTAAAACTGATCTCTTCCCAAAGCTTAATAATATTAAATAAACTATCAAACAAAAGTTGGAACATTTAATTCTCAGTAAAGTTCCTATCTACTGTGTCATGAGTATAGAATATTAATGGTTTAAAAAGAATTCTTGTTCATCAAGTCGGAAAATAAAGTACCAAAGCAACATCAAATATCATATATACATTCTGACTATAGGCAAGGGCATTTCATACCAAAATTTCTAGTCAATTAATTCATCCATATTGTATGTATTTATTGAGCATCTAGTATGTTTATAACAATGTTGCCAAATATCAAAAGGAGAAAAAAATTTTAAGAGAAAATTCTTGCTTAAGATACTAGCTCCTTCTGTCAAAGAAATAAGGTTTACAGCAAATATCTCAGTAACAATACAGGATATAAAAGGATTTTGCCCCGAAATCAGCAGGGCAAACAATAAAGTCCCTAGAGGACAAACAGCAAGTCCTAAATATCTACTATTATTTTTATGAGTGTTATTCTTATGTCCACTATTTCTTTCACTCATAATACAATAATGTAACGTGGTCACTAACAGTGCAAGTTTTTAAGGCAGAGGAGAGTGGAAATGAGCCTGGGGGAGAAGAAAGAATTGCACAGCTCTGCGGACAAGAAAGGACAGCAGCAAAGAAGAGCCAGGCAAACAAAGCGTTGCTCTCCAATATAAACATGTGTCAAGGGACAGGGAAGAATCTGGGTTACTAAAATATGTGGTGTAAAGGTTATTAGTAAGATAGAATCTGGATCCCAGTGGATGAGGCTAGAGTCCTTGTGGAAAACAGGAATCCACCTGAAGTTTCTAAATCAAAGAGATGAGGAAAACTGGGCTAGAAGTAATGTGATGTGTACACTGAAGAAAGGTAAAAAATGAACAGATATTATATATTTTTTAAAAATCTAATATATCAACTCTGATCATAAAAGCAAGGAATTTTTTTTTAAAAATCAAAGATCTTACCAATCCACATGAAATGATAGGGCTGCAGATATAAAATTTATGACACATTAATGAAACTGGCTTATTTAGGCATTGATGTGCCATTGTATTCTTCTATAGCTCAAATTGAAGTTATGCCTAGTCATATTTTACTTACTCTGCTTCGATACTCATAATCCTATGTGGCCAGAGTTCTCCTGTGGCCATTCATACTGATAGTCTCATAACCAGGTACAGTACCTATAAATGCATAGGTAACTATTGGTTGAGTGAATTTATTGAAGTTACTGAAATTTAGTGAATAAGCTGAGTGAAGCTTACAGAAAAGGCAAGAATAGGTAATCAACTGACTAAGCTACCTGACACCCATCTGTTTCTGAACTGCCTGCCAGTACTTAGAATTTTATCTGAGCCCTGTTTGTGCTGAAACCATTAATCTCCGGAGTTCTTAGACCTGAAGCATTTTATGAAGCTTTTCTAAGTAACTTAAAGGCAAGCCTTCCAAAATGACTCCAGATCTTCCCAGTCCCTTCAGGAGCTCACTCAGAACTTGGTCAAATGTTCAATGATCCTCCAACTAGGACGCTCTGATCCATGCAAGCCAGTAGGTAAAATAGCCAGGAAGACCTCAGTAGAACAGCAACTCCTTATTTCAAGCCAGGTCTATACCCTGAGGAACACCTGGCAGGCCTCCGCTTTAAGTACTAAAGGCTCATCTAAGATTTCACTTCAGCACTCCTTCCTGGTAATGACTCAAGTCTCCCAACTGCTTCCCATCCAGATGGAATTCATTTTTATAGTCGAAGCCCTCCAAAATCAGGTGGCTTTGAGGAAGAGATTAGTCCTCTTTGGTGCCCAAACAATGGCGCTAAGACTCTGTGGCTGAGAGGCTGACGATGTGAGCAAAAGAAGAACAACCTGATGTGAGAATTTCGGTTCAGGCCACGAAGGTACCTTTGGCACACGCCAGCACTGCACGGTTAGCCAAAATATGCGGCACTGTTATCAAGTTTGAAGTAACAGGCCTTGCAAAAAGTTGTGGGCAGAGTTCTCCTTGTACTTCCAAAATCAACTTCTGGCAAAACTGTCTCTTTTTCAAGGTTGGATGAGAGAACAGAAAAGAGAAATGCTCACACTTACACATACACACAGTTACACACACACTCAAAGGATTACGGAAGCATATAAACCCAAATCAGGAGAGGTTCTCGCCAGGGTTTTAGCCTCTTTTCTGAATTTATCTGTATTGTCTAAATTCCTATAATACTGTGTATAACTTGTCTACCTCACAGTTGTTGTTTTTTTTTTTAAGATTTTATTTATTGATTTGACAGTCAGAGATCACAAGTAGGCAGAGAGGCAGGCAGAGAGAGAGGAGGGGAAGCAGGCTCCCCGCTGAGCAGGGAGCCCGATGCAGGGCTTGAACCCACAACCCTGGGATCATGACCTGAGCTGAAAGCAGAGGCTTTAACCCACTGAGCCACCAAAGCGCCCCCTTTTTTTTAAAGGGAATGAGAGGAGAACACAAAACTAAAGGCATAAGATAACATAAACTGGAAGAGACTGTGAAAGGCAGTGCGCTGGAATCCCTGGCACACTCCCCACCCTTCGCCCACCAAACTAGAAGCTCCTAGTGGGGACACACAGAGCAAGCAATTCATTCATAGGTTGAATGAAGACAGACATCCAGATGCCAGTATCTATTGGAAATTCAAGTAAGTTCTTAGTCATTATATAATTTAAAAATAGAAGGCAGGGGCACCTGGGTGGCTCATTCGGTTGAGGGTCTGCCTTCAGCGCAGGTCATGATCCTGGGGTCCCGGACTGTGTCCTGAATGGAGTCCGGCATCATCACATCATCTGACTCCATGCTCAATGGGGAGCCTGCTTTCTCCTTCTCCCTCCCTCTGCTCATGCTCGGTCTCTCTCACACTCTGTTCTCTCTCTTAGATAAATAAATAAAATCTTTAGAAAAAACAAAAATAAAGATAAAAATAGAAGGCAGCCACACATTGTTAGGTGGAAAGAAGAGGGAAAAGTGAATTTGATTACATTTCTCCTGTCTGTCACTTTTTAAAAAATTCACTGAGCTTTTCATTTTAAATCAAAGTTTGTACACAGAAAGTACAGGGTAAATCAAATAGTGGCAGTGGACTGTGTTGCCTGTTACTTCAGGAGGTAAACACTGGATACAAAACCATTGTCTTTTTAACAAAAGAGGAGCCCTTAACTTCTTAAAGCAGTCAATACCCAGCAACAGTAGCATAGGCATTGAAAGTACCAGAACTCCTTCATTCCATAATCTGTCCCCAGGGAATGTCTTCAACAATGGGAAGACTGGGAACTCTGATTTAAATATAATCTTATTTGCATCTCATTTAATTATCAACTTCATAATTGCTTTCAAAGAAAAAAAAAACGCCTTTATTAAAGACATTTTGTAGAAATTTTTCATGATGGATTGCTAATTTTATGTACCTCCTTCTCCGAATACCCAACTATATATGTTCATTGGAAAAGCAGAGACAAGTCTCCTCAGTGGGATGGTAAAACAATATTCTCGGAATTGAAAAAGGCTATCTTCTTTCATGATGGAGAATATGCACTTTTTTTTTCTACATCACTGAAAGAGATAAGGCCCTCTCCCCACTCCCCTGCAGCTCCCCATCCCAGCCTCTAAGAGTCCTTGCAACACCAAAATGTCGAGCATGAGCTCTAAGCTTTAAGGGAACCCAGGCAAGCCTATGATTCAAAGTTAAATCCACCAGTTTGTTACAGTTCATACTGGCGTGGAAATCATCGTGCCAATACGAATGCACGTTAGAGACCAAGCCTTTGGGAAAGGCCTTGGAAATGAATGGTGGATAACCAACCCACCAACCCATCATACCGAAGACCGCCCACAGTACATGCTCCACAGAGCTGAAAGCAATGCAACTCGACTTCATTTTCTTGACTTTATCTAAGGTGCCCACAAACACTGAAGAATGTAGTCTAGGCTCAAACCGGGAGTGGCTCTCCGTGAGAGGTAAAGTGATGTACTAAAACCTAAGTCTCAAATACTCCAGGAGAACATTCTCATTTATACCCACTCACCAGCTGACAGGAGGTAGACCTCTGAGGCTCAGCCTGACAGCGACACTTATTTATCTATCCAGGTCCTTAGGATCAGGCAGTCTCGAGAATTTAATTGTTGAACTAAACTCAGTGTTACTGCCTCACTTAGGGAGAGGGGGGTGGAGTGCAGTGGGAACCGTCTGGATTCATTTGTAGCGAGTTTTCTGTATAACTTAAAATATTTTTGAAGAAATATGGTAAAGTGATTATCCTTCTGGAACTAGATCCACTGACACTGTCACATTAACTCACAGCTTGTTAAATACTGTGCAATCTTTCTATAACATTCTTTGTTATGAGACTAGGATCAGCATATGGGAATTGCTCTTTTCCTGCTAAACTGAAGTCATTACTAACTACTCATCTGTGACATGTACTCTTTCTTGTAACCAGGGATTTTAGCTTCACAAAATTTAGAAACTGCCACATTGTTTCTTGGCATCGCTTTCCAACATGACATCATTTAAATTTTGGAAAACTCCATTTTAGCAAAGCACAGGACTGGGTGCCAGGTTAAAGACTGCCCAAAACGGGCAGCAGGGTCTCTGCAAGGACTAAGCACAATTAATTCTTTCAACCCATACCTTCACATGCGTTTCATTAGAGACACATGGAATTACAATGAGCTCAACAAATACATTTCAAAGTGGGTTATCAAATTACCAGAATATAGAAATGGCTTCCAGTTACTGAAGTTCAGCATTGAAACACAACTGTGATGTGGAAATGAAAAGCTCTATATTCAATTTCCTTAATTTCCAAAGTCTAAAGAATGAGCATGTATAAAGTATGCATATACTTATTACCAAATACTACACATATATAAGATAATTATAAATAAGACAGAAATACAATAGAAATATGAGCCCGTGACTCACTGTAGAATACAAATAAATAGGGAACTGTCTAAATGAAAAAGAAGTTTCGGAGAACTGGTATCATTCAAACCCCCTGACAATCTCACTTTGGAAATTCTTAAATAATTTCTAGAACTTCCTCCATTATTTGAAAACTTATATAACAAACCGAGAAATTCTAGTCATTTCACCAACACATCCTGCAAGCCCCTAATATGGGACGTTTAAATTATGTATTCCACGTATAATTTGAGAGCATATTGCCAAGAAAAAATTTAGGATTAGTGCTCTCAGTAGGGACTTCTTTCCTATCAAATAAAAAGCAATCCCAAGGGTTTAATATAATTTCCCCTAGAAAAAAAAAGTGAATGACATTTCATGTGTCATTGTTGAGAAAATACTCTTGAGCTTCTAATCTCTTAAAAAAGCCTTTATTAATTTTAATCCTACTGTTATTTCTTTAATAGACATGTTTTGTAAATAAATGGAATTTTTATTTTGGATGTGAAGAGCATGCTTACTTCTCAAGAAAGAACAAAACAGAGAAAGCAGACACACACGCGCGTGCGGGCACGCACGCGCACGTACACACTTAGCTTGAAAACTTAGGACATATGGTTGCAAATGATGCCTCGGAATCACTGCACCGTGGCGTACAACGTACCGTGGCTGTGAAATCATGTGACTATTTATTATTCTCCTGCAGAAAACTGGGTGACCTCAGGAGTAACAAATCATTTTTATTCACCAAGTGTTTATAATCATGTGGCACATATCCCCTATATGAAAACAAAGATAAATTCTGAAATATCCACAGAGAATCACAAAATATTATCTGTGAGAGACCACTCCTTAGGAAGGATGCCTGATGTATCCTGATGAACTTACCACAACCACAACAAAGAAGACAGCGATGAACTCTGAAGAATTTCGTTAAGACTCATGCATTTGAAAGGAGAGGAAGAAATTTCATGAAATTCATACAAAAAGGCAAGCTCTGAGAGGAAATCCTGGTTTTCAAAAGTCATGTATTTAATGCACAAACATTTTTTAAAATAAAAATGATGGCCTAGGCCACCGATGACCCCTTAAGTAAGGCACCAATGGACAATGCAAAAAAATACCTCAAAAATATTTCTTTCAAGAACTTTTACAATTCAGAATAGACTTCTACACCAAAGCTCTTACAACAGAAATCCAACAGATTGGAATGAATTAAGGCATATATATTAAGGTGTATATATATGTATATATCCAAGAGAATGATGCCAACTAGTCTTCTGGAACAATTGGTGCCACGCTTCCCTACAACAGCTGACAGCTAGAATTCTACTCTGTGCATATCCTAAATATAAGTTTTAAATTAAAAGATAAAATAAAACTTTAGAAACACCCATTTGAACAGTCTAATAGACACTCCCATGTTAATGATACATGAAAATTTAAAAGATTAGAAACAGAACAATTATAATTATGATCATAATAATAAATAGTCACACAGCCCTTTGGCAATCACCAAACCTGTTTTACATATATTATTTAATTGATTTAACCCCCTCAATCTGTTCCCAGGTAGTACTGCTCACAGCTTGTAGATGGGAAAACTGTAAACTAGGGAAGTGAGACACTTACTCTCATTCTGATTTTATTCCAACTAAGCCACACCACAGATAGGAAAACATAGCTGCAACCTAGTGAGCTTCTAAACACAGCTGGACATAAGCCTATTCCAGGCAATCACAAGTCCCAGAAGGCATGGGATGGCTGAAACGTCTATATTTTAATCTGTACTGTACATATCCGGAGAACAAATAAGCTTGGACAGAGGCCAAAGGGCTCAAATAAGAGAAATATGCAAAAATAAAACAAAAAGTCTAAAAAATATTGTGAGGCACATTTCTAACGACTAAAGTAAGCACCTTCTACACTCTAGGAATGGCTGCTCCAACAATAAGAAAAATGTCTTGTGGACTGGGTCATTATTATTTGCATGTTTTAACTAAGCTCCTGATGTTGTGACTTCGGCGCCTCAGTTTTCATAGCGTAATTACAGAGTTAAAAATTTCAGGATAGAGCAGTACTTAACTAATAATTGGTTCAGTATTACTGATGTTTTTAATCATAAGATTATCATTTTCTTTTCAACATGCTACTTTAAAATGACCTTCTTTATTAAATCATTTCTTATATTTAAGGGTCCACTTTGTTTCAACAAAAACAGCTCCAGTGTTCTCCTGTCTTAGGAAATAACTTAGGATATCAACTTAAACACGCTCCCTATGCAGAGCAATACTAAAAGTTAATCTGTTACAGGGTATAAAGAAGGAGCTGAATTTCCATTTTGGGGGGGGTGGGGGGGTTAAAATCAACCGAGGTATCACTATAAAAACCCGTCCCCTACAAGCTAAAATGCCCCCCTTCCATCCAGGTATATATCACCTATTATCTTTACGTCAGTCATACAAGGACCTTGGAGACAAAAAGGAAGTGGATATACACTATATGAGCAATAAAGTTGGATCCTTTTGCTAAAACTTTCTTGGTAACAGCTGAAGAGAAGCTCTCCTAAAAATACTGGTATTTCATGATATAACCTTAACAAGGTTTATAGAAAAGGACATTAATACAGGGGGGGGGGGGGTGTAAAAAGGATGGCCTTAAAAACAATTAATTTTAAAAATAAGCTCCATAATGTAGAGAGGGCTAAAACTGGATAGGGATCCAGGTACAGAACCGTTTCAAAATGTGTTCCTTAAGAAAAAATAGAAGGTCCTCGTCACCAGAACACCAAAAAATATGAGAGAAGCCTCAGCCACTCCAGAGAGGCGTCATACGCTTATATTAAAAAAAAAAAAAAAAAAAAAAAAAAAAAAAAAAAAAACCTACTAACTTAAATTATAACATACACTGTGACTTAGTGATCTGAGTTTCTGATGTTCATGGCACTCGTGGCTTTCTGAGAAGGCAGGAGACACAGCCCTTCCACGCACTCAAGAACGGGTGCGTGGGTAAATATACCGCAGAACAGGAGATACCTGGTGGAAGCAGCTCCGTGCCAGCGGTGGAGGAGAAAGTGTGGGACAGCCCGGAGAGCTAATCAGGCGACAGTTGCTTAGGGAAGGCAAAGCCAGAACTTCAGGGATCTCAACGGGCGACCGTCCACAAGTCGCACCACGGTCGCAGGTGAACCGTCGGATGTCAGGGGGAGGACGTGCCCGGGAGCCCATCGTGGGTGCGCGACGCAGGACGAAAGGCGGCGAGAACGTCAGCGCCAAGGGGGGCAGCGGCGGCGGCGGCGGAGGAAGCGAGGGAGCGGCCAAGACGAGAGGGAGAGCGTTCCCGGGGACTGCGGAGCAGGTGGGGAAGCGGGGAGAGGGGCGGGGAGGCGGGAGCCGCGGGCGGAGAGGAGGAGCAGGGACGCGCGCGCGGCGGGCTGGCCGGGGCCGGCGACCGGGCCGGCGGGGCGCGGGGCGCGGAGGGGGGTGGAGGGGGGTGGGGGGCAGCTGGGGCGGCGGGAGCCGGGCGCGCAGCAGCCGCACGCAGGGACGCGCAGGCCGAGCGCACAGCCCGCTTCCGCGGGGCGGCCTGCGACAACACGCCCACAGCCCGGCGCCGAGCACGCGTGGTGGCGGCGGCGGGCGGGGGGCTCGCGCGAGGCGCGGCGGACGCCCCCGACACCCACAAAGCTCCCGTCGCCGCAGCTTCAAAGGCCCCAGGCAGCCGGCAAGCGGAGCAGCCTCCTTCGGAGACGCAGCCAACTCGCTCTGACGGGAGCTTCTTGAGAAGCAGGGTAAAAGGAAATGGAATCCTACTGCTGCGACTGACCTGCGGTCCTGACTTTTTATTTCTCCTTAAAAATAAAAGGCTTAAAAAAAAAAAAAAAATCAGGTTGACTCTTGGCTTTTGCTTGTGTGACTATACTAACCACCAGAACACGCGGGATCTTTAAAGATCATTCATAAAATATAAATTACTTTTTTTTTTAATTAATCCAACAGACACAAATAAGCTAAAAGATGATAAGGGTTGGTTGGTTTGTAAGCCTAACCCAAACCAACCTTTCCTTTTAATGTTTTTGTAACACACAGAAGCCAAGTCAGAAGGCCCCGCTCAGACCCCATTTGGAGCAGGGGCAGTTGTCCAGGAGTGCAAATAATTTAAGAAACACAAAGCCCTGAGGATTAACAGGACAGTACCACATCCCCATGTCATTCAACAACTTCCCCCTACAAGAGTTTGCTGATCACAGCCTTTTTGCTGTAATGGAGCCAAGAAGACACAGTTACTTAGACTAACACAGATTTTTTTTTTTTTTTTTTTTTAAACAAGATTGCAGCCACCTCTGGAAAAAACGCAAGTTGAACATGAGTTATTACTAAAACCAGATTTTTAAATGTCACATACAGAGACGATGGTTTTACCTCTCTGAAAATGAACAAACGTAGATTAGGGTTTGAGAAGGAAATAGGTTGAAACAGCATGAATATGAAAGTCACCTAGTCTTTGAAACCCCGGGATTATATAGCAGCTGAAAACCCTGCTCCCAGCAAATGAGAAGTGAAGTAGAAGTGCTTACCAAGCGTCAGCTCTCCAGCCACACTGCTTTGGGTTCAAATCCTGATTCTGTTCTTGCTACCTGTCCCAGCCTAGGCGACTGCCCTGAGAAACGTGGATGACAGTAGTTCCTCTCTCAGCTGGAGACAACACAGTACAGTGCTCCACAAACATGACCCACTACCATCATCTGAAGGTGGCCCCTCTAGGGAAGGACCCTTTCCCCCCAACTGTAAACCTAGCTCACCTATGGGCTGTGGTTGCTCTCACCTCTCCTTAGTAAGCAGCACAAGCTAGGCATCCACCAAATCAGTTGTTGCCACACGTAGCTCATTTCTATGCAAACTGTATCCAGCCTTTGGGCAAAGTTTGCATGCCCTCTGCTCCCTGATTTTCACAAGTGAAAACACGACCACTGCCCGACCAACACATTTAATAATGTGCTCCTTCCCATCCTTAAAGGGCACCACACAGCTTTAGTAGACAGGAAACTCACGGGGCACACACACCATCCAGCTGGTAAATAGAGGCATCTTCAGTGACCACGCCTCCCACATACAGTCTGATAAGGAATATTTTAATGGAGCCAAAACATACATTTCCTTCATCAATTTCTGCCTTAGAAGACATGAGAGCTAGACAGTCATGTCAGGGATTATGAAACTATAATAAAGAGATTTCTAAGCCACCAAGACTACAAGAGAGGACTACGTACGTTTCGCCTACTTGCTTCCAACCAAAAGTATGTGCCCCTTCAGTTGTGGAAAAATACAGAGGATTTAAAAATTCCTACTTATTAACTAGAACGTACTCTTCCATGAAACTCCTTCTACTATCATGTAAATAGTTTGTAAATTTCAGGCAGTTATTACTCTTAAAAATCCCCAACAATCCCTTCCAAAGGGTTTTTTAAGTTGCTGATAGACATAAGGTGACATCAGAAAAGTATGTCTGAAAAATGCAATTAGCTAAGGTTTCTAGGAAGCTTTGGAATGTTTTGTTATTAAGAAAGAAATAGATAAATGAGAGTCCTCCAAGTAATGAGCTGACCTAGAAGTAAAGAAATTCACTGGGATGCCTGGGTGGCTTGGTGTGTTAAGCCTCTGCCTTAGGCTCAGGGTCCTGGGATCGAGCCCCACATGGGGCTCTCTGCTCAGCAGGAAGCCTGCTTCCCCTCTCTCTCTCTACCTGCCTCTCTGCCTACTTGTGATTTCTCTCTCTCTGTGTTAAATAAATAAATAAAATCTTTTTTTTTTTAAGGAAATAGTATTTTTAAAAAAAGAAAAGAAATTCATTAAAGGGATCCTCTCCTTGATTTCTCCTTCAACGCTCCATGCCCATACAGATTTGGGAATGCACAGGAATAGCAAGCCTTCGTAATTTTCCAAAGCTGTTTAAGATAATGTTTAAGTGCTTAATAGATTCATATATTAAATCAAAGGGTCTTCCCAATTCTTAGATAAAAGAAAGATTTGTAGTTAAAACACACACACACACACACACACACACACACACACACACACACACACAGAGAGAAGGCCAAGGATAAGGTCTTTAAAAAAACAAAAAAAGAAAAAACCAAACAAACAAAAAGCACACACACACACACATACACACACCCCGCCAAAAAACAAACTTCGAAACTGTTCCCTTGTTTTTAAAATGAAATTAAAGGTAATTAGTAAAAATCAAGTAATCAAAGAAGTCTCAGGCATTCTTGTTTCAACATGAGAAATGTCTCAGTAGCTTATTCAGTTATCACTTTATGGGCCAGCTCTCAAGGAGACATGGAAATTGAAAAGAGCAAGGGGAGGTTCAATATCCTTCACTGCCATAGACCTGGGCATCCCAAGGCAGCATCACTTCTGCTTCTGCTCAGCTCCTGAAGAACCCTATTCACCGATGTCTGTGTTAGATCTTCCCAAGATCTAAATCCTCCATGCTCCCTTAGCCTCCAAGCATGGGACCTCTTACAGGTCACTTTCACCATGAAGCCAGTAAGTAAAGCACCATCCTCAAACATCCAGACACAGTATTTGGGATGACAAACATTCAACATGTGAAAGTTAAAACTAACCATTTCTGGCTGGTGACCTTGGAACCTACCATTGTTAACCTTCACATATTCAGGGCCCATCACTTACCACTTTGCATCTTTGACAATTTTACAATACCTCAGAGGCAGTACCAGTAAAGCACAAGGCAATATGGGTTTTTATTTTTCTCTAATTCACAAATGTGTTCGGGCCTCCCTTTCCCTCAGTTTTACCCATACTGTCATACTTGATTCAATGATGTTAATCGATAAAAGACAGAATTTGAAAGTACCCTGCAAAATACGCCACATTAAGTTGTAACCAGTAGTATTATACTTTAGGGACAATACTTGAGGGCAAACTTCAAGAAATGTCTATTAATTATGCAATATCAGATAATCCTTTACCTCTCTGAAACTTAACAACCCAATTTCACAATTTTGTCAATACCTAAAGGTCCCATGCTCTTCTGGCCAATGTGTCCTTCCCCCCATGTGCCAATTTAACGCAACACTTTTGAGAAACCACTGAATCTAAGGCTTTGTAAAGAGGACAGAAATAAATTGGGTATCCTCTTACTCTCCCCAGACTTACAATGCCAAGTAGATTCTGGTATGGGCTACATACCAAAGCCACAAATAAATGGGAGCATAGGGCAGGGATGTTTAAATCTAAGTCACTCTAGATCTGAAGGCTTCGGGAAGAAAAACAAAAGTCAGCATCTGAGGAATAGGTAGAATTCCTACAGTTAAGGATGGATGAAAAGCATCTCAGGGATGAACATGAATGGAGGCTGGTTTTGGAATGTTCCAGGACTAAGTACTACTTTGAGGATAGAACTCATGGTATAGTACAGACAGAGTTGGCAAACTGGGAACGAAGCTTAGATAGAGTCCGGAATGCCAGGCTAATGATGATAAACAGATTTATAAACATATACTACTAAAGAAAAGTACAGAGATGAAGAGGAAAGTCAAGGACAGACAAAAGCAAGTGTAGTAGGGAAGCACTGTCCCCAGAAGCCAGGCCTGGAAAGATAATCAACAGAATGGCTGGCAGCATCCAGTCCATTGAAGAGATGCAGTCAGATGGAAAGACCATTGGGCTTGGCTGCCATTTAGGGCACTGGTGTCCTCAATACAACAGCATCAACAAAAGGAGGAACCTGGTAGATTTCACTTTGTTGAAAAATGGAGGTACACATGAAAAGAAAACCCAGATTTGAGATTTCAATGTTTTTCCCACTCTAAAGTTATTTTTATAGCTGAGTAGGTTAATCTTTTATCTGAAAAAGGAGAACAGATTCTATATCTGGCTTAGAGACATTCTAATTAATAAATCTCAAAGTGCAACATTTTGACTTTGTGCCATGCCAACTAAAAGACGGAATCCATCTGGAAATAAATAAAAAGTGGCCTTTTGTTTTGCTTTACCTTGTATTTTTCTAAGCTTTCGGAGGGAGCTATATTCATTATTTGTGTACTATTGCTAAAATCAGTTCAGTGTTTAAATCATAACCCCTCTCTCAGCTTCAGTAGCCATATATTAGCTACAGAATTGCAACTGGACTTTTCCTAGATTCTAAGAAAGCTCCATGAACAATTGCAATTGAATGAGAATCCAAATGAGCAGAAAATAAATGCCATGTAGCTACCTTCTATAAAACATCCAGGATAGTCTTTGTTTACAAATATGAGCCGTGAGAATAAATATAAAACAGTTTAAGTAATGTTTGAGAAAGGGTTTACTAAATGTGGATGAATAGATTAGCAAAATTGTGATTCAGAAAGGGTAAAAAACATTAAACAAATACTGATTTATCAGGAAAGCAAATTCCTTAATAAGCGGAAAGGTTAAAAAAAAAAAACACACAAAAACTCATCTTATTTAAACCTCATATGGATGTGACCTGTTTTAAAAGCCAACAATAAAGTACTTTCTGGAAAACAAAGCCCAGAAGTAAGAGCCACTTAAAATTTATTTTGATCTGCAATGCCAAGAGAACATGGTAGGGTTCCAATCTCTTAAAGTCAATGGAGAAAAAGAGATACTTGGAATACAGGGAAAGGATCAGTAGAAAAATAAATCCCAAAGTAACATTAAGAAAAACAATGGTGATGTAAGTATTGATAGCCTTTCCTATGGTTCCATCAAGGAACCATCGGGTGTTAAACTCTAATTAACGGTAGGATTAAAAGAAATCAACTACATTAAAAAAAATCTGCTATATAATCAACTACCAGAGGCAGAGGAGAGCAAAAATCCTAGATAGTAAGTTGGGCAATAGTAATGGAAGTTTTCAGCCTTTCTCTGAAAGTACAATATGTTCACTATACCAATAAAGAGGTTTTCTGTAAGATGGTCACCAAACTCATTAAGACGATTCCTCAACCCATTTTGGAAGAAATGCTTTTTAATATTAAAGATTATTTCATTACTGTCCCATGTAATTATTTCTAACTGACTGAACGTGATATTTTTCTCCACAGGCGAACTTTCTTACTTTTAGAGGAATACTATTCATAGCAGCCATCTATAAAGGCTTTTCACCTGATAGAAACATTAGTGAAACCAAACAACCAAATTAAAAAGAAAAGAAAGAAGAAAAAAAAAAAAAAAAGACAAGCCTGCCCTCTGGCTAAGACACAAACCCAGACAAATAAAAGGCAGTCCAGCGGGTCTCTTCAATGGGCAGCTCAACAGGAAATGGGTTCAAGAGCAGACCCTGGACCAAAATCTGCTATTTCCAGGGTCTGACCCTCCTCCTCCTTGCCAAAGACCCTTCTAGAACTGTCTTCTAAAAAGGTTTGGGGATGTCTTGGGTCCAACAGCTTTCTGCATGGCACTCACCAAAATTCTTTAAAACAGAAATGGAAATGGGAGTGCCTTCGGAGGTTGGGGAACCATCACAAATCTCATTGAGGAGGGGAGCTGCACTAACCTTTAGATTATATAATTATTAGAAGTAAAAGATAAGAAGAAACAAGAAATTTAAGTAAAATATACTTCAGATGTCTAAGACAGAGAATTTCTTTCTGCTTTTCCCGATGTGACAGAGTAAATGATTAAAATTAGTTTAACTTGAATCAATAAAGAACTGTTAATTGACTTTATATTGTACAGAGGGGTCATGGATAAAAATGTAACTTTAAAGAAATTCTAAAACAAAAATAAAGACATTACATTTTTATTTTAAAATATCATTTTTCCTATATTTAAGCTAATGAAACTTATCATTCAAAAGACAGACTTAATAACAACAGCATTTAAAATAAATGAAGGTCCTTATTATTCTTTTGTTAATTTGCTTTTCTAAATGCTGAGGAGTTTATTAAAATGCCACGAATGGTTTCTCAACCACGTTTTAATAACTAATTGCACATTTCAGGCCTAATCTCACAGATGCTGTCTATAGTTTTCAACCTGCCAAGGGGCTTATGGCTGTTATGAATAAAGAAAAGTCCAGTTTCTTGGAAGATAAAAAAAAATCCTTAATTCAAATGGACTGTTTTTATTTTTAAAGTTGGCCTCAAAACAGATAAATGTTGGGAGATATTTTAAACTACTAAACTACAGGGAGAAGAATAATACAAACTAACTCCTTTATTAATGACCATTTTATAACCGATTCTTTACCATCTGAATTCTATACACACAAGGCTCGAATTGTTGAGGGGTTTGAAGGAGCATTAAGCCTAAATTTTATGCAGTAACTTTTTAACTTTCAGGATAACTTCTGGATTACACATTTGATTCCACTATTGTCATAAGGTATTGATAAAGAAATACCGTGAATGAACCAACTGATTTATTATATGATCAATTCCCCACTACATGTGAATAAATGACACTCATTCTATTCTCAAATCCATCCACAAAGGGAACAATGAAGACTAGTGAATTTCAGGTACTAGATAGACTCCCTCCACAAACCTCACACCCGTCTAGTGTCCTAGACAGACATGGAGATGACGACCAGACACGGGTTCTAAGCTCAGTTCTTTTTCTCAGTGGCTGTACGCTCATGGGAAATTCACTTAACTTCCTCCTCAGTGCTCTCCTTTGTAAAATAAGATGCTTCTGCTAGAATGGTCAGCTTCTAATCCTCAAAAGAAAATATGATCCTAGGGCCACTCTGAATAATACCTAGATGACAGAACAACGAAGCACCAAAATTTAAACTTGAGTCATAGATTTTAGATGGACCATGGGAGAGAAGTTCAGTCGGTAAAAGAGGTGTTTCATGAGTCAGCTTCTACTTTTTTCCAGCAGAATACCGTTCAAAGCCTCTCAAGCCTAAATCCTCATTTCCACGCATCCGTGGGAAGCGGGGCACTAGACACTCTGGCACCCATGATGAAATGTGCGCATGAGCAAAGGAGACGGGGGCCAGGTTTGGAACACAAGCACAGAACTAAGAGAATTCTCTCGCAGGCTAGGCAGTTCACTCTACATCTGACCTCAGACAGGTGATTAAATGTATTCATTTTTCTTTTGTACATGGTTTTATTGATGGAACCTAAAGAAACAAAACGCACATATTACCATGCATATTTTTATAGGATCATGGTGTGTCAAAAGAAGTTAACCGATTATTTCTGCAAAGGTGTTTACCCAAATAAACCCCACTTTCTCCATTAGGAAAAGGAGAAATGCATCTATAGAACTGTTTTAATTCTTCGAATTAAATCTAAAAGTACTGTCCCAGCTCTTCTACTCTATTCCAAATAGGTAAGTTTTTTTAAATTATTTTTTCAGAATACCATATCAAACATGACTTGAAATTATCCCATCAGCCCAATTCCACAACGGGCTTTTGGTTACAATGGCCAGGACCAAAAGTTTTGGCAGAATGTTCACCTGATACCAGAGAAGCCAAAGAAGGAGGTGGTGGTTGGTTGAAATTTCTACACTTCCACCAGCAGAGACACCAAAATACTATGAAATCAATCCACTAGGAGCAGAACTAATGCACTCTCTGAGTCAGTTCCACTTGGAGAGAATAGTGTGGGCGATGTGTTAGGGATACTATCTATTTCCTTTGGGCCTGATGTATTCGTTGCAAACGAAAATATTTTAAAATAGTCTTTAAGATGAATGCTCAGAGCTATTGTTTCTTTATAATAGAAGGCTTATTTGTTTTACACATAACCATAATTTAAGGATGCCAATCATTTTAAGCAGTTTGCAAAAAATAAAATACAGACAACATGAGAGAAAATCATCTTAGTACTAAAACATCCTTTACATTAAAATATGTCAGGTTAAAGCCACCACTATACATATAAAGTTAATTTTAACCCCGTGTGCTGACAGTATTTTATATTTTCGTATTCATTTTGGAGAATTCCACAAGACTGCTTAATTTCAAAGCTGGTTATAATACTCTTTCTTTCTCCTTCAAACAAATTTTTAGACACCAGTTGCCTAAGACGCAAATGAGAAAAAACTAAATGTCATGTAATTTTACACCACTCACAATATTTGCAATTAGAATAAATACAGGATTTTCAGATATCACTCTTCTGAAGTAATAATGAAATTGTGCAAATGACATAAGACAGGATCTTTCTGTAGTGACTCCTTAGCAATGGCCACAATATCTTATCACAGAAAGGGGTGGCGGGAGAGCTGAAATCACTGTTCTCTCAGTTTCTGATGCATCAAAATGAGTTTCTGAAAAGAACACAAAAGGAAAAAAAGTATACAAAATGAGTGCAAAATGAATTTGCAGTTAGCGGTAAATAACGAGAGTTCGATAAGAAGAAAATCCTAAAAAGATGAAATTTTTCCTCTCCTTTCAGAAAAGCTTAAAAAAACAAAACTAAATATTTCAAAATCAATGGACTTCAAGCAATCCAAGAAAATTTGGAAAACATTTCTCTAAAAACCAATCCAGGGCGCAGGATGTCAACTTGGAAATAATGGAAGCATATTTCGCTTTAAAATTCGAAAACTTTTCAAAGACAAAAATTCAAGTTAACATCCCAGTGATTAACTCAGGGACTGCTTCGCCAAGAACAACTTTCGGCACTTAAAACATAAAACTGTCAGTTTCCTCTGCTTGGAGACAAAACATACAAAAAGCAAACATTCACTGCTATATTTTCCTAGACATGAAAGACAGAACTAACTTGTATAAAAGGTGATCACTCTAACGATTTCTACCAATTATTATATTTATGCTATAGCTCCTAAAAATCAGTTAAAAATTCCAAACCTCAGAACAATCACTAGGAGAGGGCTACTATTCTAGTACATTACTCCCTAAATCTTGGTGGAAATAACAATCATTTATTGAACTTCAACTAGAGCTCAAGGCACAAATATGTTAAGCAGCCTGTGCTTGATATCACTGAATATAAGCTACTATAAACAAGTAAAACTCTTTACTAAAAACTCTCAAAGGACTGACAGCACGATACTTGGCATTGTATTTCTTGCAGATCTAAAGCATACTGATGGCGAGAATAATTTAAGTACTTTCTTCCCTGAATCAAGATACATTCATATCAAACATCATCTGTGATCAAATGGCCAAATTCATATTTATAAACTTGGAATACAGAGTTTGGTGGAAGCACTGAGAAACTAACATTGTCTTAATCTTTCTGCCAGAAATATGTCACAGTTGGTGCTTACAATCATTTCAAAATTATACCACAACTTTATTTAATTTCATTCAATGCATTTCCTCATAGAAATGGAATGGTAAGGGCCTGTTCAACAGCAAACAAAAGCATATTATCATTTTATAGCATACAAGTTTCTTCTTCTTACACTGCTCTCCCCCTCCAAATGTACATACTATGAAGAAATGTAGGTAAAAACCCTACAGGTGGCACATTTTTCCACTAAAAGAGAAATCTTTATTCCTCCTTAAACTGAAATATTAGATCCCAAAGAGGAGAAAAAAAAAATGGAAAAAAAATGGTAATAAAGCATGGCAGAATAATCCAGAGGAAGCAAGTCTGCTCCCAGTATAATTTTCTTTAGCATCCTGAAATGAACAACACGCTGCCCGTGATCTCTGCTTACTCCTCTGAAAACCATCCAGAGGATTTTCAAGAAGGAAAAATTCTAGTAGTGTTTTCAAATGCCAAATTAACTTACAGGACTTCCAGTCCTGAAGGAAAACAGCACAGTAGCTAGCGCACCAGAAGCTAGAGAATGCTTTTTGTCACGCAAGGCCGGAACTGATGAGTGTGACCCCAATGGGGTTTATCTAAAATTCCCAAGTACCACAGGCAAAGAGGTCAAAGTTTCCTGTGTCAATAATATATAAATAAATAAAGCCATAGATTGTAATAGTTCCTTACCTTATAATGGATTATACAGTATCCATATCTCCCCTTCTGTTCAGATACATATACACACACATATATCTCTCTACATACACATATATATCTACACACACATATGTCTTTTTAAATAGCAACTGAACATGATACAAACAAAAAAGAGGAAAACCTGCTTACATTAATATCTATCCCCCTATTTTCCATTTCTAGTCATTACGGGCCTCATTTCTAAGTGTTTATTATTGTCAATGATATATCAAATTACTCAGGGAGTGAGAAGAGCATGTATACACATAATTAAAATTAATAATGATGTATAGAGCATTTCTAGGAGTAAAAATATGTGATAGGTCCATACATAAGTACACACAAGTATGTGTAACACTTAAGAGTTAAATGTCTGACAGACTGAACATGCAAAATCACGTACACATATTTATACATAAAATGTGTACATTGTGATTCCTACTATCGGCTTAAAATCTTACAAGTGACAGTTTTCTTAGTTAAAGTTTATCAGGAGACTAAGAAAAAGTGACATGTAAATAATTAGGACACTTTTTCAACAACAGAAATTGTCTTAAGAACAGGACATTTAAAAGTAGAATAAAAAGTAATGGGATAGAGAGTTAAATAAAGAATTCACAGTCATTGAGGTTTAGATGACAGTGAGTTTCTTACAGTAATTTACCACATCTTTCATGTCATGAATGTAATACAAATTTGTCCTAAATGCAAAAGAGAAACAACTCTAAGGATTTGCTTACAAGTTACAGAAAATAATGTTTCGTATTACTACTTGCTTGTATGTAATTGCTTCCACTGGTCACTTACACCTAAGTTATTTTCTAAAATGTACCTAACCTTGAAGAACTGATGTGAAAATTTTGCAATGATACTTCCAATAATAAGCTAAAGATGGTATTAAATATAATCAGTTGTGTTTCTTCAATTCATAATCAAATCAATTTATTAACATAAAAATTCAGAGGCCAGATACAGCAAATACCTGGTTTTAAAAGATCTCAAGGTATATCCAGGAACAGTTGATAAAAGAATTATTAATCATTCAACAACTGGGCTAACATGTCGTGAGAAAAATTAGTAACATGGGTCTTGACTAAAATTAATATATATATAAATGGTATTAACTTCATCAGTTGAATGGTATTTTTAAAAATCACAGGGAGTGAGATTCTCTTTCAAAAAAATTTAGTGGCATCATAAAATAAAGCTGAAAAAAACCCAAAATCTCTTTCAGGATCTTTTATACGTTCAGAACTACTTAACAGTATTGAGAGCATTAACACTCTGATGTATTTATTTCCATGTGTTTCAGAGCTAAAGATGATGTCTGGATAATGACATCACAGAGAAGTCACAAGAAGTTAGTTTTTAAAGTGTTTTGCCAATCTTGCTCTCCTTTCAGAACCAAAACTATAATTAAATTAACCCTCAAAAAGGTGTTGGGATACATCAAGTAATTAAAATGGGCATTACAAAGGTTAAAGTCATTTAAAAAAATGTGTACTACGTTAAAATTCCATTCAGTGCCTGTAATGCGAGACATTCTATACGAGTGAGAATACAGATATGTGTACGTACATGTACGCACTAAGTTAATATGAAGTCACAAATTCATATGCTGCACTTGTGCATAATCAGAGAAAATAAAGCTGAAACTAGATTAGTAATGCCCAATCCCTTTGCTCGTGAAATGTATCACATAATAGAGAAAACAGATTCCACAAATGAACTCCTGCCCTATATATTTACACTATTTATAGATGTGTCTGATCTCAGACATAATATATGTTTTTATAAGGAAAAACTGCAATACTGATCTACAAGAATCCGCTGAAAGCCATGTCGTAGAATCTAATCGAGAAGCACATGTTATATTAAAAGTATTTGTTGATTAGTAAGTTTCGTAAATTCTATCCAGATTCTACAAGTGAAAAAGCTCTGAGGCTTTGGAATCTTTTTTATCTTTTTTTTTTTTTTTCCTACAGCTAAAATATATTTAATGTCTAAGGAGCAGCTGTGGTGTATTTATCATCCTATCCTGGGTTCATTCTAGGTTATTCTAATACTCAAATAATATATTATTATTGTTTTTTAAAGCTTAGGACATATACATTAGATACTATCTATAAATATGTTTATTATTCTCCATAATACTAGACTACTTACTATCAGGAATACAAAATGATTAACAGAGCAATTAGAAATGCAAACAGGAGAACCATGTTCCCTTCAAATAAAGGAAAAATGAAACAAAATAAACTATGGGCACTTGTATATTTCCTTCTAACACTATCCACTATAGAAGGCTTAAATAGCTGACAATGAGTCATTGTTTATTCAAATGTTAAACAAATTGAACATATAAGCTAACTTCTGAGTTAGAAGTATTTGGAACATTTTCCAGAGCCTATTTTGACTGTGTCAATTACCTAGATACCAAAGTTGTTGTATTGTGTTGCTTGATGAAATAGGACATACAGCAACCCTCAAAACCAGTATTACAAGCCTGGCAAATAGCATCGCACTGGCGTGACGCACAGAATCCATCACCCTAGGGAAAAACGCATTGGGTCACAGTACGGAGTCTTTACATGTTCCATATTATTTCTACATAACGTTTTGGGATAGAAGCGTAAGCTATGAAGTACTATCCCATAAAAAGATAATATTCGGAAACAGCTCTGCCACTGAACTGCTCCTCTCAACAGAAACAAACGGGACTTGAAAAAGTTCTTCTTCAGAAGCATTTCTGAAAAATACAGTGAAAGGGGGCATTTTGATTTATAGTTCCTTGCCATTTTTGAAACTGCTTAGTAAATTCAGAGCAGATAGGAGTATTATGATAACGACGGCTTCATTAGGTTTAAACCCCATACTCATTTCAAACTTCTAGACTTCATAAAGTAGGTCATATAACTCCTTAAAAGATTCCCGTTTAAAGGGCAGAGTTAGTGGTCTCCCATATTAAAATCCACCATCCAGGTGTAGCTGCCTGTCGTCAGTGCACATACCTGACACCCGTACCACCCACCCACACCTGCATGCACACACCCCAGCAATAATTTAAACACAGTATAGCTACCGTGGATACTACGAGCCTTTGCAGGCATTTCCATTGCTAGCTTTCCTCTCATATTAGAGGCATCCTATTAGTAACTACCAAGAAAATTACACAAATCCAAATATGTTACCTTTGTTCAAACAATACTGCAGTTCATTATACAACTGAAAATGTCATCCTTCATCGCTCAGGAACCAAGATAGTGGTGGGTTCTTGGGAGCAGAAGTGGTGCGGAATGGTTTGAGGCAAAACTGAAACATATTGTTTAAGTAAACCTTAAGGGGAGGGGATCATATGCGCAATAGATGGATTTTTTTTTTTTTTTTTGTATCATCTCCCACAAAGCTTCCCCAACCCCTCCCCACCACTGAACAGAACACACACTGCTGATATTAAAGGACTGGGGCTCGGAACACCACCCTTTGCCTTTTTTTCTTTTTCCTTCTTGCTAAACTTTATTACCCTTCCCTCAATTTTGAAATAATAAACCGACATTCATTAAATAAAAATGCCATTGCAAGAAACCCATAACTAAATTTACGTCTGAAAACTCTGTGAAAAATAAAATAAAGTAAGACTAAGATACTCTCACCATGCTCCATGTGAACAACCTACAGCTTCGGTTCCTAAAGTTTTTCCTGACAAATCCGTAAGAAAAGGAGGAGTTAGCAAAGAAAGAATGCCCCTGATTTGAACTAAAATCTTAGCTCTCAAAGAAAAACTGAGAAAGACATAAGGTAAGTCAAAACTGTCAAATTTCTATGCAGAGAACACGTCAACTTCCCTGAACATGCGGAATACTTTTGTAATTGTAAAAGCCTTAAAAGACATCTTAAGGTATCTCTGTGATATCTAATTTCAGGATATATTATTTTTTAAAAAAATACGCTCTGTGTAACAAAAAGAATAAACAAAAACTCTCAAAACAAATTTAGGGTTAAAAGCCAAGTCCAAGACAAGTAACCAGAAGATTTAGACCTTACGAAAAATTCACACCAGCAACACTGATACTCAGTTCTGGCCCACCGTATGGGGCGGAGGGCCCCGTGTCTGGGTGGAGTATCTTTCCCCAAGGAAGGAAAAACTGGCACAAATCTTTCTGCCCTCCGAAAAGATGTTCCTACTTGCCAGCTTCTGAAGTTACCCTGATGTCAATGAACATCACCAACATGTCTCTGAACTGGAGAAAGTTCTGTTTGCCTGTGTAAGGTCAGGAAAAGAGAAAATGACGATTAAATAAAAAAAATAAAATAAAAAGGAAACTAAAAACACCGTGTGATACACAGGGTTAAAAAATTATCTAAAATTGTGCGAATAAAAGAACCACCAGTAGAAACACAGCGATCCTTAAAATTAACGCTTTCAATCTAAAAATATATTTTTGTTAAGTTTCATCTATTTTCCTTCCTCTGCTCATAAAAATGATTAATGTCACAATTAAACTTCCACATTTCAGACTCTTGCTAACAGGTGTAGCATTCTTTATATAAACACATTCATTGACCTGTCGCCATTGATAATCTTAATTAATTCATCTCAATTGAAACAAAAACAATGTTTTTTTTTTTTTCAAATAAGAGAGAAATCACACAACACAAATACCCACTCTCCCCAAAACCCAAAAACTGTTTAAGTTACGGTAACCTGAAATGCACCAGCCATCACAGAGAGCAATTGGAGAAATCCAGCAGTGCTCAGCAGGAAAGATTTTTAATAACAGATTGAAAAACAAGAATAAAAATAACTGCATCAACAGAGCCTTTCTTCCTCAGGCCACAAGCCCGTTCTTACTTGAACTTTTTTTTTTTTTTTTAAATGGCATTTTGGCCACTAAAACCAATCCAGAACATTATTAAAAGTTAAAAGCTACCAATTACTTCTGTCTGTTCTTTTAAAGCAAAGTTTGGCATTACGTCAGTTGGTTTAAAGAAAACAAGAAAGAGAGAAAGAGTAGGAGAGAAAGTTTCCTGCTTGTATAAACTAAACCACCAGGGAAGGTGTCTAGCCACTTGTAAAGTATTTACTGCAGGTTTTTAAAGAGCTAGAAACATTTTAAAAATTAAAAGTTTTCTTTCTTATTTTTAATGAAACATGCTTAGGACAAAAAGCGTACCCTTAAAGTCTTTTAGGGGAGCATTTTGATGTTATTTGTATTTCAATTGTAGCTTTGAATCAGAAAATGATTCCCAATGGGGCTTCAAATTTGAAGTGCATAGATAATTTCATCTTTGTTTTTGCTACTTGGATTTGTGCTTTTAGGAAAAAAAAAAATAGCGGAGGGGGGGCGGTGACAAAAAGTCGACATTTCTACCATAGCCTCAGCCATCAGTCAGCCTTCTTCTCAAACTAACAACAATTCAAATAATTTTCATCCACAGATCCTTCCCTAAATTCAGTGAAAGAGGTCTCCTTAAGCCCAAAGATCTCCTTCTAAACTAAATCCAGTCCCACGTTATTATACCCATTAGAGAACCAAACCAAAGACGAACAAATTCAGTTTCCAGGGACCTGAAAACCACAAAGCGATCGGAAAACCCTAGAGGTGACCATAAGAGCGATATTAAGAACAGTATTTATAAAGGTCATATATAACTAATCAAATATCCTTTATGTATAAACAAACAGCCTAAGACCCACTCACATTTGAGGATAAATTTTTAAAAGTGGTTATTCCCTCTGCAGCTCTGTTCGCTACTGAACAGTAGTATAAAACAGCGCTTGGCATTTTTGAATATTTACTTTAATCCACTGGTTAAAGCCTGAGGAAAACAAATAATTTTGATGATTGTAAAAAAAACTCTGCCTAGTTTTTTTCAATGGAAATAACTGCGAAGTGCGTTAGTCTTCTATATACGTGACCATCACAGGAACTTCAGAGAAGAAGTTGAGATTTCTATCTGCCAAAGGATGTAAATTTCTTCATATTTTAGCTAAGGGGAGCCCCCGCAACTCCATAAATTATAAAACTATTATAGTAACAAAGAATTCATTACCTTCTGTCTGATGATACCAAGAGCTGTAGTCATCACATAAAGTAGAGCCACATCTAGAGATGCTGTCATGAATTTCCCCAAATTTCAAAAAATAATAAATAAGGTAGATAAATGATTAACAGGACTCAGAATTACTTATCCATGGTACTAGTAGTTATAACCAGCAAAATGGGGAGAGAAAGAAACCTGTTACCTGAAAGCTTGAGCAAGGATGAACATCAGAAAACAAGTCCATACAACTTGCCTGTTTTTATCAAATTGATTATAACTTGTGAGCTGTGATATTTGGGACAGAACTGTCTCAGTTTATAGTTTTCTGTGCCTGCCAAAAACAGATGCAGACTACCACACTAGCTGTCCTGCGGAAACTAAATTAAGCAAAGGCAAATACCAAGTGGAAAGTTGTCAGTCTGCTGAATGAATGGCTTCATTTTACACAGCAGAGACTATCTTAATAAGAATATGTTTTAATGTGCACCAGTCATCTTATTTTAAGTGTATCACTTACTTCAAAAATAATAATTTTCCCTTTAAGTCAATTATAAACACCTGCCCATAAATTTCTTAAAGTCTATTTGGCTTTACATACAATAGCACAGTGTTATTACATTATTGTTTGCTACCCAAAGGGGCGGTGAAGTAAAAAAAAATAATAATAATTTCTATAGTACATGCATTATTCAAAAACACTAAAAGGCCAGTTAGCAATATCTGTGCTCATTTCAAAATCAAAATAAAGTTTTAGCTCAAAAACAATTTTCTCTAAGTCTTTTCAAAAATTTCAGTAACACCTACTTACTTCCACAAAGAAGGTAAGAAAAGAGTTTATTAAAACTTAACACCCTTTGGCGTATCTTAATAGAAATGTGCATATCACTAATAGCAAATTGTGATCTTTATTTCTCTCTCTGCACGTGCACGCACACACGCGCATGCACACACACACACACACACCAAATAACAACAGTAATAGAAACATCACTGAAATACTAAGATCTTAAAAGCAGCTTTTCAACAGATGCATCCATTTCCCTGTTTTGAAGGTTTTCCTTATGAATGAAGATTCCCTTACGTGTATTGCAGAGACCTGTACCCTGGAAATCACAGTAAACTCAGAAGTACTACATGACTTAAAAGAAAAGTAAAAATAATACTGAAAATATGGAAGAGGCATGTGCAACTCACTTATGATCAGTACACTATTACAGAGTCTAACCCATTTTCAAGCAAAAATTTTACTAAATTGTTTAAAACACTAATCATCAGAATGCTGAGCTCTAAAATCAGCCTCAGATCTCACTACTATGACATCTTTCTCCTTATTTTTCATGTTACCTTTCAGAGACAAAGGACAACATCTAAAAAGCAGCAGACACCCTTACAGCGTCCAGAATTCAAAGGAGTGACAAACTTTTTTTGTAAGGAACTTGCTGTGTTCCACCATTTAGTTGGAGAGCGTCAGACTTGATTATTACGTGTAGGAAAGCATTCTATACACATATATCCTAACATATAATAGATATATTGGGAAGCCGTAAACATCAACTCACCCGTGGCAAATAATACTTTGCCAACGGAGTATTAATGAACCCTCGGAATCCTTCACATTTAGAGAAATCAAGTCAGAACATGGCATAGAACTCCATCTCCCCGTCAGGAGTTTTATTTTCACATTGTTAATATTCAAAAATAATCGTCAAACTTCAGCACGCTCATGGCCCTATTTTACTGACTCTAGAGATGTTTTCATCCAGGGGTAAAGCTTTAAAAGGAAGTTATGAAATCTGAGGAGAGATAAGCTCTAAGAACAATATGTTTGACTTGTTAAGATTAAGCATGTCATTAATAAACTTTCACTTAAAGGTAAAAAAAAAAAAAATCCTCAAAATGTTGGTATCATTTCCAGACTGTCCTGTCAGCATCACAACTTACAGGAAACGCTTCATCTTCCCATACAAACCCTGTATTTATTCACAACCCTGGCCGACTTGGAGAAAGAAAAAAAAGCCCACACCATTTTTGAGCGAGTTTGCTTTTTTACATTAACTGATGGAATATCTGAGAAAGCGTCCTAAGCAAATGAGCAACATGTAAGAAACTTGACAACAGTGAGCTCAGAAACTTTCATTCTCATTTTGTCCACGTCAAGAACTGGCCGCCGCATTACTTTCCTTTGCTGCCCCTTGCATTTTTAACTCTGGCAGCCTTTTCTAAATGATCAACTTTTCCTAAAACCAGCAGGAAAGTAACATGATGCCAGCAAGATCCATAGGTTTTTAACTTAAGAGCTGGACGACTTTGAAGAGTGGCTAGAGGTTCCTATAGTATTTTTTCCTTTGAACAATCATTTTAGCCAACAAGCAGGCCTCGAGTAATCATTTCTTTATAATTCTCTCCCCAGTCCTATCTGGAGATCACTTCGTCCTTATGTTTCCTCTCAGACCCTTCCCTGTTCACCTGGTGCCTTTATAAAAGTTCAATGGATCTCCCAAAGTTCAATGAATCGGCCCCAACTTCTCTGTGATCTCACTTCTCCGCTCTGCTTCTCACCACTTACCTCACTTAAAACTCTGGCCGAGATTTTTCCAAAATAGGATTAGGAGGAGTATTCTATCATAATTTTGATTCATCAGTAAGATCCACCGCCCTTACTCAAAAACTCCGAACCGTATCAATTCTGAGGCCTAAAGACATATGAGGAAGTAAAGCAAGACCTCAAATGTAATCAGTCCAAGAGTCCCTCTGAAACCCACCAGTCCTTCTAGCCTTCTGACTTAAATTGCTTTAGAGTCTCAAGGCCATAAAACAGTTACTGACTTCCCAGGGGAACGGGGGAAGCACCACCATCTCACACAGGTACTAACAAAAAAGCTTTCCCAGCCACAAAAACAGCTTTGCACTTCAAACAGCCCCCACCTCCGCCTCACCCTGAAATTATTCATGGGGTCCTATAATCCTGGAGTTATTTGAAGGGATAGCCATGTTTGCCTTGGCCTTTCCAAGATGCGTTTCTCTGGAACCCAAACAGGAACTAGACAGAAGGCGAAGCGCCCGTCCGCCGGGATGTCCCACCGCTGTCAGGCATTTAATCACCGTCCAGTGTCCGCTGACCCGCGACACATGGGCATCACCCGCGCCGCAGAGGAAGTCTGCCCCTTCCTCAGCCCCGACGGAAGCGCCTGGGCAGCAAGGCCCTGCCACATGGCACGGACAGGGGCACAGACCCCTCGGCCAAGCTGCCCTGAGCCACGCAGAGGCGGGTGCATCAGGGGATGCGACACCCTCCCTCTCCAGCCCAGCTGGGCCTTTAAGGCAAAAAGTTTGAAGCCTGGCTTTGCAAACTCTTCAAAGCCATCGCCAGTTCCTGCGCTGTTTTCCCACTTCGGGGACCACCCCAAGGCCCCTCTCTGAGCCCCTCCCGACCCTCCCAAGTTGGCCCAACTTACTACTCTGCATGCTGGTGCCTAGTCTGCTCCCGGCTTGTCAGGAGCCCCAGAAAACTTGCAGCGGCGGCGGCAGCGGCGGCGGCGGCCCCTCGGGTCCAACCACCTCCAGCTCCTCCGCTGCGCCCGGTAGGAGAGAATTAAAATCAGCCAGAAAGAGACAGCGAGGGGGAGTGGGGCTGCGAGGGGGAGGGGGCACCGGCCTGAAACTTCTTTTTTTGGCAAATGGGGATTTGTTTTTCCTCCTCCCTGGCGGCTGAACTTGACCCTCCTGACTCCAGGGGCTACTGCGGTTTGAAGTCGCTCGTTTCTAAGGCTCAGTTGCCTCAGACCCACCGAAAGGAGGAGAGGAAGGGGGGGAAGAGAGCAGAAGAGAAGAAAGAAAGAAAGAAATCACACGCGCAAAAAGGAAGAAAGAAAATGCATGTGAAACCCGAGAAGCCTGCGCTTGGCTTTCTGCACACTCTCCCTCTGCTTTTTTTTTTTTTTTTTTTTTTTTTCAAAGAAAGTCACTTTTAATTCCCAGGGCTCCCCGCTCGCGATCGCCCACATTTTGCGCACACACGCGCGGGCGCAACACTCGCGTTGCGGCGCCCCGGGCCCGGCCGAGGGGCGCCCGCGCCCCCCGTTACCCCCCGCGGCCCCCGACCCCGCGGCCCGCCCGGGCCCCTCCTTACCTGTTGATTAATCGTCAAGAACACCCTCGGCAGCCCGAAAGATGGTGGCGCGGCGGCCAGAGCCATGAACCGTCTTCTGTTGTTTGCAGAGTTGATCTTGGATTATTGGGGGGGAGGGGGGGGAGAAAAAGGTCTTTCCTGCCTCCCCCCCTTTCCCTTCCCTCCCCCCCTTTATAAAAAGAGAGAGAGAGAGAGAGAGTGAGAGAGAGAAAGAGAAAGGAAATAGAGCAAGGATGTGCCCGGTGCCGGGTGGGAGAGGGGAGGGGGTGTTGTTTTTTGTTTAAAAAAAAAAAAAAATAGGAAGGCGAGAGAGCGATCGAGAGGACGCGGGGTCTGGAGAAACGAGCAGCACCAAAAAGAGGACGCTTGAGATTGCAGTGAGATCGGGTCTTTATCAGAAATGTTATCGCTTGTCAGGACCTCAGTCTCCGCGCATTACGTCAGTTTCAAGACACCAACACTATTAATATCAAAGGAGCCTTCGCGGAGGAAAGCGCCACCCCAGACCGAGCTCCCTTAAAGAGACAGCGCGCGTCCCCGCGCCGCCGCCGCCGCCGCCGCCGCCGCCGCCCCGCCGCCGCCCCGCCCGGCTCCGAGCACCCGCCGCCGCCGCCGCCCGCCGGGACCGGCCCCGGCCGCGGCGTGCCGGTTGCGCGAGAACTTCGCCCGAGTCGGAGCGCCGCAAATGAGAGCTGCGCGGAGCCGGGACCCAGCTACCTTCCCGCCCCGCCTCTCCCCCCTCCTCCTCCCCCACCCCCATGTGTGAACGTGCGGGCTGGAAACCGAGGAAAAAACCGAAAGCTTTAGGAATAATGTGATAAAGGCTAGGACCTACCTGGGGGGAGGGGGGGCTGGGGGGCAGGTGGGGGCCCGCGCGTGGCGGCCGAGCCGATGGTCCCAGAGCACCCGGAGATGCTATCATGAACAATCAGAAGAACTCTCAAAGTGCTTCTACCTTTTCGGATGTTACTTTCCCTTCTCTCTCCGCATACGACTCGGAATTGTGTGTGTCTGTGTCCGTGTGTGTGTGCGTGTGCGGCCCCTCCCCCGCCCCTTTTCTAGGACGAGAAGAAGTCTCAGGACACCTAGTCGGTGGTCAGTGATTGCCATGCGTTGGATGGCGAGAGGGCTTGAGGAGAACAACTTGAACTCTATCCTGAGTTGGAGAAGTGCGGACTGGGGTTGCTATGGTTTTCTGAGCTCCGGGGAAGCTAGCAAGCTCAATGGGTGCTTAGAGGGGGTACTACCAAATAGATAAAATGGGAACATTATTCAAATGCTACAAGATTAATACCTGCTGATCTTTGGAGGTTCAGTAGCAGATAAGAAACTCTGAATTAAAGCATGACATTCTTTTTACTACTTCACATCTCCAAATATTCTCACTGTTAAGTGAAATTCCCTCCACGTGAAGTTACTGAATTGAGCGGGGTTTTTTTCTTCTTCTTTTTTTTAACTTCTAAAGATCAACAATGCATAAAAGAGACCCATGACAGGATTCGAAGTATAGTAGGTGTTAAAAACTAAGTAAACATTTCTTGGGCGTTTGGACTTCATTTTCTTCAGCTGGGTGACTTTAAGTGGCATGTTTTTCCTCCAGTGAAAGTCAGTTTAAAGTAATTTTGTGCTAAAAGGAGAAGCATCCTTCCTTCTCCAAACTACAAAATGATTAAAATTAGAATTTAGAGGTACAATCATGAATCTGTGAAATGAAGATGAAGTAATTTCCTCCAAAAATATTTTCCACTAAATGATTCTTGCATCTTTTAAAAGATGAATATATTTTTGAAACGTCAGAAGTGAAAAAGCCAATCATTAAAAAAAAAAAATTTAAACATAAATCTGTGCTTTTAGAAACTTACTCCTTTTTCTGTAAGGTCTTCATTTCTACCTAATATACCTAGTCAGACAGATATGTGATTCCTTTTTGTAGCATTTTTATTCCAGAAGGATTTTGGTAGCGTGTCCCATACACTCTCTATGAGTAAAAAAGCAATAATTCTTTTGCAATAGAAAAAATAGGTAAAAGAGTGGTCAAAATGCAATTTCACAATGAGGCAAACTATATATTCCCTAAAGGAGTGAGAAGACAATGAACCTTAGATGCATGGAGTTATTCATATGTTATCATCAATTTAAATTAATTTGGGAACAGAGTTAGATTTATGTATAGTCCTGCTTGCAGAGAAAATTAATATCAAAATCCTGAGTAAATCTCATAGTCAGCTACTAATGACCACCTGCATATTTCCACACTAGAGTCATTTAATACTGTCCACCACCAATTTCCACTGTAAAAAGTATTCATATATTAAATATAGACCTTTATTTTCTTTTTTAAGCCATAAATTAGCTTACCAAGTTTTATGGAAATATGCACAGCACAGTGAGAGGCATTTTTATTCAGGGAGAAAAAAAGGATCTGAGTGAAACATTCTTTAGCCATGACTAACGAAAAATATTAGATCAAATAAATTTTGAAATAGGCACCTCAGTGGTAAAACCGTTTGTACTTAAAGGGTTAAAACCACCTAAAACTGCTGGAGCTGGTATCTGATAAAATCTGAAGCTACAGCATCTCAGCAGCAAAGTTAAATAGTACAATATATCACAAGGATTATCCCCTAATCTCCTTCTGCTCCCCAAGATTTAAATGGCATTTTAAAGGGGGAAGTAATCTTCCTCTCCGTCACCCTCAAATCTAAGGCAATCATTAAGAGTGTAAATTTACTCACATGAAACAATCATTGATTAAATTGGTTCAAAAAAATTAAATTACATGCTTTTGCAAGCACAAAACCCTTGAGATGGCTGGTGTTTTTCCACCTGTAATAATACAAAATTTGACCATTAAATGTACCCCAAATTATATATTATATAAAAAGTTAAAGCCAAAGGTCTGAGGGTGAATTATGTCCTTTAATTGAAAGGATAAAGTTACCCTTCAGGTACTGAAGCCAACAAATTCATGGTCACTTAAACATTTAATGAATGAAGTTTCACGGACTCAATTTTGCTAAAGCTTGCCTGAGAAATGAAGACTCTCTTCATGTTACTTTTTGTATTTCAAGTTAGAGTACAGCAGATCAAAATGCTGTCTGTATCAATCCATTTACATTAACCACAAAAGATCTGTAGAGAACTTAATAAAAGCACAAATATTTTTGTAAACTTTTTCAAGCAAATTACTTATTTATTTACGAAATAATTTATGAAGAAAATTTTTAACTCATGCTTTAGATATATTACATATGCTCTTGATTGACACAATATGTTTAAGCTCAAAGGCCCTCATAGCATTTTTTAATTCTAGTAGGAATATTTCAAAACAACCAACTAATACATGAGATCATAATTGCTTGACAGTTGTTTTTAATATATAAAATAAGTTATGTATATTGTTTTCCTTCAAATGTTTGTTGATTTGTTTTTATAGTCCTGACATTTGCATGGCACAAACTGAATTAGGGGAAATATTAAAGATTTATTTACATTTATTATCTTCTGCTGTCAAGCATATGCAAAGCTCTTAAAAACTATTCTCTTCTTTTGCTTTTATTTGCAATGCACTTCTGAACAATGGAGTCTGGATGTTAAAATAACAACCTGTGCCTTTACAGATATATCAAAAAATAGAGAAGAAATTAAGGGAAATTTTAAAAAGCAAACAAAAGAAATAACTTCTAACTAAAATAACTTCTTCACAATCTTTCGTAATTCTTGGAGTTCTAGAATATTCTCTTATGGCTGGACCACTGATGAAACACTACCTGGAGCTGTATTAATGCTTATTATTTATTAAAATTACATAATTCACTTTTTCTGCTTTATTATTTAAACATCCTTCTCTCCCTTTTCTTGTAGTTTATTCAGCAGAGATACAAAGAGGGATTAGTAGTCAAGCACAAGCATACTTGTTTTACATTTTCAACCTTTTAGCACATAACTTACTTACAGTTCCAGTGCCTGTAATCACAATGATTTTACCTGATGGAACACGTATCTCAGAAATGTAATCCAACTGTTTACCCTAACACGTCATAAATTGCTGTTCCTTTCAGAAACCTCCAAGATTGACAACCCTTGGTCCTAAAGGCCTGCTGCTATAACACATACTATCAAGAAAATATTTATGTATTATTTGCTCTCAAATTAGTACTAAATCATATAGAATAGAAGACCATTTTGCCTTCCAGCAAATCAAAAGCAATTGTAGAAGTCTGCCCTCCTTCGTGGCGAGACCTGAAGGAACGGAGAATATCAAAGATGAACTTCCCTGAGTCTATTTCTTCGCTCAATCACACACCACTCAATCTTAAAAAAAAAAAAAAAAAAAAACTTTTCTGCACAAATTATGATCATTTTCCAAACTACCTATTGCTGAACACCTCTGGGTGAATTCATTAAAGATAAATTCAGCTTTAAATAGCCTGTATCTGGTATTCAAATTCACACTTACACTTGCCAAACCTCCCCCCTGCAATATCAGGCAACTGCCTAGTTAAACAGATGGGCCTTGCAGCCCACCCTAAAAGCCAACAAACATAGGCTTTATTTAATTAAAAGAGGAAACAAATTTCTGAGGTGTAGACACACACAGGCGTGCATACACACACACACACACACGCACACACACACACACGCACAGGCACACGCACACGAAATCCCTGCCAAGGGTGCCCCAGAATAATAATGATGATTCTTGCCTTTTCAGTAGGTTTTATGAATGTCCAAACATACACTACCGATTGGATTGAAAGGTGAATTCAACAGGATCACTTAGTGCTGTGGATTCAAACCAAACCACTAAGGGAAGTAGCGGACTCACTCCATTCTCTTAACGGATAGAGAGCATTTATATCGGAATTAACCCGGATCCACGATGTGACCCTGAAAAGTAGGTTTTTCCAATGTTCTATTTCTATTGTTCTATTTCTACCCTCTGCTCTATTATCTCATCCTGCTGTATTCTCTTATCCCATCCACTACCCAAACTATGGAATTAACTCTCAGTGGTCTACAACCAAGCCCAACACCCAATTTTTGCCTATTTTTCACACTGAAATATTCCACCAGAAATTCAAACTTGTGAATTTGAATAATACATAACATGTCTCATACCATAATTTGGGTAGAGAAAGCTATAAAGAGAGACAACATGGAAGGAGGAAGGAAACAGACAAACCCTATCTCTGTTAAAGTTATGAGTCATCCAGACCAGAAACCTCAGACATTTGACATCTTTGGTAATACCCTCTCCCACAGGCCCCACATCCAATCAGTTACCAAGTCCTCCCATTGTTTATTTTCTAAAGGCTTTTGTAACTCCTACTGCCTTCCTTTCCATCCACACGGACCTTTCACAAATTAAAAAGTTATTATCTCTTCCAAGACACCCCACTAAGCCTCTCCTCCTTACTTTCTCAGATCATCTCCCTTCTGCGTTTTCTATTCCTCAGGACAAAAGTCCTATGACTCCCAACTGCCAAAGGAAGAACACCAAAGTGCTGTAGGCCATTCAAGCACTCCCATAATCTAGTCCCAAACATCTGGTCTGGTCTCATTCTTCACTCCACTCTTCCACACTGGCCAGTCTCCTGACCACTGACTGAGACATAGCCCACACCTATCTGGCACTTGAGAATGTCCTATTCTGTACTTACAGCCACTGTCCATTTAGAAGGATTCGAACTGGCCTTTCATACCAACTCTCCATGCAAAATACCCTCTCTTTTTCTAAGGTCAAACTCCGATTCTGCCTTTTGTGTGACACATTCCCCAAACTCCAAATCAGAATTAGCAACACAGGAACTAAGCTTCTGTGGGACTTGCTTCTCTCTCTAGCTGGGGATTCTCTCTCTAGCTGAGAGTGACTTGTATAATGCTGTTTGTTGACTTTATCTCCTGCCCCTGCTAAACTGTAAGATTCTTGAGGGCAGAAGACCATCAAGTCATAGGTATTCAATAACATCTGTTCAATTGAATCTGGAGATTGGAACAATCTTGTTACATTTGACTTAGAAACACACTATTGAGCCCAAGTTTCAAATGTTCCATGTGGCCTTTTCTTCCGTTCTTTCTCTTCTTTTTTCCTTTAATACATATGGGCTGATGCATCATGTGCCAATTGAAGCTTCTGGGTGGTCTTCATCTCAGCAGCATATTTTTGGCAACATATCAGAGAAGATGTTTGTCCTCCTCTGAAATATTGTCCTCATTATCATTAAGTTTGGGTTCATAATTCCATGTTGCTCTAAAAATAGTGAATTCAATGATCTTTAACTAAATCCTAGGCATTAAAATGTGGGGGTGTAGAAAATGAGGCTGAAAGCTGAGAAATTTTAGATTGGAAGGGATTTTTTTGTAGTTAGAAGCCAGAGCACGAGTTAGGAAAGTTATAAGACTGGGGTGCAGATAAACAATCTCTTCAAATATTAATGATGTTTTTCTCTATATTATTTAACATTAAACTATCAAATCATTTTAGCAAAAGTCTATCTATTGATATCTATTAATTTTGGCAGATTCAGTTATCAAACATTGAAGTGATACTTAATTGATGGTATAGATCCAAATGTCCAGGTTCCCACAGGGATCGTGTTTCATAATATTATGGATCCCATGGAAGTGTGTGTGTGTGTGTGTGTGTGAGCGAGTGTGGATGTGTGTGTCCATGGGTATGTGCCTAGGAGTGTATGATCGTTTGGAAAATGAAAACTTTGGTTAACATTCCATCTTGGTGTTTCACAGAATTGATTTATCCTTGGTGCCTGTAGATAACTTGAAAGGCTGTATGTAGATAGCCAGCTTCTGGAAGGAAGCTACTCTCCACATTCTCTTTCTGCCATGAGAGGAGAAATATGGCCTGGGCTCTTTCGCCATTTGATTTCTGGAGGACTTTGACCAATGATACCATTAGCTCAGGGAATGGGAGGGAAAAGGCAGTTGGATACTTATTCTCCTGATTCCCTCCCATCAGGGGGCCCCTTTACCAGAGCCACACTCTTATTGGGTTCCAGAAATAATTTTCCTATCCCTTTACGATTTGGGGCCTAAAGGCAGCTGCTTCTGGGTCTTGGTAGACCCCGAATGTTTCACCATCTCTTTCTCCCTAACCCCTGCCCACAACTTTGTAAAGGATCCTTCTTCATTCAACTCCTTCCAGATTCTTCTTTGAACGTGCCTTGTGTTATCCGCCTAGACTCTGACTGATATAGAAGGAATTGTGAAAAATCATCTTTGTACTAGCAAAGTCTACCATAGTCCTTACAATATAATTCAGTAAAGTTAAACAAATATATGTTGAGTAACTCTCTATCAAACACCATGGAAGGTGTTAGGTACCCCAGTGGTAAATGAGCTGGCCTGCCCCCCACCTATGGAATTTATGCTCTAATTAGGTGCTTCTTAAACTACCTTGGGGTACTTTCTAAAAATACAAATGTACAGCCCTCACCTCCTGAAGTGATCTCTGGAGAATGTAATTTTAGTAAGCACGCCTTGTGATTCTTGTGTTCACCAAGATATGAGAGAAAGAGTGATCCTTTGACTATAACAAATATTAAATGATCCAATGCCAATGTGAAGATACAAAGACCTCAATAAATGTTAGTTGGGTGAATGCACGAAGGCATGAGTTAATGTTAATAATAATGTAGTTCCAATATGGAAGGCCATTTATGATGGTTTGTAGTGCGTAGGGCACTAGAGCTACGGCCCGTCCGAGGGGTAAGCAAAATTTGGGATAGAGTGTGTTCTCTAAATTGTGCTAATTGTTTTTGATCATCGTGCTCTACTGTATTAACTCCTGTCTCCTCCTCCTTTCTCCCTAGACAACACGCACAAAACCACTGGAGCAGCCCCAGCTGCGGGGTTTCCCCAGCAGAGCAGAGCCCTGGGCACTTGTTCCAATTTGCTCTAGTCTAGACTCTGGAGATAGCTCTGTCTGAAAGAGAAGCACGGACACTCATAGTTCAAAGCTAATTAAGTTAGTAAGATAAACAAGGTAAGACTCTTGGGAATAAGGGGAATTTCTTGAGCCCCAAGAAATTCACAAGTTCAAGATTAAGAACATTAGTAATAATATCTGAGACTTCCAACTATTTTATTCATCCTTCCCAAAGATGTAGATAAGGCGTAAGGCAGATAACTACAGAGAACCACTTCATGATCTTCGTGATTGCTGTTTTGTGAAACATTAATTACCCTCTCTTTTTATCATTCACAGTCTTAAACTAAGTTTCTAGACAGTACCACCTAATCTTTTCCCAATATGCTTTAACGTATTTTATTTGAAGCAGTCCTGGGAAAGATCCCTGAACTCCTCGTATCCAATTCTATAACTAGTCATGCAGAATATCACAGCACAATGCATACACATATATTTACATGTATATTAAACTCTTCAAACAAGGAAACATAATCAAAACATACCTCCTATTATCTCTTCTAAGCACAAAAGCGCGTGAAGAATGCAAATACAGTTTCAATTACGCCATGAGTTTCCAGTTGCTATCTGTTAGATCCTAACAGGTAAAACCTCAAGACTCCTTTGAGGCACCTAAAACCAAATTTTATTTGATTTAAAGAGACGTGCTACTACATCTTGAACTCATACTAGGCGAATAAAGGCAATTCTACCTTTGGACCATAGAAGGGAAAGTGAATGTAAAGTAGCCATCTAGAAACAACCATTTCTGCGAGGCATATCAGAATAATTTACATAGGATTATGGTATCATGGCCCAAGCATTGGTTACAGTTGGCAATTCTATAATTTGTCCTACTAGGCGGTATGCGCTGCTTCGTAGGATATTATACTGTGACTTATGATGTCATTACCCAAAAATCAAAATCTTGCTCCATGTTTCATCACATAGCCAGTACGATATTCTATTGATAGAGTAGAGGTCAGAGCTTAGGATCTTTCTGCTTTATTAAGATTTTTTTATGACTCAACCACAATCTACTGTCACAAGTACATATTCCTTAACTATATTTTGGGCAGTGGGTTTCTTTTTTCATCCAGAATCTCGTTAGAGGAAAGTTATAGAATTTCTACTGAGATCATTATAAAATTTAACCTCTTTGTAATGGTCTCCTGCTTCAAAGATAACTTGGTAAAAACTGTCCTAGAAGACGAGAATTATCCACATGCTTATGAAACTATAGAACGACAAAACATTGGCTTTTTATCGAAATGCAGTTCCTGCCTCTAGCTTTACAAGAAACAGAGAAGGACTGCAAAGTCTAAATACACACCCAAGTAATCACAGTAGCTGACACTAACGCCGGGTTCTGTTCTAAGTATTTTGTAGATAGTAGTTCATTTAATCTGAACAAATACGAGAATTGCTATAATCCCCATATTGTAGAGAAGAAAATGGAAATAGATGCAACAATACAGCCAAAGCCAAATATGCAGTCATGTATAGAACTAACTGGATTGAGGGTTACTCTGGTGGTAGGACTGGGACTTCAATCTATGGTTTTGACTTGACATTAAACCTTGCAATTATGAAGGATGCATGTGTGTTTGTGTGTGTGTCCACTTGTGGTAAACACTTGCTAGTTTTTAGCTACCAATACCCATTCTCTCTTCCCTAGAAATAGTCCACTGGTTTTCCTCTGGAGGAAGAGAAGCCCTTGTTCTTAATCCATAAAGATGACTCACTGCAAGAAAAGCAAGCATCTGACTCTGGTGTCGCTTATCAGAGCATCGCATTCAGGAACCTGACAGAGTTGGAGCCAAGGAAACCTCAGGGGACAAATGGAGAGAAAATCCGGATCTTTTATTCCCCCAGCACTCAGTTTTGAGAAGCTGTGAGGCTGGAGCTCTTGCAGCTGTCTCGCCACCACGGAAAATTTGAGCAAATGCAGAGAAAACAGAGCTTAGACCTAAAGAGACAGATCCTGGGTTCTGTGACATGGCGGTGGTCTCCGATTAACACCACACCCCAAGTCAGCTCTAATCTCTGCATTCACTGGTTTTCTTTGTTTATGGCTTAAACTGTGTGAACTAGTATGAGAACTATACTACTATGGAATTTCTTAAAAAAAATTATGTTTGCATTTGTGGCCAATTATAAGCAATTCTAACAAATAGATTTTCACGCTTTCATCCAAAATGATATCTCACAGATTGATGACCCATCTTACTTGCCAGACTTGGCCTTGTGTAATTTGTAATAATATTCAACATCATATTCACCCTCAAATGGCAAAGTCATAGAGGTATCAGAAACGATTTGGAAATGCGGTGAACATACCCAAAAGACAAATTCCGGTAACTGCTACGAACAACAGCAATGTGTTTTGAATACGCTGTCCTATCTCAAGCTCTGGGCTATTGTTTGTTCAAATGAGCAGTTTTAGGGGGGCCTGGTTGCCTCAGTCATTTAAGCGTCTGCCTTTGGCTCAGGTCATGATCTGCGGGGCTTGGCATTGAGCCCGCTTCGGGTTCTCTGCTCAGCAGAGAGTCTGCTTCTCTCTTTCTCTCTCTCTCTCTCTCTCTCTCAAATAAATAAAATTTTACAAAAATACATTAGCAGTTTTATTTAATAATCTTAGATTATATATTCTTTTATTAGACAAATTACACCTATTGTGTTCATAGAAGGTTGTTTTCTGTACAATATCCTTCAACACTTACTAAAAAAAGAAAGGCAAAATATTTATCTTAAAACATTGATAATCCTTTGGTATTAGAAAGGCTCCCTAGCAAGATGACCAAGGAACTCAAACCCACACATGGGTATGAAGATTTCATAGAAAGTCACTGGTGGTCACAGAACTATGAAGAATCACATTAAAACCTGTCCCAGTGCAAAAGGTTCACATCTAGGTTTAGCCTAAGCGGGCACACGATGTTTATGCATATCATGCCTATTAATTTTGAAATCTAAAGATTATTGATCTAAGGAGACCCAGGGAGACAGACTCAAATTATCTTTCTGATCTTTCTGTTATCAAATTTAATAGTGACCAAATACTGACCTATCACATTGGGCTGCATTATTACTCACTGTACTCTACGCACCATGGCTCTGGCGATGTCTATTTTATGTTTACCTATAAACACAACACATATTAAAACAAGGTTATTCTGCAACAGTGAATAAGACACTAAAGCATAAGAGATCTAGACTCTGGATATCACGCCAAACCTAAAAAGTCTGGTAAATTAGTAAAATATTTGGATTATTCTTACCTTTTAATACTTATTTTCAAATTTATCCATGAAATATTACTTATTAAAAAAAAAAAAACTTCGGGAAAAGGCAAAATACAACATTGTTTTACCCTAGTCTAAATAAAGTTATGTAATGTTAGACTTGAAATGTTTTAGAAATTTTTCATCTCACTGTTCTCACTCAAATGCAACAACTGAAAATCAGCAACTGAAATAATAATAATAATAATGATAATAACTATTCTTCTTCTTCTTATTTATTTATTTTAAAAGACATTGACTTTAACAACACTGGGTTAATTAAATCCTTTCTGCTTATTGTCTCAAGTATTCTCAAAACAACTCTATGAAGGACACATTATCATCATTCCCATTCTAGAGATGAGAAACCTGAGGCACAGAAAGAGAATTTCCTTGTCCAAGATTACATGGCTGGTGGGTGGCAGAGCTGGGATGCAAATCCAAGAAATCTTGGTCCCAGCACTCTCCCCCCCAAAATAATTAAGATAGTTCATATTATATTTTATACTTAGTGATGATATGCAATCACTAGGTTAAAAATAATTACCTTTTCATTCACTAAAAATTAGTCAATTATATTAAGATTGTGTTTATCAAGTGATTTTTTTCTTTTTAGAAATAATTTTTGTAAGGTAAAGAAATATAATTATTATAAGGGCTTTTGAGTATTATTTGCCTTTAATGGGTTTTTCTTTATTTTTTCTGTTTGGGCCAAAATATCAGAAAGCCATATAACCACCATACTTTAAGTACATGACTGCAATGCATATTTGCATGAGTTCTGTAATTATGATAATTTTGGTTTATACTGGCATCCCTCAACTAATTTTGTAGGCTAATAATTGTGAAACATATTCTGTGATCCTGTTAAAACTTGAGCCAGATCATGTACCACACCTCTACTCAAAGTCCTCTAATGGCTTTTCGTATCATTTTGCATTAAATCTAAAGCCCTCACTGTAATTCAGGAAGAATCCTACCTCCACCCCCCAACTTTACCTCTCAATGGGCTTCGTATTATCCTCACCTTTGTACAATCTACGCCAGCCCCTGGTCTTCTTGCTATTCTTCTAATATGAAAATACATGACCTCCACAAGGCCTTTGCATCTTCTGTTCCCTCTGGCATACTTTTCCTGTGAATATCCCCATAGCTCTCTCCCTTACCTCATTCAGATATTTACTTAAAAATCAGCTCCTAGGGCACCTGCATGGCTCAGTGAGTTAAGCCTCTGTCTTCGGCTCAGGTCATGATCTCAGGGTCCTGGGATGGAGCCCCACATCGGTTTCTCTGCTCAGCAGGGAGTCTGCTTCCTTTCCCAGCACCCCCCTCCCCCCCCCCCCGCCGCCTCTCTGCCTGCCTCTCTGCCTACTTGTGACCTCTCTCTCTCTGTAAAAAAAAAAAAAAAAATCAGCTCCTCAGTGAAACCTATCCCTGGACACTCAATCTAAAATGTTAAATCCTTGTGCACATTTTACATCCTCCTTTCCTGCTCTATTTTTTATCCACCAAGTTTATCAGTATATGATAAGAGTTTACCTATTTATATGATTTGTCTCTCTCCCTAAGTGGTGTGTTTCATAAATGCAGGTTCTTTTCTGTTTTGCTTGCCTCTGTATTCCCTGCATTCGTAAGAGTACCTGCCATATAATAGGTGCTCAATAATTATTTGTTAACAAGTTAATTAATAGTAGTTGATTGTATTGAATTATTTTAAGAGCAATTTCCATTGCAAATGAGATAGATTGCAATGCCATTAACATGAATATACCTCTCAGTCCACCTACTTTGAATATTCAATATTATCATTCAACTTCTTTACTTGGCAGCTTGATAATGGGGATTTTAATTTTATTTATAAAGCATCCCAATCCAATTCATATCACCATCTGCTGATTTTTTTTCCAACTTTTCCAGACAAGTTAGTATTCAACTTGCCGCCAGTTCAGTCTAATCAATTGATTGATGGATTGATTGATAGACTAAGTTTTTCATGAAATAAATATTTAATGAACAGTTACTATGAATGAGGCACTGAGATAAGAGCAAAAAATTCAAGACCAGCAAGAGCCCTGCTGGCAAAGAACATATGATCTTATAAGGAAAAGCCCACAAAGCCAAGAACTGGAGTGGCTATAGGGTTACCAGAGTACTTTGGTAAGAGATTATGGTACTAACCAAGGAAGTAGAGACAAGTGAGGAGACATGAGGAATAATTTGCATGTAAAATTGGTGGTATTTCTGATGGACTGCATGTGAGAAACAAGGGGAAAAGAAGATGCAAAGTTATTTACTTGAAACAGGGTGATGCTGGTGCCATTTACTGGGATGAAAAAGATTAGGGAAGGAACAGGTTTTAGTGGGGCGAGTGTGACATTCAAGTGATGTGAAGTCTAGAACTTATTATGGTAAAGAGATCTGGGAAGGAAAGATACAATGTCAGTTGTATACTGTCACTTGTCATCAGGGTACAAGTGACATTTCCAGCCGCAAAAATATATCATATTATTTCTGGAAAAATTACAGAAAATCTGAGAACCTAGGACTGAGACAAGAGAGGTCAGTTGGAGGCAAAGACTTCTTCTCAACCAACAGAGGAGACTGGAAAGGAGCAACCTTTGTGAAAGAGGGAAAACCGAGCAGGGTGCAAATAACCCAAGAGGAAGGAAGCTATTTCAAGAGAGAAAGGAAACTAAGAGTTTGGGTTACCTGAGTTAGATTTTAGAGAATTAGCTTGTTGGAGACCTTATCACCAAATGTTCCAGGGGAATGTTGAGAACTGAAACCATAACGAGGAGAGCTGGGGAAGGAGTCAAAGGCGAGGAAGAGGAAGCAATGTGCACACTTAAACCTTTTAGGGTGTATGGCAGTTAAGGATCCAGAGACGTGGGTACTTGTAAGTATGGGTGAGGCAAGACACGTTTTCAAAGGTGGCAGATGCATGAACATGCACGTGGAAGGGAACGATCTCGTGAAAAGGGAGTGATTGATAAAGCAGATAAGAGAGGACATAATGTGAGAAGCTAAATTCATAAGATGGTGACAGATGGCATCAATAATATACCCTCCTTCTTGGATAGAGAGGGGCACATTTCCTTTGTGGCGTCAAAGAAAAGGCAAAGATGCAGGTATGAGTGTGTGTGTGTGGTGATAGGAAGCAGGGAAATGTGAGTTTATCAGACAGAGTCCTCAATCCCAAGCGGACTAGATGATTAAGAAGAAAATAAAGTGCACATAGCAGCTCAGACCATCATTGGGAGAACTGGAAAACCAACTCAAAGCTTAGTTTCAGAAACAACAACTCAAACTACCTTGTAACTAAACTGATAAAGGGGTGCCTGGGTGGTCCAGTGGTTTAAAAGTCTGACTCTTAATCTCAGCTCGGGTCTTGATTCCAGGATATGAGTTCAAGCCCCACATTGGGCTCCATGTCCAAAGTGGATTTATGTTTTTTTGTTTGTTTGTTATTAAACTAAACTGATAAAGAAATCATTGCTGCCGCTTCTGAGCTCAAGACCTGACACTTGAAGAGCTGGCACTTTTGTCCCAGAAACATGCCCATGTAGCTATCAGCATTGTGTTGGCCACCAGGAAAGAGGATTCCTCCTCACTTCCCTCCTGAGGTAGCAGCTCCTTAGTTAGAGTCTGGTGCTGGAATGTCTGAAGGCAAAGGTTGTGTCTTAGCTCAAGGAAAGCAAATATCTCACATGATTAACTTCGACAAAGGGAAGTTTTCCTTTACACCCTAGAAAGATGTATATAGTAAAGAGTGGCTTCAGATGTTGAACAGGTAAAATAAGTATCCCACAAGAACATTCAAGAAAAGACAAAATATCCTAGTTATAAAAATCTGTTCAAAGTTAGAATAACGTTATCATAAAGTATAACACATGATAGTAACATAATTTCAGGGCTTATAAGCCAGGATAAAAGGAAAATCGTTTGGTTATAATGATATAACAAAGAAATAGTTAAGCACAGTTGCAGACATTGTAATTCCTGAAAATTAAGATATTCCTTAAAAAAAAAGTCATTCCAAATTTTAGTATTTCACAACATAGTCATGAACTAAAAAGAATGCTCACCACTGGCAAAGCTGATATCCAGGTGTTCTATGTTCACTTTCAGCTCATTGGGAGTCAAAATTATTCCATATTCAGTTCCTGTTTTTAAAATCTTGATATACATTGATTCTTAAAAATTTAAGTGTAGGGTACCTGGGTGGCTCAGTCAGTTAAGTGTCTGCCCTCAGCTCAGGTCATGATCCCTGAATCCCGGGATCAAGCCCCGCATCAGCTTGCTGTTCAGGGGGAAGTCTGCTTCTCCCTCTCCCTCTACTCCTCCCCTACCTGTGCTCACTCTCTCTCTCTCTCACTCACTCACTCTCCCTCTCAAATAAATATAATCTTAAAAAAAAAAAGTTCAAGTGTTAAAAGTGTTCAAAAATGAGTTAAAAACATCTGAAACCCTATCAGTGCACTTACACTCAGGTACACACACACACAATTTTTCTATAAATGGTGTATAAGGCATGTTGGTCTCTAGACTTTAACAAAAGAAATCAAAGAAGACACAAATAAATGAAAAGATATTCTGTGCTCATAGATTAGAAGAATTAATGTTGTTAAAAATGTCCACATTTTCCAAAGCAATCTATAAATTCAATGCAATCTCTCTCAAATTCCAAAGGCACTTTGCACAGAAATGGAACACACAATCCAAAAATTTTATGGAACCATAAAACCCCAAATAGCCAAAGCAATCTTAAGAAAAAAAGAACAAAGTTGGAGGATCACACTCCCTGATTTCAAGCTATATTACAAAGGTATAGTCATTAAAACAATGTGGGATTGGCATAAAAATAGACAAACATATCAATGGAACATAACCCAGAAATAAAGTCACATATATATGGTCAACTAATTTAAGACAAAGGAGTCAAGAATATACACAAGAAAAGGACAATCTCTTCAATAAATGGTGTTAGGAAAATTGGACAGTCATGTGCAAAAGAATGAAACAGAACCACATGTGCCATGCACAAAAATAAGCTGAAAAAACAAACAAACAAAAAACCCTAAAAATGGATTAAAGACTTAAACAAAAGATCTGAAACCATAAAACTCTAGAGAAAAACATAGGCAGTAAGTGCCTTGACCTAGGTTTTGGTGATGGTCTTTTGAATCTGACACCAAAAGCAAAAGCAATGAAAGCCAAAGCAAACAAGTGGAACTACACCAAACAAAACAGCTTCTGAACAGCAAAGGAAACCATCAACAAAATGAAAAGGCAGCCTACTAGATGGGAGAAAAACTTGCAAATCATATATCTGAGAAGGTGTTCATATTCAAAATACATAAGGAACTCATACAACTCTACAGCAAAAACAAACAAATAATCCAATTTAAAAATGGGCAGAAGATCTATATAGACTTTTTTTTTCCAAAGAAGACATGGAGATGGCCAACAGACACATGAGAAGATGCTCAACATCATTAATCATCAGGGAAATACAAATCAAAACTACAATGAGACATCACCTCACACCTGTTAGAATGGCTATTATCAAAAAGACAAGAAGTAGCAAGGGTTGGTGAGGATATGGAGCAAAGGGAACCTCAGTGCCCTGTTGTTGAGAACGTAAGTTGGTACAACCACTGTGGAAAGCAGTTCCAAAATTCCTTAAAAAAATTAAATATAGAGCTAGTATAAGATCCAGCAATTCCATTTTTAAGTATTGATCAGAATAAAATGAAAACAATAATTCAAAAAGATAAATGCACCCCCATGTTCACGGCACCATTATTTACAATAGACAACATATTGATGAATGGATATGGAAATTGTGCTACATATATACAAAGGAATATTATTCAGCTGTGAAAACGAAAAAAATCTTGCCATTTGTGACAACATGGATGGAACTTGAGGGAATGATGCTAAATGAAATAAGTCAGACAAAAAAAAAATTATCATATACCTCACTCATATGTAAAATCTAAAACAACAAGGCACAGAGAACAGATTGATGGTTGCCAGAGGCAAAGGTAGGTGTGGGAGAAATGTTTAATTGTTTTTGTTTCTTTTTTTTTTCATTTAAATAAATTAATTTTAAAATAAATAAATAAACTATGAATAGTAAAAAAATCTTTTTTTATAATTGATAAGATGTTGTCCACATCTTTCTATTCCATTTATTTTTAATGGCTGTATAGAGCCTCTATCTGTCATGTTTTATATTGTTTCTGGTTTTTCACAATGGCAAAGAATGCGATGAACATCCTTGAGTGCAGAGCTTTGCACACCTGGTCATCTCCATAGGTCAGATTCTTAGAAGGGGGATTACTGAAAGATAGGTATATACATTTTACGTCCTGATAGGTACGGACCAAATGATCTCCAGAAATAAGGCACTGATTATGTCTTCACCAGCATGGCGTGGAAGTGCCCATGGAAACAAATTCTTTTTTGAAGACACTTGGAGGAAATGCGGCCGGGATATATAATTTCATCCCTTCTGAAGCAGCTCACCTGGATCCTTCAGTGTCGCCAGGGCTCTGTAATCAAGTCAGCATTTACTATTCCTCACAGGTTTTTCCTCCTATGTATTTCAGTCAGTGGGGAAACGTAGGAGCACAAAGAAAGCAGCCAGCCAGTGGCTCCAGACTTTCTTGTGTTGATAAGGTTCAAAATCAAAGTTCATGGGTTTCTCTTCAGCCTCTTGGTTACCTACACAGATTCCACCTGATAAATCCTCATAAAATTTAGTTCTGTGAAAGAGCATCTTGTCTGATCTCTTCACTTCACAGCTAAGGAAATGAAAACCCAGAGAAATTTAGTAACTTCTCAAGTTCACACAGTTTCTTCATTTAAAAAAAAAAAGAAAAGTAACAGAACCAAATTTAGTTCTGGTGCTAGGATATTTTCCTTACCCATTTCTAGGTTAGATTATGTCATATGAGTTCAAGCCATTCTTAGATATGTTAAGCATTTGGAGAAGTAGGTTATCTCCTTCAGGATTTGACTTTTAAGCTATATATCATGTAGTGTAGCTCTATCACCATCATTTAGCAGATATCTTTTTACAAGTTAGCAAATTAAAACAAAAATGTGAATTACCAAAAGTAGTTTTCTCCACAAATGAAATAAATTTAAATATATCATTGGAACATGTGCCTACATCTTTGGTAAATAATTCTGTAGGGAAAACAATATTAAATGCCTAGTAAATTTTAGCCTTTGGTACCCCAGGTGTTCTTACTTGAGATAATGCCACATATAAGATAGAGCCAATGATAAATTCCGAGGAAGGAGTATTAGTTTCACTTCTGTTTTTGGTAAATGCTTTTTTTAACCAATTTTATTGATAGTCCTCTTAAATGTTGTATTCTGGTGCCTAATTTAGACGAAGAGTCATATCCCAGTATGAAAATTTACTGACTCCACAGGCTGTATTTTTAAGACTATGTGATCTGATCATGGAAGACCTCATTTTCACCTTGTACATCCAACTACTGATAGTAAAAATTATAGTATAAATTACAAAAATTAAATAAACATTTTTCTTTTCAACAGAAACCTCAGTTTGGACAGAGCTTCTACCCTACATTATTTTCAAAGTATACATGGTCTCTGCCTTTTAGGGAATTAGATACTCGACCCTTGGTGATACATTCAGTCAAGAAAGTATAATGTATTCACCCTTTACTTGCACAGTATAAGCCACTGAAAATCTTGTGTCTACTTATAAAAAATTCAGTCAAATTCTATCAATAATGATAAAGAATCACTTAATTCCCCCTTGGACAGGGTTTTCTTTTCTTCAAAAGGTTGTTGAACAGCGCAACCCTAATCACAATACGCAAACCCCTAAGAGGGTCTACAAGTTAGCAGGGTGCCCACAAAGTGAGATTTCAGAGGTAAGAATGATCTAACTAAATGTTCTCCATTTTCTCCACTCCATTTTGGAGTATTAGTGAGGGGGGACTGTCCCTATACTAAGTGACCCAGATCCAGATTTTACAATGTTGACAAGCATATTCAACGACAAAGTACATTTTTAAGTTATCAGACAAAGCCACTGGAGCTCAAAACTGCATATTCGTCTTTGTTTCATTCTTACCTATATCCCATACACACAACAGTCATAAGGGCTTATTGATTTTTTTTTTTTTGGCTTGATTGTGTTATTTCTTTCCATCATTTTTTCCTTCCTTATGGCCACTTTCCCTGATTAAGACTTCCATCTCATTGGTTGCACCACTGTCTTCTTTCTCTAATCCACATTTGTGCCTTTATTAAAGAAATATTTAAAAAACCCTTTAGTATAGTTATTCTTCCATATCAACATCTTCAGTGACTCTCTATTGCTTAACTCATAAATGGTAAACAGCATGCCTTCTGCATCCATATTCCCATTACATTTATGCCCAAATGCGTAGGGCTGTTTCCACTGAACCTTGAAAATCCTCCACAGTCAATGCATAATCTTTGTTAACACAAATTTTAGGATATCCTCTATAAATCAGTCTATCTGTGGATCAATCAATAAATTGGATGTGACATATGGTATTTGTTATCGTAGGCTTTCAGACTAAAGTTTCATCGTCTTCATCTAGATTCAACAGCTGCCTAAAACTTTCCCCAGCAGCTTTTCCATCCCTTGTCCCAGAATTCCTCAGAGGCTCTTTATGCTAATCATATCATTCCATGAAAACCCCCTTTTCCTTTCCACCTCTGTGACTTTTCTCACAGCATTCCTTCAGTTTAAATGTCATTCTGGTCCTTTCTGCCTATCAGTACAACTTTGGAAAAGTTCTATTTCTCTGTTACAACATTTGTAATCTAGGTTAACACAATGTGAGTGTTTCCCCTCCTAAATCTGTAGTCCTTCTGGTCTATTTGACTCAATTGGTAATTAACCACATGGAATTCTTGGCATTTCTTGTTATTTCATCTTATATAATTATTTAATTTTTTATTTCTTTGCATCTTGCACCAAGTGGGTTGTAGGTTTTGAATTCCTGTTCTCTCTCCATGCTTTCTCCCTCCACAGTAGCACCGGAGTTCACGAGTATAAGCCAATGTTCTAAGTAATTTTTTCTTCATTCCCAAAGGAGGAAAAAATGGTCAAGAAAAATATCAATCATGAAATAATTATAATAGAGAAGAGGGAAATACAAAGAAATTAAGACAGCAATAAATAAAGTTCAAAAAGTAATAATAATCAGCAGGATTACATGTTGTGACCAAAGAGTGAGGTCACCATGCTAAAGATAATTTGACCTTTTGGAAACAGAAATCCTATCTGGAGTTTCTAAGCAAGAGTATGATATATACTGCAGCGAGAGATGAATTACACTAAGTTTTCTTTTCCTTGGAGATATATTATCCAACTAACTGCCTGTGCTCTGTTTAGTTTTTTTATAAAGCCAAATGAGATCATCCATATTCAAGCTTGTTCAACTCTACTCTCTCAAGTAGCAATCAAACAGCTGTCTTCAGTTGCAACTTTGTGACTCATAATACATTCATCCCAAAATGCCCTTGTACATCTTGTAGACCATATCATCATCATCATAATAATAGTAACACTTAAGCATTGTGTACAGTCTTTTTCATCTTCAAAGCTTCTTTAAATTCTATAATGCAATGAAAACGTGACAAGTTGAAAAAGTATGGAGGGTTTTTATTGTTCTAGGAAAAGGGCGTTGAGCAGCTCACCCTGATGACAGTGTACCGACCTCTAAGAGGGTCTATGAGTTGGCAGTGTGCACATGAAATGATACTTCAGAGCTGAAAATTATCAGGTTGAAATCATTTGTAAATGGAACAGACAGCTGTTTGAGAATTATCAACTGATGATGTGGTTTGCTTCTGGAAGTATGTACCTGGTTTCTGTCTCAGGATCCCATTAAACTTCAACTTATGAAGAAATTAATGTTTTGCTGCTCATTTAAATGCCTGTATGCAAGCTTAGATGTTTAGATACCCATCTGTTGGAAATAGTTCCCTATATCCAAGCTAAACTTTTAGTTTCTATGTCACTTAGCTTCTATGTTAATACCATGTTATTTTTACCAGTCACCTGAGCTGCCTACCACATTAATTTATTTGAAGGCTTCTCCTTCTGCAGCTTAAATGACACATTTTTTTCTCCTCCATGGTATCCTTGGAGCTTCTTCATTATTTTAGTTGTTCTTGGCTCTCATTCAGAAAAATCAGAATTGCCCCAAATTTTCTTATTTGGATCCCAGGGGAAAAAAAAAAAAAGAAGAGAAAGAGAGAGAAAATACTGCTTCTTTTTTGGACCTCAGTATTTTTCTTTGTGAACCAACTATTTCCCACCAACTTCTAACACCAACTACCCTGCTTCTTAATTGCCTCTTACGAAAGCTATAAATTGGTCATCATTATGGCTTCACTCGCCAGACTGAAAGAGTTCCTAGAAGAGTTCCACCTATTTGCTCTATTGAAATTAATATAGAACAGGCATTATTGCAATACAACATTTCATGAACCACCGGCTCCCCTGGATCCCAGGTAGGTAGTGAGGATTGCAGTGATGACAGCTCTAAGGGTGTTTGTGTCATTCATCTGTAAATACGGGTTACAGCTCCCATGCTGTGGCCCAGAGAAGGACTCCTCACTACCCTACATTTCCTCCCTACTGTTTCCTCTTTCTCTGGGGGTGGGGAGGGAGAGAAAATCAAAAGACAACTCCTTCCCCTATGCCCTTCTATGTTTATCCAGGAGGTCAGAGACAACCCCCCACCCCTGCCCCAGGATCCTTCCTGACCCTCTGCAGGCCCTCAGCAACCTTAATCTAGGTCACGACCCAAGAAAGGGAACCACTGGTCTATGACAATTCTTAATTATCTTTCGGGTTCACCACAGAATGGTGTATTTTCAATTATTTTCTGCAGATATTTCGCTTTACACTTGCTTAATTTATATCATTATTTCTGTAACCGTTTATCGTTCTTTAGAAGTCCTCACATTTTAACATATTTCTTAGTGTTGAGAATTTAATTTAATGTTGGCATCCATCTGCAAACTCCATTAATACAGATGCCCTTCTCCAATCTTTAGGAAGCTAAAAGAAAATATATTTTTACTCCATTTAAATACCTTTGTATGACAAAACATACTGTCACTGAGCATGTTTTTTGAATTTTGGCCTCTTTTTCTTCCATATAATTTTTTTTTTTTTTTGGATGCTTAACTAATACAGCAAGTTCACTTGGGAAGAAAAATTAGTGATCTGTTGAAATATGAATATAGTACCTTATGTTTTATTTCTTCTAAGCAATGTTTTATTCTTCTAAGCAATGCTATAGTTTTTCTACAAAACGAATTTGCTCTTACGTTATTATGCCATTTTCTAGACTAAGAAGTTCTAAGACTTTAGACCTTAAGTTTTTTTTTCCCTGCTCACATTTGTTTGATTACTTTAATTGTGGAATTATATCTACAGTAACTTCTCGTTTTTTAAATCCCACGCAATTCTTTACAATGTTGGATATAGGATTCCAGAGTAATACCTAAAACAAGGGCGAAAAAGGGACATTCAGGTTTTTATTTTTTTATTTATTATTTTTTTCTATATATAGTCCTTATAGGCTGATGTTGGACTGGGTAGTTACGTCTTGATTTGCCCTTCGGCATCTCTGAATCCTTGCTATTAGGAGATCTATTATACATGAGGCTTCTTGTGCAACATTATTTTTTTTTAATCCAACTACATATAGTAACTTTCCCTAGTGTAATCTTATAAGCACTCCATTATGATGATTAAATTATCTCTCCACAACTTTAGCAAGCATTGAAATTTATATAATGAATATGTAAAGTCATGTTAGCTAAATCACTTACATTTTGCCTATGTTCAAAAATATTCCTTGATGCTATCAGTCCATAGTCAAGTTTATTAAATACTTATGGTGTAGTGAGCAAGATTTATAACATACAACAGACCCGATCTCTCTTTGATTTCAAAGAAAAAGCCTCACATCTTTCTTAAACTAGTAAAATTAATTTTCCCCTATATTTTGAAACTTCCCACTCCCTCTGAAATAGGCACCGAGGTACTAGCATTCTTTCAAGGGAGTGCCTCAGTTTAGAGAACGTTTCTTTTTTTTGCATATGGTTCACTGATTTGAATATACATTTCAAAGATTTCATCTTTAACTGACATGCAAATTTCTTAAGAATCCCCAAACTTTATAGGTATGCCCCACTTGTGAAGAAATATCTTAGGACATAGGCTGAATCTGAGTAGCTCATGGAAACTGAGAGTAAATAGAGTTATATTTTTCATATTATCAAATTATTTCCATCCTGTCTGGAGCTGTGGGTAGAGTCAGTCTTTTCTGGTTGGGAGTTTTTACTTTCCGGATTATAAATTTTTAGCACAAAAGGCTGAGAATCATCAACGAATTGCTCACTTCTGAGTCTTGCAATCTATATTTAACTAAATCAGTAAAGAGAAAATGATGCTGAGCTTGTTTAAGTATACAATTTAAACATGTTTCTTCTATAACAACAAATCAGATAAAATGGCAAAATATATATGCATCGTTAAGATTACATAAACGTTGTGCCTATGCCAAAGAAGAAAGCTGAAATAAAGCTTTTTCTGGGATTTATTGTATGATGACATCTGAATGCATTTCTTCATGGCAATGAAAACTACTATATTCAATAAACTTTTTCTAAATATTTAGAAACTGTTCAAGATATTTTGTTTTTCTTTCTTTTACTTTTCTCTTTTTTTCTTTCCTTTTTTTTTTTTTTTTTTTGGAGGCGTGCTATCCAAAGAATACTAAGTGGTAGTTAGAAATACTGAGAATCAAATAATCGTAGAATTGAAAGAGATCTAAAAACTTGACCAGTTGCCCAAGCAATGTAGAAATCCCTTTGTTCTATCCAGTCTTTATGTGAACACTCCCAGAGACAGGAAAATGATTACTTCTTAAGATAGGCAGATTCATTTTTGGTATTTCTTTCTTTCTTTTTTTAAAAGATTTTTATTTATTTATTTGACAGACAGAGATCACAAGCAGGCAGAGAGGCAGGCAGAGAGAGAGGAGGAAGCAGCCTCCCCTGCTGAGCAGAGAGCCTGATGCAGGGCTTGATCCCAGGAGCCTGTGATCATGACCTGAGCCAAAGGCAGCGGCTTTAATCCACTGAGCCACCCAGTTGCCCCATCATTTTTGGTATTTCTAATAGAAAGAAACCTCTTCCCTGGTTTCCTGCTACATCCACCAATTGTTCCTGCCTACCCACTGAATCTTCTCCAAACAATCTATTACCAAGATCTTCTAAAATCACTGAAAAGGACTCTTTGAGTCTTTGGATTTTAAGCCCCTCAGCGGTTTGTCACTGTGATCGAAATGCCCTTCCTTCATCAGCCTCTCCACTCTTGTTTCACACTACCTGCCGAAACTTGGTGCCCCAAACTGGAAACCGGAAGTGGCAAGATGAGCTCTAATGAGTTGTAGGTACAGTTTTAATACCATGTTCCTTCACCTGAAAGTAATGGACCCCGCCCTGTTGTCACCATTTTAGCATAGCTGTCATACAACTGTCATACAGTATCGAGCATGTTGGCAATTAAAAACCACAAGTCCTTTTCATGTGGCTCTTGATATATAAATTTTTATGTGTCTTGAACTAGTAAATAAATCTATCACCTAAAATACCATATTACTTTGTGTTGCCGTGATGGTTTTTGACAACCATTTTAGTTAATAATGGTTTGTAATGACATTTAGAAATGAGGGGCGTTTGGCAATGGAGTTGTCCCCCCTTACGCGCAGTTCTGCCTTCCAGAGTTTCAGTTACCCCTGCGCTCCGGAAGCAGATGATCTTCCTTCTGACTTCTTGTCAGAAGCTCAGTAACTACCTAACACGATGTCACAATGCCTATTCCATTCCCCTCACTTAATCTCATCACATAGACCTCTTACTGTCACCCGTCACAAGAAGGGTAAGTACAGAACAGTAAGACATTTTGAGAGAAAGAGACGTCACGTTCCCGTAACCTTTATTACAGTATGTTGTTACACTGTTCTCTTTTATGATTAGTTATTGTTGTTAATATCCTACTGCACCTAATTTATGTCTTAAATTTTATCAGAGGTATGCACATATAGGGGAAAAAATGTGGTATATATAGGGTTTGGTATCTGTGGTTTCAGGCATCCACTGGGGGGCCGGGGATGTATCCCCCAGATAAGGGGGGGACTGCTGTATTCATTTTTAGGTTACCCATGAAGCCTTCTAGTAATTATTGCATTTCCTCCCCTGCTTTCTTATAAACCACCTATCTGATAACCTAATCTTCAATTTGACTGGGCTGACAAGAAGTTGGCTATCACGTAGTTGATGCAATTTGCTTTTACCCCTTTTACAGAATTGGGATGTTTTCACATCTCTAGTCTGGCACCTCTTCTGCTATCCATGATTTCTTCAAGATTACTGACACTGGTTTCATCATTGCATCTGCAGATTCTTCCAGCACCATGGGATGCTATTCATAAGGAGACTTGAACTCATTTGAAGTGCTAGTTATTTTCTACTATCTCTTCATCTATTCTGGAATTCAATTCCCCCTTAACGATGTTTGTTCTAACCTTTCCAATTTGAAGATCATGCTCCTTGATAGAAAAGCTGGAAAAAAAAAAAGTTGAGTGGTTCTGCTTATTTTTTGTTGCCTGTTAATGTTACGACATCTTTCCTAAAGCACTGAATAGAACGCTTCCTTGTTCACGTTCTGAAACCAAATAGTATTGTTAACTAGAACTACAAAAACCTGTTTTTATTTTTAGCATTCTGATCATTAACAATTAAAAATCTAAATAATATTCATTAGTCGATAGGGATTTTCTTAGGCTAAGGCAATTGGCAGTTCGCTCAAGTAGAAACCATTGAAAGAGCTAGTAGAATGTGGGACAAATCCATGATGAAATCCAAGTTGTACACTGCTCCTCCCAAATGATGTGAGGCTCTCTAAAAATGGTTTTCTTTTATATTACTTCTAAAGTTGAGTAAGTCAGAAGACTTTGTTTTCAAATTGGAGAATAAAATGTGATTCAAAATCAAGTTTCCAAACTTGAGTAACTAGCAAATACGCTCATTTGGGGGATGTATACTTTGTACATTTACAAGTCCTCTTTTCAAAAAAAAAAAAAAAAATCCTGCAAGATAGGAAAAAATTGTATTTCTAAATTTTTTTTTTCAGATTTTATAAGGGTTTAGTGGAAGTTCTGTGAGGACAATATGGATACATAGTCCTAGAAAACAAGTGGCCTTCAACTATTGACCCAGGAGTAAAGAAGAACTCGTATTTTGAGGTCCTTAAAATACTTTGTAAACTGGTAACAGGGTATGTTGGGTTGCCTTTTTAGTATTTGGGGGCCGATAGGTATTGATTGCTTAACATATGGCTAAATAGATTTATTTACGCAGGTTTGCCTATACTAAATACATGTCAATATGTACACATTTGCACAGTCCTCTCCGTCTCAGGAAACATTAATTAGCAGCTACGCATGCAAATAGGCACTCGCACTACATCGCTTTTTCAACCATACATACAAAAACATTTTGAGTCGCGCTATAAAAGTGCTAATGTTTCAGAGCAATGTGACTTTATTTTTGTGTATAAACATCTGCCAAAACAGTGTCTTTTCAGAAAAAATAGTTGAAAAACTTAAACTTATTAAAGATAAATTAAAAATACACACCACATGTTAGCATAACAAAAACAAGAGTAATATTACTATTAGTACTGATGTCTCAGGTTACAGGATTTCTTTTAACATGTTGCAAGGGAACAATCTCTACAGATTAAATGATTTTGACTCAATAATTACCACTCTACAAATGCAAAATATGTAGAAATAGAAAAGTGGAATGACGTTTCAAACTTAGAAAAAAGTGTTTTAAGGAACACTTTTAAAAATTATCATAATGTGACAAAATTAAATAAATAGAAACATAACCAGGAGGGATAGTTATGAGATGGTGTTTCCAAACATGTAATGAAATACCATCTATAAAATAAAGGGAGGCTGATGAATTATGGAAGGGCTTATATCCATCGTGATGAATATCTTCCTAGGAGGTACGTAAGTGGGTATCACCAGACACCAGGAAATACAACTAAACATTCACCAACAGCCCATGGGATTTAAACCCGTTGCTCGCAAAGACATTCTTCTGGACCAGGCTCTGTCCAAGTGGGCTGTCAACGTGACTTATGTCACCCTGCTCTCTCACCGCCCTGGTGATTCTACCTCAGTGTGGTTTTATTTACTTCTCTTTTTCCTTCTCTGCTTGCCTGCATACTTTCTCCCTACTTGGTCAGGTTGCTGATGCCCCGCTGGATGACTTTAATCTATTTTGTTTATCTCAGACAACTGGAGTTGTCAAGGAGAAATTATTCTCGTATTAATTCACCTTTGCAAATGGCTGTCTTTGGGTAACATTCAGTGGAATGGGACTCACTTGAACATAGATTAGTTTAATTCCTTTTGTACCATGGATATAAACCGCAGGCTGAGTCGCTGCTAAACAATCTCACATTTAATGCCATTGGGTACAGGAAGTAAACGAGGTGATGAACTAGACGTCCTAGGAGGGCAAAGCCTGCCTTGACTTTGTTCACCACTTTTCAGGGCTTGGCACACGGAAGGTGTACATAAATGTATGTTGGATGTTCAGTGAGTCTAGTGATCAGTAAAAATCTATTACTACATGGACTATTAATGGCAGCCTAGTTCCACCAACCTAATAAAAAATTATATGAGCTATACGGGCAATTTAATTGTTCCTACTCTGATTTATATATATGGGTTTCTATCTCTTTTACTCTGTCAGTGACTGTAAAATTATAGTTTTAGAGCAGGAGCCTGGATACCATTTCATAGATCAGAAGATTGAGGTCTACAATAATTCAGATCTACAACTTAAACTTAAAACTCTTAAACACTCAGGTAAATGTAGCTATCTGGTTGTTCTTACATTTGCTAAGGCATAGCAGTTCATTGAACCCCCAAAATTCCTTCCGTCGTGGAATTTACATTGTGTCCTTCCTATCAAAGAACCTGATCTATAATGGATGTGCTACATCTGTGTGAGATAAATGACTATGGCTTACCTAATTAATTAGGAAGCTCATTTCCTTCCAGATCTCTAAATTCTTAATATTTGTAACTTTTCTGAAGTACTCTGTGGCTTTCCTGAGAACCATCCAAACTATAATTCTGTAAATAATTTCAAGGTGAGGTAAGTTATTTTTTAATTATACTTACTTTTTGGGAATAGTCACAAGATAAGTATGATCCCACGGGCTGGGAAGGGTTGGATTATTGAGTCTGTTAAGGACATTTCTTTCCTCTCTCTGTCTCTTTCACATACACCACACACACACACACACACACACACTTAAATGACTCCACAGGCATTGCTAGTCCCATTTTACAGATAAGCAAAATGAGATGGAGGAAAAAAAATTGGCTTCGTTAGCAATAGACATAAATGGATTTTGACGAGAGCTGCCTGACACGAAATCCTATCCCGGGATCACACTGCCTACAACTAATTCCATACTACCAGCTAATCTGCCAGTAAATTAACCTTCAGAGTATGGCTTATTCCCCAAGGGATCTCAGAGCTACTGTGCTACATAGCACCTGGGTCCTTCAGGTGCCCAACTTAGGGAACCCCACTGAAATCTCATATGGTTTTCAATGCCAGAGAGAAAATTACATCGGATAAAACCACCAATATAGACTGCATTTTTGTCTCAGACTCAATAACGATTTCTATTTCACTTATAAGAGTAATATGAGCCAGCAAGCAGAACACTGTGAATTTGAGTCTTAAGAAATTAATATTCCAGCTTTCGAACTGGAACGATTGCCAGATCCAGTGGACATAAATCTTTCTGGAACCCTGCTGCAGTGGAATTTGTTGAACACACTCTCCTGAAACTCCCTTCTCTTGGCTCCTGGATATCCTCCGGTATCTTTGACGGCTTTCTTAGTGTCTTTCTCTCAGTCAGTGCTTTTCTCGGGGATTCTGCATCCCTTTGCTCTTCCAAGTCAACATATTCCCCCCATGTGATCATGTTCTCCTGTCATGATCTTAATAATCTGAAATAGATTGATGGCTTCTAGAATATCTCTCTACCCTGACCTTTCCTCAAATCCATAAATATGTCAAGCCAAACACTGGGCGGATATCTCCCTTTGAATTTCCCAGTTCTCTCACATTTTGCTTTGCTAAAAATTAAAAATAGCATCTCCCATATCTTCCTGTCCCCTGTTCCTCACTTCGCATTTGTTTTGTAATGTTTTCGAGCTTAAGTTTCTCCAGTCCTTGAATGCAAATGACATCACTGGCATTAATGCCTGTGGCTAAAGGGTGCTTTACTCTCCTCTTACAGGAGACCTGCAAGCACCCAGTAATGCCTTTGACCCCTTCAGGCCTCGGCAACCCCTTCTTGATACCTCTCAAGATCTAACCCATTGCCTAGTCTCACTCAGTTTAGATCGGTGTATCTCAAACCTTCATAGACACATGAATAACCACAGGATCTTGATAAAACAAAATTCTAATTCAGCAGGGTTGGGTGGGGTCTGAGATTTAGCCTCTGGGTTCCACCCGTGCTGCTGTTTGCAGACCATACTTTAGAATCATTCTCTACTCTTCTTGGTGCCTCCGTATTTGTCCTCTCAAAGTAGCCTTCCTTTACATTGGCTTTGGGATGAGCTGGAAAACTAATCATGGCTGCTGCTGCCTTCTCTCTCAGGCACTGGAGAAAACCCTCTCTTCTCTATACAGTGCACAAGAGCCTCTGAAGACAGCACAGCCAACTTCTCCAGACACATCTCACAGCATCCCACGGATTTTAATGCACCAATAATACAAGCCTCAACTTAGGTGCATTTTTCTCCACAAACCTTCTCAGGTCTTTATTATAGTATTCCCCGTATGTTCCTGGGTATTTTTTTTCCATGTGTTTATTTCCTGCTTCTGTAATATAAGCTCCTTAAGGTGAAGCACAATGTCTTGGTCATTTCTGTAATCCGCAGTGTCTAGGGACAGTACTTTTATATAATAAATAATTAGTAATTGTTTGCGGAGTTAAACTGAAAATATTTACATTTTCCACTTTCCATTTTTAAAAGGGCATCAGCTTCTTGAAAGCAAAATATAAATATGCCATCACATTTTTAGTGGAAAACTACAGGATAATCTTGAAGCATTGGACCACTTTCAGAAACAGTGGCAGAGAATGATTCAAGAAATTAATTAGAAACTGGTTGCTTTTAAGTCTTTCTTTCTTTGTAGCACATTTCCTTGTAGACATTACATAAAGATCCTAATTTTTTATCATCTGAAAATATGAAAAAGTACATCGTACTACCTGCCAGTGCGACAATGATATTGCTTCGATGAACTTACTTACAACATAGGCCAAATTGCCAAATATTACGAAGAGAGGAGAAGACATGGAAAATACGCTAGTTAAAGCAACAGGGTTAACTCAATGGGATGGAGATATATATATTTCTTCAAAAAGGGATGAAAAATATAACATGATTTCCAGAATACAAATTAATTTTGTAAATGTATTAAGTTATTAATGGTATTAATTTTAAACTATGTCATCTCATTTTTAATATGCAGGAGTCTTATTTGAAATACAGAGCCAAAACACTCTGATGTCAGCTACAATCACAGATGAGGTAAAAAAAACAAAGTTTGGGTTTCCTTCTGGCTGTGTTTAGATGACTTACGAAAATGTGCAGGTACGGAAGCCCTCCTATTGGTCAATCTCCAGCTGCACATTTCACTCCCTGCTTCGGCAACATACCAGGGAAAATTCATGATTGATGACCTGTGGAAAGATTAGAAGAAGGAAAAAAATATGCTACACTTGCTTCTCTACAAGCAGAACGAATTTCCCTTTTAAAAAATAACTATTTTATTCTCAAAGCTGTTTGCATGTAGGCAAATTCAGCTGGTTTAAAATTCTCTCTCTGAGAAAACTTAAAGGTGAATAGCTTCGTTCATGGAAAAATGACCTTTCTTGAGGAGCTGCGATGTCCAATTTTTCCCTCGTAGTTACCACATTTCTGGGTTTTCAGTTGTTTTAACAGACAGGTGATATTCTTAGCAGAATTATGAAATGTGTCAGTAATGTAAAACAAACCAGTTTCTATTGACTAGTGGTTTACCTTACTTTCTTACATAGGCTTTTTTTTCTTTTTTGTGATAGAAAAAAATACATTATATAATTTGCTCTTACAACTTAGGGATTTAGTTCCTCTAATTTTCTTTAATTCTCTACACCTACATTCTTTCGAATGAGGGAGGACTGTCCCCAAAGATCTGCTCTATCTCCAAAAAACAGCTTTTCTTGTCCTTTTCTTCTGCAGATGGCATGTTTTCTTTGACAGATTCTTACGGCATTGTAGGATTCAAATCAGCGTGATTGACCCACTTTAAACTTTTACAAAGGAGAAACATGTTCTTAATGACAGCCTCTTTAAAATCAGTTGTTCAGGTGGAGTTCAGGTTCTCATCCCTGTCTGGATTATAATGTTGTTGAAGGACACTCAGAGGATTTATATTTACTCTGGGCTCTTTGAAAGTTGAAAACAATGCTCCTTTCTATCCAGAGGATATGAAAATAAGGTTACATATTGAAGGGGTACTGGCGAAGCTGGATTTACTGGAAGACATTCTTAGTGGAGTGTTGAAATGGCAGATGCGAGAGAGAGACCAGAGGGTTTGCATGTGCTCATCCCACAGGCAGCTCACTCCTAGAAATGATTTTCTCCCATGACATGTGAAATAATTAATGTTCAGTCACCTCACTTTGGTGGAGGAGAATTTAATTAAAGCATATCTGCCTCTCCGTGGCACCTTTTAGCCAAGAATATTTATGAAGTATCATGATGAGACAAAATAGTCAATAAAAATGAAACAAGGAAGAAGGAAAAAAGGATTCCCAGAAAATTATTCGTACTGAGATTTATATCAGGAAAGTTTAGTAACAAGAGCAAAACAAAACAAAGAAACTCTCCTCAGTAACAAAATTGTATCTGTAAGTTGCCACTTTTAAATTACCCTAAGAAAATCAACATTTTAAAAAGTTGAGTTGGGTAGGATTAAAAAGCTCTATTTTTTACGGAAGGGTTAAATTGAGCCCAGCTCAACTCAGAATTATTTCATCTGTGAGAGGACATAAAAAACAAAAGTGAATTCCTAGAAGTATGGAAAAGTATCAAATGGCATGAAAGATAAAATGAAGTTTGAATGTTTTTCAGGTGCCGTCTTTCTCCTAAAGTTACACAACAGACTCAAGATCGAAATCCACACAGTTTAAAGAAAGCAGTGCTGATATTGGAGTCTTTCCTTTTTAAAGAAATAACTTTAAGTTGGGAATGAAAATGTCTGGTGATTCTAAAACAGGCCCCAGAATATGCAGTTTTGTGCCTGTTTAAATTACTGGGATTATTACAATTGTTGAATTCTTGCTTAAAACAGCATTCACATTAAACTGCATTTTTCTACATGTAAGGAGAAGCTTATCATGCAGGTAAATAAATGGCATATTGGAAAATAATCCAGTTCCTTCCATTCTAAATGGACATCACTCTTCTACCTTCTCCAAATGCAGTTATTTTCAATTTTCACCCTCCCTCTTCTCACTGCCCACCAGTATATCCTTTTTTTTTTTTTTTTTAAACGGGGCACTAGAAAGCACAAAGAAAAGAAGTGACTAAGCTATGTTCTCTATTGTTTCGTTTTTTAAAAGATTTTATTTATTTATTTGACAGAGAGAGACAGTGAGAACAGGACCACAAGCAGGGGTAGTGCGAGAGGGAGAAGCAGGCTTCTTACCAAGCAGGGAGCCCGACGCAGGGCTCAATCCCAGGACCCTGGGATCGTGACCTGAACCAAAGGCAAATGCTTCATGACTGAGCCACCCAGGCACCCCTTCTCCATTCCTTCAAATAGCAACAGTAAATGTGTTCACCAATATTGTTAGGTGAGGTCCTGCCACCACGGGCCACCTTTACATTAAGACATTGCTGCTCCTGCGCTGCTCTTAGGGAATTTTCCTGGAAGGGCTTAGGGCTTAGAGAGAGCAATGAAACGATGTTCACAAAGCACTTGGCATCAGGCATCGCTCACAACAGGTACTTGAAAAATTTGAGCTGTGATGATGCATGCCGGTGGTCATGATGACGATAGGATTTTAATGCTAAAATACAAACATACAGGGACAGGTAATACGTATAGCATGGCATCCTAACTGCAAGCAGTAATTCCTTATATTTTAACACACAGAAGACACAACACATTTATTCTTCAAGATCTAGTGCCACAGACTTATAAGAAGATGTAACAGATATATTTAGCAATGAATATTTCCAATATCATCAGATAAATGATACTTTAAAGATTTATAGAAATGTGGTTGTCTCTTTTAAGTTAATGGTCAAGTATTTAATTTTGAATTTTAAGGAAAGGAAGCGAACATAAAATCCACAAGTAGTAAATCAGAAATGCCTTGACCATGTATTGGAGAAAAAGCTTTAAAATGGTACACGGAGGCTCAGGGGAAAGTACGATGTATACTTCAGGAGGGGAACTGCAGTGTTTTGTTTACCAGAACATTCGTCTCTGAAATGTGGGTATGATGTATTAACTAGGTCTACAAATTAGATTTTAAAACTCTCTAACCTGATCTGGCAGGTTAAAAATCCTTTTACCATCCTCAGAAAATCACAACAGTCAGGGCATTTGTGTGCTAGAGGAATTACTGTATTTAGTGACATTTTCTTTAGAAGTTCCCTTGGAATCAAGTTTTCTAAGTCTTTCCTAAGAGTCTTCGTCATAAGGAAAAAAGTGATTGCTAAGCTGTAAAAATGAATCTTTGGGAACTGCTCAGATATAAAACCTAGCAGAGCACACTTGTCTCAATAACTTTGCAAAATTTGTGATCCCTGAGTCCCAGAAGTGAACACCGTTCCAACTAATGGGGACTCTTAAATACAAAAAGGAGACTGCCCTGATCCTGTGATCTGCCCAATGTTTGTGGTACCCACTCTAGTGACCTAAAATTTAATATGAAAATAAAACCTCACAAGCTATGTGAAGTTAGAGTAGCATAGCCATAATCTGCCACATAGAAAATTCTGTGTTAATCTGCCTATATTTCAATTATGGCAAAATCAGGTCAAAATAATTTTTCAGTCTTTTATTTTCCTCTTGCAATTATTATTATTTTTAAATTCTAGAGGTCAAGATGGATTAAACAAGGAGAAATGGGTCCTATTTCTATTCTTTAGGGGAGTAAGAAATAATTTGGCAGGGCTAAGTGTTAGTCAACATTTAAACTTCAGCTGAAAAAACACAACAGTTTTTTAAAACACACAGAAATAAATACATAAATAAATTTATAAATAAATAATTGTTTTTCTTCTTTAATAAAATCCACACACCTGGTCTCAAATTACTGAATCAGACTAGTCGGTATGTTTTGGATAAAGTTACTAAACCAATCCAGAAGACTGCTTCTTGAGAAACACCAGGGTGACATGGTCTTTGGCAGAAAATAACTCAAGGTCCTTTAACAAAATAATATCCTAGAAAAAGGTAGATGTGGCATCGATCTCTGATGAACTTTTAGATCCAGTGAGCATCCTGGCCGAAAAGACTACTCACAAAATAGTTTCCTTTACTCGTCCAAAAGTACCCATCTCTTTAAAACGTTTGTACTGCAATGTGACTGCTTTTTAAATGTTGTCAGCTACTTAGAATGATGGGGCACTCTTTGTTTGTCAGTTCATTAATTTATTTAAGATGTGTGTATGGTCAGATTCATGAAGGTAATAAATCTCTTTTGTAGAGACAGATAATTACTTTAACATGGCACAACACAATAACACAGAACTTAATACAAAGCAAGCTTAGCATATGCATGATAGGAAACAATAGAATGTAAGTATTAATAGAAAATAAAAAACAGTTCTCAATTACATAATCATTGAAAAGAACGCATTTAGAAGTTGAACATTTGATATTTTCTCCCTCTAACAAGCTTGCCTTATTGCTAGATACTTTCCCACATTAAAATTCCACTAATGCCACTGTATTTAGATCTCTAGGGAGCCCTTTCTCCCTTGAAAATATTTTGGGGTTTCACAAAAATCGTTTGCCTGTCTCACTGGATTGAACCTCAAAGACTCCTTTGACGCAAGTGTTATTTTGACCACGTGAACATGGTTTCCATTTTTTAACTAGATTAAAACATGCATGAACGAACTGCTCATTGAACTTTAATGTCGCTTTGTTGCTTTGATGGTTTACAGATTTCTGCTTCATAGATGGATTTCCCCCATACATTCTAAAAGTGAAATGATACATTGTAATTTGAATGATAATTTTGTTTTGATGATTTAATTGATAGCAGACAGAGGGATAGGATCCCTGTTTTTCGATGTATGCTTTTTCCCCCGGCTGAACAGATGAGACAACTAGGACTTTCATAAACATCTGTAAATAATTAAGGGATGTTACACTGAACTGTATTTCCTTTACCTTCACCCGGACTTTTCTTGAGGAACTACATGGTAATCCTGCTTTCCGAAAAAGCACCTTCTTGTCACTCAGAAATCCTTGGCTTTTTTTGTTTGTTTGTTTGTTTTGTCAGTTTAGGTGACGATTAAAGGCAATCTGCCTACGATCATTTTCATAACGCTAGGGAAATTCCTCCCACACCCTTTATTATTATCTTCCAGCAGGATTTGCACCCCCTAACTTCACCTTTAGCAGAGTATTCTGATGCCTTTTTTTTTTTTAACTGAAGTTTTCAAAACTCTTCCTGTGTTTGTGTGAATCTATTTTCAAAAAACGTCAGGCAAAATGCTGGAGAAAAAAAAAAATCAGAGCATGGTTTCTAATCTGCTTGTTTGATGCTCTAGCAATACCATATTTTCGAAGAGCCGTTTATCTTTGCACGGACATGTTAAAAAAAAGGAGAGTTCCAGCTGTTCAAACCTGCCCCGCCTCTGTTGCATCCAAGAAGCTATTCATTTCCGTTTATCAGCTATTAAAAAGATTAGATTACATCCCAAATGGACTCTGACTTTCAGGGAAGAGCATCCTCAACAGATGAAAAAAAAATTAATTCAGCTACCAAAATGTCTCTGTTGGCTTCGCTCCTAACAGGACCTTACAGCCTAGTAGAAAGAAAAATTCTATTGGCAAACTGAAAAACAAATCAAAACACTTTCATTGAGTGCTGTTTGGTTATTCTAACACATACAAGGTCAAAGTTTGAGGAGCTACTATATATTTATTTTGACCTTGACCTGCTGCCTTGAGTTTTCAGTGTTGTTTTCTATTTATGGAAAGTTGAAGCCTCAGGAAGTCTTACGGCGTTCGCTAGATAAACTGTTTTTCTCTCTGAGCCCACCTTCTAAGTTCCTCCCTCCACTGCTATCCCCCCATAGGAGTAAAGTTCGTACTGTTGGTCGTTGGCTAGACTTTTCCACTGAAAAGTTCAGCAATATTGGAGGGATTTTTTTTTTTTTAATTACTGAGATTTATTGGAGATAGAAACAGTTGGGGTGGAATCTTGGATGTTTCCAAGCCTTCCAAGAAGTATGGTTTTGAGTTTTGACACTTGGATTGAAATATAGTTTCCAGATAGACTGGTGCACAGCAGTAGTCAGCTGGAAGACGTTTTCAGAAACTGAACAAACTCATGTATCCAGGATTCTGGTTGAGAAATGTGACCACACCAACGAGTGAACAGTCCTCTTAGGCTTCTCCCTTCCCCCCCACCAAGGGCAGCCACTATCCTAAACTTTACTCTCCCTTTTTACAGAACTTAGTGGATCATTATAAAGGGAATGCCTACATTATACCCACCACCCAGGTCAAGAAACAAAACTTTGCTAGTCACCCAAAAGCCCTTCCATGGGCCCCCATGCTAACTGCGGCATCACCTCCCTGCAGATGTAACTTCCATCCTCATTTTCATATAAGCATTTCCCTGCTTTCATTTTTATAGTTTTGTCACCCAAGCACGAATCCCTACATGTCATATGCTGGAAACCATGTTTAATCTCGATAGATCGGATGGTTGTCAGGGCAGTTTCAAACCAACAACTGGACAGAATAGAACTGATAATATAACCAATATGTTGATTTATATGTACTTGGTATTGCCACACTTCAATCTGTATCCTGCCTGTGCAAAACCCTGGTATAATGAAGCTTGCAGGAGAGACAAGTGGCCATGAGAAAGAAACAAATCGGTAACTAGCGCTTTAACTCCCCTTCTGAAGAGGCCCAGGGATGAACCATCAGTGAGCAAAAATTAACTACCTTCACTTAACTGTGTTCTCCCCCCCAGGGCAAATTTGCGATTAATGACAGATGGATTTGCATTTGCCTGTTTGTGCCTTACCCAGTATATGAATGAACAGAGGACTCCAGTCTCCAGCCCCGACAGTCCCTTCTTCCTTGTAAAGTGCATTTATTCATCACCTCGTTAATATGAAGAAAATGAACAAAATATAAACAAGTAGTATGGGAGGAAAGTAGGGGTGGTCTACTATTAAATTCTAAGCTAGAAGAAGAGATGGCCCCAGGAGCAGATAGGTGATAAGACTTCATGGCCATTGCAAGTCTTTCTTTCCTTTATTATTAGTATTTCATTCAAATATGGGCCCAAGACACAGGGGTGGGGTATGTAAGTGGGTTTTGAAGAACAACAAAAAAACCACACACACACACACACACACACACACACACCCTCCCCATCAAGAGTGCTTGTTGCATACAGTATTTCTTTTGGCAAAGTTTAGACATGTCTTTCTAGTTAACAAATGTATTCTGCTGTCAGCTCCTTTTAAGAATTATACTCCATGCTTCATGCCAAATAACCTCTTTAAATATTAATAAATAACTCAAGGTATCTTAGAGAGTCTGTGCTTGAGGAATTATGCTAATACTTTGAATAGAAATGACAGAGGGAATCCCCTCTTAGATAGCTGCTCCCAGGAGCAATCTTCTCAAGTTCTGCCTCCACACTGGTGCACTCCCATAAAAGAAGGGAATAAAAAGGAAGTCGATTTATTTGATTTCTATGAGCTCTATGGTGCACAGACCCTCTGTGAACTCCTCCCACACTGTGTGGTTTCCTTGTCAAGATTCTCCTTTGTTAATCCAAACCAGGCCATCCTGATCCCGCCATGTAACCGACAGCACAACATTTGCTGCTTAGATAAACAAGAATAAAGTGTCCTAAGTAGATGGTTAGAAGAACCCACTGAATCTTCTTTTGCTATCTGTGCCCATGTGGTAGGAACCTGAAGGACTCCTTTGATTAATCCTGTTGCCATCGGGTGTGTCTTGTGTTTCATGTCCCGCCATCATAAACTGTGTGTATGTGTGTTATCAAGGCTTTATCCCAGTCAGCTGATTTTATTTTTAGTCCGTCTTTCAGGGGCCTTTGATATGCATACACCAAGGCAAAAATGATTTTTCTCTCGGTTATCTTTAAAATATTACACATTATCCCTTCTGGAAATCACCCTTCTCACATGGACTTTGTCCAAGAGATACAAATTTAGAATTGAGATACTCATCAGCTCAACTTTGTGACATCAGCAAAGCTGACATAATTTACAGAGGAGTGTGAGGTTAAAGGAGGCTGATCTTATGAGGTAACCAGCGTCTCAGCCTTCCTCACAGGGGAACTTAAAAGGATATGGACTCTAGCTCTTGTCTTCTTCCAACACAATCTCAAATGAGAGTCTTCCAGTTATATCCACCCTGCTTGTTTCAAGTAGAATTAAATATCTAAACTCATTACTAGTTAGTTGCATTATTCTTTCATTATGAGATTAATATGTTGTTAAAATATAGCAGATCCCATATTTAAGGGTTCCCAAGCTTGTTTTGTTCAGACTTGGGGGTATAGGCCACAGAAAATATCACAAAAGTTGATGAGAAAATTATTATTGTATGATGCAAATAGTATACACAGTAAGTTAATATTTGAATAATGTGTGTCTGTGTGTGGACACCCACATATGTTGTGCATACACACACACACACACAGCCATTATTTGAGCTAGTTGTGTTCTATCAAGTTGCTGTTAACACTGAATTAGAGAATATTGGAACATTGTTCATAGGGGAAATACAGGGTTAGATTTCTTTGAACCCCTGGTCACAAAAGTTTCAACAACTGATTAATACATAATCTTGTGTTATGTGTGTTTCTGTTTAAAGACACCTTATTTGGGGTGCCTGAGTGGCTCAGTTAACCAACTGAGTATCTGCCTTCGACTCGGGTCATAATCCCAGGGTCCTGGGATTGAGCCCTGCATCAGGCTCCCTGCTCAGTGGGGAGCCTGCTTCTCCCTCCCTCTCTGTCTGCTGCTCTGCCTGCTTGTGCTATCTCTCTGTGAAATATATGAATAAAATCTTTAAAAATAAGACACCTTATTTAAAATATATTATTGAGTCATTGATATTGAACTCATAGTCAACAGCTCTGTAACTCATGCTTAAACGAATCTTATGTTACACATAAGATTCTCTGTAAGGCACACCATAGCCTTCTTGCCCTATGGAATAGTATACAGCACTCTAGCCCTACTCTTGGGGCCATTTTAAACAGGAAAATCACTAACAAAAAGCACAAAAATGTAAAAAATGTGGGATTAAGTTTATTGTGTAAGGGATGCTTGTTTACTCTATGAGAGCTGAAACGAGAAGACAGGACATTGCCTGGCTTAGAACTCAGCTCAGAACATGTGTCTCCAGGGACTCGGATTTTTTTGTTGCTTTCACCATGTTGTGAATGACTGTAAATTGCTATGAGCATTGAATTTGGGGTTGCAGATTATTGCGACTGAGTAGACCAATTTGTGAACATGGAATCCACAAATAATGAGGAACAACTCTCTATATAGTGATTATATATCATAGTCATATATATATATATATATATATATATAAAATACATTTATATTGAAGTACCATAATTGGCTGAATTATCTCTTCATTGTTAAGCATTTAGGTGTTTATACAACTTAGTATTCGAAATAAAGCTTCCATGAATACATTTGTGCTTAAAAGTATATACTTACAATTCAATTATTTCCCTTAGTGAAATTTCTCAGTGTCATAGGTATGAAATCAAAAGTAGGATGAGGGCGCCTGGGTGGCTCAGCGGGTTAAGCCTCTGCCTTCGGCTCAGGTCATGATCTCAGGGTTCTGGGATCAAGCCCCACATCAGGCTCTCTGCTCAGCGGGGAGCCTACTTCTTCCTCCCTCTTTGTCGCCTGCCTCTCTGCCTGCTTGTAATCTCTGTCTCTGTCAAATAAATGAATAACATCTTAAAAAAAAAAAGATAAGATGTTCAAAGCATTTAATAAATATTTAATAGTAATAAACTATTTAAAGACTTGGCTAAAAGTACACTCCTACTAGTAATGGGTAAGTTTCATTTTTCCAAAAGGATGAGATGCTCTTCCTGATCTAGCCCTTGATTATCTCTGGAACTTACCTCTCTGACCACCACTAGGATAACCCTAGTGGGTGACTGTACTAAACTGCTTACAGGCCCAACAATATTCCATATGCCCTTGGCCTCCATGTTTATCTCCTTTGCCTTCACTTCTTTCCCCTTGGCTAGTACGTCCTTTTCTTTCTCATTTCATAGCAGAAGCTGCTCCTCCCACATGCCTTCTCTGATTGTCCCCAAGTGTGAATCAGGGGCTTCTCCCATTTGTTCCTAACGGATCCTCTTCTTCGCTCCCACATAGCATTTACCTCAGTGCCCTGAACTAGCCTGTTTACTCCTCTGCCTCCTCAACTAAATTTTAAGCTCTTTGAAGACAAGATTCTGTGTTATTTATCTTGTATCCAAACCCCTAGTGCTACACTTCACATAAATAAAGATTGGTTGAAGGGAGGAACCAATGAATAATGTATGAATGAGCCATGTAGTTTCTAACCAAATCCCTATTGTGAAAATGAGTGAACAGAATGGAGGGACACCACATGGTCAGTGTCAAGAGTCAAGGGTGATGACTGGGTTCTATCTGCTCACTTTCTTTCTCCCTGATATTCAGTGTCGGGCAGAGTTCAAGATCACAGACTTGGCACATGGATTGAAATCCTAGTGCAGCCACCTATCAACTCCACAGCTTTGAATAAGTCATTTTACTTTTCTGAGCTTTGGTTTCTTCACCTTTACAACTGGAATTACAACACCTACCTCTAAGTACCATTGTGATGACTAAAGGAAAGAATATACGGAAAATGTTTTACATCTCCATAGTCTCAATATGCACCTGGGCATTAAAAATCACCTCAATCCAGTCTGTACTCTGCCATCAGATTAAAAGGACATCTGAAAAGGACAGTAGGGGTGGTCTACTATTAAATTCTAAGCTAGAAGAAGAGATGGCCCCAGGAGCAGATAGGTGATAAGACTTCATGACCATTGTGTCCTTTTCAATGTGTCCTTATTCCTACAACACTTGAGTCCATTCTCTCTTCTTGTATCTCCCACTGAACTGAATGGGGTGCCTTGTGTTCACCTCCTGGTCTTACTCCCTACTGACAATCACGTGTGGTTTCTTCGCCATCATGTCCTCAGCTCCTTGTACAATGCATGGCCAAAAATATGCTCACAATGGATTTCAAATGAGTAAATATATGGATGCTTCCTTTTTATTTTCTTTATCACAATCCTTTGAGACCCATGTCAAATACCACAATGATAACCCTACCTGATGGTCAAACCAAATTACTTACATCACTATCTTGTCTTCCTGGAAAACTTTTGGAATTTGACTCAGTTAAATTTGATTCCTTCAAATGTGCTGTTCCAAGGATTACATCTTATGTTTTAGTAGTTTCTGTATCTGCCAAGTGCAATGTCTCACATGTAGTCACTAATCAGTTGATATTTGTTGGGTTCAATCTATTGAACTGGTGTTAAGATTAACTTCTTCTTTTTTTTTTTTTTAAGATTTTATTTATTTGACAGAGATCACAAGTAGGCAGAGAGGCAGGTAGAGAGAGAGAGAGGAAGGGAAGCAGGCTCCCCGCTGAACAGAGAGCCCAATGCGGGGCTCGGTCCCAGGACCCTAAGATCATGACCTGAGTTGAAGGCAGAGGCTTTAATCCACTCAGGCCACTTTAAGCCACCCAGGCACCCCAAGATTAACTTCTTCTTTAATACCACAGAGCAATACCCACATAATATCCTGTAGTTAGATATTGTTAACTCCCTTTTACAAATTAAGACACAGAGAAAGAAATGAATTGTACACCCTGGCACTTTTGAAATAAACTAAAGAAAACTTACCTCTGCAATTTCCACAGCCAGAGTGGGGTACATACATGGATCCTGTTAGTGTGAAACTCAATTTCTCATGTCTGCACATGCATTAATATTTACATATTTCATACTTCCCTCCAACCTTCCTGTTACTTCATTATCCAGACAACTGTGACGTTCTATCTATATTACTAAAACCTTAATTTACAAAATTCTCAATGGTCTATTTTCTGCAGTCCGAGACAAAGACAACCAAAGGATAACACAATCTCGATTAACAACCTTCCTAAATTTACTAAAAATAATATTAATAATCATAGTAATGTCTCTTCCTTGTACACTACTTCATAGTATACATATATCCTATAATTTGATCCTTATAACCACGCAGTGAGCCGTTTAAGGCAGATGCTATTATCCTTGCTTTGCAGATGAGGAAGCTGAGACAATTACATGAAAGGTTAATTGATACTCAAGGTAATTCACTTGGTAAGTGGCAGAGACATGAGTCAAGTCCAAGTCGTCTAACTTGAATTTCTTTCCATTCCGTCCAAGTGTTTCTTAGGAATACTCAAGAGCAACAGTGAAAGGAGAAAGATAAGAAGGAGTTGGGGAAAGGCAGGAAGAGAGTAAGAGTGAGTGGAATTGATTAGATTTCTTTAGGAATATTGTAATTTTTTTCAGTTATATTTTACCATTATTTATGGAAAAACTTTGTGTTAGATTGAGAGACACAAATATAGAGATTAGTAAATGTTTTAGGGAAGGAGCCTCTGGAAACCATTGCTTTGAATGTCTAGGACCAATTGCTTGCTGTCTACTTTCACTTTTACCATAAATAACTTTTTCCATGGAATATGGAATATTCTGGAATATTATAATTTAAGAATATTCTAGAATGTCTGTGTGTGGCAGGGAAAGTTCGGTTTTAAAAATGATGTTCCACACATACCAATGAACACTGTAGAAATTTCTTTCAAATTTGTGAAGGAAAGCATATATTTTCAAATTTGAAAATTGAAAACTAAAATCTATAAAATCAATATGCAGTATTGATTTGATGGTCTTATTTATAAGACTCAAAAATGCAATAGAATTCAGGTTTATATGGTCATTTTTAAAGGTTAAAAACATGTGAACAAAATAGTACCCGCTGTTTCTTGCTCAAAATTGTTCTTTATAGTTAATCTTCAAATTTGGTATGGAACGGACTCCCCATCCCACCTCCTAGTGAGTATATCATCTTTCCCTAAAATGAAAATAATATGTATTTTTTACTGTAAAAGTAACTCAACATAATAGAAAATATAGAGAAGGTTGGACAGTATCACCTCCGATCTTACTGCCCTATCACACAAATGTATAAACATATAGAAAAATTCCCCCACCTTTTTTTTTTCTTAAGCAAAAACCAGATCATCTCATACAAACCGTTTTGTGCTGCTTCCCCCTTCCTCTGGCTCTCTCTAGCATCTTTCAGTGAATGAATCCGAATGTCTGGCACCTGCATTCCTTTAGCTCTTTATATATTGAGTCAAAAACAGTGGAGCCCAGAGGAAACCACACGTGTTGAATCTCTGACATGTGAATTAAACTCAAAGTGGGTTGTTAGGAATATGGCTATTTGTTGATGACAAAATAGCTGGGGATTAAATTTAAAAAGCACTAAGAAAGCTGATAAATATAAATTCTCATGACAGATACTCTGAAGTGTCAATAAAAAACTTCCCAGAGAAAGAAAAAGGATACTTTCTTCGAATATATGAGAAAGTGGGGTACCTGGGTGGTTCAGTGTGTTAAAACCTTTGCCTTCAGCTCAGGTCATGATCTCAGAATCCTGGGATCGATCCCTGCATCGGGCTCTCTGCTAAGCAGGGAGCCTGCTTCCCCCCGCCCCCGCCTGCCTCTCTGCCTGCTTGTGATCTCTCTGTCAAATAAATAAATAAAATCTTAAAATAAAAAAAAAATATATGGTAAAGAAAATAAATTTTAGTTCCCGGAATTTTATTTTCATGTAAAAATAAACTTAAATGCCACCTAAAGTGAACTCTCATCAAAATATATAGAACAACAACCTCATTAAACACATACATCTATAAATATAAAGGCTTGTCCAATTTCTTTGAAATTTGTATAGTTTATATGAATTCATGATGCTCAGAAAAACCAGTATTTTTTTAAATAGTGCATAAACAATGAATTTTGGAACACTGAAAAAAATTAAATAAATTTAATTTTTTTAAAAAAATGTTCCTTTTAAAGCTTCAGATATTTTCAGGTTACTGTAATAACTCACAACATGCTGAAGAAGGTGGAGAGGAAGACTATAGCCTAGGAGAATATCTTAATAACAGCAAGGTTATCAAAATGTCTTTTGCCTATTACCTGCCACAGTAAGATAAAATCAAAGTGTGTCCAAGACAAAGTCTCTCAAGGCATTTAAATTAATTTGGGAATTTTGATTATAGTCTGTAAAGCTTCACCCATTTATCATAAAAATAAAGAGAAATTCTAGTTAATTCATGAATATTTTAAATTAAATTGTCTTAATGAAATGTAATCATTGCTCTTAAGCATGAAGCATTTTCTAGTATGATACTAATAAGTATTAAAAGAAAATTACAAAAATATCTCATGCACACAGCAAAGGTGTTCTTAAAACAAACAACAATAAAACCAAATAAACCAACAAAATATACTTAACTACCAGAAATTTAGCTAAAACAAATGTGAAAACAAGTGAAAATGAAGGTTAAATTAGAAGGAGATCCTTATTTAATGAAAATTGCTAATATAATATTTCACTAAAAAGAACTTTCTGATTACTTTCCTTTGAAAGATTAAATGTGAATTATAAAAAATTATATTACAGTAAGATATATACATATAAAATGTGTAAATATTTGAGAACAACTTTTAAATAATTACTTATAATT